>NC_090384.1:31318180-32061676 GCF_036365525.1 Heterodontus francisci
CTTGTAGCATCATTGGGCAGTGTGTTCTTGTAGCATCACTGGGCTGTGTGTTATTATAGTTTCATTGGGCAGTGTGTTCTTGTAGCAGCATTGAGCCTAGTGCTATTGTAGCATCATTGGGCAATGTGTTATTGTTGCATCATTGAGCAGTGTTTTACTGTCGCATCATTGAGTAGTGTGTTATTGTAGTATCATTGGGCAGTGTGTTTTTGTAGTATCATTGAGCACTGTGTTATTGGAGCATCATTGAGCAGTGTGTTATTGTAGCATCATTGGGCAATGTGTTATTGTAGGATCATTGAGCAGTGTTTTATTGTAGCATCATTGAGAAGTGTGTTATTGTAGCATCATTGGGCAGTGTGTTATTGGAGTATCATTGAGCAATGTGTTATTGTAGTATCATTGAGCAGTGTGTTATTTTAGTATAATTGAGCAGTGTGTTCTTGTTGCATCATTGAGCAGTGAGTTATTGTAGTATCATTGGGCGGTGTGTTATTGTACCATCATTGGGCAGTGTGTTTTTGTCGCATCATTGGGCAGTGTGTTATTGGAGCGTCATTGGGCAGTGTGTTATTGTAGTATCATTGTGCAGTGTGTTTTTGTCGCATCATTGGGCAGTGTTTTATTGTAGGATAATCGAGCAGTGTGTTATTGTAGTAGCATTGAGCAGTGTGTTATTGTAGCATCATTGAGCAGTGTGTTATTGAGCATCATTGGGCAGTGTGTTATTGAGCATCATTGCGCAGTGTGTTATTGTACCATCATTGAGAAGTGTGTTATTGCAGTATCATTGGGCAGAGTGTTATTGTAGCATCATTGGGCAATGTGTTATTGTAGCATCATTGAGCAGTGTTTTCCTGTCGCATCATTGAGCAGTGTGTTACTGTAGTATCATTGGGCAGTGTGTTATTCTCGCATCATTGGGCAGTGTGTTATTGTAGGATCATTGAGCAGTGTGTTATTGTAGCATCATTGAGCACTGTGCTATTGTGGTATCATTGGGCAGTGTGTTATTGCAGGATCATTGGGCAGTGTGTTATTGTAGCTTCATTGAGCAGCGTGTTATTGTCGCATCATTGGGCAGTGTGTTATTGTTGTATCATTGAGCAGTGTGTTATTGTAGCATCACTGAGCACTGTGTTATTGTGGTATCATTGGGCAGTCTGTTATAGTAGCATTATTGGGCTGTGTGTTCTTGTCGCATCATTGGGCAGTGTGTTCTTGAAGCATCATTGGGCAGTGTGTTATTGTAGCATCATTGAGCAGTGTGTTCTTGTAGCATCATTGGGCAGTGTGTTCTTGTAGCATCATTGGGCAGTGTGTTCTTGTAGCATCACTGGGCTGTGTGTTATTATAGTTTCATTGGGCAGTGTGTTATTGTAGCAGCATTGAGCAGTGTTTTACTGTCGCATCATTGAGCAGTGTGTTATTGTAGTATCATTGGGCAGTGTGTTATTGTACCATCATTGGGCAGTGTGTCTTTGTAGTATCATTGAGCACTGTGTTATTGGATCATCATTGAGCAGTGTGTTATTGTAGCATCATTGGGCAATGTGTTATTGTAGGATCATTGAGCAGTGTGTTATTGTAGCATCATTGAGAAGTGTGTTATTGTAGCATCATTGGGCAGTGTGTTATTGTAGTATCATTGAGCAATGTGTTATTGTAGTATCATTGAGCAGTGTGTTATTTTAGTATAATTGAGCAGTGTGTTCTTGTTGCATCATTGAGCAGTGTGTTATTGTAGTATCATTGGGCAGTGTGTTATTGTACCATCATTGGGCAGTGTGTTTTTGTCGCATCATTGGGCAGTGTGTTATTGGAACATCATTGGGCACTGTGTTATTGTAGTATCATTGTGCAGTGTGTTTTTGTCGCATCTTTGGGCAGTGTGTTATTGTAGTATAATCGAGCAGTGTGTTATTGTAGTAGCATTGAGCAGTGTGTTATTGTAGCATCATTGAGCAGTGTGTTATTGTGGTATCATTGGGCAAAGTGTTATTGAAGTATAATTGAGCAGTGTGTTTTTGTAGCGTCATTGGGCAGTGTGTTATTGGAGCATCATTGGGCAGTGTGTTATTGTAATATCATTGAGCAGTGTGCTCTTGTAGCATCATTGGGCAGTGTGTTATTGTAGCATGATTGAGCAGTGTGTTCTTGTTGCATCATTGGGCATGTGTTTTAGTCGCATCATTGGCCATGTGTTATTGTAGCATCATTAAGCAGTGTGTTATTGCAGCATTATTGGGCTGTGTGTTCTTGTAGCATTATTGGGCAGTGTGTTATTGTAACATCATTGAGCAGTGTGTTCTTGTAGCATCATTGGGCAGTGTGTTCTTGTAGCATCACTGGGCTGTGTGTTATTATAGTTTCATTGAGCAGTGTGTTATTGTACCATCATTGAGAAGTGTGTTATTGTAGCATCATTGGGCAGTGTGTTGTTGTAGCATCATTGAGCAGTGTGTTATTGTAGTATCATTGGGCAGTGTGTTTTTGTAGTATCATTGAGCACTGTGTTATAGTAGCATCATTGAGCAGTGTGTTCTTGTAGCATCATTGAGCTGTGTGTTATTGGAGCATCATTGGGCAGTGTGTTACTGTAGCATCATTGTGCAGTTTGTTTTTGTCGCATCATTGCGCAGAGTGTTATTGTAGCATCATTGAGCAGTGTGTTATTGTAGTAGCATTGAGCAGTGTGTTCTTGTAGCATCATTGGGCAGTGTGTTATTGAAGCATGATTAAGCAGTGTGTTCCTGTTGCATCATTGGGCATGTGTTATTGTAGCATCATTAAGCAGTGTGTTATTGTAGCATCATTGGGCAGTGTATTATTGTGGCATCTGTGGGCAGTGTGTTATCGGAGCATCATTGGGCAGTGTGTTCCTGTCGCATCATTGGGCAGTGTGTTATTGTAGTATCATTGTGCAGTGTGTTTTTGTCGCATCATTGGGCAGTGTGTTATTGTAGTATAATCGAGCAGTGTGTTATTGTAGTAGCATTGAGCAGTGTGTTATTGTAGTATAATTGAGCAGTGTGTTTTTGTAGCGTCATTGGGCAGTGTGTTATTGAGCATCATTGGGCAGTGTGTTCTTGTAGGATCATTGAGCAGTGTGTTATTGTACCATCATTGAGAAGTGTGTTATTGTAGCATCATTGGGCAGTGTGTTATTGTAGCATCATTGAGCAGTGTGTTATTGTAGCATCATTGGGCAATGTGTTATTGTAGGATCATTGAGCAGTGTGTTATTGTAGCATCATTGAGAAGTGTGTTATTGTAGCATCATTGGGCAGTGTGTTATTGTAGTATCATTGGGCAGAGTGTTATTGTAGCATCATTGGGCAATGTGTTATTGTAGCATCATTGAGCAGTGTTTTACTGTCGCATCATTGAGCACTGTGTTATTGTAGTATCATTGGGCAGTGTGTTATTGTACCATCATTGGGCAGTGTGTTTTTGTAGTATCATTGAGCACTGTGTTATTGTAGCATCATTAAGCAGTGTGTTATTGTAGCATCATTGGGCAGTGTGTTATTGTTGTATCATTGAGCAATGTGTTATTGTAGTATCATTGAGCAGTGTGTTATTTTCGTATAATTGAGCAGTGTGTTCTTGTAGCATCATTGAGCAGTGTGTTATTGTGGTGTCATTGGGCAAAGTGTTATTGTAGTATAATTGAGCAGTGCGTTTTTGTAGCATCATTGGGTAGTGTGTTCCTGTAGCATCATTGGGCAGTGTGTTCTTGCAGCATCATTGGGCAGTGTGTTATTGTAGCATCATTGAGCAGTGTGTTCTTGTAACATCATTGGGCAGTGTGTTGTTGTGGCATCATTGTGCAGTGTTTTATTGTAGCATCATTGGGCAGTGTGTTCTTGTCGCATCATTGAGCAGTGTGTTATGGTAGCATCATTGGGCAGTGTGTTATTCTTGTTTAAATGGAATGTGTGTTATTATAGTATCATTGGGCAGTGTGTTATTGTCGTATCATTGAGCACTGTGTTATCGTAGAATCATTGAGCAGTGTGTTATTGTCGCATCATTGAGCAGTGTGATATCGCAGCATCATTGAGCAGTGTGTTATTGTCGTATCATTGAGCACTATGTTATTGTAGCGTCATTGGGCAGTGTGTTATTGTAGTATCATTGAGCCGTGTGTTATTGTAGCATCATTGAGCACTGTATTATTGTGGCATCATTGGGCAGAGTGTTAGAGGAGCATCATTGGGAAGTGTGTTCTTGTAGCATCATTGGGCAGTGTGTTCTTGTTGCATCATTGGGCACTGTGTTATTGTAGCATCATTGAGCAGTGTGTTATTGTACCATCATTGAGCAGTGTGTTCTTGTAGCATCATTGGGCAGTGTGTTATTGCAGCATGATTGAGCAGTGTGTTCTTGTAGCATCACTGAGCAGTGTGTTATTGGAGCATCATTGGGCAGTGTGTTATTGTAGTATCATTGAGCAGTGTGTTATTGGCGCATCATTGGGCAGTGTGTTATTGTAGTATCATTGTGCAGTGTGTTTTTGTAGCATGATTGAGCAGTGTGTTCTTGCAGCAGCATTGAGCAGTGTGTTATTGTGGCATCATTGAGCAGTGTGTTCTTGTAACATCATTGGGCACTGTGTTTTTGTAGCATCTTTGGGCAGTGTGTTATTGCACCATCATTGAGCAGTGTGTTCTTGTAGCATCATTGGGCAGTGTGTTATTGTGGCATGATTGAGCAGTGTGTTCTTGTAGCATCACTTAGCAGTGTGTTATTGGAGCATCATTGGGCAGTGTGTTATTGTAGCATGATTGAGCAGTGTGTTCTTGAAGCATCATTGAGCAGTGTGTTATTGTCGTATCATTGAGCACTATGTTATTGTAGCGTCATTGGGCAGTGTGTTATTGTAGTATCATTGAGCCGTGTGTTATTGTAGCATCATTGAGCACTGTATTATTGTGGCATCATTGGGCAGAGTGTTAGAGGAGCATCATTGGGAAGTGTGTTCTTGTAGCATCATTGGGCAGTGTGTTCTTGTTGCAACATTGGGCAGTGTGTTCTTGTCGCATCATTGGGCAGTGGGTTATTGTAGCATCATTGAGCAGTGTGTTATAGTAGCATCATTGAGCAGTGTGTTATTTTAGCATCATTGGGCAGTGGGTTATTGTAGCATCATTGAGCAGTCTGTTATTGTAATATCATTGAGCAGTGTGTTATTGTAGTATCATTGAGCAGTGTGTTTTCGTAGAATCATTGAGCAGTGTTTTATAGTAGCATCATTGGGCATTGTGTTATTGTAGCATCATTGAGCAGTGTGTTATAGTAGCATCATTGAACAATGTGTTATTTTAGCATCATTGGGCAGTGGGTTATTGTAGCATCATTGAGCAGTGTGTTATTTTAGCATCATTGGGCAGTGGGTTATTGTAGCATCATTGAGCAGTGTGTTATAGTAGCATCATTGAGCAGTGTGTTATTTTAGCATCATTGGGCAGTGGGTTATTGTAGCATCATTGAGCAGTGTGTTATTGTAATATCATTGAGCAGTGTGTTATTGTAGTATCATTGAGCAGTGTGTTTTCGTAGAATCATTGAGCAGTGTTTTATAGTAGCATCATTGGGCATTGTGTTATTGTAGCATCATTGAGCAGTGTGTTATAGTAGCATCATTGAACAGTGTGTTATTTTAGCATCATTGGGCAGTGGGTTATTGTAGCATCATTGAGCAGTGTGTTATTTTAGCATCATTGGGCAGTGGGTTATTGTAGCATCATTGAACAGTGTGTCCTTGTCGCATCATTGAGCAGTGTGTTATTGGAGCATCACTGGGCAGTGTGTTATTGTAGTATCATTGAGCAGTGTGTTTTTGTAGCATCATTGGGCAGTGTGTTTTTGTAGCATCATTGAGCAGTGTGCTATTGTACTATCATTGAGCAGTGTGTTCTTGTTCATCATTGGCCATGTGTTATTGTCGCATCATTGGCCATGTGTTATTGTAGCATCATTGAGCAGTATGTTATTGTAGCATAATTGTGCAGTGTGTTATTGTCGTATCATTGGGCAGTATGTTATTGTACCATCATTGGGCAGTGTGTCATTGCAGCATCATTGGGCAGAGTGTTATTGTAGTATCATTGAGCAGTGTGTTCTTGTAACATCATTGGGCAGTGTGTTATTGTAGTTTCATTGAGCAGTTTGGTATTGTAGCATCATTGAGCACTGTGTTATTGTCGCATCATTGAGCAGTGTGTTATTGTATCATCATTGAGCAGTGTTTTACTGTTGCATCATTGGGCAGTATGTTATTGTAGCATCACTGGGCTGTGTGTTATTATAGTATCATTGAGCAGTGTGTTCTTGTAGTATAATTGAGCAGTGTGTTATTGTAGCATCACTGGGCAGTGTGTAATTGTAGTATCATTGGGCAGTGTGTTATTGTAGCATCATTGGGCAGTGTGTTCTAAAAGTATCATTGGGCAGTGTGTCATTGTAGTCTCATTGGGCAGTGTGTTATTGTAGCATCACTGGCCTGTGTGTTATTATAGCATCATTGAGCAGTGTGTTATTTTAGCATCATTGGGCAGTGTGTTATTGCAGTATCATTGAGCAGTGTGTTATTGTAGCATCATTGAACACTGTGTTATTGTAGCATCATTGGGCAGAGTGTTATTGTAGTATCATTGAGCAGTGTGTTCTTGTAACATCATTGGGCAGTGTGTTATTGTAGTTTCATTGAGCAGTTTGGTATTGTAGCATCATTGAGCACTGTGTTATTGTCGCATCATTGAGCAGTGTGTTATTGTATCATTATTGAGCAGTGTTTTACTGTCGCATCATTGGGCAGTGTGTTATTGTAGTATCATTGGGCAGTGTGTTATTGTAGCATCATTGAGCAGTGTGTTATTTGAGCATCATTGGGCAGTGTGTTAGTGTAGCATCATTGGGCAGTGAGTTATTGTTGTATCATTGAGCAGTGTGTTATTGTAGCATCATTGGGCAGTGAGTTATTGTTGTATCATTGAGCAGTGTGTTCTTGTAGCATCATTGAGCACTGTGTTATTGTAGCATCATTGGGCAGAGTGTTATTGTAGTATCATTGAGCAGTGTGTTCTTGTAACATCATTGGGCAGTGTGTTAAAGGAGCATCATTGGGCAGTGTGTTCTTGTAGCATCATTAGGCAGTGTATTCGTGTAGCATCATTGGGCAGTGTGTTATTGTGGCATCATTGAGCAGTGTGTTCTTGTAACATCATTGAGCAGTGTGTTCCGGTAACATCATTGGGCAGTGTGTTATCGTAGCATCATTGGGCAGTGTGTTCTTGTCGCATCATTGGGCAGTGTGTTATTGTAGCACCATTGAGCAGTGTGTTCCGGTAACATCATTGGGCAGTGTGTTATTGTAGCATAATTGGGCAGTGTGTTAAAGGAGCATCATTGGGCAGTGTGATATCGCAGCATCATTGAGCAGTGTGTTATTGTCGTATCATTGAGCACTATGTTATTGTAGCGTCATTGGGCAGTGTGTTATTGTAGTATCATTGAGCCGTGTGTTATTGTAGCATCATTGAGCACTGTATTATTGTGGCATCATTGGGCAGAGTGTTAGAGGAGCATCATTGGGAAGTGTGTTCTTGTAGCATCATTGGGCAGTGTGTTCTTGTTGCATCATTGGGCACTGTGTTATTGTAGCATCATTGGGCAGTGTGTTATTGTACCATCATTGAGCAGTGTGTTCTTGTAGCATCATTGGGCAGTGTGTTATTGCAGCATGATTGAGCAGTGTGTTCTTGTAGCATCACTGAGCAGTGTGTTATTGGAGCATCATTGGGCAGTGTGTTATTGTAGTATCATTGAGCAGTGTGTTATTGGCGCATCATTGGGCAGTGTGTTATTGTAGTATCATTGTGCAGTGTGTTTTTGTAGCATGATTGAGCAGTGTGTTCTTGCAGCAGCATTGAGCAGTGTGTTATTGTAGCATCATTGAGCAGTGTGTTCTTGTAACATCATTGGGCACTGTGTTTTTGTAGCATCTTTGGGCAGTGTGTTATTGCACCATCATTGAGCAGTGTGTTCTTGTAGCATCATTGGGCAGTGTGTTATTGTGGCATGATTGAGCAGTGTGTTCTTGTAGCATCACTTTGCAGTGTGTTATTGGAGCATCATTGGGCAGTGTGTTATTGTAGCATGATTGAGCAGTGTGTTCTTGAAGCATCATTGAGCAGTGTGTTATTGTAGCATCATTGGGCAGTGTGTTATTGTAGTATCATTGTGCAGTGTGTTTTTGTAGTATCATTGAGCAGTGTGTTTTCGTAGAATCATTGAGCAGTGTGTTATAGTAGCATCATTGGGCAGTGTGTTATTGTAGCATCATTGAGCAGTGTGTTATTTTAGCAACATTGGGCAGTGGGTTATTGTAGCATCATTGAGCAGTGTGTTCTTGTCGCATCATTGGGCAGTGGGTTATTGTAGCATCATTGAGCAGTGTGTTATAGTAGCATCATTGAGCAGTGTGTTATTTTAGCATCATTGGGCAGTGGGTTATTGTAGCATCATTGAGCAGTCTGTTATTGTAATATCATTGAGCAGTGTGTTATTGTAGTATCATTGAGCAGTGTGTTTTCGTAGAATCATTGAGCAGTGTTTTATAGTAGCATCATTGGGCATTGTGTTATTGTAGCATCATTGAGCAGTGTGTTATAGTAGCATCATTGAACAATGTGTTATTTTAGCATCATTGGGCAGTGGGTTATTGTAGCATCATTGAGCAGTGTGTTATTTTAGCATCATTGGGCAGTGGGTTATTGTAGCATCATTGAGCAGTGTGTTATAGTAGCATCATTGAGCAGTGTGTTATTTTAGCATCATTGGGCAGTGGGTTATTGTAGCATCATTGAGCAGTGTGTTATTGTAATATCATTGAGCAGTGTGTTATTGTAGTATCATTGAGCAGTGTGTTTTCGTAGAATCATTGAGCAGTGTTTTATAGTAGCATCATTGGGCATTGTGTTATTGTAGCATCATTGAGCAGTGTGTTATAGTAGCATCATTGAACAGTGTGTTATTTTAGCATCATTGGGCAGTGGGTTATTGTAGCATCATTGAGCAGTGTGTTATTTTAGCATCATTGGGCAGTGGGTTATTGTAGCATCATTGAACAGTGTGTCCTTGTCGCATCATTGAGCAGTGTGTTATTGGAGCATCATTGGGCAGTGTGTTATTGTAGTATCATTGAGCAGTGTGTTTTTGTAGCATCATTGGGCAGTGTGTTTTTGTAGCATCATTGAGCAGTGTGCTATTGTACTATCATTGAGCAGTGTGTTCTTGTTCATCATTGGCCATGTGTTATTGTCGCATCATTGGCCATGTGTTATTGTAGCATCATTGAGCAGTATGTTATTGTAGCATAATTGTGCAGTGTGTTATTGTCGTATCATTGGGCAGTATGTTATTGTACCATCATTGGGCAGTGTGTCATTGCAGCATCATTGGGCAGAGTGTTATTGTAGTATCATTGAGCAGTGTGTTCTTGTAACATCATTGGGCAGTGTGTTATTGTAGTTTCATTGAGCAGTTTGGTATTGTAGCATCATTGAGCACTGTGTTATTGTCGCATCATTGAGCAGTGTGTTATTGTATCATCATTGAGCAGTGTTTTACTGTTGCATCATTGGGCAGTATGTTATTGTAGCATCACTGGGCTGTGTGTTATTATAGTATCATTGAGCAGTGTGTTCTTGTAGTATAATTGAGCAGTGTGTTATTGTAGCATCACTGGGCAGTGTGTAATTGTAGTATCATTGGGCAGTGTGTTATTGTAGCATCATTGGGCAGTGTGTTCTAAAAGTATCATTGGGCAGTGTGTCATTGTAGTCTCATTGGGCAGTGTGTTATTGTAGCATCACTGGCCTGTGTGTTATTATAGCATCATTGAGCAGTGTGTTATTTTAGCATCATTGGGCAGTGTGTTATTGCAGTATCATTGAGCAGTGTGTTATTGTAGCATCATTGAACACTGTGTTATTGTAGCATCATTGGGCAGAGTGTTATTGTAGTATCATTGAGCAGTGTGTTCTTGTAACATCATTGGGCAGTGTGTTATTGTAGTTTCATTGAGCAGTTTGGTATTGTAGCATCATTGAGCACTGTGTTATTGTCGCATCATTGAGCAGTGTGTTATTGTATCATTATTGAGCAGTGTTTTACTGTCGCATCATTGGGCAGTGTGTTATTGTAGTATCATTGGGCAGTGTGTTATTGTAGCATCATTGAGCAGTGTGTTATTTGAGCATCATTGGGCAGTGTGTTAGTGTAGCATCATTGGGCAGTGAGTTATTGTTGTATCATTGAGCAGTGTGTTATTGTAGCATCATTGGGCAGTGAGTTATTGTTGTATCATTGAGCAGTGTGTTCTTGTAGCATCATTGAGCACTGTGTTATTGTAGCATCATTGGGCAGAGTGTTATTGTAGTATCATTGAGCAGTGTGTTCTTGTAACATCATTGGGCAGTGTGTTAAAGGAGCATCATTGGGCAGTGTGTTCTTGTAGCATCATTAGGCAGTGTATTCGTGTAGCATCATTGGGCAGTGTGTTATTGTGGCATCATTGAGCAGTGTGTTCTTGTAACATCATTGAGCAGTGTGTTCCGGTAACATCATTGGGCAGTGTGTTATCGTAGCATCATTGGGCAGTGTGTTCTTGTCGCATCATTGGGCAGTGTGTTATTGTAGCACCATTGAGCAGTGTGTTCCGGTAACATCATTGGGCAGTGTGTTATTGTAGCATAATTGGGCAGTGTGTTAAAGGAGCATCATTGGGCAGTGCGTTCTTGTAGCATCATTGGGCATTGTGTTATTGCAGCATCTTTGAGCAGTGTGGTCTTGGAACATCATTGGGCAGTGTGTTATAGTAGCATCATTGGGCAGTGTGTTATTGTAGCATCATTGAGCAGTGTGTTATTGTAGCATCAACGGGCAGTGTGTTATTGTAGCATCTTTGAGCAGTGTGTTCTTGTAACATCATTTGGCCGTGTGTTATTGTAGCATCGTTGAGATTGTGTTCTTGTAACATCATTGGGCAGTGTGTTTTTGTAGCATCATTGGGCAGTGTGTTATTTTAGGATAATTGAGCAGTGTGTTATTGTAGCATCATTGGGCAGTGTGTTATTGTAGCATCATTGAGCAGTGTGTTCTTGTAACATCATTGGGCAGTGTGTTTTTGTAGCATCATTGGGCAGTGTGTTATTGTAGCATCATTGGGCAGTGTGTTATTGTAGCATCATTGGGCAGTGTGTTATTGTAGTCTCATTGGGCAGTGTGTTATTGCAGCATCATTGGGCCGTGTGTTATTGCAGCATCATTGGGCAGTGTGTTCTTGTAGCATCATTGAGCAGTGTGTTATTGTAGTATCATTGAGCAGTGTGTTCTTCTTGTATCATTGGGCATGTATTATTGCAGCATCATTGAGCAGTGTGTTATTGTCGCATCATTGAGCAGTGTGTTATTGTAGCATAATTGGGCAATGTGTTATTGAAGTATCATTAGGCAGTGTGTCATTGTAGTATCATTGAGCAGTGTGTTCTTGCAGCATCATTGGGTCGTGTGTTATTCTCGCATCACTGGGCTGTATGTTATTATAGTTTCATTGAGCAGTGTGTTACTGTAGCATCATTGAGCAGTGTGTTCATGTTGCATCATTGACCAGTGTGTTATTTGAGGTATCATTGGGCAGTGTGTTATTGGAGAATAATTGAGCAGTGTGTTATTGTAGCATCATTGGGCAGTGTGTTACTGTAGCATCATTGACCAGTGTGTTATTTGAGGTATCATTGGGCAGTGTGTTATTGGAGAATAATTGAGCAGTGTGTTATTGTAGCATAATTGGGCAGTGTGTTAAAGGAGCATCATTGGGCGGTGTGTTATTGTCGCATGATTGAGCAGTGTGTTCTTGTCGCATCATTGAGCAGTGTGTTATTGAAGCATCTTTGGGCAGTGTGTTATTGTAGTATCATTGTGCAGTGTGTTATTGTAGCATCATTGAGCAGTGTGTTCTTGTTGCATCATTGGGCATGTGTTATTGGCGCATCATTGGGCAGTGTGTTATTGTAGCATCATTGGGCACTGTGTTATTGTAGTATAATCGAGCAGTGTGTTATTGTCTTATCATTGAGCAGTGTGTTATCGTGGAATCATTGAGCAGTGTGTTATTGTCGCAACATTGAGCAGTGTTTTACTGTCGCAACATTGATCAGTGTGTTATTGTAGTATCATTGGGCAGTGTGTTATTGTAGCATCATTGAGCAGTGTTTTACTGTCGCATCATTGATCAGTGTGTTATTGTGGTATCATTGGGCAGTGTGTTATTGTAGCATCATTGAGCAGTGTTTTACTGTCGCATCATTGAGCAGTGTGTTATTGTAGCATCATTGAGCAGTGTTTTACTGTCGCATCATTGATCAGTGTGTTATTGTAGTATCATTGGGCAGTGTGTTATTGTAGCATCATTGAGCAGTGTGTTATTGTAGCATCATTGGGCAGTGTGTTATTGTAGTATCATTGAGCTGTGTGTTATTGTAGCATCATTGAGACCTGTGTTCTTGTAGCATCATTGGGCATTGTGTTCTTGTAGCATCATTGGGCAGTGTGTAATAGGAGCATCATTGAGCAGTGTGTTCTTGGAACATCATTGGGCAGTGTGTTATTGTAGCATCATTGGGCAGTGTGCTATTGCAGCATCAGTGGGCAGTCTGTTATTGTAGCATCATTGGGCAATGTGTTACTGTAGTATCATTGAGCAGTGTGTTCTTATTGCATCTTTGAGCAGTGTGTTAGTGTAGCATCATTGAGCAGTGAGTTCTTGCAGAATCATTGGGCAGAGTGTTATTGTAGCATCATTGAGCAGGGTGTTCTTGTAGCATCATTGGGCAGTGTTTTATTGCAGCATCATTGAGCAGTGTGTTATTGTGGTATCATTGGGCAGTGTGTTCTTGTAGCGTCATTGGGCACTGTGTTATGGTAGTATCATTGGGCAGTGTGTTATTGTACCATCATTGGGCAGTGTGTTATTGTAGTATAATTGAGCAGTGTGTTATTGTAGCATCACTGGGCAGTGTGTTATTGTATTTTCATTGAGCAGTGTGTTATTGTAGCATCATTGGGCAGAGTGTTATTGTAGCATCATTGGGCAGTCTGTTCTTATAGTATCATTGGGCAGTGTGTCATTGTTGTCTCATTGAGCAGTGTGTTCTTGTAGCATCATTGGGCAGTGTGTTATTGTAGCATCACTGGGCTGTGTGTTATTGCAGCATCATTGGGTCGTGTGTTATTCTCGCATCACTGGGCTGTATGTTATTATAGTTTCATTGAGCAGTGTGTTACTGTAGCATCATTGAGCAGTGTGTTCATGTTGCATCATTGACCAGTGTGTTATTGTCGTAGCATTGAGCAGTGTGTTATTGTAGCATCATTGAGCAGTGTGTTATCGTGGAATCATTGAGCAGTGTGTTATTGTCGCAACATTGAGCAGTGTGTTATTGTAGCATCATTGAGCAGTGTTTTACTGTCGCATCATTGATCAGTGTGTTATTGTAGTATCATTGGGCAGTGTGTTATTGTAGCATCATTGAGCAGTGTGTTATTGTAGCATCATTGGGCAGTGTGTTATTGTAGTATCATTGAGCTGTGTGTTATTGTAGCATCATTGAGACCTGTGTTCTTGAGGTATCATTGGGCAGTGTGTTATTGTAGTATAATTGAGCAGTGTGTTCTTGTAGCATCATTGGGCAGTGTGTTCTTGTAGCATCATTGGGCAGTGTGTAATAGGAGCATCATTGGGCAGTGTGTAATAGGAGCATCATTGAGCAGTGTGTTCTTGGAACATCATTGGGCAGTGTGTTATTGTAGCATCATTGGGCAGTGTGTTATTGCAGCATCAGTGGGCAGTCTGTTATTGTAGCATCAGTGGGCAATGTGTTACTGTAGTATCATTGAGCAGTGTGTTCTTATTGCATCTTTGGGCAGTGTGTTATGGTAGCATCATTGAGCAGTGTGTTAGTGTAGCATCATTGAGCAGTGAGTTCTTGCAGAATCATTGGGCAGTGTGTTATTGTACCATCATTGGCCAGTGTGTTATTGTAGTATAATTGAGCAGTGTGTTATTGTAGCATCACTGGGCAGTGTGTTATTGTATTTTCATTGAGCAGTGTGTTATTGTAGCATCATTGGGCAGAGTGTTATTGTAGCATCATTGGGCAGTCTGTTCTTATAGTATCATTGGGCAGTGTGTTCTTGTAGCATCATTGGGCAGTGTGTTATTGTAGCATCACTGGGCTGTGTGTTATTATAGTATCATGAGCAGTGTGTTATTGTAGTAGCATTGAGCAGTGTGTTATTGTGGCATCATGGAGCAGTGTGTTACTGTAGCATCATTGGGCAGTGTGTTATTGTAGTATCATTGAGCAGTGTGTTATTGTAGCATCTTTGGGCAGAGTGTTATTGTAGCATCATTGGGCAGTGTGTTCTTGCAGTATAATTGGGCAGTGTGTTATTTGTTTTAAGAGATACAGCACTGAAACATGCCCTTCAGCCCACTGAGTCTGTGCCGACCATCAACCACACATTTATACTAATCCTACACTCATTCCATATTCCTACCACATCCCCACCTGTCTCTATAATTCCCTACCACCTACCTTCACGAGGGGCAAATTATATTGGCCAATTCACCTGTCAACCTGCAAGTCATTAGCATTTGGGAAGAAACCGGAGCACCCGGAGGAAACCCACGCAGACACAGGGAGAACTTGCAAACTCCACACAGGCAGCACCCAGAATTGAACCCGGGTCGCTGGAGCTGTTAGGCTGCGGAGCTAACCACTGCGCCACTGTGGTATAATTGAGCAGTGTGTTATTGTCGTATCATTGGGCAGTGTGTTATTGTACCATCATTGGGCAGTGTGTTATTGTTGTATAATTGGAAAGTGTGTTATCATAGTATCGTTGGGCAGTGTGTTATTGTCGGATCATTGAGCACTGTGTTATTGTAATATCATTGAGCAGTGTGTTATTGTAGTATCATTGAGCAGTGTGTTCTTGTAGCATCATTGGGCATTGTGTTTTTGTAGTATCATTGAGCAGTGTGTTATTGTAGCATCATTGAGCAGTGTGTTATTTTAGCATCATTGGGCAGTGGGTTATTGTAGCATCATTGAGCAGTGTGTTATTTTAGCATCATTGGGCCGTGGGTTATTGTAGCATCATTGAACAGTGTGTTCTTGTCGCATCATTGAGCAGTGTGTTATTGTAGCATAATTGAGCAGTGTGTTATTTTAGCATCATTGGGCAGTGGGTTATTGTAGCATCATTGAACAGTGTGTTCTTGTCGCATCATTGAGCAGTGTGTTATTGGAGCATCATTGGGCAGTGTGTTATTGTAGTATCATTTGAGCAGTGTGTTCTTGTTGCATCATTGAGCAGTGTGTTATTGGAGCATCATTGAACAGTGTGTTCTTGTCGCATCATTGAGCAGTGTGTTATTGGAGCATCATTGGGCAGTGTGTTATTGTAGTATCATTTGAGCAGTGTGTTATTGTAGTATCATTGAGCAGTGTGTTTTCGTAGAATCATTGAGCAGTGTTTTATAGTAGCATCATTGGGCATTGTGTTATTGTAGCATCATTGAGCAGTGTGTTATAGTAGCATCATTGAACAATGTGTTATTTTAGCATCATTGGGCAGTGGGTTATTGTAGCATCATTGAGCAGTGTGTTATTTTAGCATCATTGGGCAGTGGGTTATTGTAGCATCATTGAGCAGTGTGTTATAGTAGCATCATTGAGCAGTGTGTTATTTTAGCATCATTGGGCAGTGGGTTATTGTAGCATCATTGAGCAGTGTGTTATTGTAATATCATTGAGCAGTGTGTTATTGTAGTATCATTGAGCAGTGTGTTTTCGTAGAATCATTGAGCAGTGTTTTATAGTAGCATCATTGGGCATTGTGTTATTGTAGCATCATTGAGCAGTGTGTTATAGTAGCATCATTGAACAGTGTGTTATTTTAGCATCATTGGGCAGTGGGTTATTGTAGCATCATTGAGCAGTGTGTTATTTTAGCATCATTGGGCAGTGGGTTATTGTAGCATCATTGAACAGTGTGTCCTTGTCGCATCATTGAGCAGTGTGTTATTGGAGCATCATTGGGCAGTGTGTTATTGTAGTATCATTGAGCAGTGTGTTTTTGTAGCATCATTGGGCAGTGTGTTTTTGTAGCATCATTGAGCAGTGTGCTATTGTACTATCATTGAGCAGTGTGTTCTTGTTCATCATTGGCCATGTGTTATTGTCGCATCATTGGCCATGTGTTATTGTAGCATCATTGAGCAGTATGTTATTGTAGCATAATTGTGCAGTGGGTTATTGTACCATCATTGGGCAGTGTGTCATTGCAGCATCATTGGGCAGAGTGTTATTGTAGTATCATTGAGCAGTGTGTTCTTGTAACATCATTGGGCAGTGTGTTATTGTAGTTTCATTGAGCAGTTTGGTATTGTAGCATCATTGAGCACTGTGTTATTGTCGCATCATTGAGCAGTGTGTTATTGTATCATCATTGAGCAGTGTTTTACTGTTGCATCATTGGGCAGTATGTTATTGTAGCATCACTGGGCTGTGTGTTATTATAGTATCATTGAGCAGTGTGTTCTTGTAGTATAATTGAGCAGTGTGTTATTGTAGCATCACTGGGCAGTGTGTAATTGTAGTATCATTGGGCAGTGTGTTATTGTAGCATCATTGGGCAGTGTGTTCTAAAAGTATCATTGGGCAGTGTGTCATTGTAGTCTCATTGGGCAGTGTGTTATTGTAGCATCACTGGCCTGTGTGTTATTGCAGTATCATTGAGCAGTGTGTTATTGTAGCATCATTGAACACTGTGTTATTGTAGCATCATTGGGCAGAGTGTTATTGTAGTATCATTGAGCAGTGTGTTCTTGTAACATCATTGGGCAGTGTGTTATTGTAGTTTCATTGAGCAGTTTGGTATTGTAGCATCATTGAGCACTGTGTTATTGTCGCATCATTGAGCAGTGTGTTATTGTATCATTATTGAGCAGTGTTTTACTGTCGCATCATTGGGCAGTGTGTTATTGTAGTATCATTGGGCAGTGTGTTATTGTAGCATCATTGAGCAGTGTGTTATTTGAGCATCATTGGGCAGTGTGTTAGTGTAGCATCATTGGGCAGTGAGTTATTGTTGTATCATTGAGCAGTGTGTTATTGTAGCATCATTGGGCAGTGAGTTATTGTTGTATCATTGAGCAGTGTGTTCTTGTAGCATCATTGAGCACTGTGTTATTGTAGCATCATTGGGCAGAGTGTTATTGTAGTATCATTGAGCAGTGTGTTCTTGTAACATCATTGGGCAGTGTGTTAAAGGAGCATCATTGGGCAGTGTGTTCTTGTAGCATCATTAGGCAGTGTATTCGTGTAGCATCATTGGGCAGTGTGTTATTGTGGCATCATTGAGCAGTGTGTTCTTGTAACATCATTGAGCAGTGTGTTCCGGTAACATCATTGGGCAGTGTGTTATCGTAGCATCATTGGGCAGTGTGTTCTTGTCGCATCATTGGGCAGTGTGTTATTGTAGCACCATTGAGCAGTGTGTTCCGGTAACATCATTGGGCAGTGTGTTATTGTAGCATAATTGGGCAGTGTGTTAAAGGAGCATCATTGGGCAGTGCGTTCTTGTAGCATCATTGGGCATTGTGTTATTGCAGCATCTTTGAGCAGTGTGGTCTTGGAACATCATTGGGCAGTGTGTTATAGTAGCATCATTGGGCAGTGTGTTATTGTAGCATCATTGAGCAGTGTGTTATTGTAGCATCAACGGGCAGTGTGTTATTGTAGCATCTTTGAGCAGTGTGTTCTTGTAACATCATTTGGCCGTGTGTTATTGTAGCATCGTTGAGATTGTGTTCTTGTAACATCATTGGGCAGTGTGTTTTTGTAGCATCATTGGGCAGTGTGTTATTTTAGGATAATTGAGCAGTGTGTTATTGTAGCATCATTGGGCAGTGTGTTATTGTAGCATCATTGAGCAGTGTGTTCTTGTAACATCATTGGGCAGTGTGTTTTTGTAGCATCATTGGGCAGTGTGTTATTGTAGCATCATTGGGCAGTGTGTTATTGTAGCATCATTGGGCAGTGTGTTATTGTAGTCTCATTGGGCAGTGTGTTATTGCAGCATCATTGGGCCGTGTGTTATTGCAGCATCATTGGGCAGTGTGTTCTTGTAGCATCATTGAGCAGTGTGTTATTGTAGTATCATTGAGCAGTGTGTTCTTCTTGTATCATTGGGCATGTATTATTGCAGCATCATTGAGCAGTGTGTTATTGTCGCATCATTGAGCAGTGTGTTATTGTAGCATAATTGGGCAATGTGTTATTGAAGTATCATTAGGCAGTGTGTCATTGTAGTATCATTGAGCAGTGTGTTCTTGCAGCATCATTGGGTCGTGTGTTATTCTCGCATCACTGGGCTGTATGTTATTATAGTTTCATTGAGCAGTGTGTTACTGTAGCATCATTGAGCAGTGTGTTCATGTTGCATCATTGACCAGTGTGTTATTTGAGGTATCATTGGGCAGTGTGTTATTGGAGAATAATTGAGCAGTGTGTTATTGTAGCATCATTGGGCAGTGTGTTACTGTAGCATCATTGACCAGTGTGTTATTTGAGGTATCATTGGGCAGTGTGTTATTGGAGAATAATTGAGCAGTGTGTTATTGTAGCATAATTGGGCAGTGTGTTAAAGGAGCATCATTGGGCGGTGTGTTATTGTCGCATGATTGAGCAGTGTGTTATTGTAGCATCATTGGGCAGTGTGTTCTAAAAGTATCATTGGGCAGTGTGTCATTGTAGTCTCATTGGGCAGTGTGTTATTGTAGCATCACTGGCCTGTGTGTTATTGCAGTATCATTGAGCAGTGTGTTATTGTAGCATCATTGAACACTGTGTTATTGTAGCATCATTGGGCAGAGTGTTATTGTAGTATCATTGAGCAGTGTGTTCTTGTAACATCATTGGGCAGTGTGTTATTGTAGTTTCATTGAGCAGTTTGGTATTGTAGCATCATTGAGCACTGTGTTATTGTCGCATCATTGAGCAGTGTGTTATTGTATCATTATTGAGCAGTGTTTTACTGTCGCATCATTGGGCAGTGTGTTATTGTAGTATCATTGGGCAGTGTGTTATTGTAGCATCATTGAGCAGTGTGTTATTTGAGCATCATTGGGCAGTGTGTTAGTGTAGCATCATTGGGCAGTGAGTTATTGTTGTATCATTGAGCAGTGTGTTATTGTAGCATCATTGGGCAGTGAGTTATTGTTGTATCATTGAGCAGTGTGTTCTTGTAGCATCATTGAGCACTGTGTTATTGTAGCATCATTGGGCAGAGTGTTATTGTAGTATCATTGAGCAGTGTGTTCTTGTAACATCATTGGGCAGTGTGTTAAAGGAGCATCATTGGGCAGTGTGTTCTTGTAGCATCATTAGGCAGTGTATTCGTGTAGCATCATTGGGCAGTGTGTTATTGTGGCATCATTGAGCAGTGTGTTCTTGTAACATCATTGAGCAGTGTGTTCCGGTAACATCATTGGGCAGTGTGTTATCGTAGCATCATTGGGCAGTGTGTTCTTGTCGCATCATTGGGCAGTGTGTTATTGTAGCACCATTGAGCAGTGTGTTCCGGTAACATCATTGGGCAGTGTGTTATTGTAGCATAATTGGGCAGTGTGTTAAAGGAGCATCATTGGGCAGTGCGTTCTTGTAGCATCATTGGGCATTGTGTTATTGCAGCATCTTTGAGCAGTGTGGTCTTGGAACATCATTGGGCAGTGTGTTATAGTAGCATCATTGGGCAGTGTGTTATTGTAGCATCATTGAGCAGTGTGTTATTGTAGCATCAACGGGCAGTGTGTTATTGTAGCATCTTTGAGCAGTGTGTTCTTGTAACATCATTTGGCCGTGTGTTATTGTAGCATCGTTGAGATTGTGTTCTTGTAACATCATTGGGCAGTGTGTTTTTGTAGCATCATTGGGCAGTGTGTTATTTTAGGATAATTGAGCAGTGTGTTATTGTAGCATCATTGGGCAGTGTGTTATTGTAGCATCATTGAGCAGTGTGTTCTTGTAACATCATTGGGCAGTGTGTTTTTGTAGCATCATTGGGCAGTGTGTTATTGTAGCATCATTGGGCAGTGTGTTATTGTAGCATCATTGGGCAGTGTGTTATTGTAGTCTCATTGGGCAGTGTGTTATTGCAGCATCATTGGGCCGTGTGTTATTGCAGCATCATTGGGCAGTGTGTTCTTGTAGCATCATTGAGCAGTGTGTTATTGTAGTATCATTGAGCAGTGTGTTCTTCTTGTATCATTGGGCATGTATTATTGCAGCATCATTGAGCAGTGTGTTATTGTCGCATCATTGAGCAGTGTGTTATTGTAGCATAATTGGGCAATGTGTTATTGAAGTATCATTAGGCAGTGTGTCATTGTAGTATCATTGAGCAGTGTGTTCTTGCAGCATCATTGGGTCGTGTGTTATTCTCGCATCACTGGGCTGTATGTTATTATAGTTTCATTGAGCAGTGTGTTACTGTAGCATCATTGAGCAGTGTGTTCATGTTGCATCATTGACCAGTGTGTTATTTGAGGTATCATTGGGCAGTGTGTTATTGGAGAATAATTGAGCAGTGTGTTATTGTAGCATCATTGGGCAGTGTGTTACTGTAGCATCATTGACCAGTGTGTTATTTGAGGTATCATTGGGCAGTGTGTTATTGGAGAATAATTGAGCAGTGTGTTATTGTAGCATAATTGGGCAGTGTGTTAAAGGAGCATCATTGGGCGGTGTGTTATTGTCGCATGATTGAGCAGTGTGTTCTTGTCGCATCATTGAGCAGTGTGTTATTGAAGCATCTTTGGGCAGTGTGTTATTGTAGTATCATTGTGCAGTGTGTTATTGTAGCATCATTGAGCAGTGTGTTCTTGTTGCATCATTGGGCATGTCTTATTGGCGCATCATTGGGCAGTGTGTTATTGTAGCATCATTGGGCACTGTGTTATTGTAGTATAATCGAGCAGTGTGTTATTGTCTTATCATTGAGCAGTGTGTTATCGTGGAATCATTGAGCAGTGTGTTATTGTCGCAACATTGAGCAGTGTTTTACTGTCGCAACATTGATCAGTGTGTTATTGTAGTATCATTGGGCAGTGTGTTATTGTAGCATCATTGAGCAGTGTTTTACTGTCGCATCATTGATCAGTGTGTTATTGTGGTATCATTGGGCAGTGTGTTATTGTAGCATCATTGAGCAGTGTTTTACTGTCGCATCATTGAGCAGTGTGTTATTGTAGCATCATTGAGCAGTGTTTTACTGTCGCATCATTGATCAGTGTGTTATTGTAGTATCATTGGGCAGTGTGTTATTGTAGCATCATTGAGCAGTGTGTTATTGTAGCATCATTGGGCAGTGTGTTATTGTAGTATCATTGAGCTGTGTGTTATTGTAGCATCATTGAGACCTGTGTTCTTGTAGCATCATTGGGCAGTGTGTTCTTGTAGCATCATTGGGCAGTGTGTAATAGGAGCATCATTGAGCAGTGTGTTCTTGGAACATCATTGGGCAGTGTGTTATTGTAGCATCATTGGGCAGTGTGTTATTGCAGCATCAGTGGGCAGTCTGTTATTGTAGCATCATTGGGCAATGTGTTACTGTAGTATCATTGAGCAGTGTGTTCTTATTGCATCTTTGAGCAGTGTGTTAGTGTAGCATCATTGAGCAGTGAGTTCTTGCAGAATCATTGGGCAGAGTGTTATTGTAGCATCATTGAGCAGGGTGTTCTTGTAGCATCATTGGGCAGTGTTTTATTGCAGCATCATTGAGCAGTGTGTTATTGTGGTATCATTGGGCAGTGTGTTCTTGTAGCGTCATTGGGCACTGTGTTATGGTAGTATCATTGGGCAGTGTGTTATTGTACCATCATTGGGCAGTGTGTTATTGTAGTATAATTGAGCAGTGTGTTATTGTAGCATCACTGGGCAGTGTGTTATTGTATTTTCATTGAGCAGTGTGTTATTGTAGCATCATTGGGCAGAGTGTTATTGTAGCATCATTGGGCAGTCTGTTCTTATAGTATCATTGGGCAGTGTGTCATTGTTGTCTCATTGAGCAGTGTGTTCTTGTAGCATCATTGGGCAGTGTGTTATTGTAGCATCACTGGGCTGTGTGTTATTGCAGCATCATTGGGTCGTGTGTTATTCTCGCATCACTGGGCTGTATGTTATTATAGTTTCATTGAGCAGTGTGTTACTGTAGCATCATTGAGCAGTGTGTTCATGTTGCATCATTGACCAGTGTGTTATTGTCGTAGCATTGAGCAGTGTGTTATTGTAGCATCATTGAGCAGTGTGTTATCGTGGAATCATTGAGCAGTGTGTTATTGTCGCAACATTGAGCAGTGTGTTATTGTAGCATCATTGAGCAGTGTTTTACTGTCGCATCATTGATCAGTGTGTTATTGTAGTATCATTGGGCAGTGTGTTATTGTAGCATCATTGAGCAGTGTGTTATTGTAGCATCATTGGGCAGTGTGTTATTGTAGTATCATTGAGCTGTGTGTTATTGTAGCATCATTGAGACCTGTGTTCTTGAGGTATCATTGGGCAGTGTGTTATTGTAGTATAATTGAGCAGTGTGTTCTTGTAGCATCATTGGGCAGTGTGTTCTTGTAGCATCATTGGGCAGTGTGTAATAGGAGCATCATTGGGCAGTGTGTAATAGGAGCATCATTGAGCAGTGTGTTCTTGGAACATCATTGGGCAGTGTGTTATTGTAGCATCATTGGGCAGTGTGTTATTGCAGCATCAGTGGGCAGTCTGTTATTGTAGCATCAGTGGGCAATGTGTTACTGTAGTATCATTGAGCAGTGTGTTCTTATTGCATCTTTGGGCAGTGTGTTATGGTAGCATCATTGAGCAGTGTGTTAGTGTAGCATCATTGAGCAGTGAGTTCTTGCAGAATCATTGGGCAGTGTGTTATTGTACCATCATTGGGCAGTGTGTTATTGTAGTATAATTGAGCAGTGTGTTATTGTAGCATCACTGGGCAGTGTGTTATTGTATTTTCATTGAGCAGTGTGTTATTGTAGCATCATTGGGCAGAGTGTTATTGTAGCATCATTGGGCAGTCTGTTCTTATAGTATCATTGGGCAGTGTGTTCTTGTAGCATCATTGGGCAGTGTGTTATTGTAGCATCACTGGGCTGTGTGTTATTATAGTATCATGAGCAGTGTGTTATTGTAGTAGCATTGAGCAGTGTGTTATTGTGGCATCATGGAGCAGTGTGTTACTGTAGCATCATTGGGCAGTGTGTTATTGTAGTATCATTGAGCAGTGTGTTATTGTAGCATCTTTGGGCAGAGTGTTATTGTAGCATCATTGGGCAGTGTGTTCTTGCAGTATAATTGGGCAGTGTGTTATTTGTTTTAAGAGATACAGCACTGAAACATGCCCTTCAGCCCACTGAGTCTGTGCCGACCATCAACCACACATTTATACTAATCCTACACTCATTCCATATTCCTACCACATCCCCACCTGTCTCTATAATTCCCTACCACCTACCTTCACGAGGGGCAAATTATATTGGCCAATTCACCTGTCAACCTGCAAGTCATTAGCATTTGGGAAGAAACCGGAGCACCCGGAGGAAACCCACGCAGACACAGGGAGAACTTGCAAACTCCACACAGGCAGCACCCAGAATTGAACCCGGGTCGCTGGAGCTGTTAGGCTGCGGAGCTAACCACTGTGCCACTGTGGTATAATTGAGCAGTGTGTTATTGTCGTATCATTGGGCAGTGTGTTATTGTTGTATAATTGGAAAGTGTGTTATCATAGTATCGTTGGGCAGTGTGTTATTGTCGGATCATTGAGCACTGTGTTATTGTAATATCATTGAGCAGTGTGTTATTGTAGTATCATTGAGCAGTGTGTTATAGTAGCATCATTGGGCATTGTGTTTTTGTAGTATCATTGAGCAGTGTGTTATTGTAGCATCATTGAGCAGTGTGTTATTTTAGCATCATTGGGCAGTGGGTTATTGTAGCATCATTGAGCAGTGTGTTATTTTAGCATCATTGGGCCGTGGGTTATTGTAGCATCATTGAACAGTGTGTTCTTGTCGCATCATTGAGCAGTGTGTTATTGGAGCATCATTGGGCAGTGTGTTATTGTAGTATCATTGAGCAGTGTGTTATTGTAGCATAATTGAGCAGTGTGTTATTTTAGCATCATTGGGCAGTGGGTTATTGTAGCATCATTGAACAGTGTGTTCTTGTCGCATCATTGAGCAGTGTGTTATTGGAGCATCATTGGGCAGTGTGTTATTGTAGTATCATTTGAGCAGTGTGTTATTGGAGCATCATTGGGCAGTGTGTTATTGTAGTATCATTGAGCAGTGTGTTATTGTAGCATAATTGAGCAGTGTGTTATTTTAGCATCATTGGGCAGTGGGTTATTGTTGCATCATTGAGCAGTGTGTTCTTGTTGCATCATTGAGCAGTGTGTTATTGGAGCATCATTGAGCAGTGTGTTATTGGAGCATCATTGGGCAGTGTGTTATTGTAGTATCATTTGAGCAGTGTGTTCTTGTTCATCATTGGCCATGTGTTATTGTCGCATCATTGGCCATGTGTTATTGGAGCATCATTGAGCAGTATGTTATTGTAGCATAATTGGGCAGTGTGTTATTGTCGTATCATTGGGCAGTATGTTATTGTACCATCATTGGGCAGTGTGTCATTGTAGTCTCATTGAGCAGTGTGTTCTAGAAGCATCATTGGGCAGTATGTTATTGCAGCATCACTGGGCTGTGTGTTATTATGGTATCATTGAGCAGTGTGTTCTTGTAGTATAATTGAGCAGTGTGTTATTGTAGCATCACTGGGCACTGTGTTATTGTCGTATCATTGGGCAGTGTGTTATTGTACCATCATTGGGCAGTGTGTTATTGTTGGATAATTGGAAAGTGTGTTATTATAGTATCATTAGGCAGTGTGTTATTGTAATATCTTTGAGCAGTGTGTTTTCGTAGCATCATTGAGCAATGTGTTATTGTAGCATCATTGGACAGTGTGTTATTGTAGTATCATTGAGCAGTGTGTAATTGTAGCATCATGTGGCAGAGTGCTATTGTAGTATCATTGGGCAGTGTGTTCTTGTAGTATCATTGGGCAGTGTGTTATTGCAGTATAATTGAGCAGTGTGTTATTGTAGCATCATTGGGCAGTGTTTTACTGTCGCATCATTAGGCAGTGTGTTATTGTAGTATCATTGGGCAGTGTGTTATTGTAGTTTCATTGAGCAGTTTGTTATTGTAGCATCATTGAGCAGTGTGTTATTGTAGCATCATTGAGCAGTGTTTTACTGTCGCATCATTGGGCAGTGTGTTATTGTAGTATCATTGGGCAGTGTGTTATTTTAGCATCATTGAGCAGTGTGTTATTGTAGTATCATTGGGCAGTGTGTTATTTTAGCATCATTGGGCAGTGTGTTATTGTAGTTTCATTGAGCAGTTTGTGATTGTAGCATCATTGAGCAGTGTTTTACTGTCGCATCATTGAGCAGTGTTTTACTGTCGCATCATTGGGCAGTGTGTTTTTGTAGTATCATTGGGCAGTGTGTTATTTTAGCATCATTGGGCAGTGTGTTATTGTAGTATCATTGAGCAGTGTGTTATTGTAGCATCATTGGGCAGTGAGTTATTGTTGTATCATTGAGCAGTTTGTTATTGTAGCATCATTGAGCACTGTGTTATTGTCGCATCATTGAGCAGTGTGTTATTGTAGCATCATTGAGCAGTGTTTTACTGTCGCATCATTGGGCAGTGTGTTATTGTAGTATCATTGGGCAGTGTGTTATTTTAGCATCATTGGGCAGTGTGTTATTGTAGCATCATTGAGCAGTGTGTTATTTTAGCATCATTGGGCAGTGTGTTATTGTAGCATCATTGAGCAGTGTGTTATTTTCGCATCATTGGGCAGTGTGTTATTGTAGTATCATTGAGCAGTGTGTTATTGTAGCATCATTGAGCAGTGTGTTATTTTAGCATCATTGGGCAGTGTGTTATTGTCGCATCATTGGGCAGTGAGTTATTGTTGTATCATTGGGCAGTGTGTTATTTTAGCATCATTGGGTAGTGTGTTATTGTAGCATCATTGAGCAGTGTTTTACTGTCGCATCATTGGGCAGTGTGTTATTGTACCATCGTTGGGCAGTGTGTCATTGTAGTCTCATTGAGCAGTGTGTTCGAGTAGCATCATTGGGCAGTATGTTATTGTAGCATCACTGGGCTGTGTGGTATTATGTATCATTGAGCAGTGTGTTCTTGTAGTATAATTGAGCAGTGTGTTATTGTAGCATCACTGGGCAGTGTGTTATTGTGGTATCATTGGGCAGTGTGTTATTGTAGCATCATTGGGGAGTGTTTTACTGTCGCATCATTGGGCAGTGTGTTATTTTAGCATCATTGGGCAGTGTGTTATTGTAGCATCATTGAGCAGTGTGTTATTTTAGCATCATTGGGCAGTGAGTTATTGTTGTATCATTGAGCAGTTTGTTATTGTAGCATCATTGAGCAATTTGTTATTGTCGCATCATTGGGCAGTATGTTATTGTACCATCGTTGGGCAGTGTGTCATTGTAGTCTCATTGAGCAGTGTGTTCGAGTAGCATCATTGGGCAGTATGTTATTGTAGCATCACTGGGCTGTGTGGTATTATGTATCATTGAGCAGTGTGTTCTTGTAGTATAATTGAGCAGTGTGTTATTGTAGCATCACTGGGCAGTGTGTTATTGTGGTATCATTGGGCAGTGTGTTATTGTAGCATCATTGGGCACTGTGTTATTGTCGTATCATTGGGCAGTGTGTTATTGTACCATCATTGGGCAGTGTGTTATTGTTGGATAATTGGAAAGTGTGTTATTATAGTATCATTGGGCAGTGTGTTATTGTAATATCATTGAGCAGTGTGTTTTCGTAGCATCATTGAGCAATGTGTCATTGTAGCATCATTGGGCAGTGTGTTATTGTAGTATCATTGAGCAGTGTGTAATTGTAGCATCATGTGGCAGAGTGCTATTGTAGCATCATTGGGCAGTGTGTTCTTGTAGTATCATTGAGCAGTGTGTAATTGTAGCATCATGTGGCAGAGTGCTATTGTAGCATCATTGGGCAGTGTGTTATTGTAGTATCATTGAGCAGTGTGTTTTCGTAGCATCATTGAGCAATGTGTTATTGTAGCATCATTGGGCAGTGTGTTATTGTAGTATCATTGAGCAGTGTGTAATTGTAGCATCATGTGGCAGAGTGCTATTGTAGCATCATTGGGCAGTGTGTTATTGTAGTATCATTGAGCAGTGTGTAATTGTAGCATCATGTGGCAGAGTGGTATTGTAGCATCATTGGGCAGTGTGTTATTGTAGTATAATTGAGCAGTGTGTTATTGTAGCATCATTGGGCAGTGTTTTACTGTCGCATCATTGGGCAGTGTGTTATTGTAGTATCATTGGGCAGTGTGTTATTTTAGCATCATTGGGCAGTGTGTTATTGTAGTTTCATTGAGCAGTTTGTTATTGTCGCATCATTGAGCAGTGTGTTATTGTAGCATCATTGAGCAGTGTTTTACTGTCGCATCATTGGGCAGTGTGTTTTTGTAGTATCATTGGGCAGTGTGTTATTTTAGCATCATTGGGCAGTGTGTTATTGTAGCATCATTGAGCAGTGTGTTATTTTAGCATCATTGGGCAGTGTGTTATTGTAGTATCATTGAGCAGTGTGTTATTGTAGCATCATTGGGCAGTGAGTTATTGTTGTATCATTGAGCAGTTTGTTATTGTTGCATCATTGAGCACTGTGTTATTGTCGCATCATTGAGCAGTGTGTTATTGTAGCATCATTGAGCAGTGTTTTACTGTCGCATCATTGGGCAGTTTGTTATTGTAGTATCATTGGGCAGTGTGTTATTTTAGCATCATTGGGCAGTGTGTTATTGTAGCATCATTGAGCAGTGTCTTATTTTAGCATCATTGGGTAGTGTGTTATTGTAGCATCATTGAGCAGTGTGTTATTTTCGCATCATTGGGCAGTGTGTTATTGTAGTATCATTGAGCAGTGTGTTATTGTACCATCATTGAGCAGTGTGTTATTTTAGCATCATTGGGCAGTGTGTTATTGTAGCATCATTGGGCAGTGAGTTATTGTTGTATCATTGGGTAGTGTGTTATTGTAGCATCATTGAGCAGTGTGTTATTGTAGCATCATTGAGCAGTGTGTTATTTTAGCATCATTGGGCAGTGTGTTATTTTAGCATCATTGGGAAGTGTGTTATTGTAGTATCATTGAGCAGTGTGTTATTGTAGCATCATTGAGCAGTGTGTTATTGTAGCATCATTGAGCAGTGTGTTATTTTAGCATCATTGGGCAGTGTGTTATTGTAGCATCATTGGGCAGTGAGTTATTGTTGTATCATTGGGCAGTGTGTTATTTTAGCATCATTGGGAAGTGTGTTATTGTAGCATCATTGAGCAGTGTTTTACTGTCGCATCATTGGGCAGTGTGTTATTGTAGTATCATTGAGCAGTGTGTCATTGTAGCATCATTGAGCAGTGTTTTACTGTCGCATCATTGGGCAGTGTGTTATTTTAGCATCATTGGGCAGTGTGTTATTGTAGCATCATTGAGCAGTGTGTTATTTTAGCATCATTGGGCAGTGTGTTATTGTAGTATCATTGAGCAGTGTGTTATTGTAGCACCATTGGGCAGTGAGTTATTGTTGTATCATTGATCAGTTTGTTATTGTAGCATCATTGAGCACTTTGTTATTGTCGCATCATTGAGCAGTGTGTTATTGTAGCATCATTGAGCAGTGTTTTACTGTCGCATCATTGGGCAGTGTGTTATTGTAGTATCATTGGGCAGTGTGTTATTTTAGCATCATTGGGCAGTGTGTTATTGTAGCATCAGCGAGCAGTGTGTTATTTTAGCATCATTGGGCAGTGTGTTATTGTAGCATCATTGAGCAGTGTGTTATTTTCGCATCATTGGGCAGTGTGTTATTATAGTATCATTGAGCAGTGTGTTATTGTAGCATCATTGAGCAGTGTGTTATTTTAGCATCATTGGGCAGTGTGTTATTGTAGCATCATTGGGCAGTGAGTTATTGTTGTATCATTGGGCAGTGTGTTATTTTAGCATCATTGGGTAGTGTGTTATTGTAGCATCATTGAGCAGTGTTTTACTGTCGCATTATTGGGCAGTGTGTTATTGTAGTATCATTGGGCAGTGTGTTATTGTAGCATCATTGAGCAGTGTGTTCTTGTAACATCATTTGGCAGTGTATTCTTGTAGCATCATTGGGCAGTGTGTTATTGTGGCATCATTGAGCAGTGTGTTCTTGTAACATCATTGAGCAGTGTGTTCCGGTAACATCATTGGGCAGTGTGTTATAGTAGCATCATTGGGCAGTGTGTGATTGTAGCATCAACGGGCAGTGTGATATTGTAGCATCTTTGAGCAGTGTGTTCTTGTAACATCATTTGGCCGTGTGTTATAGTAGCGTCGTTGAGCAGTGTGTTATTCAGGTATCATTGGGCAGTGTGTTTAGATTAGATTAGATTAGAGATACAGCACTGAAACAGGCCTTCGGCCCACCGAGTCTGTGCCGACCAGCAACCACCCATTTATACTAATCCTACACTCCTACCAAACATCCCCATCTGTCCCTATATTTCCCTACCACCTACCTATACTAGTGACAATTTATAATGGCCAATTTACCTACCAACCTGCAAGTCTTTTGGCTTGTGGGAGGAAACCGGAGGCCCGGAGAAAACCCACGCAGACACAGGGAGAACTTGCAAACTCCACACAGGCATTGCCCAGAATCGAACCCGGGTCCCTGGAGCTGTGAGGCTGCAGTGCTAACCACTGCGCCACTGTGCCGCCCGTGTGTTATTTAAGGATAATTGAGCAGTGTGTTATTGTAGCATCATTGGGCGGTGTGTTATTGTTGCATCATTGAGAAGTGTGTTCTTGTAACATCATTGGGCAGTGTGTTATTGTAGCATCATTGGGCAGTGTGTTATTGTAGCATCATTGAGCAGTGTGTTCTTGTAGCATCATTGGGCAGTGTGTTATTGTATTATCATTGGGCAGTGTGTTATTGTAGTATCATTGGGCCGTGTGTTATTGCAGCATCATTGGGCAGTGTGTTCTTGTAGCATCATTGGGCAGTGTGTTATTGTATTATCATTGGGCCGTGTGTTATTGTAGCATCATTGGGCCGTGTGTTATTGCAGCATCATTGGGCAGTGTGTTCTTGTAGCATCATTGAGCAGTGTGTTATTGCAGCATTATTGGTGCAATGTGTTACTGTCGCATCACTGGGCTGTGTGTTGTTATAAATTCCTTGAGCAGTGTATTATTGTAGTAGCATTTAGCAGTCTGTTCTTGTTGCATCATTGGGCAGTGTGTTATTGTAGCATCATTGAGCAGTGTGTTCGTGTAGCATCATTGGGCAGTGTGTTCTTGTAGCATCATTGAGCAGTGTGTTCTTGTAGCATCATTGAGCAGTGTGTTCTTGCAGAATCATTGACCAGTGTGTTATTTGAGGTATCATTGGGCAGTGTGTTATTTGAGAATAATTGAGCTGTGTGTTATTGTAGCATAATTGGGCAGTGTGTTAAAGGAGCATCATTGGGCAGTGTGTTAAAGGAGCATCATTGGGCAGGGTGTTATTGCAGCATTATTGAGCAGTGTATTCTTGTAACATCATTGGGCAGTGTGTTATTGTAGCATCATTAGGCAGTGTGTTCTTGTAGCATCATTGACCAGTGTGTTATTTGAGGTATCATTGGGCAGTGTGTTATTTGAGAATAATTGAGCTGTGTGTTATTGTAGCATAATTGGGCAGTGTGTTAATGGAGCATCATTGGGAAGTGTGTTCTTGTAGCATCATTGGGCAGGGTGTTATTGCAGCATCATTGAGCAGTGTATTCTTGTAACATCATTGGGCAGTATGTTATTGTACCATCATTGGGCAGTGTGTCATTGTAGTCTCATTGAGCAGTGAGTTCTAGTAGCATCATTGGGCAGTGTGTTATTGTAGCATCACTGGGCTGTGTGTTATTATAGTATCATTGAGCAGTGTGTTCTTGTAGCATCATTGAGCAGTGTGTTCTTGTAGCATCATTGGGCAGTGTGTTATTGTAGCATCACAGAGCAGTGTGTTCTTGTAGCATCATTGGGCAATGTGTTGCAGCATCATTGGGTTGTGTGTTATTATAGCATCACTGGGCTGTCTGTTATTATAGTTTCATTGAGCAGTGTGTTATTGTAGTCGCATTGAGCAGTGTGTTCTTGTTGCATCATTGGGCAGTGTGTTATTGTAGCATCATTTGGCAGTGTGTTATTGGAGCATCATTGGGCAGTGTGTTATTGGAGCATCATTGGGCAGTGTGTTATTGTAGCATCTTTGAGCAGTGTGTCATTGTAGCATCATTGAGCAGTGTGTTATTGCAGCATCATTGGGCAGTGTGTTCTTGTTGCATCATTGGGCAGTGTGTTATTGTAGCATCTTTGAGCAGTGTGTTAGTGAAGCATCATTGACCAGTGTGTTCTTGTAGCATCATTGGGCAGTGTGTTATTGTAGCATCACTGAGCAGTGTGTTCTTGTAGCATCATTGGGCAGTGTGTTCTTGTAGCATCATTGGGCAGTGTGTTCTTGTAGCATCATTGGGCAGTGTGTTATTGTAGCATCATTGGGCAGTGTGTTATTGTAGCATCATTGAGCAGTGTGTTCTTGTAGCATCATTGAGCAGTGTGTTATTGAGGTATCATTGGGCAGTGTGTTATTGCAGTATAATTGAGCATTGTGTTATTGTAGCATCATTGGGCAGTGTGTTATAGGAGCATCATTCGGCAGTGTGTTCTTGTAGCATCATTGAGCAGTGTGTTATAGGAGCATCATTCGGCAGTGTGTTCTTGTAGCATCATTGAGCAGTGTGTTATTGTAGCATCATTCGGCAGTGTGTTATTGTAGCATCATTGGGCACTGTGTTATAGGAGCATAATTCGGCAGTGTGTTATTGTCGCATCATTGAGCAGTGTGTTCTTGGAACATCATTGGGCAGTGTGTTAAAGGAGCATCATTGGGCAGTGTGTTCTTGTGGCATCATTAGGCAGTGTGTTCTTGGAGCATCATTGGGCAGTGTGTTTTTGTAGCATCATTGAGCAGTGTGTTCTTGTAACATCATTGAGCAGTGTGTTCTTGTAACATCATTGGGCAGTGTGTTATTGTAGCATCATTGGGCAGTGCGTTACTGTAGCATCATTGGGCAGTGTGTCATTGTAGCATCATTGAGCAGTGTGTTCTTTCAGCATTATTGGTGCAATGTGTTACTGTCGCATCACTGGGCTGTGTGTTGTTATAGATTCCTTGAGCAGTGTATTATTGTAGTTGCATTTAGCAGTCTGTTCTTGTTGCATCATTGGGCAGTGTGTTATTGTAGCATCATTGAGCAGTGTGTCATTGTAGCATCATTGAGCAGTGTGTTATTGCAGCATCATTGGGCAGTGTGTTCTTGTTGCATCATTGGGCAGTGTGTTATTGTAGCATCTTTGAGCAGTGTGTTAGTGAAGCATCATTGACCAGTGTGTTCTTGTAGCATCATTGGGCAGTGTGTTATTGTAGCATCACTGAGCAGTGTGTTCTTGTAGCATCATTGGGCAGTGTGTTCTTGTAGCATCATTGGGCAGTGTGTTCTTGTAGCATCATTGGGCAGTGTGTTATTGTAGCATCATTGGGCAGTGTGTTATTGTAGCATCATTGAGCAGTGTGTTCTTGTAGCATCATTGAGCAGTGTGTTATTGAGGTATCATTGGGCAGTGTGTTATTGCAGTATAATTGAGCATTGTGTTATTGTAGCATCATTGGGCAGTGTGTTATAGGAGCATCATTCGGCAGTGTGTTCTTGTAGCATCATTGAGCAGTGTGTTATAGGAGCATCATTCGGCAGTGTGTTCTTGTAGCATCATTGAGCAGTGTGTTATTGTAGCATCATTCGGCAGTGTGTTATTGTAGCATCATTGGGCACTGTGTTATAGGAGCATAATCCGGCAGTGTGTTATTGTCGCATCATTGAGCAGTGTGTTCTTGGAACATCATTGGGCAGTGTGTTAAAGGAGCATCATTGGGCAGTGTGTTCTTGTGGCATCATTAGGCAGTGTGTTCTTGGAGCATCATTGGGCAGTGTGTTTTTGTAGCATCATTGAGCAGTGTGTTCTTGTAACATCATTGAGCAGTGTGTTCTTGTAACATCATTGGGCAGTGTGTTATTGTAGCATCATTGGGCAGTGCGTTATTGTAGCATCATTGGGCAGTGTGTCATTGTAGCATCATTGAGCAGTGTGTTCTTTCAGCATTATTGGTGCAATGTGTTACTGTCGCATCACTGGGCTGTGTGTTGTTATAGATTCCTTGAGCAGTGTATTATTGTAGTTGCATTTAGCAGTCTGTTCTTGTTGCATCATTGGGCAGTGTGTTATTGTAGCATCATTGAGCAGTGTGCTCGTGTAGCATCATTGGGCAGTGTGTTCTTGTAGCATCATTGAGCAGTGTGTTCTTGTAGCATCATTGAGCAGTGTTTTCTTGTAGCATCATTGAGCAGTGTTTTCTTGTAGTATCATTGAGCAGTGTGTTCTTGTTGCATCTTTGGGCAGTGTGTTTTGGTATCATCATTGAGCAGTGTGTTAGTGTATCATCATTGAGCAGTGTGTTCTTGCAGAATCATTGGGCAGTGTGTTATTGTCGCATCATTTGGCAATTTGTTATTGTAGCATCATTGAGCAGGGTGTTCTTGTAGCATCACTGGGCATTGTATTTTCGTAGCATCATTGGGCAGTCTGTTATTGTAGCATCATTGAGCAGTGTGTTCTTGTAACATCATTGGGCAGTGTGTTATTCTTGCATCATTGGGCATGTGTTATTGTAGCATCATTGAGCAATGTGTTCTTGTAGCATCATTTGGCAGTGTGTTCTTGTAGCATCATTGAGCAGTGTGTTATTGTAGTATAATTGAGCAGTGTGTTATTGTAGTATCCTTGAGCAGTGTGTTTTTGTTGCATCATTGGGCAGTGTGTCATTGTAGTATCATTAAGCAGTGTGTTCTTGCAGCATCATTGGGTTGTGTGTTATTATAGCATCACTGGGCTGTCTGTTATTATAGTTTCATTGAGCAGTGTGTTCTTGTTGCAGCATTGGGCAGTGTGTTATTGTAGCATCATTTGGCAGTGTGTTATTGTAGCATCATTTGGCAGTGTGTTATTGTAGCATCATTTGGCAGTGTGTTATTGTAGCATCATTTGGCAGTGTGTTATTGTAGCATCATTGAGCAGTGTGTTATTGGAGCATCATTGGGCAGTGTGTTATTATAGTATCATTGAGCAGTGTGTTTTTGCAGCATCATTGGGCAGTGTGTTATTGTAGCATCATTGGCCATGTGTTATTGCAGCATCATTGAGCAGTGTGTTATTGTGGCATCATTGAGCAGAATGTTATTGTAGCATAATTGGGCACTGTGTTATTGTGGTATCATTGGGCAGTATGTTATTGTACCATCATTGGGCAGTGTGTCATTGTAGTCTCATTGAGCAGTGAGTTCTAGTAGCATCATTGGGCAGTGTGTTGTTGCAGCATCACTGGGCTGTGTGTTATTATAGTATCATTGAGCAGTGTGTTCTTGTTGCATCATTGAGCAGTGTGTTCTTGTAGCATCATTGGGCAGTGTGTTATTCTTGCATCATTGGGCAGTGTGTTATTGTAGCATCATTGAGCAGTGTATTCTTGCAGCATCATTGGGCAGTGTGTTGTTGTGGCATCATTGAGCAGTGTGTTATTGTAGTATAATTGAGCAGTGTGTTAGTGTAGTCTCCTTGAGCAGTGTGTTTTTGTTGCATCATTGGGCAGTGTGTCATTGTGGTATCATTGAGCAGTGTGTTCTTGCAGCATCATTGGGTTGTGTGTTATTATAGCATCACTGGGCTGTCTGTTATTATAGTTTCATTGAGCAGTGTGTTATTGTAGTCGCATTGAGCAGTGTGTTATTGTAGTCGCATTGAGCAGTGTGTTCTTGTTGCATCATTGGGCAGTGTGTTATTGTAGCATCATTTGGCAGTGTGTTATTGGAGCATCATTGGGCAGTGTGTTATTGTAGTATCATTGAGCAGTGTGTTATTGTGGCATCATTGAGCAGTATGTTATTGTAGCATAATTGGGCACTGTGTTATTGTGGTATCATTGGGCAGTAAGTTATTGTACCATCATTGGGCAGTGTGTCATTGTAGTCTCATTGAGCAGTGTGTTCTTGTAGCATCATTGGGCAGTGTGTTCTTGTAGCATCATTGGGCAGTGTGTTATTATAGTATCATTGAGCAGTGTGTTCTTGTAGCATCATTGAGCAGTGTGTTCTTGTAGCATCATTGGGCAGTGTGTTATTGTAGCATCACAGAGCACTGTGTTCTTGCAGCATCATTGGGCAGTGTGTTCTTGCAGCATCATTGGGTTGTGTGTTATTATAGCATCACTGGGCTGTCTGTTATTATAGTTTCATTGAGCAGTGTGTTATTGTAGTCGCATTGAGCAGTGTGTTCTTGTTGCATCATTGGGCAGTGTGTTATTGTAGCATCATTTGGCAGTGTGTTATTGTAGCATCATTTGGCAGTGTGTTATTGTAGCATCATTTGGCAGTGTGTTATTGTAGCATCATTGGGCAGTGTGTCATTGGAGCATCATTGAGCAGTGTGTCATTGTAGCATCATTAAGCAGTGTGTTCTTGCAGCATCATTGGGTTGTGTGTTATTATAGCATCACTGGGCTGTCTGTTATTATAGTTTCATTGAGCAGTGTGTTCTTGTTGCAGCATTGGGCAGTGTGTTATTGTAGCATCATTTGGCAGTGTGTTATTGTAGCATCATTTGGCAGTGTGTTATTGTAGCATCATTTGGCAGTGTGTTATTGTAGCATCATTTGGCAGTGTGTTATTGTAGCATCATTGAGCAGTGTGTTATTGGAGCATCATTGGGCAGTGTGTTATTATAGTATCATTGAGCAGTGTGTTTTTGCAGCATCATTGGGCAGTGTGTTATTGTAGCATCATTGGCCATGTGTTATTGCAGCATCATTGAGCAGTGTGTTATTGTGGCATCATTGAGCAGAATGTTATTGTAGCATAATTGGGCACTGTGTTATTGTGGTATCATTGGGCAGTATGTTATTGTACCATCATTGGGCAGTGTGTCATTGTAGTCTCATTGAGCAGTGAGTTCTAGTAGCATCATTGGGCAGTGTGTTGTTGCAGCATCACTGGGCTGTGTGTTATTATAGTATCATTGAGCAGTGTGTTCTTGTTGCATCATTGAGCAGTGTGTTCTTGTAGCATCATTGGGCAGTGTGTTATTCTTGCATCATTGGGCAGTGTGTTATTGTAGCATCATTGAGCAGTGTATTCTTGCAGCATCATTGGGCAGTGTGTTGTTGTGGCATCATTGAGCAGTGTGTTATTGTAGTATAATTGAGCAGTGTGTTAGTGTAGTCTCCTTGAGCAGTGTGTTTTTGTTGCATCATTGGGCAGTCTGTCATTGTGGTATCATTGAGCAGTGTGTTCTTGCAGCATCATTGGGTTGTGTGTTATTATAGCATCACTGGGCTGTCTGTTATTATAGTTTCATTGAGCAGTGTGTTATTGTAGTCGCATTGAGCAGTGTGTTATTGTAGTCGCATTGAGCAGTGTGTTCTTGTTGCATCATTGGGCAGTGTGTTATTGTAGCATCATTTGGCAGTGTGTTATTGGAGCATCATTGGGCAGTGTGTTATTGTAGTATCATTGAGCAGTGTGTTATTGTGGCATCATTGAGCAGTATGTTATTGTAGCATAATTGGGCACTGTGTTATTGTGGTATCATTGGGCAGTAAGTTATTGTACCATCATTGGGCAGTGTGTCATTGTAGTCTCATTGAGCAGTGTGTTCTTGTAGCATCATTGGGCAGTGTGTTCTTGTAGCATCATTGGGCAGTGTGCTATTATAGTATCATTGAGCAGTGTGTTCTTGTAGCATCATTGAGCAGTGTGTTCTTGTAGCATCATTGGGCAGTGTGTTATAGGAGCATCACAGAGCACTGTGTTCTTGCAGCATCATTGGGCAGTGTGTTCTTGCAGCATCATTGGGTTGTGTGTTATTATAGCATCACTGGGCTGTCTGTTATTATAGTTTCATTGAGCAGTGTGTTATTGTAGTCGCATTGAGCAGTGTGTTCTTGTTGCATCATTGGGCAGTGTGTTATTGTAGCATCATTTGGCAGTGTGTTATTGTAGCATCATTTGGCAGTGTGTTATTGTAGCATCATTTGGCAGTGTGTTATTGTAGCATCATTTGGCAGTGTGTTATTGTAGCATCATTGGGCAGTGTGTCATTGGAGCATCATTGAGCAGTGTGTCATTGTAGCATCATTGAGCAGTGTGTTATTGCAGCATCATTGGGCAGTGTGTTCTTGTTGCATCTTTGGGCAGTGTGTTATTGTAGCATCTTTGAGCAGTGTGTTAGTGTAGCATCATTGACCAGTGTGTTCTTGTAGCATCATTGGGCAGTGTGTTATTGCAGCATCACTGAGCAGTGTGTTCTTGTAGCATCATTGGGCAGTGTGTTCTTGTAGCATCATTGGGCAGTGTGTTCTTGTAGCATCATTGGGCAGTGTGTTCTTGTAGCATCATTGGGCAGTGTGTTATTGTAGCATCATTGAGCAGTGTGTTCTTGTAGCATCATTGAGCAGTGTGTTATTGAGGTATCATTGGGCAGTGTGTTATTGGAGCATCATTGGACAGTGTGTTATTGGAGCATCATTGGGCCGTGTGTTATTGTAGCATCATTGAGCAGTGTGTTATTGTAGCATCATTGAGCAGTGTGTCATTGTAGCATCATTGAGCAGTGTGTTATTGCAGCATCATTGGGCAGTGTGTTCTTGTTGCATCATTGGGCAGTGTGTTATTGTAGCATCTTTGAGCAGTGTGTTAGTGTAGCATCATTGACCAGTGTGTTCTTGTAGCATCATTGGGCAGTGTGTTATTGTAGCATCACTGAGCAGTGTGTTCTTGTAGCATCATTGGGCAGTGTGTTCTTGTAGCATCATTGGGCAGTGTGTTCTTGTAGCATCATTGGGCAGTGTGTTCTTGTAGCATCATTGGGCAGTGTGTTCTTGTAGCATCATTGGGCAGTGTGTTATTGTAGCATCATTGAGCAGTGTGTTCTTGTAGCATCATTGAGCAGTGTGTTATTGAGGTATCATTAAGCAGTGTGTTCTTGTAGCATCATTGAGCAGTGTGTTATTGTAGCATCATTGGGCAGTGTGTTATAGGAGCATCATTCGGCAGTGTGTTATTGTAGCATCATTGAGCAGTGTGTTATAGGAGCATCATTCGGCAGTGTGTTATTGTAGCATCATTGGGCAGTGTGTTATAGGAGCATAATTCGGCAGTGTGTTATTGTAGCATCATTGAGCAGTGTGTTCTTGGAACATCATTGGGCAGTGTGTTAAAGGAGCATCATTGGGCAGTGTGTTCTTGTAGCATCATTAGGCAGTGTGTTCTTGGAGCATCATTGGGCAGTGTGTTTTTGTAGCATCATTGAGCAGTGTGTTCTTGTAACATCATTGGGCAGTGTGTTATTGTAGCATCATTGGGCAGTGCGTTATTGTAGCATCATTGGGCAGTGTGTCATTGTAGCATCATTGAGCAGTGTGTTCTTGCAGCATTATTGGTGCAATGTGTTACTGTCGCATCACTGGGCTGTGTGTTGTTATAGATTCCTTGAGCAGTGTATTATTGTAGTAGCATTTAGCAGTCTGTTCTTGTTGCATCATTGGGCAGTGTGTTATTGTAGCATCATTGAGCAGTGTGTTCGTGTAGCATCATTGGGAAGTGTGTTCTTGTAGCATCATTGAGCAGTGTTTTCTTGTAGTATCATTGAGCAGTGTGTTCTTGTTGCATCTTTGGGCAGTGTGTTTTGGTATCATCATTGAGCAGTGTGTTACTGTATCATCATTGAGCAGTGTGTTCTTGCAGAATCATTGGGCAGTGTGTTATTGTCGCATCATTGGGCAGTGTGTTCTTGTAGCATCATTGGGCAGTGTGTTATTGTAGCATCATTGAGCAGTGTGTTAAAGGAGCATCATTGGGCAGTGTGTTCTTGTAGCATCATTGGGCAGTGTGTTCTTGTAGCATCATTGGGCAGTGTGTTCTTGTAGCATCATTGGGCAGTGTGTTCTTGTAGCATCATTGGGCAGTGTGTTCTTGTAGCATCATTGGGCAGTGTGTTATTGTAGCATCATTGAGCAGTGTGTTAAAGGAGCATCATTGAGCAGTGTGTTAAAGGAGCATCATTGTGCAGTGTGTTCTTGTAGCATCATTAGGCAGTGTGTTCTTGGAGCATCATTGGGCAGTGTGTTTTTGTAGCATCATTGGGCAGTGTGTTTTTGTAGCATCATTGGGCAGTGTGTCATTGTAGCATCATTGAGCAGTGTGTTCTTGCAGCATTATTGGTGCAATGTGTTACTGTCGCATCACTGGGCTGTGTGTTGTTATAGATTCCTTGAGCAGTGTATTATTGTAGTAGCATTTAGCAGTCTGTTCCTGTTGCATCATTGGGCAGTGTGTTATTGTAGCATCATTGAGCAGTGTGTTCGTGTAGCATCATTGGGCAGTGTGTTCTTCTAGCATCATTGACCAGTGTGTTCGTGTAGCATCATTGACCAGTGTGTTCTTGTAGTATCATTGAGCAGTGTGTTCTTGTTGCATCTTTGGGCAGTGTGTTTTGGTATCATCATTGAGCAGTGTTTTCTTGCAGAATCATTGGGCAGTGTGTTATTGTAGCATCATTTGGCAGTTTGTTATTGTAGCATCATTGAGCAGGGTGTTCTTGTAGCATCACTGGGCATTGTATTTTCGTAGCATCATTGGGCAGTGTGTTATTGTAGCATCATTGAGCAGTGTGTTCTTGTACCATCATTGGGCAGTGTGTTATTCTAGCATCATTGGGCAGTGTGTTATTGTAGCATCATTGGGCAGTGTGTTATTGTAGCATCATTGAGCAGTGTGTTATTGTAGCATCATTGAGCAGTGTGTTCTTGTACCATCATTGGGCAGTGTGTTATTCTTGCATCATTGGGCAGTGTGAATTTGTAGCATCATTGAGCAGTGTATTCTTGCAGCATCATTGAGCAGTGTGTTCTTGTGGCATCATTGAGCAGTGTGTTATTGTAGTATAATTGAGCAGTGTGTTATTGTAGTATCCTTGAGCAGTGTGTTTTTGTTGCATCATTGGGCAGTGTGTCATTGTGGTATCACTGAGCAGTGTGTTCTTGCAGCATCATTGGGTTGTGTGTTATTATAGCATCACTGGGCTGTCTGTTATCATAGTTTCATTGAGCAGTGTGTTATTGTAGTCGCATTGAGCAGTGTGTTCTTGTTGCATCATTGGGCAGTGTGTTATTGTAGCATCATTTGGCAGTGTGTTATTGTAGCATCATTGGGCAGTGTGTTATTGGAGCATCATTGGGCAGTGTGTTATTGTAATATCATTGGGCAGTGTGTTATTGTAGTATCATTGAGCAGTGTGTTTTTGCAGCATCATTGGGCAGTGTGTTATTGTAGCATCATTTGGCCATGTGTTATTGTAGCATCATTGAGCAGTGTGTTATTGTGGCATCATTGAGCAGTATGTTATTGTAGCATAATTGGGCACTGTGTTATTGTGGTATCATTGGGCAGTATGTTATTGTACCATCATTGGGCAGTGTGTCATTGTAGTCTCATTGAGCAGTGAGTTCTAGTATCATCATTGGGCAGTGTGTTATTGTAGCATCACTGGGCTGTGTGTTATTATAGTATCATTGAGCAGTGTGTTCTTGTAGCATCATTGAGCAGTGTGTTCTTGTAGCATCATTGGGCAGTGTGTTATTGTAGCATCACAGAGCAGTGTGTTCTTGTAGCATCATTGGGCAGTGTGTTCTTGCAGCATCATTGGGTTGTGTGTTATTATAGCATCACTGGGCTGTCTGTTATTATAGTTTCATTGAGCAGTGTGTTATTGTAGTCGCATTGAGCAGTGTGTTCTTGTTGCATCATTGGGCAGTGTGTTATTGTAGCATCATTTGGCAGTGAGTTATTGGAGCATCATTGGGCAGTGTGTTATTGGAGCATCATTGGGCAGTGTGTTATTGGAGCATCATTGGGCAGTGTGTTATTGAAGCATCATTGAGCAGTGTGTCATTGTAGCATCATTGAGCAGTGTGTTATTGCAGCATCATTGGGCAGTGTGTTCTTGTTGCATCATTGGGCAGTGTGTTATTGTAGCATCTTTGAGCAGTGTGTTAGTGTAGCATCATTGACCAGTGTGTTCTTGCAGCATCATTGGGCAGTGTGTTCTTGTAGCATCATTGGGCAGTGTGTTATTGTAGCATCATTGAGCAGTGTGTTCTTGTCGCATCATTGAGCAGTGTGTTATTGAGGTATCATTGGGCAGTGTGTTATTGCAGTATAATTGAGCAGTGTGTTATTGTAGCATCATTGGGCAGTGTGTTATAGGAGCATCATTCGGCATTGTGTTCTTGTAGCATCATTGAGCAGTGTGTTATAGGAGCATCATTCGGCAGTGTGTTCTTGTAGCATCATTGAGCAGTGTGTTATAGGAGCATCATTCGGCAGTGTGTTATTGTAGCATCATTGGCAGTGTGTTATAGGAGCATAATTCGGCAGTGTGTTATTGTAGCATCATTGAGCAGTGTGTTCTTGGAACATCATTGGGCAGTGTGTTAAAGGAGCATCATTGGGCAGTGTGTTCTTGTAGCATCATTAGGCAGTGTGTTCTTGGAGCATCATTGGGCAGTGTATTTTTGTAGCATCATTGAGCAGTGTGTTCTTGTAACATCATTGAGCAGTGTGTTCTTGTAACATCATTGGGCAGTGTGTTATTGTAGCATCATTGGGCAGTGCGTTATTGTGGCATCATTGGGCAGTGTGTCATTGTAGCATCATTGAGCAGTGTGTTCTTGCAGCATTATTGGTGCAATGTGTTACTGTCGCATCACTGGGCTGTGTGTTGTTATAGATTCCTTGAGCAGTGTATTATTGTAGTAGCATTTAGCAGTCTGTTCTTGTTGCATCATTGGGCAGTGTGTTATTGTAGCATCATTGAGCAGTGTGCTCATGTAGCATCATTGGGCAGTGTGTTCTTGTAGCATCATTGAGCAGTGTGTTCTTGTAGCATCATTGAGCAGTGTTTTCTTGTAGCATCATTGAGCAGTGTTTTCTTGTAGTATCATTGAGCAGTGTGTTCTTGTTGCATCTTTGGGCAGTGTGTTTTGGTATCATCATGGAGCAGTGTGTTAGTGTATCATCATTGAGCAGTGTGTTCTTGCAGAATCATTGGGCAGTGTGTTATTGTCGCATCATTTGGCAATTTGTTATTGTAGCATCATTGAGCAGGGTGTTCTTGTAGCATCATTGAGCAGTGTTTTCTTGTAGCATCATTGAGCAGTGTTTTCTTGTAGTATCATTGAGCAGTGTGTTCTTGTTGCATCTTTGGGCAGTGTGTTTTGGTATCATCATTGAGCAGTGTGTTAGTGTATCATCATTGAGCAGTGTGTTCTTGCAGAATCATTGGGCAGTGTGTTATTGTCGCATCATTTGGCAATTTGTTATTGTAGCATCATTGAGCAGGGTGTTCTTGTAGCATCACTGGGCATTGTATTTTCGTAGCATCATTGGGCAGTGTGTTATTGTAGCATCATTGAGCAGTGTGTTCTTGTACCATCATTGGGCAGTGTGTTATTCTAGCATCATTGGGCAGTGTGTTATTCTTGCATCATTGGGCAGTGTGTTATTGTAGCATCATTGAGCAGTGTGTTATTGTAGCATCATTGAGCAGTGTGTTCTTGTACCATCATTGGGCAGTGTGTTATTCTTGCATCATTGGGCAGTGTGTTATTGTAGCATCATTGAGCAGTGTATTCTTGCAGCATCATTGAGCAGTTTGTTCTTGTGGCATCATTGAGCAGTGTGTTATTGTAGTATAATTGAGCAGTGTGTTATTGTAGTATCCTTGAGCAGTGTGTTTTTGTTGCATCATTGGGCAGTGTGTCATGGTGGTATCATTGAGCAGTGTGTTCTTGCAGCATCATTGGGTTGTGTGTTATTATAGCATCACTGGGCTGTCTGTTATTATAGTTTCATTGAGCAGTGTGTTATTGTAGTCGCATTGAGCAGTGTGTTCTTGTTGCATCATTGGGCAGTGTGTTATTGTAGCATCATTTGGCAGTGTGTTATTGTAGCATCATTGGGCAGTGTGTTATTGGAGCATCATTGGGCAGTGTATTATTGTTATATCATTGGGCAGTGTGTTATTGTAGTATCATTGAGCAGTGTGTTTTTGCAGCATCATTGGGCAGTGTGTTATTGTAGCATCATTTGGCCATGTGTTATTGTAGCATCATTGAGCAGTGTGTTATTGTGGCATCATTGAGCAGTATGTTATTGTAGCATAATTGGGCACTGTGTTATTGTGGTATCATTGGGCAGTATGTTATTGTACCATCATTGGGCAGTGTGTCATTGTAGTCTCATTGAGCAGTGAGTTCTAGTAGCATCATTGGGCAGTGTGTTATTGTAGCATCACTGGGCTGTGTGTTATTATAGTATCATTGAGCAGTGTGTTCTTGTAGCATCATTGAGCAGTGTGTTCTTGTAGCATCATTGGGCAGTGTGTTATTGTAGCATCACAGAGCAGTGTGTTCTTGTAGCATCATTGGGCAGTGTGTTCTTGCAGCATCATTGGGTTGTGTGTTATTATAGCATCACTGGGCTGTCTGTTATTATAGTTTCATTGAGCAGTGTGTTCTTGTTGCATCATTGGGCAGTGTGTTCTTGTTGCATCATTGGGCAGTGTGTTATTGTAGCATCATTGGGCAGTGTGTTATTGGAGCATCATTGGGCAGTGTGTTATTGGAGCATCATTGGGCAGTGTGTTATTGGAGCATCATTGGGCAGTGTGTTATTGTAGCATCATTGAGCAGTGTGTTATTGTAGCATCTTTGAGCAGTGTGTTAGTGTAGCATCATTGACCAGTGTGTTCTTGTAGCATCATTGGGCAGTGTGTTATTGTAGCATCACTGAGCAGTGTGTTCTTGTAGCATCATTGGGCAGTGTGTTCTTGTAGCATCATTGGGCAGTGTGTTATTGTAGCATCATTGAGCAGTGTGTTCTTGTAGCATCATTGAGCAGTGTGTTATTGAGGTATCATTGGGCAGTGTGTTATTGCAGTATAATTGAGCAGTGTGTTATTGTAGCATCATTGGGCAGTGTGTTATTGGAGCATCATTCGGCAGTGTGTTCTTGTAGCATCATTGAGCAGTGTGTTATCGGAGCATCATTCGGCAGTGTGTTCTTGTAGCATCATTGAGCAGTGTGTAATCGGAGCATCATTCGGCAGTGTGTTATTGTAGCATCATTGGGCAGCGTGTTATAGGAGCATAATTCGGCAGTGTGTTATTGTAGCATCATTGAGCAGTGTGTTCTTGGAACATCATTGGGCAGTGTGTTAAAGGAGCATCATTGGGCAGTGTGTTCTTGTAGCATCATTAGGCAGTGTGTTCTTGGAGCATCATTGGGCAGTGTGTTTTTGTAGCATCATTGAGCAGTGTGTTCTTGTAACATCATTGAGCAGTGTGTTCTTGTAACATCATTGGGCAGTGTGTTATTGTAGCATCATTGGGCAGTGCGTTATTGTGGCATCATTGGGCAGTGTGTCATTGTAGCATCATTGAGCAGTGTGTTCTTGCAGCATTATTGGTGCAATGTGTTACTGTCGCATCACTGGGCTGTGTGTTGTTATAGATTCCTTGAGCAGTGTATTATTGTAGTAGCATTTAGCAGTCTGTTCTTGTTGCATCATTGGGCAGTGTGTTATTGTAGCATCATTGAGCAGTGTGCTCATGTAGCATCATTGGGCAGTGTGTTCTTGTAGCATCATTGAGCAGTGTGTTCTTGTAGCATCATTGAGCAGTGTTTTCTTGTAGCATCATTGAGCAGTGTTTTCTTGTAGTATCATTGAGCAGTGTGTTCTTGTTGCATCTTTGGGCAGTGTGTTTTGGTATCATCATTGAGCAGTGTGTTAGTGTATCATCATTGAGCAGTGTGTTCTTGCAGAATCATTGGGCAGTGTGTTATTGTCGCATCATTTGGCAATTTGTTATTGTAGCATCATTGAGCAGGGTGTTCTTGTAGCATCATTGAGCAGTGTTTTCTTGTAGCATCATTGAGCAGTGTTTTCTTGTAGTATCATTGAGCAGTGTGTTCTTGTTGCATCTTTGGGCAGTGTGTTTTGGTATCATCATTGAGCAGTGTGTTAGTGTATCATCATTGAGCAGTGTGTTCTTGCAGAATCATTGGGCAGTGTGTTATTGTCGCATCATTTGGCAATTTGTTATTGTAGCATCATTGAGCAGGGTGTTCTTGTAGCATCACTGGGCATTGTATTTTCGTAGCATCATTGGGCAGTGTGTTATTGTAGCATCATTGAGCAGTGTGTTATTGTAGCATCATTGAGCAGTGTGTTCTTGTACCATCATTGGGCAGTGTTTTATTCTAGCATCATTGGGCAGTGTGTTATTCTTGCATCATTGGGCAGTGTGTTATTGTAGCATCATTGAGCAGTGTGTTATTGTAGCATCATTGAGCAGTGTGTTCTTGCAGCATCATTGGGTTGTGTGTTATTATAGCATCACTGGGCTGTCTGTTATTATAGTTTCATTGAGCAGTGTGTTATTGTCGTCGCATTGAGCAGTGTGTTCTTGTTGCATCATTGGGCAATGTGTTATTGTAGCATCATTTGGCAGTGTGTTATTGGAGCATCATTGGGCAGTGTGTTATTGGAGCATCATTGGGCAGTGTGTTATTGGAGCATCATTGGGCAGTGTGTTATTGTAGCATCATTGAGCAGTGTGTTATTGTAGCATCTTTGAGCAGTGTGTTAGTGTAGCATCATTGACCAGTGTGTTCTTGTAGCATCATTGGGCAGTGTGTTATTGTAGCATCACTGAGCAGTGTGTTCTTGTAGTATCATTGAGCAGTGTGTTCTTGTTGCATCTTTGGGCAGTGTGTTTTGGTATCATCATTGAGCAGTGTGTTAGTGTATCATCATTGAGCAGTGTGTTCTTGCAGAATCATTGGGCAGTGTGTTATTGTCGCATCATTTGGCAATTTGTTATTGTAGCATCATTGAGCAGGGTGTTCTTGTAGCATCATTGAGCAGTGTTTTCTTGTAGCATCATTGAGCAGTGTTTTCTTGTAGTATCATTGAGCAGTGTGTTCTTGTTGCATCTTTGGGCAGTGTGTTTTGGTATCATCATTGAGCAGTGTGTTAGTGTATCATCATTGAGCAGTGTGTTCTTGCAGAATCATTGGGCAGTGTGTTATTGTCGCATCATTTGGCAATTTGTTATTGTAGCATCATTGAGCAGGGTGTTCTTGTAGCATCACTGGGCATTGTATTTTCGTAGCATCATTGGGCAGTGTGTTATTGTAGCATCATTGAGCAGTGTGTTCTTGTACCATCATTGGGCAGTGTGTTATTCTAGCATCATTGGGCAGTGTGTTATTCTTGCATCATTGGGCAGTGTGTTATTGTAGCATCATTGAGCAGTGTGTTATTGTAGCATCATTGAGCAGTGTGTTCTTGCAGCATCATTGGGTTGTGTGTTATTATAGCATCACTGGGCTGTCTGTTATTATAGTTTCATTGAGCAGTGTGTTATTGTCGTCGCATTGAGCAGTGTGTTCTTGTTGCATCATTGGGCAATGTGTTATTGTAGCATCATTTGGCAGTGTGTTATTGGAGCATCATTGGGCAGTGTGTTATTGGAGCATCATTGGGCAGTGTGTTATTGGAGCATCATTGGGCAGTGTGTTATTGGAGCATCATTGGGCAGTGTGTTATTGTAGCATCATTGAGCAGTGTGTTATTGTAGCATCTTTGAGCAGTGTGTTAGTGTAGCATCATTGACCAGTGTGTTCTTGTAGCATCATTGGGCAGTGTGTTATTGTAGCATCACTGAGCAGTGTGTTCTTGTAGCATCATTGGGCAGTGTGTTCTTGTAGCATCATTGGGCAGTGTGTTATTGTAGTATCCTTGAGCAGTGTGTTTTTGTTGCATCATTGGGCAATGTGTCATTGTGGTATCATTGAGCAGTGTGTTCTTGCAGCATCATTGGGTTGTCTGTTATTATAGCATCACTGGGCTGTCTGTTATTATAGTTTCATTGAGCAGTGTGTTATTGTAGTCGCATTGAGCAGTGTGTTCTTGTTGCATCATTGGGCAGTGTGTTATTGTAGCATCATTTGGCAGTGTGTTATTGTAGCATCATTGGGCAGTGTGTTATTGGAGCATCATTGGGCAGTGTATTATTGTAATATCATTGGGCAGTGTGTTATTGTAGTATCATTGAGCAGTGTGTTTTTGCAGCATCATTGGGCAGTGTGTTATTGTAGCATCATTTGGCCATGTGTTATTGTAGCATCATTGAGCAGTGTGTTATTGTGGCATCATTGAGCAGTATGTTATTGTAGCATAATTGGGCACTGTGTTATTGTGGTATCATTGGGCAGTATGTTATTGTACCATCATTGGGCAGTGTGTCATTGTAGTCTCATTGAGCAGTGAGTTCTAGTAGCATCATTGGGCAGTGTGTTATTGTAGCATCACTGGGCTGTGTGTTATTATAGTATCATTGAGCAGTGTGTTCTTGTAGCATCATTGAGCAGTGTGTTCTTGTAGCATCATTGAGCAGTGTGTTCTTGTAGCATCATTGAGCAGTGTGTTCTTGTAGCATCATTGAGCAGTGTGTTCTTGTAGCATCATTGGGCAGTGTGTTATTGTAGCATCACAGAGCAGTGTGTTCTTGTAGCATCATTGGGCAGTGTGTTCTTGCAGCATCATTGGGTTGTGTGTTATTATAGCATCACTGGGCTGTCTGTTATTATAGTTTCATTGAGCAGTGTGTTATTGTAGTCGCATTGAGCAGTGTGTTCTTGTTGCATCATTGGGCAGTGTGTTATTGTAGCATCATTTGGCAGTGTGTTATTGGAGCATCATTGGGCAGTGTGTTATTGGAGCATCATTGGGCAGTGTGTTATTGGAGCATCATTGGGCAGTGTGTTATTGTAGCATCATTGAGCAGTGTGTTATTGTAGCATCTTTGAGCAGTGTGTTAGTGTAGCATCATTGACCAGTGTGTTATTGAGGTATCATTGGGCAGTGTGTTATTGCAGTATAATTGAGCAGTGTGTTATTGCAGCATCATTGGGCAGTGTGTTATAGGAGCATCATTCGGCAGTGTGTTCTTGTAGCATCATTGAGCAGTGTGTTATAGGAGCATCATTCGGCAGTGTGTTCTTGTAGCATCATTGAGCAGTGTGTAATCGGAGCATCATTCGGCAGTGTGTTATTGTAGCATCATTGGGCAGCGTGTTATAGGAGCATAATTCGGCAGTGTGTTATTGTAGCATCATTGAGCAGTGTGTTCTTGGAACATCATTGGGCAGTGTGTTAAAGGAGCATCATTGGGCAGTGTGTTCTTGTAGCATCATTAGGCAGTGTGTTCTTGGAGCATCATTGGGCAGTGTGTTTTTGTAGCATCATTGAGCAGTGTGTTCTTGTAACATCATTGAGCAGTGTGTTCTTGTAACATCATTGGGCAGTGTGTTATTGTAGCATCATTGGGCAGTGCGTTATTGTGGCATCATTGGGCAGTGTGTCATTGTAGCATCATTGAGCAGTGTGTTCTTGCAGCATTATTGGTGCAATGTGTTACTGTCGCATCACTGGGCTGTGTGTTGTTATAGATTCCTTGAGCAGTGTATTATTGTAGTAGCATTTAGCAGTCTGTTCTTGTTGCATCATTGGGCAGTGTGTTATTGTAGCATCATTGAGCAGTGTGCTCATGTAGCATCATTGGGCAGTGTGTTCTTGTAGCATCATTGAGCAGTGTGTTCTTGTAGCATCATTGAGCAGTGTTTTCTTGTAGCATCATTGAGCAGTGTTTTCTTGTAGTATCATTGAGCAGTGTGTTCTTGTTGCATCTTTGGGCAGTGTGTTTTGCTATCATCATTGAGCAGTGTGTTAGTGTATCATCATTGAGCAGTGTGTTCTTGCAGAATCATTGGGCAGTGTGTTATTGTCGCATCATTTGGCAATTTGTTATTGTAGCATCATTGAGCAGGGTGTTCTTGTAGCATCACTGGGCATTGTATTTTCGTAGCATCATTGGGCAGTCTGTTATTGTAGCATCATTGAGCAGTGTGTTCTTGTAACATCATTGGGCAGTGTGTTATTCTTGCATCATTGGGCAGTTTGTTATTGTAGCATCATTGAGCAATGTGTTCTTGTAGCATCATTTGGCAGTGTATTCTTGTAGCATCATTGGGCAGTGTGTTCGTGTAGCATCATTGAGCAGTGTGTTATTGTAGTATAATTGAGCAGTGTGTTATTGTAGTATCCTTGAGCAGTGTGTTTTTGTTGCATCATTGGGCAGTGTGTCATTGTAGTATCATTGAGCAGTGTGTTCTTGCAGCATCATTGGGTTGTGTGTTATAATAGCATCACTGGGCTGTCTGTTATTGTAGTCGCATTGAGCAGTGTGTTATTGTAGTCGCATTGAGCAGTGTGTTCTTGTTGCATCATTGGGCAGTGTGTTATTGTAGCATCATTTGACAGTGTGTTATTGTAGCATCATTGGGCAGTGTGTTATTGTAGTATCATTGAGCAGTGTGTTATTGTAGTATCATTGAGCAGTGTGTTTTTGCAGCATCATTGGGCAGTGTGTTATTGTAGCATCATTTGGCCATGTGTTATTGTAGCATCATTGAGCAGTGTGTTATTGTGGCATCATTGAGCAGTATGTTATTGTAGCATAATTGGGCACTGTGTTATTGTGGTATCATTGGGCAGTATGTTATTGTACCATCATTGGGCAGTGTGTCCATTGTAGTCTCATTGAGCAGTGAGTTCTAGTAGCATCATTGGGCAGTGTGTTATTGTAGCATCACTGGGCTGTGTGTTCTTGTAGCATCATTGAGCAGTGTGTTCTTGTAGCATCATTGAGCAGTGTGTTCTTGTAGCATCATTGGGCAGTGTGTTATTGTAGCATCACAGAGCAGTGTGTTCTTGTAGCATCATTGGGCAGTGTGTTCTTGCAGCATCATTGGGTTGTGTGTTATTATAGCATCACTGGGCTGTCTGTTATTATAGTTTCATTGAGCAGTGTGTTATTGTAGTCGCATTGAGCAGTGTGTTCTTGTTGCATCATTGGGCAGTGTGTTATTGTAGCATCATTTGGCAGTGTGTTATTGGAGCATCATTGGGCAGTGTGTTATTGGAGCATCATTGGGCAGTGTGTTATTGGAGCATCATTGGGCAGTGTGTTATTGTAGCATCATTGAGCAGTGTGTTATTGTAGCATCTTTGAGCAGTGTGTTAGTGTAGCATCATTGACCAGTGTGTTATTGAGGTATCATTGGGCAGTGTGTTATTGCAGTATAATTGAGCAGTGTGTTATTGCAGCATCATTGGGCAGTGTGTTATAGGAGCATCATTCGGCAGTGTGTTCTTGTAGCATCATTGAGCAGTGTGTTATAGGAGCATCATTCGGCAGTGTGTTCTTGTAGCATCATTGAGCAGTGTGTAATCGGAGCATCATTCGGCAGTGTGTTATTGTAGCATCATTGGGCAGCGTGTTATAGGAGCATAATTCGGCAGTGTGTTATTGTAGCATCATTGAGCAGTGTGTTCTTGGAACATCATTGGGCAGTGTGTTAAAGGAGCATCATTGGGCAGTGTGTTCTTGTAGCATCATTAGGCAGTGTGTTCTTGGAGCATCATTGGGCAGTGTGTTTTTGTAGCATCATTGAGCAGTGTGTTCTTGTAACATCATTGAGCAGTGTGTTCTTGTAACATCATTGGGCAGTGTGTTATTGTAGCATCATTGGGCAGTGCGTTATTGTGGCATCATTGGGCAGTGTGTCATTGTAGCATCATTGAGCAGTGTGTTCTTGCAGCATTATTGGTGCAATGTGTTACTGTCGCATCACTGGGCTGTGTGTTGTTATAGATTCCTTGAGCAGTGTATTATTGTAGTAGCATTTAGCAGTCTGTTCTTGTTGCATCATTGGGCAGTGTGTTATTGTAGCATCATTGAGCAGTGTGCTCATGTAGCATCATTGGGCAGTGTGTTCTTGTAGCATCATTGAGCAGTGTGTTCTTGTAGCATCATTGAGCAGTGTTTTCTTGTAGCATCATTGAGCAGTGTTTTCTTGTAGTATCATTGAGCAGTGTGTTCTTGTTGCATCTTTGGGCAGTGTGTTTTGCTATCATCATTGAGCAGTGTGTTAGTGTATCATCATTGAGCAGTGTGTTCTTGCAGAATCATTGGGCAGTGTGTTATTGTCGCATCATTTGGCAATTTGTTATTGTAGCATCATTGAGCAGGGTGTTCTTGTAGCATCACTGGGCATTGTATTTTCGTAGCATCATTGGGCAGTCTGTTATTGTAGCATCATTGAGCAGTGTGTTCTTGTAACATCATTGGGCAGTGTGTTATTCTTGCATCATTGGGCAGTTTGTTATTGTAGCATCATTGAGCAATGTGTTCTTGTAGCATCATTTGGCAGTGTATTCTTGTAGCATCATTGGGCAGTGTGTTCGTGTAGCATCATTGGGCAGTGTGTTCGTGTAGCATCATTGAGCAGTGTGTTATTGTAGTATAATTGAGCAGTGTGTTATTGTAGTATCCTTGAGCAGTGTGTTTTTGTTGCATCATTGGGCAGTGTGTCATTGTAGTATCATTGAGCAGTGTGTTCTTGCAGCATCATTGGGTTGTGTGTTATAATAGCATCACTGGGCTGTCTGTTATTGTAGTCGCATTGAGCAGTGTGTTATTGTAGTCGCATTGAGCAGTGTGTTCTTGTTGCATCATTGGGCAGTGTGTTATTGTAGCATCATTTGACAGTGTGTTATTGTAGCATCATTGGGCAGTGTGTTATTGTAGTATCATTGAGCAGTGTGTCTTTGCAGCATCATTGGCCAGTGTGTTATTGTAGTATCATTGAGCAGTGTGTTTTTGCAGCATCATTGGGCAGTGTGTTATTGTAGCATCATTGAGCAGTGTGTTATTGGAGCATCATTGGGCAGTGTGTTATTGTAGTATCATTGAGCAGTGTGTTTTTGCAGCATCATTGGGCAGTGTGTTATTGTAGCATCATTGGCCATGTGTTATTGCAGCATCATTGAGCAGTGTGTTTTTGCAGCATCATTGGGCAGTGTGTTATTGTAGCATCATTGGCCATGTGTTATTGCAGCATCATTGAGCAGTGTGTTTTTGCAGCATCATTGGGCAGTGTGTTATTGTAGCATCATTGGCCATGTGTTATTGCAGCATCATTGAGCAGTGTGTTTTTGCAGCATCATTGAGCAGTGTGTTATTGTGGCATCATTGAGCAGAATGTTATTGTAGCATAATTGGGCACTGTGTTATTGTGGTATCATTGGGCAGTATGTTATTGTACCATCATTGGGCAGTGTGTCATTGTTGTCTCATTGAGCAGTGAGTTCCAGTAGCATCATTGGGCAGTGTGTTATTGTAACATCACTGAGCAGTGTGTTCTTGTAGCATCATTGGGCAGTGTGTTATTCTTGCATCATTGGGCAGTGTGTTATTGTAGCATCATTGAGCAGTGTATTCTTGCAGCATCATTGGGCAGTGTGTTCTTGTGGCATCATTGAGCAGTGTGTTATTGTAGTATAATTGAGCAGTGTGTTATTGTAGTATCCTTGAGCAGTGTGTTTTTGTTGCATCATTGGGCAGTGTGTCATTGTGGTATCATTGAGCAGTGTGTTCTTGCAGCATCACTGGGTTGTGTGTTATTATAGCATCACTGGGCTGTCTGTTATTATAGTTTCATTGAGCAGTGTGTTATTGTAGTCGCATTGAGCAGGTTGTTATTGTAGTCGCATTGAGCAGTGTGTTCTTGTTGCATCATTGGGCAGTGTGTTATTGTAGCATCATTTGGCAGTGTGTTATTGTAGCATCATTTGGCAGTGTGTTATTGTAGCATCATTTGGCAGTGTGTTATTGTAGCATCATTGGGCAGTGTGTTATTGTAGCATCATTGGCCATGTGTTATTGTAGCATCATTGAGCAGTGTGTTATTGTGGCATCATTGAGCAGTATGTTATTGTAGCATAATTGGGCACTGTGTTATTGTGGTATCATTGGGCAGTATGTTATTGTACCATCATTGGGCAGTGTGTCATTGTAGTCTCATTGAGCAGTGAGTTCTAGTAGCATCATTGGGCAGTGTGTTATTGTAGCATCACTGGGCTGTGTGTTATTATAGTATCATTGAGCAGTGTGTTCTTGTAGCATCATTGAGCAGTGTGTTCTTGTAGCATCATTGGGCAGTGTGTTATTGTAGCATCACAGAGCAGTGTGTTCTTGTAGCATCATTGGGCAGTGTGTTCTTGCAGCATCATTGGGTTGTGTGTTATTATAGCATCACTGGGCTGTCTGTTATTATAGTTTCATTGAGCAGTGTGTTATTGTAGTCGCATTGAGCAGTGTGTTCTTGTTGCATCATTGGGCCGTGTGTTATTGTAGCATCATTTGGCAGTGTGTTATTGTAGCATCATTTGGCAGTGTGTTATTGTAGCATCATTTGGCAGTGTGTTATTGTAGCATCATTGGGCAGTGTGTTATTGGAGCATCATTGGGCAGTGTGTTATTGTAGCATCATTGGGCAGTGTGTTATTGTAGCATCATTGAGCAGTGTGTCATTGTAGCATCATTGGGCAGTGTGTTCTTGTAGCATCATTGGGCAGTGTGTTCTTGTAGCATCATTGGGCAGTGTGTTATTGTAGCATCACTGAGCAGTGTGTTCTTGTAGCATCATTGGGCAGTGTGTTCTTGTAGCATCATTGGGCAGTGTGTTCTTGTAGCATCATTGGGCAGTGTGTTATTGTAGCATCATTGAGCAGTGTGTTCTTGTAGCATCATTGAGCAGTGTGTTATTGAGGTATCATTGAGCAGTGTGTTCTTGGAGCATCATTGAGCAGTGTGTTATAGGAGCATCATTCGGCAGTGTGTTATTGTAGCATCATTGGGCAGTGTGTTATAGGAGCATCATTGGGCAGTGTGTTATTGTAGCATCATTGAGCAGTGTGTTCTTGGAACATCATTGGGCAGTGTGTTAAAGGAGCATCATTGGGCAGTGTGTTTTTGTAGCATCATTGAGCAGTGTGTTCTTGTAACATCATTGGGCAGTGTGTTATTGTAGCATCATTGGGCAGTGCGTTATTGTAGCATCATTGGGCAGTGTGTTATTGTAGGATAATTGAGCAGTGTGTTATTGTAGCACCCTTGAGCAGTGTGTTCTTGTCACATCATTGAGCAGTGTGTTCTTGTTGCATCATTGGGCAGTGTGTTATTCTAGCATCTTTGATCAGTGTGTTATTGTAGCATCATTGAGCAGTGTGTTATAGGAGCATCATTCGGCAGTATGTTATTGTAGCATCATTGAGCAGTGTGTTATAGGAGCATCATTCGGCAGTGTGTTATTGTAGCATCATTGGGCAGTGTGTTATAGGAGCATCATTGGGCAGTGTGTTATTGTAGCATCATTGAGCAGTGTGTTCTTGGAACATCATTGGGCAGTGTGTTAAAGGAGCATCATTGGGCATTGTATTTTCGTAGCATCATTGGGCAGTGTGTTATTGTAGCATCATTGAGCAATGTATTCTTGTAGCATCATTGGGCAGTGTGTTCTTGTAGCATCATTGAGCAGTGTGTTATTGTCGGATAATTGAGCAGTGTGTTATTGTAGCACCCTTGAGCAGTGTGTTCTTGTCACATCATTGAGCAGTGTGTTCTTGTTGCATCATTGGGCAGTGTGTTATTCTAGCATCTTTGATCAGTGTGTTATTGTAGCATCATTGAGCAGTGTGTTCTTGTCACATCATTGAGCAGTGTGTTCTTGTTGCATCATTGGGCAGTGTGTTATTGTAGCATGTTTGAGCAGTGTGTTCTTGTAGCATCATTGAGCAGTGTGTTCTTGTAGCATCATTGAGCAGTGTGTTCTTGTAGCATCATTGGGCAGTGTGTTATTGTAGCATCACTGAACAGTGTGTTCTTGTAGCCTCATTGAGCAGTGTGTTCTTGTTGCATCATTGGGCAGTGTGTTATTGTCGTATCATTGAGCAGTGTGTTTTTGCAGCATCATTGGGCAGTGTGTTATTGTAGCATCATTGGCCATGTGTTATTGTAGCATCATTGAGCAGTGTGTTATTGTGGCATCATTGAGCAGTATGTTATTGTAGCATAATTGGGCAGTGTGTCATTGTAGTCTCATTGAGCAGTGAGTTCTAGTAGCATCAATGGGCAGTGTGTTGTTGTAGCATCACTGGGCTGTGTGTTATTATAGTATCATAGAGCACTGTGTTCTTGTTGCATCATTGGGCAGTGTGTTATTGTAGCATCACTGAGCAGTGTATTCTTGTAGCATCATTGGGCAGTGTGTTTTTGTAGCATCCTTGAGCAGTGTGTTCTTGTAACATCATTGGGCAGTGTGTTATTGCAGCATTATTGGGCAGTGTGTTATTGTAGCATCTTTGAGCAGTGTGTTATTGTAGCATCATTGAGCAGTGTGTCATTGTAGCATCATTGAGCAGTGTGTTCTTGTAACATCATTGAGCAGTGTGTTCTTGTTGCATCATTGAGCAGTGTGTTCTTGTTGCATCATTGGGCAGTGTGTTATTGTAGCATCTTTGAGCAGTGTGTTCTTGTAGCATCATTGGGCAGTGTGTTATTGCAGCATCACTGAGCAGTGTGTTCTTGTAGCATCATTGGGCAGTGTGTGATTGTAGCATCATTGAGCAGTGTGTTCTTGTAGCATCATTGAGCAGTGTGTTATTGAGGTATCATTGGGCAGTGTGTTATTGCAGTATAATTGAGCAGTGTGTTATTGTAGCATCATTGGGCAGTGTGTTATTGGTGCATCATTCGGCAGTGTGTTCTTGTAGCATCATTGAGCAGTGTGTTATAGGAGCATCATTCGGCAGTATGTTATTGTAGCATCATTGAGCAGTGTGTTATAGGAGCATCATTCGGCAGTGTGTTATTGTAGCATCATTGGGCAGTGTGTTATAGGAGCATCATTGGGCAGTGTGTTATTGTAGCATCATTGAGCAGTGTGTTCTTGGAACATCATTGGGCAGTGTGTTAAAGGAGCATCATTGGGCAGTGTGTTTTTGTAGCATCATTGAGCAGTGTGTTCTTGTAACATCATTGGGCAGTGTGTTATTGTAGCATCATTGGGCAGTGCGTTATTGTAGCATCATTGGGCAGTGTGTTATTGTAGGATAATTGAGCAGTGTGTTATTGTAGCACCCTTGAGCAGTGTGTTCTTGTCACATCATTGAGCAGTGTGTTCTTGTTGCATCATTGGGCAGTGTGTTATTCTAGCATCTTTGATCAGTGTGTTATTGTAGCATCATTGAGCAGTGTGTTATAGGAGCATCATTCGGCAGTATGTTGTTGTAGCATCATTGAGCAGTGTGTTATAGGAGCATCATTCGGCAGTGTGTTATTGTAGCATCATTGGGCAGTGTGTTATAGGAGCATCATTGGGCAGTGTGTTATTGTAGCATCATTGAGCAGTGTGTTCTTGGAACATCATTGGGCAGTGTGTTAAAGGAGCATCATTGGGCATTGTATTTTCGTAGCATCATTGGGCAGTGTGTTATTGTAGCATCATTGAGCAATGTATTCTTGTAGCATCATTGGGCAGTGTGTTCTTGTAGCATCATTGAGCAGTGTGTTATTGTCGGATAATTGAGCAGTGTGTTATTGTAGCACCCTTGAGCAGTGTGTTCTTGTCACATCATTGAGCAGTGTGTTCTTGTTGCATCATTGGGCAGTGTGTTATTCTAGCATCTTTGATCAGTGTGTTATTGTAGCATCATTGAGCAGTGTGTTCTTGTCACATCATTGAGCAGTGTGTTCTTGTTGCATCATTGGGCAGTGTGTTATTGTAGCATGTTTGAGCAGTGTGTTCTTGTAGCATCATTGAGCAGTGTGTTCTTGTAGCATCATTGGGCAGTGTGTTATTGTAGCATCACTGAACAGTGTGTTCTTGTAGCCTCATTGAGCAGTGTGTTCTTGTTGCATCATTGGGCAGTGTGTTATTGTCGTATCATTGAGCAGTGTGTTTTTGCAGCATCATTGGGCAGTGTGTTATTGTAGCATCATTGGCCATGTGTTATTGTAGCATCATTGAGCAGTGTGTTATTGTGGCATCATTGAGCAGTATGTTATTGTAGCATAATTGGGCACTGTGTTATTGTGGTATCATTGGGCAGTATGTTATTGTACCATCATTGGGCAGTGTGTCATTGTAGTCTCATTGAGCAGTGAGTTCTAGTAGCATCAATGGGCAGTGTGTTGTTGTAGCATCACTGGGCTGTGTGTTATTATAGTATCATTGAGCAGTGTGTTCTTGTTGCATCATTGGGCAGTGTGTTATTGTAGCATCACTGAGCAGTGTGTTCTTGTAGCATCATTGGGCAGTGTGTTTTTGTAGCATCCTTGAGCAGTGTGTTCTTGTAACATCATTGGGCAGTGTGTTATTGCAGCATTATTGGGCAGTGTGTTATTGTAGCATCTTTGAGCAGTGTGTTATTGTAGCATCATTGAGCAGTGTGTCATTGTAGCATCATTGAGCAGTGTGTTCTTGTAACATCATTGAGCAGTGTGTTCTTGTTGCATCATTGGGCAGTGTGTTATTGTAGCATCTTTGAGCAGTGTGTCAGTGTAGCATCATTGAGCAGTGTTTAGAGATACAGCACTGAAACAGGCCCTTCGGCCCACCGAGTCTGTGCCAACCATCAACCACCCATTTATACTAATTCTACACTAATTCCATATTCCTACCACATCTCCACCTGTCCCTATATTTTCCCTATCACCTACACTAGGGGCAATTTCTAATGGCCAATTTACCTATCAACCTGCAAGTCTTTGGCATGTGGGAGGAAACCGGAGCACCCGGAGGAAACCCACGCAGACACAGGGAGAACTTGCAAACTCCACACAGGCAGTACCCAGAATTGAACCCGGGTCGCTGGAGCTGTGAGGCTGCGGTGCTAACCACTGCGCCACTGTGCCGCCCAACTGTGTTCTTGTAACATCATTGGGCAGTGTGTTATTGTAGCATCATTGGGCAGTGCGTTATTGTAGCATCATTGGGCAGTGTGTCATTGTAGCATCATTGAGCAGTGTGTTCTTGTAGCATCATTGGGCAGTGTGTTATTGCAGCATCACTGAGCAGTGTGTTCTTGTAGCATCATTGGGCAGTGTGTTCTTGTAGCATCATTGGGCAGTGTGTTATTGTAGCATCATTGAGCAGTGTGTTCTTGTAGCATCATTGAGCAGTGTGTTATTGAGGTATCATTGGGCAGTGTGTTATTGCAGTATAATTGAGCAGTGTGTTATTGTAGCATCATTGGGCAGTGTGTTATTGGAGCATCATTCGGCAGTGTGTTCTTGTAGCATCATTGAGCAGTGTGTTATAGGAGCATCATTCGGCAGTATGTTATTGTAGCATCATTGAGCAGTGTGTTATAGGAGCATCATTCGGCAGGGTGTTATTGTAGCATCATTGGGCAGTGTGTTATAGGAGCATCATTGGGCAGTGTGTTATTGTAGCATCATTGAGCAGTGTGTTCTTGGAACATCATTGGGCAGTGTGTTAAAGGAGCATCATTGGGCAGTGTGTTTTTGTAGCATCATTGAGCAGTGTGTTCTTGCAGCATTATTGGTGCAATGTGTTACTGTCGCATCACTGGGCTGTGTGTTGTTATAGATTCCTTGAGCAGTGTATTATTGTAGTAGCATTTAGCTGTCTGTTCTTGTTGCATCATTGGGCAGTGTGTTATTGTAGCATCATTGGGCAGTGTGTTATTGTAGCATCATTGAGCAGTGTGTTCGTGTAGCATCATTGGGCAGTGTGTTCTTGTAGCATCATTGAGCAGTCTTTTCTTGTAGTATCATTTAGCAGTGTGTTCTTGTTGCATCTTTGGGCAGTGTGTTTTGGTATCATCATTGAGCAGTGTGTTAGTGTATCATCATTGAGCAGTGAGTTCTTGCAGAATCATTGGGCAGTGTGTTATTGCAGCATCATTTGGCAATTTGTTATTGTAGCATCATTGGGCAGTGTGTTATTGTAGCACCCTTGAGCAGTGTGTTTTTGTTGCATCATTGGGCAGTGTGTTATTGTAGCATCTTTGATCAGTGTGTTATTGTAGCATCTTTGATCAGTGTGTTATTGCAGCATCATTGAGCAGTGTGTTCTTGTCACATCATTGAGCAGTGTGTTCTTGTTGCATCATTGGGCAGTGTGTTATTGTAGCATGTTTGAGCAGTGTGTTCTTGTAGCATCATTGAGCAGTGTGTTCTTGTAGCATCATTGGGCAGTGTGTTCTTGTAGCATCACTGAACAGTGTGTTCTTGTAGCATCACTGAACAGTGTGTTCTTGTAGCATCATTGAGCAGTGTGTTCTTGTTGCATCATTGGGCAGTGTGTTATTGTAGTATCATTGAGCAGTGTGTTTTTGCAGCATCATTGGGCAGTGTGTTATTGTAGCATCATTGGCCATGTGTTATTGTAGCATCATTGAGCAGTGTGTTATTGTGGCATCATTGAGCAGTATGTTATTGTAGCATAATTGGGCACTGTGTTATTGTGGTATCATTGGGCAGTGTGTTGTTGTAGCATCACTGGGCTGTGTGTTATTATAGTATCATTGAGCAGTGTGTTCTTGTTGCATCATTGCGCAGTGTGTTATTGTAGCATCACTGAGCAGTGTGTTCTTGTAGCATCATTGGGCAGTGTGTTTTTGTAGCATCCTTGAGCAGTGTGTTCTTGTAACATCATTGGGCAGTGTGTTATTGCAGCATTATTGGGCAGTGTGTTATTGTAGCATCTTTGAGCAGTGTGTTATTGTAGCATCATTGAGCAGTGTGTTCTTGTAACATCATTGAGCAGTGTGTTCTTGTAACATCATTGAGCAGTGTGTTCTTGTTGCATCATTGGGCAGTGTGTTATTGTAGCATCTTTGAGCAGTGTGTCAGTGTAGCATCATTGAGCAGTGTGTTCTTGTAGCATCATTGGGCAGTGTGTTAGTGTATCATCATTGAGCAGTGAGTTCTTGCAGAATCATTTGGCAGTGTGTTATTGCAGCATCATTTGGCAATTTGTTATTGTAGCATCATTGAGCAGGGTGTTCTTGTAGCATCACTGGGCATTGTATTTTCGTAGCATCATTGGGCAGTGTGTTATTGTAGCATCATTGAGCAGTGTGTTCTTGTAACATCATTGGGCAGTGTGTTATTCTTGCATCATTGGGCAGTGTGTTATTGTAGCATCATTGAGCAATGTGTTCTTGTAGCATCATTTGGCAGTGTATTCTTGCAGCATCATTGGGCAGTGTGTTCTTGTAGCATCATTGAGCAGTGTGTTCTTGTAGCATCATTGAGCAGTGTGTTCTTGTAGCATCATTGAGCAGTGTGTTATTGTAGGATAATTGAGCAGTGTGTTATTGCAGCACCCTTGAGCAGTGTGTTTTTGTTGCATCTTTGATCAGTGTGTTATTGTAGCATCTTTGATCAGTGTGTTATTGTATCATCTTTGATCAGTGTGTTATTGTAGCATCATTGAGCAGTGTATTCTTGTCACATCATTGAGCAGTGTGTTCTTGTTGCATCATTGGGCAGTGTGTTATTGTAGCATCTTTGAGCAGTGTGTTCTTGTAGCATCATTGAGCAGTGTGTTCTTGTAGCATCATTGGGCAGTGTGTTATTGTAGCATCACTGAACTGTGTGTTCTTGTAGCATCATTGAGCAGTGTGTTCTTGTTGCATCATTGGGCAGTGTGTTATTGTAGTATCATTGAGCAGTGTGTTTTTGCAGCATCATTGGGCAGTGTGTTATTGTAGCATCATTGAGCAGTGTGTTATTGTGGCATCATTGAGCAATATGTTATTGTAGCATAATTGGGCACTGTGTTATTGTGGTATCATTGGGCAGTATGTTATTGTACCATCATTGGGCAGTGTGTCATTGTAGTCTCATTGAGCAGTGAGTTCTAGTAGCATCATTGGGCAGTGTGTTGTTGTACCATCACTGGGCTGTGTGTTATTATAGTATCATTGAGCAGTGTGTTCTTGTAGCATCATTGGGCAGTGTGTTTTTGTAGCATCACTGAGCAGTGTGTTCTTGTAGCATCATTGGGCAGTGTGTTTTTGTAGCATCCTTGAGCAGTGTGTTCTTGTAACATCATTGGGCAGTGTGTTATTGCAGCATTGTTGGGCAGTGTGTTATTGTAGCATCTTTGAGCAGTGTGTTATTGTAGCATCTTTGAGCAGTGTGTTATTGTAGCATCATTGAGCAGTGTGTCATTGTAGCATCATTGAGCAGTGTGTTCTTGTAACATCATTGAGCAGTGTGTTCTTGTTGCATCATTGGGCAGTGTGTTATTGTAGCATCTTTGAGCAGTGTGTCAGTGTAGCATCATTGAGCAGTGTGTTCTTGTAGCATCATTGGGCAGTGTGTTATTGCAGCATCACTGAGCCGTGTGTTCTTGTAGCATCATTGGGCAGTGTGTTCTTGTAGCATCATTGGGCAGTGTGTTCTTGTAGCATCATTGGGCAGTGTGTTATTGTAGCATCATTGAGCAGTGTGTTCTTGTAGCATCATTGAGCAGTGTGTTATTGAGGTATCATTGGGCAGTGTGTTATTGCAGTATAATTGAGCAGTGTGTTATTGTAGCATCATTGGGCAGTGTGTTCTTGGAGCATCATTGAGCAGTGTGTTATAGGAGCATCATTCGGCAGTGTGTTATTGTAGCATCATTGAGCAGTGTGTTATAGGAGCATCATTCGGCAGTGTGTTCGTGTAGCATCATTGGGCAGTGTGTTCTTGTAGCATCATTGAGCAGTCTTTTCTTGTAGTATCATTGAGCAGTGTGTTCTTGTTGCATCTTTGGGCAGTGTGTTTTGGTATCATCATTGAGCAGTGTGTTAGTGTATCATCATTGAGCAGTGAGTTCTTGCAGAATCATTGGGCAGTGTGTTATTGCAGCATCATTTGGCAATTTGTTATTGTAGCATCATTGAGCAGGGTGTTCTTGTACCATCACTGGGCATTGTATTTTCGTAGCATCATTGGGCAGTGTGTTATTGTAGCATCATTGAGCAGTGTGTTATTGTCGCATCATTGAGCACTGTGTTCTTGTCGCATCATTGGGCAGTGTGTTCTTGTAGCATCATTGGGCAGTGTGTTCTTGTAGCATCATTGAGCAGTGTGTTATTGTAGGATAATTGAGCAGTGTGTTATTGTAGCACCCTTGAGCAGTGTGTTTTTGTTGCATCATTGGGCAGTGTGTTATTGTAGCATCTTTGATCAGTGTGTTATTGTAGCATCATTGAGCAGTGTGTTCTTGTCACATCATTGAGCAGTGTGTTCTTGTTGCATCATTGGGCAGTGTGTTATTGTAGCATCATTGAGCAGTGTGTTCTTGTAGCATCATTGAGCAGTGTGTTCTTGTAGCATCATTGGGCAGTGTGTTATTGTAGCATCACTGAACAGTGTGTTCTTGTAGCATCATTGAGCAGTGTGTTCTTGTTGCATCATTGGGCAGTGTGTTATTGTAGCATCTTTGAGCAGTGTGTTAGTGTAGCATCATTGAGCAGTGTGTTCTTGTAGCATCATTGTGCAGTGTGTGATTGTAGCATCATTGGTCAGTGTGTTCTTGTAGCATCATTGAGCAGTGTGTTCTTGTAGCATCTTTGAGCAGTGTGTTATTGAGGTATCATTGGGCAGTGTGTTCTTGGAACATCATTGGGCAGTGTGTTAAAGGAGCATCATTGGGCAGTGTGTTCTTGTAGCATCATTCGGCAGTGTGTTCTTGGAGCATCATTGGGCAGTGTGTTTTTGTAGCATCATTGAGCAGTGTGTTCTTGTAGCATCATTGGGCAGTGCGTTATTGTAGCATCATTGGGCAGTGTGTCATTGTAGCATCATTGAGCAATGTGTTCTTGCAGCATTATTGGTGCAATGTGTTACTGTCGCATCACTGGGCTGTTTGTTGTTATAGATTCCTTGAGCAGTGTATTATTGTAGTAGCATTTAGCAGTCTGTTCTTGTTGCATCATTGGGCAGTGTGTTATTGTACCATCATTGGGCAGTGTGTCATTGTAGTCTCATTGAGCAGTGAGTTCTAGTAGCATCATTGGGCAGTGTGTTGTTGTACCATCACTGGGCTGTGTGTTATTATCGTATCATTGAGCAGTGTGTTCTTGTAGCATCATTGGGCAGTGTGTTTTTGTAGCATCACTGAGCAGTGTGTTCTTGTAGCATCATTGGGCAGTGTGTTTTTGTCGCATCCTTGAGCAGTGTGTTCTTGTAACATCATTGGGCAGTGTGTTATTGCAGCATTATTGGGCAGTGTGTTATTGTAGCATCTTTGAGCAGTGTGTTATTGTAGCATCATTGAGCAGTGTGTCATTGTAGCATCATTGAGCAGTGTGTTCTTGTAACATCATTGAGCAGTGTGTTCTTGTTGCATCATTGGGCAGTGTGTTATTGTAGCATCTTTGAGCAGTGTGTCAGTGTAGCATCATTGAGCAGTGTGTTCTTGTAGCATCATTGGGCAGTGTGTTATTGCAGCATCACTGAGCCGTGTGTTCTTGTAGCATCATTGGGCAGTGTGTTCTTGTAGCATCATTGGGCAGTGTGTTCTTGTAGCATCATTGGGCAGTGTGTTATTGTAGCATCATTGAGCAGTGTGTTCTTGTAGCATCATTGAGCAGTGTGTTATTGAGGTATCATTGGGCAGTGTGTTATTGCAGTATAATTGAGCAGTGTGTTATTGTAGCATCATTGGGCAGTGTGTTCTTGTAGCATCATTGAGCAGTGTGTTATAGGAGCATCATTCGGCAGTGTGTTATTGTAGCATCATTGAGCAGTGTGTTATAGGAGCATCATTCGGCAGTGTGTTCGTGCAGCATCATTGGGCAGTGTGTTCTTGTAGCATCATTGAGCAGTCTTTTCTTGTAGTATCATTGAGCAGTGTGTTCTTGTTGCATCTTTGGGCAGTGTGTTTTGGTATCATCATTGAGCAGTGTGTTAGTGTATCATCATTGAGCAGTGAGTTCTTGCAGAATCATTGGGCAGTGTGTTATTGCAGCATCATTTGGCAATTTGTTATTGTAGCATCATTGAGCAGGGTGTTCTTGTAGCATCACTGGGCATTGTATTTTCGTAGCATCATTGGGCAGTGTGTTATTGTAGCATCATTGAGCAGTGTGTTATTGTAGCATCATTGAGCAATGTGTTCTTGTCGCATCATTGGGCAGTGTGTTCTTGTAGCATCATTGGGCAGTGTGTTCTTGTAGCATCATTGAGCAGTGTGTTATTGTAGGATAATTGAGCAGTGTGTTATTGTAGCACCCTTGAGCAGTGTGTTTTTGTTGCATCATTGGGCAGTGTGTTATTGTAGCATCTCTGATCAGTGTGTTATTGTAGCATCATTGAGCAGTGTGTTCTTGTCACATCATTGAGCAGTGTGTTCTTGTTGCATCATTGGGCAGAGTGTTATTGGAGCATCATTGAGCAGTGTGTTCTTGTAGCATCATTGAGCAGTGTGTTCTTGTAGCATCATTGGGCAGTGTGTTATTGTAGCATCACTGAACAGTGTGTTCTTGTAGCATCATTGAGCAATGTGTTCTTGTTGCATCATTGGGCAGTGTGTTATTGTAGCATCTTTGAGCAGTGTGTTAGTGTAGCATCATTGAGCAGTGTGTTCTTGTAGCATCATTGTGCAGTGTGTTATTGTAGCATCATTGGTCAGTGTGTTCTTGTAGCATCATTGAGCAGTGTGTTCTTGTAGCATCATTGAGCAGTGTGTTATTGAGGTATCATTGGGCAGTGTGTTCTTGGAACATCATTGGGCAGTGTGTTAAAGGAGCATCATTGGGCAGTGTGTTCTTGTAGCATCATTCGGCAGTGTGTTCTTGGAGCATCATTGGGCAGTGTGTTTTTGTAGCATCATTGAGCAGTGTGTTCTTGTAACATCATTGGGCAGTGCGTTATTGTAGCATCATTGGGCAGTGTGTCATTGTAGCATCATTGAGCAGTGTGTTCTTGCAGCATTATTGGTGCAATGTGTTTCTGTCGCATCACTGGGCTGTTTGTTGTTATAGATTCCTTGAGCAGTGTATTATTGTAGTAGCATTTAGCAGTCTGTTCTTGTTGCATCATTGAGCGGTGTGTTATTGTAGTATCATTGAGCAGTGTGTTTTTGTTACATCATTGGGCAGTGTGTCATTGTAGTATCATTGTGCAGTGTGTTCTTGCAGCATCATTGGGTTGTGTGTTATTATAGCATCACTGGGCTGTATGTTATTCTAGATTCATTGAGCAGTGTGTTATTGTAGTCGCATTGAGCAGTGTGTTCTTGTTGCATCATTGCGCAGTGTGTTATTGTAGCTTCATTGGGCAGTGTGTTATTGTATCATCATTGAGCAGTGTGTTATTGTATCATCATTGGGCAGTGTGTTATTGCAGCATCATTGGGCAGTGTGTTTTCGGAGCATCATTGGGCAGTGTGTTCTTGTAGCATCATTGGGCTGTGTGTTATTATAGTATCATTGGGCTGTGTGTTATTGTAGCATCATTGAGCAGTGTGCTATTGTACTATCATTGAGCAGTATGTTATTGCAGCAGAATTGGGCACTGTGTTATTGTGGTATCATTGGGTAGTATGTTATTGTACCATCATTGTGTAATGAGTCATTGTAGTCTCATTGAGCAGTGTGTTCTAGTAGCATCATTGGGCAGTGTGTTATTGTAGCATCACTGGGCTGTGTGTTATTATAGTATCATTGCGCAGTGTGTTTTTGTAGCATCATTGAGCAGTGTGTTCTTGTAACATCATTGGGCAGTGTGTTATTGCAGCATCATTGGGCAGTGTGTTATTGTAGCATCTTTGAGCAGTGTGTTCTTGTAGCATCATTGGGCAGTGTGTTTTTGCAGCATCATTGAGCAGTGTGTACTTGTAACATCATTGGGCAGTGTGTTATTGCAGCATCATTGGGCAGTGTGTTATTGTCGCATCTTTGAGCAGTGTGTTATTGTAGCATCATTGAGCAGTGTGTTCTTGTAACATCATTGAGCAGTGTGTTCTTGTAACATCATTGAGCAGTGTGTTCTTGTTGCATCATTGGGCAGTGTGTTATTGTAGCATCTTTGAGCAGTGTGTTAGTGTAGCATCATTGAGCAGTGTGTTCTTGTAGCATCATTGGGCAGTGTGTTATTGTAGCATCATTGGGCAGTGTGTTCTTGGAGCATCATTGAGCAGTGTGTTATTGTAGTATCATTGAGCAGTGTGTTCTTGTTGCATCATTGGGCAGTGTGTTATTGTAGCATCATTGAGCAGTGTGTTATTGTATCATCATTGGGCAGTGTGTTATTGCAGCATCATTGGGCAGTGTGTTTTCGGAGCATCATTGGGCAGTGTGTTCTTGTAGCATCATTGGGCTGTGTGTTATTATAGTATCATTGGGCTGTGTGTTATTATGGCATCATTGAGCAGTGTGTTCTTGTTGCATCATTGGGCAGTGTGTTCTTGTAGCATCATTGGGCAGTGTGTTATTGTAGCATCATTGAGCAGTGTGTTCTTGTAGCATCACTGAGCAGTGTGTTCTTGTGGCATCATTGGGCAGTATGTTTTTGTAGCATCATTGAGCAGTGTGTTCTTGTAACAACATTGGGCAGTGTGTTATTGTAGTATCATTTGGCAGTGTGTCATCGTGGTATCATTGAGCAGTGTGTTCTTGCAGAATCATTGGGCAGAGTGTTATAGTAGCATCATTTGTCAGTGTGTTATTGTAGCATAAATGGGCAGGGTGATCTTGTAGCATCATTCGGCAGTGTGTTATTGTAGCATCATTGGGCAGTGTGTTCTTGGAGCATCATTGAGCAGTGTGTTATTGTAGTATCATTGAGCAGTGTGTTCTTGTTGCATCTTTGGGCAGTGTGTTATTGCAGCATCATTGAGCAGTGTGTTCTTGTAACATCATTGGGCAGTGTGTTATTGTAGCATCATTGGGCAGTGTGTTATTCTTGCATCATTGGGCAGTGTGTTATTGTAGCATCATTGAGCAGTGTGTTCTTGTAGCATCATTGAGCAGTGTGTTCTTGTAGCATCATTGAGCAGTGTGTTCTTGTAACATCATTGGGCAGTGTGTTATTCTTGCATCATTGGGCAGTGTGTTATTGTAGCATCATTGAGCAGTGTGTTCTTGTAGCATCATTGGGCAGTGTGTTCTTGTCGCATCATTGAGCAGTGTGTTTTTGTCACATCATTGGGCAGTGTGTCATTGTAGTATCATTGTGCAGTGTGTTCTTGCAGCATCATTGGGCAGTGTGTTATTGTAGCATCACTGGGCTGTGTGTTATTATAGTATCATTGGGCAGTGTGTTCTTGTTGCCTCATTGAGCAGTGTGTTCTTGTTGCATCATTGGGCAGAGTGTTATTGTAGCATCATTTGGCAGTTTGTTATTGTTGCATCATTGAGCAGGGCGTTCTTGTAGCATCATTGAGCAGTGTGTTAGTGTAGCATCATTGAGCAGTGTGTTCTTGTAGCATCATTGGGCAGTGTGTTATTGCAGCATCATTGAGCAGTGTGTTAGTGTAGAATCATTGAGCTGTGTGTACTTGCAGAATCGTTGGGCAGAGTGTTTATGTAGCATCATTTGGCAGCGTGTTATTGTAGCATCATTGAGCAGGGTGTTCTTGTATCATCGTTGGGCAGTGTGTTTTCGGAGCATCATTGGGCTTTGTGTTCTCGTAGCATCATTGGGCAGTGTGTTGTTGTAGCAACATTGAGCAGTGTATTATTGGAGCATCATTGGGCAGTGTGTTATTGTAGTATCATTGAGCAGTGTGTCTTTGCAGCATCATTGGGCAGTGTGTCATTTTAGCATCATTGGGCAGTGTGTCATTGTAGCATGATTGGCCATGTGTTATTGTAGCATCATTGAGCAGTGTGTTATTGTAGCATCATTGAGCAGTGTGTTATTGTAGCATCATTGAGCAGTATGTTATTGTAGCATAATTGGGCACTGTGTTATTGTGGTATCATTGGGCAGTGTGTCATTGTAGCATCATTGAGCAGTGTGTTATTGTAGCATAATTGGACACTGTGTATTTGTACCGTCATTGGGCAGTGTGTCATTGTAGTATCATTGAGCAGTGTGTTCTTGTTGCATCATTGAGCAGTGTGTTCTTGTTGCATCATTGGGCAGTGTGTTATTGTTGCATCTTTGAGCAGTGTGTTAGTGTAGCATCATTGGGCAGTGTGTTATTGTAGCATCACTGAGCAGTCTGTTCTTGTAGCATCATTGGGCAGTGTGTTTTTGTAGCATCATTGAGCAGTGTGTTCTTGTAACATCATTGGGCAGTGTGTTATTGCAGCATCATTGGGCAGTGTGTTATTGTAGCATCACTGAGCAGTCTGTTCTTGTAGCATCATTGGGCAGTGTGTTTTTGTCGCATCATTGAGCAGTGTGTTCTTGTGAAATCATTGGGCAGTGTGTTAAAGGAGCATCATTGGGCAGTGTGTTCTTGTGGCATCAGTAGGCAGGGTGTTCTTGTAGCATCATTGGGCAGTGTGTTATTGTAGCATCATTGGGCATTGTATTATTGCAGCATCGTTGGACAGTTTGTTTTCGGAGCATCATTGGGCTTTGTGTTCTTGTAGCATTATTGGGCAGCGTGTTATTGTAGCATCATTGAGCAGTGTGTTCCGGTAACATCATTGGGCAGTGTGTTAAAGGAGCATCATTGGGCAGTGTGTCCTTGTGGCATCATTAGGCAGGGTGTTCTTGTAGCATCATTGGGCAGTGTGTTATTGTAGCATCATTGGGCAGTGTGTTATTGTAGCATCATTGAGCAGTGTGTTCCGGTAACATCATTGGGCAGTGTGTTCTTCTTGCATCATTGGGCAGTGTGTTATTGTAGCATCATTGGGCAGAGTGTTCTTGTAGCATCATTGGGCAGTGTGTTATTGTAGCATCATTGGGCAGTGTGTTATTGTAGCATCATTGAGCAGTGTGTTATTGTCGCATCATTGAGCACTGTGTTCTTGTCGCATCATTGGGCAGTGTGTTCTTGTAGCATCATTGGGCAGTGTGTTCTTGTAGCATCATTGAGCAGTGTGTTATTGTAGGATAATTGAGCAGTGTGTTATTGTAGCACCCTTGAGCAGTGTGTTTTTGTTGCATCATTGGGCAGTGTGTTATTGTAGCATCTTTGATCAGTGTGTTATTGTAGCATCATTGAGCAGTGTGTTCTTGTCACATCATTGAGCAGTGTGTTCTTGTTGCATCATTGGGCAGTGTGTTATTGTAGCATCATTGAGCAGTGTGTTCTTGTAGCATCATTGAGCAGTGTGTTCTTGTAGCATCATTGGGCAGTGTGTTATTGTAGCATCACTGAACAGTGTGTTCTTGTAGCATCATTGAGCAGTGTGTTCTTGTTGCATCATTGGGCAGTGTGTTATTGTAGCATCTTTGAGCAGTGTGTTAGTGTAGCATCATTGAGCAGTGTGTTCTTGTAGCATCATTGTGCAGTGTGTGATTGTAGCATCATTGGTCAGTGTGTTCTTGTAGCATCATTGAGCAGTGTGTTCTTGTAGCATCTTTGAGCAGTGTGTTATTGAGGTATCATTGGGCAGTGTGTTCTTGGAACATCATTGGGCAGTGTGTTAAAGGAGCATCATTGGGCAGTGTGTTCTTGTAGCATCATTCGGCAGTGTGTTCTTGGAGCATCATTGGGCAGTGTGTTTTTGTAGCATCATTGAGCAGTGTGTTCTTGTAGCATCATTGGGCAGTGCGTTATTGTAGCATCATTGGGCAGTGTGTCATTGTAGCATCATTGAGCAATGTGTTCTTGCAGCATTATTGGTGCAATGTGTTACTGTCGCATCACTGGGCTGTTTGTTGTTATAGATTCCTTGAGCAGTGTATTATTGTAGTAGCATTTAGCAGTCTGTTCTTGTTGCATCATTGGGCAGTGTGTTATTGTACCATCATTGGGCAGTGTGTCATTGTAGTCTCATTGAGCAGTGAGTTCTAGTAGCATCATTGGGCAGTGTGTTGTTGTACCATCACTGGGCTGTGTGTTATTATCGTATCATTGAGCAGTGTGTTCTTGTAGCATCATTGGGCAGTGTGTTTTTGTAGCATCACTGAGCAGTGTGTTCTTGTAGCATCATTGGGCAGTGTGTTTTTGTCGCATCCTTGAGCAGTGTGTTCTTGTAACATCATTGGGCAGTGTGTTATTGCAGCATTATTGGGCAGTGTGTTATTGTAGCATCTTTGAGCAGTGTGTTATTGTAGCATCATTGAGCAGTGTGTCATTGTAGCATCATTGAGCAGTGTGTTCTTGTAACATCATTGAGCAGTGTGTTCTTGTTGCATCATTGGGCAGTGTGTTATTGTAGCATCTTTGAGCAGTGTGTCAGTGTAGCATCATTGAGCAGTGTGTTCTTGTAGCATCATTGGGCAGTGTGTTATTGCAGCATCACTGAGCCGTGTGTTCTTGTAGCATCATTGGGCAGTGTGTTCTTGTAGCATCATTGGGCAGTGTGTTCTTGTAGCATCATTGGGCAGTGTGTTATTGTAGCATCATTGAGCAGTGTGTTCTTGTAGCATCATTGAGCAGTGTGTTATTGAGGTATCATTGGGCAGTGTGTTATTGCAGTATAATTGAGCAGTGTGTTATTGTAGCATCATTGGGCAGTGTGTTCTTGTAGCATCATTGAGCAGTGTGTTATAGGAGCATCATTCGGCAGTGTGTTATTGTAGCATCATTGAGCAGTGTGTTATAGGAGCATCATTCGGCAGTGTGTTCGTGCAGCATCATTGGGCAGTGTGTTCTTGTAGCATCATTGAGCAGTCTTTTCTTGTAGTATCATTGAGCAGTGTGTTCTTGTTGCATCTTTGGGCAGTGTGTTTTGGTATCATCATTGAGCAGTGTGTTAGTGTATCATCATTGAGCAGTGAGTTCTTGCAGAATCATTGGGCAGTGTGTTATTGCAGCATCATTTGGCAATTTGTTATTGTAGCATCATTGAGCAGGGTGTTCTTGTAGCATCACTGGGCATTGTATTTTCGTAGCATCATTGGGCAGTGTGTTATTGTAGCATCATTGAGCAGTGTGTTATTGTAGCATCATTGAGCAATGTGTTCTTGTCGCATCATTGGGCAGTGTGTTCTTGTAGCATCATTGGGCAGTGTGTTCTTGTAGCATCATTGAGCAGTGTGTTATTGTAGGATAATTGAGCAGTGTGTTATTGTAGCACCCTTGAGCAGTGTGTTTTTGTTGCATCATTGGGCAGTGTGTTATTGTAGCATCTCTGATCAGTGTGTTATTGTAGCATCATTGAGCAGTGTGTTCTTGTCACATCATTGAGCAGTGTGTTCTTGTTGCATCATTGGGCAGAGTGTTATTGGAGCATCATTGAGCAGTGTGTTCTTGTAGCATCATTGAGCAGTGTGTTCTTGTAGCATCATTGGGCAGTGTGTTATTGTAGCATCACTGAACAGTGTGTTCTTGTAGCATCATTGAGCAATGTGTTCTTGTTGCATCATTGGGCAGTGTGTTATTGTAGCATCTTTGAGCAGTGTGTTAGTGTAGCATCATTGAGCAGTGTGTTCTTGTAGCATCATTGTGCAGTGTGTTATTGTAGCATCATTGGTCAGTGTGTTCTTGTAGCATCATTGAGCAGTGTGTTCTTGTAGCATCATTGAGCAGTGTGTTATTGAGGTATCATTGGGCAGTGTGTTCTTGGAACATCATTGGGCAGTGTGTTAAAGGAGCATCATTGGGCAGTGTGTTCTTGTAGCATCATTCGGCAGTGTGTTCTTGGAGCATCATTGGGCAGTGTGTTTTTGTAGCATCATTGAGCAGTGTGTTCTTGTAACATCATTGGGCAGTGCGTTATTGTAGCATCATTGGGCAGTGTGTCATTGTAGCATCATTGAGCAGTGTGTTCTTGCAGCATTATTGGTGCAATGTGTTTCTGTCGCATCACTGGGCTGTTTGTTGTTATAGATTCCTTGAGCAGTGTATTATTGTAGTAGCATTTAGCAGTCTGTTCTTGTTGCATCATTGAGCGGTGTGTTATTGTAGTATCATTGAGCAGTGTGTTTTTGTTACATCATTGGGCAGTGTGTCATTGTAGTATCATTGTGCAGTGTGTTCTTGCAGCATCATTGGGTTGTGTGTTATTATAGCATCACTGGGCTGTATGTTATTCTAGATTCATTGAGCAGTGTGTTATTGTAGTCGCATTGAGCAGTGTGTTCTTGTTGCATCATTGCGCAGTGTGTTATTGTAGCTTCATTGGGCAGTGTGTTATTGTATCATCATTGAGCAGTGTGTTATTGTATCATCATTGGGCAGTGTGTTATTGCAGCATCATTGGGCAGTGTGTTTTCGGAGCATCATTGGGCAGTGTGTTCTTGTAGCATCATTGGGCTGTGTGTTATTATAGTATCATTGGGCTGTGTGTTATTGTAGCATCATTGAGCCGTGTGCTATTGTACTATCATTGAGCAGTATGTTATTGCAGCAGAATTGGGCACTGTGTTATTGTGGTATCATTGGGTAGTATGTTATTGTACCATCATTGTGTAATGAGTCATTGTAGTCTCATTGAGCAGTGTGTTCTAGTAGCATCATTGGGCAGTGTGTTATTGTAGCATCACTGGGCTGTGTGTTATTATAGTATCATTGCGCAGTGTGTTTTTGTAGCATCATTGAGCAGTGTGTTCTTGTAACATCATTGGGCAGTGTGTTATTGCAGCATCATTGGGCAGTGTGTTATTGTAGCATCTTTGAGCAGTGTGTTCTTGTAGCATCATTGGGCAGTGTGTTTTTGCAGCATCATTGAGCAGTGTGTACTTGTAACATCATTGGGCAGTGTGTTATTGCAGCATCATTGGGCAGTGTGTTATTGTCGCATCTTTGAGCAGTGTGTTATTGTAGCATCATTGAGCAGTGTGTTCTTGTAACATCATTGAGCAGTGTGTTCTTGTAACATCATTGAGCAGTGTGTTCTTGTTGCATCATTGGGCAGTGTGTTATTGTAGCATCTTTGAGCAGTGTGTTAGTGTAGCATCATTGAGCAGTGTGTTCTTGTAGCATCATTGGGCAGTGTGTTATTGTAGCATCATTGGGCAGTGTGTTCTTGGAGCATCATTGAGCAGTGTGTTATTGTAGTATCATTGAGCAGTGTGTTCTTGTTGCATCATTGGGCAGTGTGTTATTGTAGCATCATTGAGCAGTGTGTTATTGTATCATCATTGGGCAGTGTGTTATTGCAGCATCATTGGGCAGTGTGTTTTCGGAGCATCATTGGGCAGTGTGTTCTTGTAGCATCATTGGGCTGTGTGTTATTATAGTATCATTGGGCTGTGTGTTATTATGGCATCATTGAGCAGTGTGTTCTTGTTGCATCATTGGGCAGTGTGTTCTTGTAGCATCATTGGGCAGTGTGTTATTGTAGCATCATTGAGCAGTGTGTTCTTGTAGCATCACTGAGCAGTGTGTTCTTGTGGCATCATTGGGCAGTATGTTTTTGTAGCATCATTGAGCAGTGTGTTCTTGTAACAACATTGGGCAGTGTGTTATTGTAGTATCATTTGGCAGTGTGTCATCGTGGTATCATTGAGCAGTGTGTTCTTGCAGAATCATTGGGCAGAGTGTTATAGTAGCATCATTTGTCAGTGTGTTATTGTAGCATAAATGGGCAGGGTGATCTTGTAGCATCATTCGGCAGTGTGTTATTGTAGCATCATTGGGCAGTGTGTTCTTGGAGCATCATTGAGCAGTGTGTTATTGTAGTATCATTGAGCAGTGTGTTCTTGTTGCATCTTTGGGCAGTGTGTTATTGCAGCATCATTGAGCAGTGTGTTCTTGTAACATCATTGGGCAGTGTGTTATTCTTGCATCATTGGGCAGTGTGTTATTGTAGCATCATTGGGCAGTGTGTTATTCTTGCATCATTGGGCAGTGTGTTATTGTAGCATCATTGAGCAGTGTGTTCTTGTAGCATCATTGAGCAGTGTGTTCTTGTAGCATCATTGAGCAGTGTGTTCTTGTAACATCATTGGGCAGTGTGTTATTCTTGCATCATTGGGCAGTGTGTTATTGTAGCATCATTGAGCAGTGTGTTCTTGTAGCATCATTGGGCAGTGTGTTCTTGTCGCATCATTGAGCAGTGTGTTTTTGTCACATCATTGGGCAGTGTGTCATTGTAGTATCATTGTGCAGTGTGTTCTTGCAGCATCATTGGGCAGTGTGTTATTGTAGCATCACTGGGCTGTGTGTTATTATAGTATCATTGGGCAGTGTGTTCTTGTTGCCTCATTGAGCAGTGTGTTCTTGTTGCATCATTGGGCAGAGTGTTATTGTAGCATCATTTGGCAGTTTGTTATTGTTGCATCATTGAGCAGGGCGTTCTTGTAGCATCATTGAGCAGTGTGTTAGTGTAGCATCATTGAGCAGTGTGTTCTTGTAGCATCATTGGGCAGTGTGTTATTGCAGCATCATTGAGCAGTGTGTTAGTGTAGAATCATTGAGCTGTGTGTACTTGCAGAATCGTTGGGCAGAGTGTTTATGTAGCATCATTTGGCAGCGTGTTATTGTAGCATCATTGAGCAGGGTGTTCTTGTATCATCGTTGGGCAGTGTGTTTTCGGAGCATCATTGGGCTTTGTGTTCTCGTAGCATCATTGGGCAGTGTGTTGTTGTAGCAACATTGAGCAGTGTATTATTGGAGCATCATTGGGCAGTGTGTTATTGTAGTATCATTGAGCAGTGTGTCTTTGCAGCATCATTGGGCAGTGTGTCATTGTAGCATCATTGGGCAGTGTGTCATTGTAGCATGATTGGCCATGTGTTATTGTAGCATCATTGAGCAGTGTGTTATTGTAGCATCATTGAGCAGTGTGTTATTGTAGCATCATTGAGCAGTATGTTATTGTAGCATAATTGGGCACTGTGTTATTGTGGTATCATTGGGCAGTGTGTCATTGTAGCATCATTGAGCAGTGTGTTATTGTAGCATAATTGGACACTGTGTATTTGTACCGTCATTGGGCAGTGTGTCATTGTAGTATCATTGAGCAGTGTGTTCTTGTTGCATCATTGAGCAGTGTGTTCTTGTTGCATCATTGGGCAGTGTGTTATTGTTGCATCTTTGAGCAGTGTGTTAGTGTAGCATCATTGGGCAGTGTGTTATTGTAGCATCACTGAGCAGTCTGTTCTTGTAGCATCATTGGGCAGTGTGTTTTTGTAGCATCATTGAGCAGTGTGTTCTTGTAACATCATTGGGCAGTGTGTTATTGCAGCATCATTGGGCAGTGTGTTATTGTAGCATCACTGAGCAGTCTGTTCTTGTAGCATCATTGGGCAGTGTGTTTTTGTCGCATCATTGAGCAGTGTGTTCTTGTGAAATCATTGGGCAGTGTGTTAAAGGAGCATCATTGGGCAGTGTGTTCTTGTGGCATCAGTAGGCAGGGTGTTCTTGTAGCATCATTGGGCAGTGTGTTATTGTAGCATCATTGGGCATTGTATTATTGCAGCATCGTTGGACAGTTTGTTTTCGGAGCATCATTGGGCTTTGTGTTCTTGTAGCATTATTGGGCAGTGTGTTATTGTAGCATCATTGAGCAGTGTGTTCCGGTAACATCATTGGGCAGTGTGTTAAAGGAGCATCATTGGGCAGTGTGTCCTTGTGGCATCATTAGGCAGGGTGTTCTTGTAGCATCATTGGGCAGTGTGTTATTGTAGCATCATTGGGCAGTGTGTTATTGTAGCATCATTGAGCAGTGTGTTCCGGTAACATCATTGGGCAGTGTGTTCTTCTTGCATCATTGGGCAGTGTGTTATTGTAGCATCATTGGGCAGAGTGTTCTTGTAGCATCATTGGGCAGTGTGTTATTGTAGCATCATTGGGCAGTGTGGCATCGTAGCATCATTTGGCAGTGTGGCATCGTAGCATCATTGGGCAGAGTGTTCTTGTAGTATCATTGGGCAGTGTGTTCTTGTAGTATCATTGGGCAGTGTGTTCTTGTAGTATCATTGGGCAGTGTGTTCTTGTATTTTCATTGGGCAGTGTGTTATTGTAGTATAATTGAGCAGTGTGTTATTGTAGCATCATTGGGCAGTGTGTTATTTGAGAATAATTGAGCTCTGTGGTATTGTAGCATAATTGGGCAGTTTGTTAAAGGAGCATCATTGGGCAGTGTGTTCTTGTAGCATCATTGGGCAGTGTGTTCTTGTAACATCATTGAGCAGTGTGTTATTGTAGTATCATTGAGCAGTGTGTTATTGTAGTATCATTGGGCAGTGTGTTATTGTAGTATCATTGGGCAGTGTGTTATTGTAGTATCATTGGGCAGTGTGTTATTGTAGTATCATTGGGCAGTGTGTTATTGTAGTATCATTGGGCAGTGTGTTATTGTAGTATCATTGGGCAGTGTGTTATTGCAGCATCATTGGGCAGTGTGTTCTTGTAGCATCATTTAGCAGTGTGTTAGTGTATCATCATTGAGCAGTGTGTTCTTGCAGAAGCGTTGGGCAGAGTGTTATTGTAGCATCATTTGGCAGTGTGTTATTGTAGTATAATTGAGCAGTGTGTTATTGTAGCATCATTGGGCAGTGTGTTATTTGAGAATAATTGAGCTCTGTGGTATTGTAGCATAATTGGGCAGTGTGTTAAAGGAGCATCATTGGGCAGCGTGTTCTTGTAGCATCATTGGGCAGTGTGTTCTTGTAACATCATTGAGCAGTGTGTTATTGTAGCATCATTAGGCAGTGTGTTATTGTAGTATCATTGGGCAGTGTGTTCTTGTGGCATCATTAGGCAGTGTGTTCTTGGAGCATCATTGGGTAGTGTGTTATTGTAGCATCATTGGGCAGTGTGTTATTGTAGCATCATTGAGCAGTGTGTTATTGGAGCATCATTGTCAGTGTGTTATTGTAGTTTCATTGAGCAGTGTGTTTTTGCAGCATCATTGGGCAGTGTGTTATTGTAGCATCATTGGGTTGTGTGTTATTATAGTATCATTGAGCAGTGTGTTATTGGAGCATCATTGTCAGTGTGTTATTGTAGTTTCATTGAGCAGTGTGTTTTTGCAGCATCATTGGGCAGTGTGTTATTGTAGCATCATTGGGCTGTGTATTATTATGGTATCATTGAGCAGTGTTCTATTGTACTCTCATTGAGCAGTGTGTTCTTGTTGCATCATTGGGCAGTGTGTCATTCTAGTCTCATTGAGCAGTGTGTTCTGGTAGCATCATTGGGCAGTGTGTTATTGTAGCATCACTGGGCTGTGTGTTATTATAGTATCATTGAGCAGTATGTTCTTGTTGCATCATTGGGCAGTGTGTTATTGTAGCATCTTTCAGCAGTGTGTCCGTGTAGCATCATTGAGCAGTGTGTTCTTGTAGCATCATTGGGCAGTGTTTTATTGTAGCATCACTGAGCAGTGTGTTATTGTAGTATCATTGACCAGTGTGTTCTTGTTGCATCTTTGGGCAGTGTGTTATGGTAGCATCATTGAGCAGTGTGTAAGTGTAGCATCATTGAGCAGTGTGTTCTTGCAGAATCATTGGGCAGAGTGTTATTGTAGCATCATTTGGCAGTGTGTTCTTGTTGCATCATTGGGCAGTGTGTTCTTGTTGCATCATTGGGCAGTGTGTTCTTGTTGCATCATTGGGCAGTGTGTTCTTGTTGCATCATTGGGCAGTGTGTTATTGTAGCATCATTGAGCAGTGTGTTAGTGTAGCATCATTGAGCAGTGTGTTCTTGTCGCATCATTGGGCAGTGTTTTATTGCAGCATCATTGGGCAGAGTGTTATTGTAGCATCATTTGGCAGTGTGTTATTGGAGCATCATTGAGCAGGGTGTTCTTGTATCATCGTTGGGCAGTGTGTTATTGTAGCATCATTGAGCAGTGTGTTCTTGTAACATCATTGATCAGTGTGTTATTGTAGTATCATTGGGCAGTATGTTATTGTAGTATCATTGAGCAGTGTGATCTTGTTGCATCTTTGGGCAGTGTGTTTTGGTATCATCATTGAGCAGTGTGTGAGTGTATCATCATTGAGCATTGTGTTCTTGCAGAATCGTTGGGCAGAGTGTTATTGTAGCATCATTTGGCAGTGTGTTATTGTAGCATCATTGAGCAGTGTGTTCTTGTAACATCATTGGGCTTTGTGTTCTCATAGCATCATTGGGCAGTGTGTTCTTGTGGCATCATTAGGCAGTGTGTTCTTGGAGCATCATTGGGCAGTGTGTTATTGTAGCATCATTGAGCAGTGTGTTCTTGTAACATCATTGGGCAGGGTGTTCTTGTAACATCATTGGGCAGGGTGTTCTTGTAGCATCATTGGGCAGTGTGTTATTGTAGCATCATTGGGCAGTGTGTTATTGCAGCAATGTTGGGCAGTGTGTTATGGGAGCATCATTGGGCTGTGTGTTATTATAGTCTCATTGAGCAGTGTGCTATTGTCCTATCATTGAGCAGTGTTTTCTAGTAGCAACATTGGGCAGTGTGTTATTGTAGCATCACTGGGCTGTGTGTTATTATAGTATCATTGAGCAGTGTGTTCTTGTTACATCATTGGGCAGTGTGTCATTGTAGTCTCATTGAGCAGTGTGTTCTAGTAGCATCATTGGGCAGTGTGTTTTTGTAGCATCACTGGGCTGTGTGTTATTATAGTATCATTGAGCAGTGTGTTCTAGTAGCAACATTGGGCAGTGTGTTATTGTAGCATCACTGGGCTGTGTGTTATTATAGTATCATTGAGCAGTGTGTTCTTGTTGCATCATTGGGCAGTGTGTTATTGTAGCATCGTTGAGCAGTGTGTTAGTGTAGCATCATTGAGCAGTGTGTTCTTGTAGCATCATTGGGCAGTGTGTTATTGTAGCATCACTGAGCAGTGTGTTATTGTCGTAACATTGACCAGTGTGTTCTTGCAGAATCATTGGGCAGAGTGTTATTGTAGCATCATTTGGCAGTGTGTTATTGTTGCATCATTGAGGAGGGCGTTCTTGTAGCATCATTGGGCAGTGTGTTCATGTTGCATCATCGAGCAGTGTGTTAGTGTAGCATCATTGAGCAGTGTGTTAGTGTAGCATCATTGAGCAGTGTGTTATTGTAGTATCATTGAGCAGTGTGTTTTTGCAGCATCATTGGGCAGTGTGTTATTGTAGCATCATTGGGCAGTGTGTTATTGTAGCATCATTGGGCTGTGTGTTATTATAGTATCATTGAGCAGTGTTCTATTGTACTATCATTGGGCAGTGTGTTATTGTAGCATCATTGGGCAGTGTGTCATTGTAGTCTCATTGAGCAATGTGTTCTGGTAGCATCATTGGGCAGTGTGTTATTGTAGCATCACTGGGCTGTGTGTTATTATAGTATCATTGAGCAGTATGTTCTTGTTGCATCATTGGGCAGTGTGTCATTGTAGTCTCATTGAGCAGTGTGTTCTAGTAGCATCATTGGGCAGTGTGTTATTGTAGCATCACTGGGCTGTGTGTTAAAGGAGCATCATTGGGCAGTGTGTTATTGTAGCATCATTGGGCAGTGTGTTATTGTGGTATCATTGGGCAGTGTGTTATTGTGGTATCATTGGGCAGTGTGTTATTGTAGTATCATTGGGCAGTGTGTTATTGTAGCATCATTGGGCAGTGTGTTATTGTAGTATCATTGGGCAGTGTGTTATTGTAGTATCATTGGGCAGTGTGTTATTGTAGTATCATTGGGCAGTGTGTTATTGCAGTATCATTGGGCGGTGTGTTATTGCAGCATCATTGGGCAGTGTGTTATTGCAGCATCATTGGGCAGTGTGTTCTTGTAGCATCATTGAGCAGTGTGTTAGTGTAGCATCATTGAGCAGTGTGTTCCTGCAGAATCATTGGGCAGTGTGTTATTGTAGCATCATTGAGCAGTGTGTTCTTGTAGCATCATTGAGCAGTGTGTTCTTGTAGCATCATTGGGCAGTGTGTTATTGTAGCATCATTGAGCAGTGTGTTCATGTAGAATCATTGAGCAGTGTGGTCTTGCAGAATCGTTGGGCAGAGTGTTATTGTAGCATCATTTGGCAGTGTGTTATTGTCGCATTATTGAGCAGGGTGTTCTTGTATCATCGTTGGGCAGTGTGTTTTCGGAGCATCATTGGGCTTTGTGTTCGCGTAGCATCATTGGGCAGTGTGTTATTGTAGCATCACTGGGCTGTGTGTTATTATCGCATCATTGAGCAGGGTGTTGTTGTATCATCGTTGGGCAGTGTGTTTTCGGAGCATCATTGGGCTTTGTGTTCGCGTAGCATCATTGGGCAGTGTGTTATTGTAGCATCATTGAGCAGTGTGTTCTTGTAGCATCATTCAGCAGTGTGTTCTTGTAGCATCATTGAGCAGTGTGTTCTTGTAGCATCATTGGGCAGTGTGTTATTGTAGCATCATTGGGCAGTGTGTTATTGTAGCATCATTGGGCAGTGTGTTATTGTAGCATCATTGAGCAGTGTGTTCGTGTAGAATCATTGAGCAGTGTGGTCTTGCAGAATCGTTGGGCAGAGTGTTATTGTAGCATCATTTGGCAGTGTGTTATTGTCGCATCATTGAGCAGGGTGTTCTTGTATCATCGTTGGGCAGTGTGTTTTCGGAGCATCATTGGGCTTTGTGTTCGCGTAGCATCATTGGGCAGTGTGTTATTGTAGCATCATTGAGCTGTATGTTCTTGTAAAATCATTGGGCAGTGTGTTAAAGGAGCATCATTGGGCAGTGTGTTCTTGTGGCATCATTAGGCAGTGTGTTCTTGGAGCATCATTGGGCAGTGTGTTATTGCAGCATCATTGGGCAGTGTGTTATTGCAGCATCATTGGGCAGTGTGTTATTGCAGCATCGTTGGGCAGTGTGTTTTCGGAGCATTATTGGGCTTTGTTTTCTTGTAGCATCATTGGGCAGTGTGTTATTGTAGCATCATTGGGCAGTGTGTTATTGCAGCATCATTGAGCAGTGTATTCTTGAAACATCATTGGGCAGTGTGTTATAGTAGCATCATTGGGGAGTGTGTCCTTGGAGCATCATTGGGCAGTGTGTTCTTGTAGCATCATTGGGCAGTGTGTTCTTGTAGCATCATTGGGCAGTGTGTTCTTGTAGCATCATTGGGCAGTGTGTTCTTGTAGCATCATTGGGCAGTGTGTTATTGTAGCATCATTGGGCAGTGTGTTATTGTAGCATCATTGGGCAGTGTGTTATTGTAGCATCATTGGGCAGTGTGTTATTGTAGCATCATTGAGCAGTGTGTTCTTGTAACATCATTGAGCAGTGTGTTCTTGCAGTATCATTGACCAGTCTGTTCTTGTTGCATCATTGAGCAGTGTATTCTTGTAACATCATTGGGCGGTGTGTTATTGGAGCATCATTGGGCAGTGTGTTATTGTAGCATCATTGAGCAGTGTGTTCTTGTGACATCATTGAGCAGTGTGTTCTTGTGACATCATTGAGCAGTGTGTTCTTGTGACATCATTGAGCAGTGTGTTATTGTAGCATCATTGGGCAGTGTGTTATTGTAGCATCATTGCGCATTGTGTTATTGCAGCATCGTTGGGCAGTTTGTTTTCGGAGCATCATTGGGCTTTGTGTTCTTGTAGCTTCATTGGGCAGTGTGTTATTGTAGCATCATTGAGCAGTGTGTTCCGGTAACATCATTGGGCATTGTGTTATTCTTGCATCATTGGGCATTGTGTTATTCTTGCATCATTGGGCAGTGTGTTCTTGTATCATCGTTGGGCAGTGTGTTTTCGGAGCATCATTGGGCTTTGTGTTCGCGTAGCATCATTGGGCAGTGTGTTATTGTAGCATCATTGAGCAGTGTGTTCTTGTAGCATCATTCAGCAGTGTGTTCTTGTAGCATCATTGGGCAGTGTGTTCTTGTAGCATCATTGGGCAGTGTGTTCTTGTAGCATCATTGGGCAGTGTGTTCTTGTAGCATCATTGGGCAGTGTGTTATTGTAGCATCATTGGGCAGTGTGTTATTGTAGCATCATTGGGCAGTGTGTTATTGTAGCATCATTGGGCAGTGTGTTATTGTAGCATCATTGAGCAGTGTGTTCTTGTAACATCATTGAGCAGTGTGTTCTTGCAGTATCATTGACCAGTCTGTTCTTGTTGCATCATTGAGCAGTGTATTCTTGTAACATCATTGGGCGGTGTGTTATTGGAGCATCATTGGGCAGAGTGTTATTGTAGCATCATTTGGCAGTGTGTTATTGTCGCATCATTGAGCAGGGTGTTCTTGTATCATCGTTGGGCAGTGTGTTCTTGTGGCATCATTGGGCAGTGTGTTATTGTAGCATCATTGAGCAGTGTGTTCGTGTAGAATCATTGAGCAGTGTGGTCTTGCAGAATCGTTGGGCAGAGTGTTATTGTAGCATCATTTGGCAGTGTGTTATTGTCGCATCATTGAGCAGGGTGTTCTTGTATCATCGTTGGGCAGTGTGTTTTCGGAGCATCATTGGGCTTTGTGTTCGCGTAGCATCATTGGGCAGTGTGTTATTGTAGCATCATTGAGCTGTATGTTCTTGTAAAATCATTGGGCAGTGTGTTAAAGGAGCATCATTGGGCAGTGTGTTCTTGTGGCATCATTAGGCAGTGTGTTCTTGGAGCATCATTGGGCAGTGTGTTATTGCAGCATCATTGGGCAGTGTGTTATTGCAGCATCATTGGGCAGTGTGTTATTGCAGCATCGTTGGGCAGTGTGTTTTCGGAGCATTATTGGGCTTTGTTTTCTTGTAGCATCATTGGGCAGTGTGTTATTGTAGCATCATTGGGCAGTGTGTTATTGCAGCATCATTGAGCAGTGTATTCTTGAAACATCATTGGGCAGTGTGTTATAGTAGCATCATTGGGGAGTGTGTCCTTGGAGCATCATTGGGCAGTGTGTTCTTGTAGCATCATTGGGCAGTGTGTTCTTGTAGCATCATTGGGCAGTGTGTTCTTGTAGCATCATTGGGCAGTGTGTTCTTGTAGCATCATTGGGCAGTGTGTTATTGTAGCATCATTGGGCAGTGTGTTATTGTAGCATCATTGGGCAGTGTGTTATTGTAGCATCATTGGGCAGTGTGTTATTGTAGCATCATTGAGCAGTGTGTTCTTGTAACATCATTGAGCAGTGTGTTCTTGCAGTATCATTGACCAGTCTGTTCTTGTTGCATCATTGAGCAGTGTATTCTTGTAACATCATTGGGCGGTGTGTTATTGGAGCATCATTGGGCAGTGTGTTATTGTAGCATCATTGAGCAGTGTGTTCTTGTGACATCATTGAGCAGTGTGTTCTTGTGACATCATTGAGCAGTGTGTTCTTGTGACATCATTGAGCAGTGTGTTATTGTAGCATCATTGGGCAGTGTGTTATTGTAGCATCATTGCGCATTGTGTTATTGCAGCATCGTTGGGCAGTTTGTTTTCGGAGCATCATTGGGCTTTGTGTTCTTGTAGCTTCATTGGGCAGTGTGTTATTGTAGCATCATTGAGCAGTGTGTTCCGGTAACATCATTGGGCATTGTGTTATTCTTGCATCATTGGGCATTGTGTTATTCTTGCATCATTGGGCAGTGTGTTCTTGTATCATCGTTGGGCAGTGTGTTTTCGGAGCATCATTGGGCTTTGTGTTCGCGTAGCATCATTGGGCAGTGTGTTATTGTAGCATCATTGAGCAGTGTGTTCTTGTAGCATCATTCAGCAGTGTGTTCTTGTAGCATCATTGGGCAGTGTGTTCTTGTAGCATCATTGGGCAGTGTGTTCTTGTAGCATCATTGGGCAGTGTGTTCTTGTAGCATCATTGGGCAGTGTGTTATTGTAGCATCATTGGGCAGTGTGTTATTGTAGCATCATTGGGCAGTGTGTTATTGTAGCATCATTGGGCAGTGTGTTATTGTAGCATCATTGAGCAGTGTGTTCTTGTAACATCATTGAGCAGTGTGTTCTTGCAGTATCATTGACCAGTCTGTTCTTGTTGCATCATTGAGCAGTGTATTCTTGTAACATCATTGGGCGGTGTGTTATTGGAGCATCATTGGGCAGAGTGTTATTGTAGCATCATTTGGCAGTGTGTTATTGTCGCATCATTGAGCAGGGTGTTCTTGTATCATCGTTGGGCAGTGTGTTCTTGTGGCATCATTGGGCAGTGTGTTATTGTAGCATCATTGAGCAGGGTGTTCTTGGAGCATCATTTGGCAGTGTGGTATCGTAGCATCATTGGGCAGAGTGTTTTTGTAGCATCATTGGGCAGTGTATTCTAGTAGTATCATTGGGCAGTGTGTTCTTGTATTTTCATTGGGCATTGTGTTATTGTAGTGTAATTGAGCAGAGTGTTATTGTAGCATAATTGGGCAGTGTGTTAAAGGAGCATCATTGGGCAGTGTGTTCTTGTAGCATCATTGGGCAGTGAGTTGTTGCAGCATCATTGAGCAGTGTATTCTTGTAACATCATTGGGCAGTGTATTCTTGTAACATCATTGGGCAGTGTGTTTTTGTAGCATCATTGGGCAGTGTGTTCTTGTAACATCATTGAGCAGTGTATTCTTGTAACATCATTGGGCAGTGTGTTAAAGGAGCATCATTGGGCAGTGTGTTCTTGTAGTATGATTGGGCAGTGTGTTCTTGTAGTATGATTGGGCAGTGTGTTATTGCAGCATCATTGGGCAGTGTGTTCTTGTAGCATCATTGAGCAGTGTGTTATTGTAGCATCATTGAGCAGTGTGATCTTGTTGCATCTTTGGGCAGTGTGTTTTGGTATCATCATTGAGCAGTGTGTTCTTGCAGAATCGTTGGGCAGAGTGTTATTGTAGCATCATTTGGCAGTGTGTTATTGTAGCATCATTTGGCAGTGTGTTTTTGCAGCATCATTGAGCAGTGTGTTCTTGTAACATCATTGGGCTTTGTGTCCTCGTAGCATCATTGGACAGTGTGTTCTTGTGGCATCATTAGGCAGTGTGTTCTTGGAGCATAATTGGGCAGAGTGTTATTGTAGCATCATTGAGCAGTGTGTTATTGTAGCATCATTGAGCAGTGTGTTATTGTAGCATCAATGAGCAGTATGTTATTGTAGCTTAATTGGGCATTGTGCTATTGTGGTATCATTGGGCAGTATGTTATTGTACCATCACTGGGCTGTGTGTCATTGTAGTCTCATTGAGCAGTGTGTTCTCGTAGCATCATTGGGCAGTGTGTTATTGTAGCATCACTGGGCTGTGTGTTATTATAGTATCATTGAGCAGTGTGTTATTTGAGAATAATTGAGCTGTGTGTTATTGTAGCATAATTGGGCAGTGTGTTAAAGGAGCATCATTGGGCAGTGTGTTCTTGTAGCATCATTGGGCAGTGTGTTATTGCAGCATCATTGAGCAGTGTATTCTTGTAACATCATTGGGCGGTGTGTTATTGGAGCATCATTGGGCAGTGTGTTATTGTAGCATCATTGAGCAGTGTGTTCTTGTAACATAATTGAGCAGTGTGTTATTGTAGCATCATTGGGCAGTGTGTTATTGTAGCATCATTGGGCAGTGTGTTATTGTCGCATCATTGGGCAGTGTTTTATTGTAATATCATTGGGCAGTGTGTTATTGCAGCATCATTGAGCAGTGTATTCTTGTAACATCATTGGGCGTGTGTTATTGGAGCATCATTGGGCAGTGTGTTATTGTAGCATCATTGAGCAGTGTGTTCTTGTAACATCATTGAGCAGTGTGTTATTGTAGCATCATTGGGCAGTGTGTTATTGTAGCATCATTGGGCAGTGTGTTCTTGTAGCATCATTGAGCAGTGTGTTATTGTAATATCATTGAGCAGTGTGATCTTGTTGCACCTTTGGGCAGTGTGTTTTGGTATCATCATTGAGCAGTGTGTTATTGCAGTATCATTGACCAGTGTGTTCTTGTTGCATCTTTGGGCAGTGTGTTATGGTAGCATCATTGAGCAGTGTGTTAGTGTAGCATCATTGAGCAGTGTGTTCCTGCAGAATCATTGGGCAGTGTGTTATTGTAGCATCATTGGGCATTGTGTTATTGCAGCATCGTTGGGCAGTTTGTTTTCGGAGCATCATTGGGCTTTGTGTTCTTGTAGCATCATTGGGCAGTGTGTTATTGTAGCATCATTGAGCAGTGTGTTATTGTAGCATCATTGGGCAGAGTGTTTTTGTAGCATCGTTGGGCAGTGTATTCTTGTATTATCATTGGGGAGTGTGTTCTTGTATTTTCATTGGGCAGTGTGTTATTGCAGCATCATTGAGCAGTGTATTCTTGTAACATCATTGGGCAGCGTGTTCTTGTAGCATCATTGAGCAGTGTGTTCTTGCAGCATCATTTGGCAGTGTGGTGTCGTAGCATCATTGGGCAGAGTGTTTTTGCAGCATCATTGGGCAGAGTGTTTTTGCAGCATTATTGGGCAGTGTATTCTGGTAGTATCATTGGGCAGTGTGTTCTTGTATTTTAATTGGGCAGTGTGTTATTGCAGCATCATTGAGCAGTGTATTCTTGTAACATCATTGGGCAGTGTGTTATTGTAGCATCATTGGGCAGTGTGTTATTGTCGCTTCATTGAGCAGTGTGCTCTTGTAACATCATTGAGCAGTGTGTTATTGTAGTATCATTGGGCAGTGTGTTATTGCAGCATCATTGGGTAGTGTGTTCTTGTAGCATCATTGAGCAGTGTGTTATTGTAGTATCATTGAGCAGTGTGATCTTGTTGCATCTTTGGGCAGTGTGTTTTGGTATCATCATTGAGCAGTGTGTTCTTGCAGAATCGTTGGGCAGAGTGTTATTGTAGCATCATTTGGCAGTGTGTTCTTGTAACATCATTGGGCTTTGTGTCCTCGTAGCATCATTGGGTAGTGTTATCTTGTAGCATCATTGAACAGTGTGTTCTTGTGGCATCATTAGGCAGTGTGTTCTTGGAGCATCATTGGGCAGTGTGTTTTGGTATCATCATTGAGCAGTGTGTTCTTGCAGTATCATTGACCAGTCTGTTCTTGTTGCATCATTGAGCAGTGTATTCTTGTAACATCATTGGGCGGTGTGTTATTGGAGCATCATTGGGCAGTGTGTTATTGTAGCATCATTGAGCAGTGTGTTCTTGTGACATCATTGAGCAGTGTGTTATTGTAGCATCATTGGGCAGTGTATTATTGTAGCATCATTGCGCATTGTGTTATTGCAGCATCGTTGGGCAGTTTGTTTTCGGAGCATCATTGGGCTTTGTGTTCTTGTAGCTTCATTGGGCAGTGTGTTATTGTAGCATCATTGAGCAGTGTGTTCCGGTAACATCATTGGGCATTGTGTTATTCTTGCATCATTGGGCATTGTGTTATTCTTGCATCATTGGGCAGTGTGTTATTGTAGCATCATTGAGCAGGGTGTTCTTGGAGCATCATTTGGCAGTGTGGTATCGTAGCATCATTGGGCAGAGTGTTTTTGTAGCATCATTGGGCAGTGTATTCTAGTAGTATCATTGGGCAGTGTGTTCTTGTATTTTCATTGGGCAGTGTGTTATTGTAGTGTAATTGAGCAGTGTGTTATTGTAGCATAATTGGGCAGTGTGTTAAAGGAGCATCATTGGGCAGTGTGTTCTTGTAGCATCATTGGGCAGTGAGTTGTTGCAGCATCATTGAGCAGTGTATTCTTGTAACATCATTGAGCAGTGTATTCTTGTAACATCATTGGGCAGTGTATTCTTGTAACATCATTGGGCAGTGTGTTTTTGTAGCATCATTGGGCAGTGTGTTCTTGTAACATCATTGAGCAGTGTATTCTTGTAACATCATTGGGCAGTGTGTTAAAGGAGCATCATTGGGCAGTGTGTTCTTGTAGTATGATTGGGCAGTGTGTTCTTGTAGTATGATTGGGCAGTGTGTTATTGCAGCATCATTGGGCAGTGTGTTCTTGTAGCATCATTGAGCAGTGTGTTATTGTAGCATCATTGAGCAGTGTGATCTTGTTGCATCTTTGGGCAGTGTGTTTTGGTATCATCATTGAGCAGTGTGTTCTTGCAGAATCGTTGGGCAGAGTGTTATTGTAGCATCATTTGGCAGTGTGTCATTGTAGCATCATTTGGCAGTGTGTTATTGTAGCATCATTGAGCAGTGTGTTCTTGTAACATCATTGGGCTTTGTGTCCTCGTAGCATCATTGGGCAGTGTGTTATTGCAGCATCATTTGGCAGTGTGGTATCGTAGCATCATTGGGCAGAGTGTTTTTGCAGCATTATTGGGCAGTGTATTCTTGTAGTATCATTGGGCAGTGTGTTCTTGTATTTTAATTGGGCAGTGTGTTATTGCAGCATCATTGAGCAGTGTATTCTTGTAACATCATTGGGCAGTGTGTTATTGTAGCATCATTGGGCAGTGTGTTATTGTAGTATCATTGGGCAGTGTGTTATTGCAGCATCATTGAGCAGTGTGATCTTGTTGCATCTTTGGGCAGTGTGTTTTGGTATCATCATTGAGCAGTGTGTTCTTGCAGAATCGTTGGGCAGAGTGTTATTGTAGCATCATTTGGCAGTGTGTTCTTGTAACATCATTGGGCTTTGTGTCCTCGTAGCATCATTGGGTAGTGTGTTCTTGTAGCATCATTGAACAGTGTGTTCTTGTGGCATCATTTGGCAGTGTGTTCTTGGAGCATCATTGGGCAGTGTGTTATTGTAGCATCATTGGGCAGTGTGTTCTTGTAACATCATTGGGCTTTGTGTCCTCGTCGCATCATTGGGCAGTGTGTTCTTGTGGAATCATTAGGCAGTGTGTTCTTGGAGCATCATTGGGCAGTGTGTTATTGTAGCATCATTGAGCTGAGTGTTCTTGTAACATCATTAGGCAGTGTGTTCTTGTAGCATCATTGGGCAGTGTGTTATTGGAGCATCATTGGGCAGTGTGTTATTGTAGTATCATTGAGCGCTGTGTTTTTGCAGCATCATTGGGCAGTGTGTCATTGTAGCATCATTGGGCAGTGTGTTACTGTAGTATCATTGAGCGGTGTGTTTTTGCAGCATCATTGGGCTGTGTGCTAAAATAGTATGATTGAGCAGTGTGCTATTGTACTATCATTGAGCAGTGTGTTCTTGTTGCATCATTGGGCTTGTGTTATTGTCGGATCATTGGCCATGTGTTATTGTAGCATCATTGAGCAGTGTGTTATTGTAGCATCAATGAGCAGTATGTTCTTGTAGCATAATTGGGCATTGTGCTATTGTGGTATCATTGGGCAGTATGTTATTGTACCATCACTGGGCTGTGTGTCATTGTCGTCTCATTGAGCAGTGTGTCCGAGCAGCATCATTGGGCAGTGTGTTATTGTAGCATCACTGGGCTGTGTGTTATTATACTGTCATTGAGCAGTGTGTTCTAGTAGCATCATTGGGCAGTGTGTTATTGTAGCATCACTGGGCTGTGTGTTATTGTAGCATAATTGGGCAGTGTGTTAAAGGAGCATCATTGAGCAGTGTATTCTTGTAACATCATTGGGCAGTGTGTTATTGTAGCATCATTGGGCAGTGTGTTATTGTAGCATCATTGAGCAGTGTGTTCTTGTAACATCATTGAGCAGTGTGTTATTGTAACATCATTGAGCAGTGTGTTACTGTGGTATCATTGGGCAGTGTGTTATTGTAGTATCATTGGGCAGTGTGTTCTTGTAGCATCATTGAGCAGTGTGTTATTGTAGCATCATTGAGCAGTGTGTTACTGTAGCATCATTGAGCAGTGTGTTCTTGCAGAATCATGGGGCAGAGTGTTATTGTAGCATCATTTGGCAGTGTGCTTTTGTTGCATCATTGAGCAGGGCCTTCTTGTACATTCATTGGGCAGTGTGTTCTTGTTGCATCATTGGGCAGTGTGTTATTGTAGCATCATTGAGCAGTGTGTTATTGTAGCATCATTGGGCATGTGTTATTGTCGGATCATTGAGCAGTGTGTTATTGTAGCATCAATGAGCAGTATGCTATTGTAGCATAATTGGGCAGTGTGTCATTGTAGTCTCATTGAGCAGTGTGTTCTAGTAGCATCATTGGGCAGTGTGTTATTGTAGCATCATTGGGCTGTGTGTTATTATAGTATCATTGAGCAGTGTGTTATTTGAGAATAATCGAGCTGTGTGTTATTGTAGCATAATTGGGCAGTGTGTTAAAGGAGCATCATTGGGCAGTGTGTTCTTGTAGCATCATTGGGCAGTGTGTTATTGTAGCATCATTGGGCAGTGTGTTATTGTAGCATCATTGGGCAGTGTGTTATTGCAGCATCATTGGGCAGTGTGTTATTGTAGCATCATTGGGCAGTGTGTTATTGTAGTATCATTGGGCAGTGTGTTCTTGTAGCATCATTGAGCAGTGTGTTATTGTAGCATCATTGAGCAGTGTGTTACTGTAGCATCATTGAGCAGTGTGTTCTTGCAGAATCATGGGGCAGAGTGTTATTGTAGCATCATTTGGCAGTGTGCTTTTGTTGCATCATTGAGCAGGGCCTTCTTGTAGATTCATTGGGCAGTGTGTTCTTGTTGCATCATTGGGCAGTGTGTTATTGTAGCATCATTGAGCAGTGTGTTATTGTAGCATCATTGAGCAGTGTGTTATTGTAGCATCATTGGGCATGTGTTATTGTCGGATCATTGAGCAGTGTGTTATTGTAGCATCAATGAGCAGTATGTTATTGTAGCATAATTGGGCAGTGTGTCATTGTAGTCTCATTGAGCAGTGTGTTCTAGTAGCATCATTGGGCAGTGTGTTATTGTAGCATCATTGGGCTGTGTGTTATTATAGTATCATTGAGCAGTGTGTTATTTGAGAATAATCGAGCTGTGTGTTATTGTAGCATAATTGGGCAGTGTGTTAAAGGAGCATCATTGGGCAGTGTGTTCTTGTAGCATCATTGGGCAGTGTGTTATTGTAGCATCATTGGGCAGTGTGTTATTGCAGCATCATTGGGCAGTGTGTTATTGTAGCATCATTGGGCAGTGTGTTATTGTAGCATCATTGGGCAGTGTGTTATTGTAGCATCATTGGGCAGTGTGTTATTGTAGCATCATTGGGCAGTGTGTTATTGTAGCATCATTGGGCAGTGTGTTATTGTAGCATCATTGGGCAGTGTGTTATTGTAGCATCATTGGGCAGTGTGTTATTGTAGCATCATTGAGCAGTGTGTTCTTGTAACATCATTGGGCAGTGTGTTATTGTAGTATCATTGGGCAGTGTGTTATTGTAGTATCATTGGGCAGTGTGTTATTGTAGTATCATTGGGTAGTGTGTTATTGTAGTATCATTGGGCAGTGTGTTATTGTAGTATCATTGGGCAGTGTGTTATTGTAGTATCATTGGGCAGTGTGTTATTGTAGTATCATTGGGCAGTGTGTTATTGCAGCATTCATTGGGCAGTGTGTTCTTGTAGCATCATTGAGCAGTGTGATCTTGTTGCACCTTTGGGCAGTGTGTTATGGTAGCATAATTGGGCAGTGTGTTAAGGGAGCATCATTGGGCAGTGTGTTCTTGTAGCATCATTGGACAGTGTGTTATTGCAGCTTCATTGAGCAGTGTATTCTTGAAACATTATTGGGCAGTGTGTTATTGTAGCATTATTGGGCAGTGTGTTATTGTAGCATTATTGGGCAGTGTGTTATTGTAGCATTATTGGGCAGTGTGTTATTGTAGCATTATTGGGCAGTGTGTTATTGTAGCATTATTGGGCAGTGTGTTATTGTAGCATTATTGGGCAGTGTGTTATTGTAGCATTATTGGGCAGTGTGTTATTGTAGCATTATTGGGCAGTGTGTTCTTGTCGCATCATTGAGCAGTGTGTTCTTGTAGCATCATTGGGCAGTGTGTTATTGTAGTATCATTGAGCAGTGTGATCTTGTTACATCTTTGGGCAGTGTGTTTTGGTATCATCATTGAGCAGTGTGTTCTTGCAGAATCGTTGGGCAGAGTGTTATTGTGGCATCATTTGGCAGTGTGTTCTTGTAACATCATTGGGCTTTGTGTCCTCGTAGCATCATTGGGCAGTGTGTTCTTGTGGCATCATTAGGCAGTGTGTTCTTGTGGCATCATTAGGCAGTGTGTTCTTGGAGCATCATTGGGCAGTGTGTTATTGTAGCGTCATTGAGCAGTGTGTTCTTGTAACATCATTGGGCTTTGTGTCCTCGTAGCATCATTGGGCAGTGTGTTCTTGTGGAATCATTAGGCAGTGTGTTCTTGGAGCATCATTGGACAGTGTGTTATTGTAGCATCATTGGGCAGGGTGTTCTTGTAGCATCATTGGGCAGTGTGTTATTGTAGCATCATTGGGCAGTGTGTTATTGTAGCATCATTGGGCAGTGTGTTATTGTAGCATCATTGAGCTGAGTGTTCTTGTATCATCATTGAGCAGTGTGTTATTGTTGCATCATTGAGCAGTGTGTTATTGTAGCAAAAATGAGAGGTATGTTATTGTAGCATAATTGGGCATTGTGCTATTGTGGTATCATTGGGCAGTATGTTAATGTACCATCACTGGGCTGTGTGTCATTGTAGTCTCATTGAGCAGTGTGTTCTAGTAGCATCATTGGGCAGTGTGTTATTGTAGCATCATTGAGCTGAGTGTTCTTGTCTCATCATTGGGCAGTGCGTTATTGCAGCATCATTGGCCATGTGTTATTGTCGCATCATTGAGCAGTGTGTTATTGTAGCATCAATGAGCAGTATGTTATTGTAGCATAATTGGGCATTGTGCTATTGTGGTATCATTGGGCAGTATGTTAATGTACCATCACTGGGCTGTGTGTCATTGTAGTCTCATTGAGCAGTGTGTTCTAGTAGCATCATTGGGCAGTGTGTTCTTGTAGCATCATTGAGCAGTGTGTTATTGGAGCATCATTGGGCAGTGTGTTATTGTAGTATCATTGAGCAGTGTGTTATTGTTGCATCATTGAGCAGTGTGTTATTGTAGCAAAAATGAGAGGTATGTTATTGTAGCATAATTGGGCATTGTGCTATTGTGGTATCATTGGGCAGTATGTTAATGTACCATCACTGGGCTGTGTGTCATTGTAGTCTCATTGAGCAGTGTGTTCTAGTAGCATCATTGGGCAGTGTGTTATTGTAGCATCATTGAGCTGAGTGTTCTTGTCTCATCATTGGGCAGTGCGTTATTGCAGCATCATTGGCCATGTGTTATTGTCGCATCATTGAGCAGTGTGTTATTGTAGCATCAATGAGCAGTATGTTATTGTAGCATAATTGGGCATTGTGCTATTGTGGTATCATTGGGCAGTATGTTATTGTACCATCACTGGGCTGTGTGATCTTGTATCATCATTGGGCAGTGCGTTATTGCAGCATCATTGGGCAGTGTGTTCTTGTAGCATCATTGGGCAGTGTGTTCTTGTAGCATCATTGAGCAGTGTGTTATTGTAGCATAATTGGGCAGTGTGTTCTTGTTGCATCATAGGGCAGTGTGTTCTTGTTGCATCATTGGGCAGTGTGTCATTGCAGCATCATTGTGCAGTGTATTCTTGTAACATCATTGGGCAGTGTGTTATTGTAGCATCATTGGGCAGTGTGTTATTGTAGCATCATTGAGCAGTGCGTTCTTGTAACATCATTGAGCCGTGTGTTATTGCAGCATCATTGCACAGTGTGTTACTGTAGTATCATTGGGCAGTGTGTTACTGTAGTATCATTGGGCAGTGTGTTACTGTAGTATCATTGGGCAGTGTGTTATTGTAGTATCATTGGTCAGTGTGTTATTGTAGTATCATTGGGCAGTGTGATCTTGTTGCACCTTTGGGCAGTGTGTTTTGGTATCATCATTGAGCAGTGTGTTATTGCAGCATCATTGAGCAGTGTTTTCTTGTAACATCATTGGGCAGTGTGTTCTTGTCGCATCATTGAGCAGTGTGTTCTTGTAGCATTATTGAGCAGTATGTTCTTGTAGCATCATTGGGCAGTGTGTTATTTGAGGTATCATTGGGCAGTGTGTTATTTGAGAATAATTGAGCTGTGTGTTATGGTAGCGTAATTGGGCAGTGTGTTATGGTAGCGTAATTGGGCAGTGTGTTATGGTAGCGTAATTGGGCAGTGTGTTAAGGGAGCATCATTGGGCAGTGTGTTCTTGTCGCATCATTGGAAAGTGTGTTATTGCAGCTTCATTGAGCAGTGTATTCTTGAAACATCATTGGGCAGTGTGTTATTGTAGCATTATTGGGCAGTGTGTTCTTGTCGCATCATTGAGCAGTGTGTCCTGGTAGCATCATTGAGCAGTGTGTTCTTGTAGCATCATTGGGCAGTGTGTTATTGTAGCATCATTGGGCAGTGTGTTATTGTAGCATCACTGAGCAGTGTGTTATTGTAGTATCATTGACCAGTGTGTTATTGTAGTATCATTGACCAGTGTGTTCTTGTTGCATCTTTCGGCAGTGTGTTGTGGTTCCATCATTGAGCAGTGTCTTAGTGTAGCATCATTGAGCAGTCTGTTCTTGCAGAATCATTGGGCAGAGTGTTATTGTAGCATCATTTAGCAGTGTGTTATTGTAGCATCATTGAGCAGTGTGTTAGTGCAGCATCATTGAGCAGTGTGTTCTTGTAGCATCATTGGGCAGTGTGTTATTGTAGCATCTTTGAGCAGTGTGTTCTTGTTGCATCATTGGGCAGTGTGTTATTGTAGCATCTTTGAGCAGTGTGTTCTTGTTGCATCATTGGGCAGTGTGTTATTGTAGCATCTTTGAGCAGTGTGTTAGTGTAGCATCATTGGGCAGTGTGTTAGTGTAGCATCATTGGGCAGTGTGTTAGTGTAGCATCATTGGGCAGTGTGTTATTGTAGCATCATTGGGCAGTGTGTTATTGTAGCATCATTGGGCAGTGTGTTATTGTAGCATCATTGAACAGTGTGTTATTGTAGCATCATTGGGCTTAGTGTTCTCGTAGCATCATTGGGCAGTGTGTGATTGTAGCATCATTGAGCAGTGTGTTAGTGTAGCATCATTGAGCAGTGTGTTCTTGAAGCATCATTGAGCAGTGTGTTGTTGTAGCATCATTGAGCAGTGTGTTGTTGCAGCATGATTGAGCAGTGTGTTAGTGGAGCATCATTGAGCAGTGTGTTCTTGTCGCATCATTGAGCAGTGTGTTCTTGTAGCATCATTGAGCAGTATGTTCTTGTAGCATCATTGGGCAGTGTGTTATTTGAGGTATCATTGGGCAGTGTGTTATTTGAGAATAATTGAGCTGTGTGTTATGGTAGCGTAATTGGGCAGTGTGTTATGGTAGCGTAATTGGGCAGTGTGTTATGGTAGCGTAATTGGGCAGTGTGTTAAGGGAGCATCATTGGGCAGTGTGTTCTTGTCGCATCATTGGAAAGTGTGTTATTGCAGCTTCATTGAGCAGTGTATTCTTGAAACATCATTGGGCAGTGTGTTATTGTAGCATTATTGGGCAGTGTGTTCTTGTCGCATCATTGAGCAGTGTGTCCTTGTAGCATCATTGAGCAGTGTGTTCTTGTAGCATCATTGGGCAGTGTGTTATTGTAGCATCATTGGGCAGTGTGTTATTGTAGCATCACTGAGCAGTGTGTTATTGTAGTATCATTGACCAGTGTGTTATTGTAGTATCATTGACCAGTGTGTTCTTGTTGCATCTTTCGGCAGTGTGTTGTGGTTCCATCATTGAGCAGTGTCTTAGTGTAGCATCATTGAGCAGTCTGTTCTTGCAGAATCATTGGGCAGAGTGTTATTGTAGCATCATTTGGCAGTGTGTTATTGTTGCATCATTGAGCAGGGCGTTCTTGTCGCATCATTGGGCAGTGTGTTATGGTAGCATCATTTGGGCAGTGTGTTAGTGTAGCATCATTGAGCAGTGTGTTCTTGCAGCATCATTGAGCAGTGTGTTCTTGCAGCATCATTGGGCAGTGTGTTATTGTAGCATCATTGGGCAGAGTGTTCTTGTCGCATCATTGGGCAGTGTGTTATTGTAGCACCATTGAGCAGTGTGTTCTTGTAGCATCATTTGGCAGTATGGTATCGTAGCATCATTGGGCAGAGTATTTTTGTCGCATCATTGGGCAGTGTGTTCCTCTAGTATCATTAGGCAGTGTGTTCTTGTATTTTCATTGGGCAGTGTGTGATTGTAGTATAACTGAGCAGAGTGTTATTGTAGTCTCATTGAGCAGTGTGTTATTGTCGCATCATTGACCAGTGTGTTATTTGAGGTATCATTGGGCAGTGTGTTATTTGAGAATAATTGAGCTGTGTGTTATGGTAGCATAATTGGGCAGTGTGTTAAGGGAGCATCATTGAGCAGTGTGTTAGTGTAGCATCATTGAGCAGTGTGTTCTTGCAGAATCATGGGGCAGAGTGTTATTGTAGCATCATTTGGCAGTGTGTTATTGTTGCATCATTGAGCAGGGCGTTCTTGTAGCATCATTGGGCAGTGTGTTCTTGTTGCATCATTGGGCAGTGTGTTATTGTAGCATCATTGAGCAGTGTGTTAGTGTAGCATCATTGAGCAGTGTGTTCTTGTGGCATCATTAGGCAGTGTGTTCTTGGAGCATCATTGGGCAGGGTGTTCTTGTAGCATCATTGGGCAGTGTGTTATTGTAGCATCATTTGGCAGTATGGTATCGTAGCATCATTGGGCAGAGTGTTTTTGTCGCATCATTGGGCAGTGTGTTCTTCTGGTATCATTAGGCAGTGTGTTCTTGTATTTTCATTGGGCAGTGTGTTATTGTAGTATTATCGAGCAGAGTGTTATTGTAGTCTCATTGAGCAGTGTGTTATTGTAGCATCATTGACCAGTGTGTTATTTGAGGTATCATTGGGCAGTGTGTTATTTGAGAATAATTGAGCTGTGTGTTATGGTAGCATAATTGGGCAGTGTGTTAAGGGAGCATCATTGGGCAGTGTGTTCTTGTCGCATCATTGGAAAGTGTGTTATTGCAGCTTCATTGAGCAGTGTATTCTTGAAACATCATTGGGCAGTGTGTTATTGTAGCATTATTGGGCAGTGTGTTCTTGTCGCATCATTGAGCAGTGTGTCCTTGTAGCATCATTGAGCAGTGTGTTCTTGTAGCATCATTGAGCAGTGTGTTCTTGTAGCATCATTGAGCAGTGTGTTCTTGTAGCATCATTGGGCAGTGTGTTATTGTAGCATCATTGGGCAGTGTGTTATTGTAGCATCACTGAGCAGTGTGTTATTGTAGTATCATTGACCAGTGTGTTATTGTAGTATCATTACCAGTGTGTTCTTGTTGCATCTTTCGGCAGTGTGTTGTGGTTCCATCATTGAGCAGTGTCTTAGTGTAGCATCATTGAGCAGTCTGTTCTTGCAGAATCATTGGGCAGAGTGTTATTGTAGCATCATTTGGCAGTGTGTTATTGTTGCATCATTGAGCAGTGTGTTAGTGCAGCATCATTGAGCAGTGTGTTCTTGTAGCATCATTGGGCAGTGTGTTATTGTAGCATCTTTGAGCAGTGTGTTCTTGTTGCATCATTGGGCAGTGTGTTATTGTAGCATCTTTGAGCAGTGTGTTCTTGTTGCATCATTGGGCAGTGTGTTATTGTAGCATCTTTGAGCAGTGTGTTAGTGTAGCATCATTGGGCAGTGTGTTAGTGTAGCATCATTGGGCAGTGTGTTAGTGTAGCATCATTGGGCAGTGTGTTAGTGTAGCATCATTGGGCAGTGTGTTAGTGTAGCATCATTGGGCAGTGTGTTAGTGTAGCATCATTGGGCAGTGTGTTATTGTAGCATCATTGGGCAGTGTGTTATTGTAGCATCATTGGGCAGTGTGTTCTTGTTGCATCATTGGGCAGTGTGTTATTGTAGCATCGTTGAACAGTGTGTTAGTGTAGCATCATTGAGCAGTGTGTTAGTGTAGCATCATTGAGCAGTGTGTTATTGTAGCATCATTGGGCAGTGTGTTATTGTAGCATCATTGGGCAGTGTGTTATTGTAGCATCATTGGGCAGTGTGTTATTGTAGCATCATTGGGCAGTGTGTTATTGTAGCATCATTGAGCAGTGTGTTGTTGTAGCATCATTGAGCAGTGTGTTGTTGTAGCATCATTGAGCAGTGTGTTAGTGGAGCATCATTGAGCAGTGTGTTATTGTAGCATCATTTGGCAGTGTGTTATTGTAGCATCATTGGGCTTAGTGTTCTCGTAGCATCATTGGGCAGTGTGTGATTGTAGCATCATTGAGCAGTGTGTTAGTGTAGCATCATTGAGCAGTGTGTTCTTGAAGCATCATTGAGCAGTGTGTTGTTGTAGCATCATTGAGCAGTGTGTTGTTGCAGCATCATTGAGCAGTGTGTTAGTGGAGCATCATTGAGCAGTGTGTTCTTGTCGCATCATTGAGCAGTGTGTTCTTGTCGCATCATTGAGCAGTGTGTTCTTGTAGCATCATTGAGCAGTATGTTCTTGTAGCATCATTGGGCACTGTGTTATTTGAGGTATCATTGGGCAGTGTGTTATTTGAGAATAATTGAGCTGTGTGTTATGGTAGCGTAATTGGGCAGTGTGTTATGGTAGCGTAATTGGGCAGTGTGTTATGGTAGCGTAATTGGGCAGTGTGTTAAGGGAGCATCATTGGGCAGTGTGTTCTTGTCGCATTATTGGAAAGTGTGTTATTGCAGCTTCATTGAGCAGTGTATTCTTGAAACATCATTGGGCAGTGTGTTATTGTAGCATTATTGGGCAGTGTGTTCTTGTCGCATCATTGAGCAGTGTGTTCTTGTAGCATCATTGGGCAGTGTGTTATTGTAGCATCACTGAGCAGTGTGTTATTGTAGTATCATTGACCAGTGTGTTATTGTAGTATCATTGACCAGTGTGTTATTGTAGTATCATTGACCAGTGTGTTCTTGTTGCATCTTTCGGCAGTGTGTTGTGGTTCCATCATTGAGCAGTGTCTTAGTGTAGCATCATTGAGCAGTCTGTTCTTGCAGAATCATTGGGCAGAGTGTTATTGTAGCATCATTTGGCAGTGTGTTATTGTTGCATCATTGAGCAGGGCGTTCTTGTCGCATCATTGGGCAGTGTGTTATGGTAGCATCATTTGGGCAGTGTGTTAGTGTAGCATCATTGAGCAGTGTGTTCTTGCAGCATCATTGAGCAGTGTGTTCTTGCAGCATCATTGGGCAGTGTGTTATTGTAGCATCATTGGGCAGAGTGTTCTTGTCGCATCATTGGGCAGTGTGTTATTGTAGCACCATTGAGCAGTGTGTTCTTGTAGCATCATTTGGCAGTATGGTAACGTAGCATCATTGGGCAGAGTATTTTTGTCGCATCATTGGGCAGTGTGTTCCTCTAGTATCATTAGGCAGTGTGTTCTTGTATTTTCATTGGGCAGTGTGTGATTGTAGTATAACTGAGCAGAGTGTTATTGTAGTCTCATTGAGCAGTGTGTTATTGTCGCATCATTGACCAGTGTGTTATTTGAGGTATCATTGGGCAGTGTGTTATTTGAGAATAATTGAGCTGTGTGTTATGGTAGCATAATTGGGCAGTGTGTTAAGGGAGCATCATTGGGCAGTGTGTTCTTGTAGCATCATTGGACAGTGTGTTATTGCAGCTTCATTGAGCAGTGTATTCTTGAAACATCATTGGGCAGTGTGTTATTGTAGCATCATTGGGCAGTGTGTTCTTGTCGCATCATTGAGCAGTGTGTTCTTGTAGCATCATTGGGCAGTGTGTTCTTGCAGCATCATTGGGCAGTGTGTTATTTGAGGTATCATTGGGCAGTGTGTTATTTGAGAATAATTGAGCTGTGTATTATGGTAGCATAATTGGGCAGTGTGTTAAGGGAGCATCATTCAGCAGTGTGTTCTTGTTGCACCTTTGGGCAGTGTGCTTTGGTATCATCATTGAGCAGTGTGTTATTGCAGTATCATTGACCAGTGTGTTCTTGTTGCATCTTTGGGCAGTGTGTTATGGTAGCATCATTGAGCAGTGTGTTAGTGTAGCATCATTGAGCAATGTGTTCTTGCAGAATCATGGGGCAGAGTGTTATTGTAGCATCATTTGGCAGTGTGTTATTGTTGCATCATTGAGCAGGGCGTTCTTGTAGCATCATTGGGCAGTGTGTTCTTGTTGCATCATTGGGCAGTGTGTTATTGTAGCATCATTGAGCAGTGTGTTAGTGTAGCATCATTGAGCAGTGTGTTCTTGTGGCATCATTAGGCAGTGTGTTCTTGGAGCATCATTGGGCAGGGTGTTCTTGTAGCATCATTGGGCAGTGTGTTATTGTAGCATCATTTGGCAGTATGGTATCGTAGCATCATTGGGCAGAGTGTTTTTGTCGCATCATTAGGCAGTGTGTTCTTGTATTTTCATTGGGCAGTGTGTTATTGTAGTATTATCGAGCAGAGTGTTATTGTAGTCTCATTGAGCAGTGTGTTATTGTAGCATCATTGACCTGTGTGTTATTTGAGGTATCATTGGGCAGTGTGTTATTTGAGAATAATTGAGCTGTGTGTTATGGTAGCATAATTGGGCAGTGTGTTAAGGGAGCATCATTGGGCAGTGTGTTCTTGTAGCATCATTGGACAGTGTGTTATTGCAGCTTCATTGAGCAGTGTATTCTTGAAACATCATTGGGCAGTGTGTTATTGTAGCATTATTGGGCAGTGTGTTATTGTAGCATTATTGGGCAGTGTGTTATTGTAGCATTATTGGGCAGTGTGTTCTTGTCGCATCATTGAGCAGTGTGTTCTTGTAGCATCATTGAGCAGTATGTTCTTGTAGCATCATTGGGCAGTGTGTTATTTGAGGTATCATTGGGCAGTGTGTTATTTGAGAATAATTGAGCTGTGTGTTATGGTAGCGTAATTGGGCAGTGTGTTCTTGTAGCATCATTGGACAGTGTGTTCTTGTAGCATCATTGGACAGTGTGTTATTGCAGCTTCATTGAGCAGTGTATTCTTGAAACATCATTGGGCAGTGTGTTCTTGTAGCATCATTGGACAGTGTGTTATTGCAGCTTCATTGAGCAGTGTATTCTTGAAACATCATTGGGCAGTGTGTTATTGTAGCATTATTGGGCAGTGTGTTATTGTAGCATTATTGGGCAGTGTGTTATTGTAGCATTATTGGGCAGTGTGTTCTTGTCGCATCATTGAGCAGTGTGTTCTTGTAGCATCATTGAGCAGTATGTTCTTGTAGCATCATTGGGCAGTGTGTTATTTGAGGTATCATTGGGCAGTGTGTTATTTGAGAATAATTGAGCTGTGTGTTATGGTAGCGTAATTGGGCAGTGTGTTATGGTAGCGTAATTGGGCAGTGTGTTATGGTAGCGTAATTGGGCAGTGTGTTAAGGGAGCATCATTGGGCAGTGTGTTCTTGTCGCATCATTGGAAAGTGTGTTATTGCAGCTTCATTGAGCAGTGTATTCTTGAAACATCATTGGGCAGTGTGTTATTGTAGCATTATTGGGCAGTGTGTTCTTGTCGCATCATTGAGCAGTGTGTCCTTGTAGCATCATTGAGCAGTGTGTTCTTGTAGCATCATTGGGCAGTGTGTTATTGTAGCATCATTGGGCAGTGTGTTATTGTAGCATCACTGAGCAGTGTGTTATTGTAGTATCATTGACCAGTGTGTTATTGTAGTATCATTGACCAGTGTGTTCTTGTTGCATCTTTCGGCAGTGTGTTGTGGTTCCATCATTGAGCAGTGTCTTAGTGTAGCATCATTGAGCAGTCTGTTCTTGCAGAATCATTGAGCAGTGTGTTCTTGTAGCATCATTTGGCAGTGTGTTATTGTCGCATCATTGAGCAGGGCGTTCTTGTCGCATCATTGGGCAGTGTGTTATTGTAGCATCATTGAGCAGTGTGTTAGTGCAGCATCATTGAGCAGTGAGTTCTTGTAGCATCATTGGGCAGTGTGTTATTGTAGCATCTTTGGGCAGTGTGTTCTTGTTGCATCATTGGGCAGTGTGTTATTGTAGCATCGTTGAGCAGTGCGTTAGTGTAGCATCATTGGGCAGTGTGTTAGTGTAGCATCATTGGGCAGTGTGTTAGTGTAGCATCATTGGGCAGTGTGTTCTTGTTGCATCATTGGGCAGTGTGTTATTGTAGCATCGTTGAACAGTGTGTTAGTGTAGCATCATTGAGCAGTGTGTTATTGTAGCATCATTGGGCAGTGTGTTATTGTAGCATCATTGGGCAGTGTGTTATTGTAGCATCATTGAGCAGTGTGTTGTTGTAGCATCATTGAGCAGTGTGTTGTTGTAGCATCATTGAGCAGTGTGTTGTTGTAGCATCATTGAGCAGTGTGTTGTTGTAGCATCATTGAGCAGTGTGTTAGTGGAGCATCATTGAGCAGTGTGTTATTGTCGCATCATTTGGCAGTGTGTTATTGTAGCATCATTGGGCTTAGTGTTCTCGTAGCATCATTGGGCAGTGTGTGATTGTAGCATCATTGAGCAGTGTGTTAGTGTAGCATCATTGAGCAGTGTGTTCTTGAAGCATCATTGAGCAGTGTGTTGTTGAAGCATCATTGAGCAGTGTGTTGTTGGAGCATCATTGAGCAGTGTGTTAGTGGAGCATCATTGAGCAGTGTGTTAGTGGAGCATCATTGAGCAGTGTGTTATTGTAGCATCATTTGGCAGTGTGTTATTGTAGCATCATTGGACTTAGTGTTCTCGTAGCATCATTGGGCAGTGTGTTAAAGGAGCATCACTGGGCACTGTGTTCTTGTGGCATCATTGGGCTTTGTGTTCTTGTAGCATCATTGGGCTTTGTGTTCTTGTATCATCATTGGGCAGTGTGTTATTGTAGCATCATTGAGCAGTGTGTTATTGTAGCCTCATTGGGCTTTGTGTTCTTGTATCATCATTGGGCAGTGTGTTATTGTAGCATCATTGAGCAGTGTGTTCCAGTAACATCATTGGGCAGTGTGTTATTCTTGCATCATTGGGCAGTGTGTTATTCTTGCATCATTGGGCAGTGTGTTATTGTAGCATCATTGGGCAGTGTGTTATTGTAGCATCATTGGGCAGTGTGTTATTGTAGCATCACTGGGCAGTGTGTTATTGTAGCATCACTGGGCAGTGTGTTATTGTAGCATCACTGAGCAGTGTGTTATTGTAGTATCATTGACCAGTGTGTTCTTGTTGCATCTTTGGGCAGAGTGTTCTTGTTGCATCATTGGGCAGTGTGTGATTGTAGCATCATTGGGCAGTGTGTGATTGTAGCATCATTGAGCAGTGTGTTAGTGCAGCATCATTGAGCAGTGTGTTATTGTAGTATCATTGACCAGTGTGTTCTTGTTGCATCTTTGGGCAGTGTGTTATTGTCGCATCATTGAGCAGTGTGTTCCGGTAACATCATTGGGCAGTGTGTTATTCTTGCATCATTGGGCAGTGTGTTATTCTTGCATCATTGGGCAGTGTGTTACTCTTGCATCATTGGGCAGTGTGTTATTGTAGCATAATTGAGCAGTGTGTTCTTGTAGCATCATTTGGCAGTGTGGTATCGTAGCATCATTGGGCAGAGTATTTTTGTAGCATCATTGGGCAGAGTGTTCTTGTAGTATCATTGGGCAGAGTGTTCTTGTAGTATCATTGGGCAGAGTGTTCTTGTAGTATCATTGGGCAGAGTGTTCTTGTAGTATCATTGGGCAGTGTGTTATTGTAGCATCATTGGGCAGTGTGTTATTGTAGCATCATTGGGCAGTGTGTTATTGCAGCATCATTGGGCAGTGTGTTATTGTAGCATCATTGGGCAGTGTGTTATTGTCGCATCATTGAGCAGTGTGTTCTTGTAACATCATTGAGCTGTGTGTTCTTGTAACATCATTGGGCAGTGTGTTTTTGCAGCATCATTTGGCAGTGTGTTATTGTAGCATCATTGGGCTTAGTGTTCTCGTAGCATCATTGGGCAGTGTGTTAAAGGAGCATCACTGGGCAGTGTGTTCTTGTGGCATCATTGGGCTTTGTGTCCTCGTAGCATCATTGGGCAGTGTGTTAAAGGAGCATCACTGGGCAGTGTGTTCTTGTGGCATCATTGGGCTTTGTGTTCTTGTAGCATCATTGGGCTTTGTGTTCTTGTATCATCATTGGGCAGTGTGTTATTGTAGCATCATTGAGCAGTGTGTTATTGTAGCCTCATTGGGCTTTGTGTTCTTGTATCATCATTGGGCAGTGTGTTATTGTAGCATCATTGAGCAGTGTGTTCCAGTAACATCATTGGGCAGTGTGTTATTGTAGCATCATTGGGCAGTGTGTTATTGTAGCATCATTGGGCAGTGTGTTATTGTAGCATAATTGGGCAGTGTGTTATTGTAGCATAATTGGGCAGTGTGTTATTGCAGCATCACTGGGCAGTGTGTTACTGTAGCATCACTGGGCAGTGTGTTATTGAAGCATCACTGAGCAGTGTGTTATTGTAGTATCATTGACCAGTGTGTTCTTGTTGCATCTTTGGGCAGTGTGTTGTGGTTGCATCATTGAGCAGTGTGTTGGTGTAGCATCATTGAGCAGTCTGTTCTTGCAGAATCATTGGGCAGAGTGTTATTGTAGCATCATTTGGCAGTGTGTTATTGTTGCATCATTGAGCAGGGCGTTCTTGTAGCATCATTGGGCAGTGTGTTCTTGTTGCATCATTGGGCAGTGTGTGATTGTAGCATCATTGAGCAGTGTGTTAGTGCAGCATCATTGAGCAGTGTGTTCGTGTAGCATCATTGAGCAGTGTGTTATTGTAGCATCATTGGGCAGTGTGTTCTTGTTGCATCATTGGGCAGTGTGTTATTGTCGCATCATTGAGCAGTGTGTTAGTGTAGCATCATTGAGCAGTGTGTTAGTGTAGCATCATTGAGCAGTGTGTGAGTGTAGCATCATTGAGCAGTGTGTTCTTGTAAAATCATTGGGCAGTGTGTTAAAGGAGCATCATTGGGCAGTGTGTTCTTGTGGCATCATTAGGCCGGGTGTTCTTGTAGCATCATTGGGCAGTGTGTTATTGTAGCATCATTGGGCTTTGTGTTCTTGTATCATCATTGGGCAGTGTGTTATTGTCGCATCATTGAGCAGTGTGTTCCGGTAACATCATTGGGCAGTGTGTTATTCTTGCATCATTGGGCAGTGTGTTATTCTTGCATCATTGGGCAGTGTGTTATTCTTGCATCATTGGGCAGTGTGTTATTGTAGCATCATTGAGCAGTGTGTTCTTGTAGCATCATTTGGCAGTGTGGTATCGTAGCATCATTGGGCAGAGTATTTTTGTAGCATCATTGGGCAGAGTGTTCTTGTAGTATCATTGGGCAGAGTGTTCTTGTAGTATCATTGGGCAGAGTATTCTTGTAGTATCATTGGGCAGAGTGTTCTTGTAGTATCATTGGGCAGAGTGTTCTTGTAGTATCATTGGGCAGAGTGTTCTTGTAGTATCATTGGGCAGAGTGTTCTTGTAGTATCATTGGGCAGAGTGTTCTTGTAGTATCATTGGGCAGTGTGTTATTGTAGCATCATTGGGCAGTGTGTTATTGTAGCATCATTGGGCAGTGTGTTATTGCAGCATCATTGAGCAGTGTATTCTTGTAACATCATTGGGCAGTGTGTTATTGTAGCATCATTGGGCAGTGTGTTATTGTAGCATCATTGGGCAGTGTGTTATTGTAGCATCATTGGGCAGTGTGTTATTGTAGCATCATTGGGCAGTGTGTTCTTGTAACATCATTGAGCAGTGTGTTCTTGTAACATCATTGGGCAGTGTGTTATTGCAGCATCATTAGGCAGTGTGTTCTTGTAGCATCATTGAGCAGTGTGTTCTTGTAGCAACATTGAGCAGTGTGTTATTGTAGTATCATTGAGCAGTGTGTTATTGTAGCATCATTTGGCAGTGTGTTATTGTAGCATCATTGAGCTGTGTGTTCTTGCAACATCATTGGGCTTTGTGTCCTCTTAGCATCATTGGGCAGTGTGTTCTTGTGGCATCATCAGGCAGTGTGTTCTTGGAGCATCATTGGGCAGTGTGTTATTGTCGCATCATTGAGCAGTGTGTTCTTGTAACATCAATGGGCAGGGTGTTCTTGTTGCATCATTGGGCAGTGTGTTATTGTCGCATCATTGAGCTGAGTGTTATTGTAGCATCATTGGGCAGTGTGTTATTGTCGCATCATTGAGCAGTGTGTTCTTATAACATCAATGGGCAGGGTGTTCTTGTTGCATCATTGGGCAGTGTGTTATTGTCGCATCATTGAGCTGAGTGTTATTGTAGCATCATTTGGCAGTGTGTTATTGTAGCATCATTTGGCAGTGTGTTATTGTATCATCATTGAGCTGAGTGTTCTTGTTGCATCATTGGGCAGTGTGTTATTGTCGCATCATTGAGCTGAGTGTTATTGTAGCATCATTGGGCAGTGCGTTATTGCAGCATTATTGGGCAGTGTGTTCTTGTTGCATCATTGGGCAGTGTGTTCTTGTTGCATCATTGAGCAGTGTGTTTTTGCAGCATCATTGGGCAGTGTGTTATTGTAGCATCATTGGGCTGTGTGTTATTATAGTATGATTGAGCAGTGTGCTATTGTACTATCATTGAGCAGTGTGTTCTTGTCTTATCATTGGCCATGTGTTATTGTAGCATCATTGAGCAGTGTGTTATTGTAGCATCAATGAGCAGTATGTTATTGTAGCATAATTGGGCATTGTGCTATTGTGGTATCATTGGGCAGTATGTTATTGTACCATCATTGGGCAGTGTGTTATTGTAGCATCACTGGGCTGTGTGTTATGATATTATCATTGAGCAGTGTGTTATTTGAGAATAATTGGGCAGTGTGTTAAAGGAGCATCATTGGGCAGTGTGTTCTTGTAGCATCATTGGGCAGTGTGTTCTTGTAGCATCATTGGGCAGTGTGTTCTTGTAGCATCATTGGGCAGTGTGTTCTTGTAGCATCATTGGGCAGTGTGTTCTTGTAGCATCATTGGGCAGTGTGTTCTTGTAGCATCATTGGGCAGTGTGTTATTGTAGCATCATTGAGCAGTGTGTTCTTGTAGCATCATTGGGCAGAGTGTTTTTGTAGCATCATTGGGCAGAGTGTTTTTGTAGCATCATTGAGCAGGGTGTTCTTGTAACATCATTGGGCAGGGTGTTCTTGTTGCATCATTGGGCAGTGTGTTATTGTAGCATCATTGGGCAGTGTGTTATTGTAGCATCATTGAGCTGAGTGTTCTTGTATCATCATTGGGCAGTGCATTATTGCAGCATCATTGGGCAGTGTGTTATTGTAGCATCATTGGGCTGTGTTATTATAGTATGATTGAGCAGTGTGCTATTGTACTGTCATTGAGCAGTGTGTTCTTGTCGCATCATTGGGCAGTGTGTTATTGTAATATCATTGGGCAGTGTGTTATTGTAGTATCATTGGGCAGGGTGTTCTTGTAGCATCATTGGGCAGTGTGTTATTGCAGCATCTTTGGGCAGTGTGTTTTCGGAGCATCATTGGGCTTTGTGTTCTTGTAGCATCATTGGGCAGTGTGTTATTGTAGTATCATTGAGCAGTGTGTTCCGGTAACATCATTGGGCAGTGTGTTATTCTTGCATCATTGGGCAGTGTGTTATTCTTGCATCATTGGGCAGTGTGTTCTTGTCGCATCATTGGGCAGTGTGTTATTGCAGCATCGTTGGGCAGTGTGTTTTCGGAGCATCATTGGGCAGAGTGTTCTTGTCGCATCATTGGGCAGTGTGTTATTGTAGCACCATTGAGCAGTGTGTTCTTGTAGCATCATTTGGCAGTGTGGTATCGTCGCATCATTGGGCAGAGTGTTTTTGTAGCATCATTGGGCAGTGTGTTATTGTAGCACCATTGAGCAGTGTGTTCTTGTAGCATCATTTGGCAGTGTGGTATCGTCGCATCATTGGGCAGAGTGTTTTTGTAGCATCATTGGGCAGTGTGTTATTGTAGTATCATTGGGCAGTGTGTTTTGGTATCATCATTGAGCAGTGTGTTAGTGTATCATCATTGAGCAGTGTGTTCTTGCAGAATCATTGGGCAGTGTGTTATTGTAGCATCATTGAGCAGTGTGTTCTTGTAACATCATTGGGCTTTGTGTTCTCGTAGCATCATTGGGCAGTGTGTTCTTGTGGCATCATTAGGCAGTGTGTTCTTGGAGCATCATTGGGCAGTGTGTTATTGTAGCATCATTGAGCTGTGTGTTCTTGTAGCATCATTGGGCAGGGTGTTCTTGTAGCATCATTGGGCAGTGTGTTATTGCAGCATCGTTGGGCAGTGTGTTTTCGGAGCATCATTGGGCTTTGTGTTATTGTAGCATCATTGAGCAGTGTGTTCTCGTAGCATCATTGGGCAGTGTGTTCTTGTGGCATCATTAGGCAGTGTGTTCTTGTGGCATCATTAGGCAGTGTGTTCTTGGAGCATCATTGGGCAGTGTGTTGTTGTAGCATCATTGGGCAGGGTGTTGTTGTAGCATCATTGGGCAGGGTGTTCTTGTAGCATCATTGGGCAGTGTGTTCTTGGAGCATCATTGGGCAGTGTGTTGTTGTAGCATCATTGGGCAGGGTGTTATTGCAGCATCGTTGGGCAGTGTGTTTTCGGAGCATCATTGGGCTTTGTGTTCTTGTAGCATCATTGGGCAGTGTGTTATTGTAGCATCATTGAGCAGTGTGTTCCGGTAACATCATTGGGCAGTGTGTTCTTGTAGCATCATTGGGCAGTGTGTTATTGTAGCATCATTGGGCAGTGTGTTCTTGTCGCATCATTCAGCAGTGTGATCTTGTTGCATCTTTGGGCAGTGTGTTTTGGTATCATCATTGAGCAGTGTGTTCCGGTAACATCATTGGGCTGTGTGTTATTGTAGCTTCATTGGGCAGTGTGTTATTTGAGAATAATTGAGCTGTGTGTTATTGTAGCATAATTGGGCAGTGTGTTATTGTAGCATAATTGGGCAGTGTGTTATTGTAGCATAATTGGGCAGTGTGTTATTGTAGCATAATTGGGCAGTGTGTTATTGTAGCATCATTGGGCAGTGTGTTATTGTAGCATCATTGAGCAGTGGGTTCCTCTAACATCATTGAGCAGTGTGTTATTGTAGTATCATTGGGCAGTGTGTTCTTGTCGCATCATTCAGCAGTGTGATCTTGTTGCATCTTTGGGCAGTGTGTTTTGGTATCATCATTGAGCAGTGTGTCAGTGTAACATCATTGAGCAGTGTGTTCTTGTAACATCATTGGGCAGTGTGTTATTGTAGCATCACTGAGCAGTGTGTTATTGTAGTATCATTGACCACTGTGTTCTTGTTGCCTCTTTGGGCAGTGTGTTGTGGTTGCATCATTGAGCAGTGTGTTAGTGTAGCATCATTGAGCAGTGTGTTCTTGCAGAATCATTGGGCAGAGTGTTATTGCAGCATCATTGAACAGTGTGTTCTTGTAACATCATTGGGCAGGGTTTTCTTGTAACATCATTGGGCAGGGTGTTCTTGTAACATCATTGGGCAGGGTGTTCTTGCAGCATCATTGGGCAGTGTGTTAAAGGAGCATCATTGCGCAGTGTGTTATTGCAGCATCGTTGGGCAGTGTGTTTTCGGAGCATCATTGGGCTTTGTGTTCTTGTAGCATCATTGGGCAGTGTGTTTTGGTATCATCATTGAGCAGTGTGTCAGTGTATCATCATTGAGCAGTGTGTTCCGGTAACATCATTGGGCTGTGTGTTATTGTAGCTTCATTGGGCAGTGTGTTATTTGAGAATAATTGAGCTGTGTGTTATTGTAGCATAATTGGGCAGTGTGTTATTGTAGCATAATTGGGCAGTGTGTTATTGTAGCATAATTGGGCAGTGTGTTATTGTAGCATCATTGGGCAGTGTGTTATTGTAGCATCATTGAGCAGTGGGTTCCTCTAACATCATTGAGCAGTGTGTTATTGTAGTATCATTGGGCAGTGTGTTCTTGTCGCATCATTCAGCAGTGTGATCTTGTTGCATCTTTGGGCAGTGTGTTTTGGTATCATCATTGAGCAGTGTGTCAGTGTAACATCATTGAGCAGTGTGTTCTTGTAACATCATTGGGCAGTGTGTTATTGTAGCATCACTGAGCAGTGTGTTATTGTAGTATCATTGACCACTGTGTTCTTGTTGCCTCTTTGGGCAGTGTGTTGTGGTTGCATCATTGAGCAGTGTGTTAGTGTAGCATCATTGAGCAGTGTATTCTTGCAGAATCATTGGGCAGAGTGTTATTGCAGCATCATTGAACAGTGTGTTCTTGTAACATCATTGGGCAGGGTTTTCTTGTAACATCATTGGGCAGGGTTTTCTTGTAACATCATTGGGCAGGGTGTTCTTGTAACATCATTGGGCAGGGTGTTCTTGCAGCATCATTGGGCAGTGTGTTAAAGGAGCATCATTGCGCAGTGTGTTATTGCAGCATCGTTGGGCAGTGTGTTTTCGGAGCATCATTGGGCTTTGTGTTCTTGTAGCATCATTGGGCAGTGTGTTATTGTAGCATCATTGAGCAGTGTGTTCCGGTAACATCATTGAGCAGTGTGTTCCGGTAACATCATTGAGCAGTGTGTCAGTGTAGCATCATTGAGCAGTGTGTTCTTGTAGCATCATTGAGCAGTGTGTTCTTGTAGCATCATTGAGCAGTGTGTTATTGTAGCATCATTGAGCAGTGTGTTAGTGTAGCATCATTGGGCAGTGTGTTAAAGGAGCATCATTGGGCAGTGTGTTCTTGTGGCATCATTAGGCAGGGTGTATTTGTAGCATCATTGGGCAGTGTATTATTGTAGCATCATTGGGCTTTGTGTTCTTGTATCATCATTGGGCAGTGTGTTATTGTAGCATCATTGAGCAGTGTGTTCCGGTAACATCATTGGGCAGTGTGTTATTCTTGCATCATTGGGCAGTGTGTTATTGTAGCATCATTGGGCAGAGTGTTCTTGTAGAATCATTGGGCAGTGTGTTATTGTAGCATCATTGAGCAGTGTGTTCTTGTAGCATCATTTGGCAGTGTGGTATCGTAGCATCATTGGGCAGAGTGTTTTTGTAGCATCATTGGGCAGAGTGTTTTTGTAGCATCATTGGGCAGTGTGTTCTTATAGTATCATTGGGCAGTGTGTTCTTGTATTTTTATTGGGCAGTGTGTTATTGGAGTATAATTGAGCAGAGTGTTTTTGTAGCATCATTGGACAGTGTGTTCTAGTAGCATCATTGGGCAGTGTGTTATTGTAGCATCACTGGGCTGTGTGTTCTTGTCGCATCATTCAGCAGTGTGCTCTTGTTGCATCTTTGGGCAGTGTGTTTTGGTATCATCATTGAGCAGTGTGTCAGTGTAACATCATTGAGCAGTGTGTTCTTGTAGCATCATTGGGCATTGTGTTCTTGTAGCATCATTGGGCAGTGTGTTCTTGTAACATCATTGGGCAGGGTGTTCTTGTAGCATCATTGGGCCGTGTGTTATTGCAGCATCGTTGGGCAGTGTGTTTTCGGAGCATCATTGGGCTTTGTGTTATTGCAGCATCATTGGGCAGTGTGTTATTGTAGCATCATTGAGCAGTGTGTTCTTGTAACATCATTGAGCAGTGTGTTATTGTAGCATCATTGGGCAGTGTGTTATTGTAGTATCATTGGGCAGTGTGTTATTGTAGCATCATTGGGCAGTGTGTTATTGTAGCATCATTGGGCAGTGTGTTCTTGTAGCATCATTGGGCAGTGTGTTATTGTAGCATCATTGAGCAGTGTGTTCCGGTAACATCATTGGGCAGTGTGTTCTTGTAGCATCATTGGGCAGTGTGTTATTGTAGCATCATTGGGCAGTGTGTTCTTGTAACATCATTGGGCAGTGTGTTCTTGTAGCATCATTGGGCAGAGTGTTCTTGTCGCATCATTGAGCAGTGGGTTCTTCTAACATCATTGAGCAGTGTGTTATTGTAGTATCATTGGGCAGTGTGTTCTTGTCGCATCATTCAGCAGTGTGATCTTGTTGCATCTTTGGGCAGTGTGTTTTGGTATCATCATTGAGCAGTGTGTCAGTGTATCATCATTGAGCAGTGTGTTCCGGTAACATCATTGGGCTGTGTGTTATTGTAGCTTCATTGGGCAGTGTGCTTTTTGAGAATAATTGAGCTGTGTGTTATTGTAGCATAATTGGGCAGTGTGTTATTGTAGCATAATTGGGCAGTGTGTTATTGTAGCATCATTGGGCAGTGTGTTATTGTAGCATCATTGGGCAGTGTGTTCTTGTAGCATCATTGGGCAGAGTGTTCTTGTCGCATCATTGAGCAGTGGGTTCTTCTAACATCATTGAGCAGTGTGTTATTGTAGTATCATTGGGCAGTGTGTTCTTGTCGCATCATTCAGCAGTGTGATCTTGTTGCATCTTTGGGCAGTGTGTTTTGGTATCATCATTGAGCAGTGTGTCAGTGTATCATCATTGAGCAGTGTGTTCCGGTAACATCATTGGGCTGTGTGTTATTGTAGCTTCATTGGGCAGTGTGTTATTTGAGAATAATTGAGCTGTGTGTTATTGTAGCATAATTGGGCAGTGTGTTATTGTAGCATAATTGGGCAGTGTGTTATTGTAGCATCATTGGGCAGTGTGTTATTGTAGCATCATTGGGCAGTGTGTTATTGTAGCATCATTGAGCAGTGGGTTCCTCTAACATCATTGAGCAGTGTGTTATTGTCGTATCATTGGGCAGTGTGTTCTTGTCGCATCATTCAGCAGTGTGATCTTGTTGCATCTTTGGGCAGTGTGTTTTGGTATCATCATTGAGCAGTGTGTCAGTATAACATCATTGAGCAGTGTGTTCTTGTAACATCATTGGGCAGTGTGTTATTGTAGCATCACTGAGCAGTGTGTTCTTGTTGCCTCTTTGGGCAGTGTGTTGTGGTTGCATCATTGAGCAGTGTGTTAGTGTAGCATCATTGAGCAGTGTGTTCTTGCAGAATCATTGGGCAGAGTGTTATTGCAGCATCCTTGAACAGTGTGTTCTTGTAACATCATTGGGCAGGGTTTTCTTGTAACATCATTGGGCAGGGTGTTCTTGTAACATCATTGGGCAGGGTGTTCTTGCAGCATCATTGGGCAGTGTGTTAAAGGAGCATCATTGCGCAGTGTGTTATTGCAGCATCGTTGGGCAGTGTGTTTTCGGAGCATCATTGGGCTTTGTGTTCTTGAAGCATCATTGGGCAGTGTGTTATTGTAGCATCATTGAGCAGTGTGTTCCGGTAACATCATTGAGCAGTGTGTTCCGGTAACATCATTGAGCAGTGTGTCAGTGTAGCATCATTGAGCAGTGTGTTCTTGTAGCATCATTGAGCAGTGTGTTCTTGTAGCATCATTGAGCAGTGTGTTATTGTAGCATCATTGAGCAGTGTGTTAGTGTAGCATCATTGGGCAGTGTGTTATTGTAGCATCATTGGGCAGTGTGTTCTTGTAACATCATTGGGCAGGGTTTTCTTGTAACATCATTGGGCAGGGTGTTCTTGTAACATCATTGGGCAGGGTGTTCTTGCAGCATCATTGGGCAGTGTGTTAAAGGAGCATCATTGCGCAGTGTGTTATTGCAGCATCGTTGGGCAGTGTGTTTTCGGAGCATCATTGGGCTTTGTGTTCTTGTAGCATCATTGGGCAGTGTGTTATTGTAGCATCATTGAGCAGTGTGTTCCGGTAACATCATTGAGCAGTGTGTCAGTGTAGCATCATTGAGCAGTGTGTTCTTGTAGCATCATTGAGCAGTGTGTTCTTGTAGCATCATTGAGCAGTGTGTTCTTGTAGCATCATTGAGCAGTGTGTTATTGTAGCATCATTGAGCAGTGTGTTAGTGTAGCATCATTGGGCAGTGTGTTAAAGGAGCATCATTGGGCAGTGTGTTCTTGTGGCATCATTAGGCAGGGTGTATTTGTAGCATCATTGGGCAGTGTATTATTGTAGCATCATTGGGCTTTGTGTTCTTGTATCATCATTGGGCAGTGTGTTATTGTAGCATCATTGAGCAGTGTGTTCCGGTAACATCATTGGGCAGTGTGTTATTCTTGCATCATTGGGCAGTGTGTTATTGTAGCATCATTGGGCAGAGTGTTCTTGTAGAATCATTGGGCAGTGTGTTATTGTAGCATCATTGAGCAGTGTGTTCTTGTAGCATCATTTGGCAGTGTGGTATCGTAGCATCATTGGGCAGAGTGTTTTTGTAGCATCATTGGGCAGAGTGTTTTTGTAGCATCATTGGGCAGTGTGTTCTTATAGTATCATTGGGCAGTGTGTTCTTGTATTTTTATTGGGCAGTGTGTTATTGGAGTATAATTGAGCAGAGTGTTTTTGTAGCATCATTGGACAGTGTGTTCTAGTAGCATCATTGGGCAGTGTGTTATTGTAGCATCACTGGGCTGTGTGTTATTATAGTATCATTGAGCAGTGTGTTATTTGAGAATAATTGAGCTGTGTGTTATTGTAGCATAATTGGGCAGTGTGTTAAAGGAGCATCATTGGGCATTGTGTTCTTGTAGCATCATTGGGCATTGTGTTCTTGTAGCATCATTGGGCAGTGTGTTCTTGTAACATCATTGGGCAGGGTGTTCTTGTAGCATCATTGGGCCGTGTGTTATTGCAGCATCGTTGGGCAGTGTGTTTTCGGAGCATCATTGGGCTTTGTGTTATTGCAGCATCATTGGGCAGTGTGTTATTGTAGCATCATTGAGCAGTGTGTTCTTGTAACATCATTGAGCAGTGTGTTATTGTAGCATCATTGGGCAGTGTGTTATTGTAGTATCATTGGGCAGTGTGTTATTGTAGCATCATTGGGCAGTGTGTTATTGTAGCATCATTGGGCAGTGTGTTATTGTAGTATCATTGGGCAGTGTGTTATTGTAGTATCATTGGGCAGTGTGTTCTTGTAGTATCATTGGGCAGTGTGTTCTTGTAACATCATTGGGCAGTGTGTTCCTGTAACATCATTGGGCAGGGTGTTCTTGTAGCATCATTGGGCCGTGTGTTATTGCAGCATCGTTGGGCAGTGTGTCTTCGGAGCATCATTGGGCTTTGTGTTCTTGTAGCATCATTGGGCAGTGTGTTATTGTAGTATCATTGAGCAGTGTATTCCGGTAACATCATTGGGCAGTGTGTTATTCTTGCATCATTGGGCAGTGTGTTATTCTTGCCTCATTGAGCAGTGTGTTATTGCAGCATCATTGGGCAGCGTGTTCTTGTCGCATCATTGGGCAGTGTGTTATTGTAGCATCATTGGGCAGTGTGTTCTTGTATTTTCATTGGGCAGTGTGTTAATGTAGTATCATTGAGCAGTGTGTTATTGTAGCATCATTGGGCAGTGTGTTATTGTAGTATCATTGAGCAGTGTATTCCGGTAACATCATTGGGCAGTGTGTTATTCTTGCATCATTGGGCAGTGTGTTATTCTTGCCTCATTGGGCACTGTGTTATTGCAGCATCATTGGGCAGTGTGGTATCGTCGCATCATTGGGCAGAGTGTTTTTGTAGCATCATTGGGCAGTGTGTTCTTGTATTTTCATTGGGCAGTGTGTTCTTGTATTTTCATTGGGCAGTGTGTTAATGTAGTATCATTGAGCAGTGTGTTATTGTAGCATCATTGGGCAGTGTATTATTGTAGCATCATTGGGCAGTGTGTTATTGCAGCATCATTGGGCAGTGTGTTATTGCAGCATCATTGGGTAGTGTGTTATTGCAGCATCATTGGGCAGTGTGTTCTTGTAGCATCATTGAGCAGTGTGTTATTGTAGCATCATTGAGCAGTGTGATCTTGTTGCACCTTTGGGCAGTGTGTTTTGGTATCATCATTGACCAGTGTGTTCTTGTGGCATCATTGGGCAGTGTGTTCTTGGAGCATCATTGGGCAGTGTGTTCTTGTCGCATCATTGAGCAGTGTGTTCCGGTAACATCATTGAGCAGTGTGTTCCGGTAACATCATTGAGCAGTGTGTCAGTGTAGCATCATTGAGCAGTGTGTTCTTGTAGCATCATTGAGCAGTGTGTTCTTGTAGCATCATTGAGCAGTGTGTTATTGTAGCATCATTGAGCAGTGTGTTAGTGTAGCATCATTGGGCAGTGTGTTAAAGGAGCATCATTGGGCAGTGTGTTCTTGTGGCATCATTAGGCAGGGTGTATTTGTAGCATCATTGGGCAGTGTATTATTGTAGCATCATTGGGCTTTGTGTTCTTGTATTTTCATTGGGCAGTGTGTTCTTGTATTTTCATTGGGCAGTGTGTTAATGTAGTATCATTGAGCAGTGTGTTATTGTAGCATCATTGGGCAGTGTATTATTGTAGCATCATTGGGCAGTGTGTTATTGCAGCATCATTGGGTAGTGTGTTATTGCAGCATCATTGGGCAGTGTGTTCTTGTAGCATCATTGAGCAGTGTGTTATTGTAGCATCATTGAGCAGTGTGATCTTGTTGCACCTTTGGGCAGTGTGTTTTGGTATCATCATTGACCAGTGTGTTCTTGTCGCATCATTGGGCAGTGTGTTCTTGGAGCATCATTGGGCAGTGTGTTCTTGTCGCATCATTGAGCAGTGTGTTCCGGTAACATCATTGAGCAGTGTGTTCCGGTAACATCATTGAGCAGTGTGTCAGTGTAGCATCATTGAGCAGTGTGTTCTTGTAGCATCATTGAGCAGTGTGTTCTTGTAGCATCATTGAGCAGTGTGTTATTGTAGCATCATTGAGCAGTGTGTTAGTGTAGCATCATTGGGCAGTGTGTTAAAGGAGCATCATTGGGCAGTGTGTTCTTGTGGCATCATTAGGCAGGGTGTATTTGTAGCATCATTGGGCAGTGTGTTATTGTAGCATCATTGAGCAGTGTGTTCCGGTAACATCATTGGGCAGTGTGTTATTCTTGCATCATTGGGCAGTGTGTTATTGTAGCATCATTGGGCAGAGTGTTCTTGTAGAATCATTGGGCAGTGTGTTATTGTAGCATCATTGAGCAGTGTGTTCTTGTAGCATCATTTGGCAGTGTGGTATCGTAGCATCATTGGGCAGAATGTTTTTGTAGCATCATTGGGCAGAGTGTTTTTGTAGCATCATTGGGCAGTGTGTTCTTATAGTATCATTGGGCAGTGTGTTCTTGTATTTTTATTGGGCAGTGTGTTATTGGACTATAATTGAGCAGAGTGTTTTTGTAGCATCATTGGACAGTGTGTTCTAGTAGCATCATTGGGCAGTGTGTTATTGTAGCATCACTGGGCTGTGTGTTATTATAGTATCATTGAGCAGTGTGTTATTTGAGAATAATTGAGCTGTGTGTTATTGTAGCATAATTGGGCAGTGTGTTAAAGGAGCATCATTGGGCATTGTGTTCTTGTAGCATCATTGGGCATTGTGTTCTTGTAGCATCATTGGGCAGTGTGTTCTTGTAACATCATTGGGCAGTGTGTTCTTGTAACATCATTGGGCAGGGTGTTCTTGTAGCATCATTGGGCCGTGTGTTATTGCAGCATCGTTGGGCAGTGTGTTTTCGGAGCATCATTGGGCTTTGTGTTATTGCAGCATCATTGGGCAGTGTGTTATTGTAGCATCATTGAGCAGTGTGTTCTTGTAACATCATTGAGCAGTGTGTTATTGTAGCATCATTGGGCAGTGTGTTATTGTAGTATCATTGGGCAGTGTGTTATTGTAGCATCATTGGGCAGTGTGTTATTGTAGCATCATTGGGCAGTGTGTTATTGTAGTATCATTGGGCAGTGTGTTATTGTAGTATCATTGGGCAGTGTGTTATTGTAGTATCATTGGGCAGTGTGTTCTTGTAACATCATTGGGCAGTGTGTTCCTGTAACATCATTGGGCAGGGTGTTCTTGTAGCATCATTGGGCCGTGTGTTATTGCAGCATCGTTGGGCAGTGTGTCTTCGGAGCATCATTGGGCTTTGTGTTCGTGTAGCATCATTGGGCAGTGTGTTATTGTAGTATCATTGAGCAGTGTATTCCGGTAACATCATTGGGCAGTGTGTTATTCTTGCATCATTGGGCAGTGTGTTATTCTTGCCTCATTGGGCAGTGTGTTATTGCAGCATCATTGGGCAGCGTGTTCTTGTCGCATCATTGGGCAGTGTGTTATTGTAGCATCATTGGGCAGTGTGTTCTTGTATTTTCATTGGGCAGTGTGTTAATGTAGTATCATTGAGCAGTGTGTTATTGTAGCATCATTGGGCAGTGTGTTATTGTAGTATCATTGAGCAGTGTATTCCGGTAACATCATTGGGCAGTGTGTTATTCTTGCATCATTGGGCAGTGTGTTATTCTTGCCTCATTGGGCACTGTGTTTTTGTAGCATCATTGGGCAGTGTGTTCTTGTATTTTCATTGGGCAGTGTGTTCTTGTATTTTCATTGGGCAGTGTGTTAATGTAGTATCATTGAGCAGTGTGTTATTGTAGCATCATTGAGCAGTGTGTTATTGTAGCATCATTGGGCAGTGTATTATTGTAGCATCATTGGGCAGTGTGTTATTGTAGTATCATTGGGCAGTGTGTTATTGCAGCATCATTGGGCAGTGTGTTATTGCAGCATCATTGGGTAGTGTGTTATTGCAGCATCATTGAGCAGTGTGATCTTGTTGCACCTTTGGGCAGTGTGTTTTGGTATCATCATTGAGCAGTGTGTTCTTGTGGCATCATTGGGCAGTGTGTTCTTGGAGCATCATTGGGCAGTGTGTTCTTGGAGCATCATTGGGCAGTGTGTTCTTGTCGCATCATTGGGCAGTGTGTTCTTGGAGCATCATTGGGCAGTGTGTTATTGTAGCATCATTGAGCTGTGTGTTATTGTAGCATCATTGGGCAGTGTGTTCTTGGAGCATCATTGGGCAGTGTGTTCTTGGAGCATCATTGAGCAGTGTGTTCTTGTAACATCATTGAGCAGTGTTGTCTTGTAACATCATTGGGCAGTGTGTTATTGTAGTATCATTGGGCAGTGTGTTATTGCAGCATCATTAGGCAGTGTGTTCTTGTAGCATCATTGAGCAGTGTGTTATTGTAGTATCATAGAGCAGTGTGATCTTGTTGTATCTTTGGGCAGTGTGTTTTGGTATCATCATTGAGCAGTGTGTTCTTGCAGAATCGTTGGGCAGAGTGTTATTGTCGCATCATTTGGCAGTGTGTTATTGTAGCATCATTGAGCAGTGTGTTCTTGTAACATCATTGGGCTTTGTGTCCTCTTAGCATCATTGGGCAGTGTGTTATTGTAGCATCATTGGGCAGTGTGTTATTGTCGCATCATTGGGCATGTGTTATTGTCGGATCATTGGCCATGTGTTATTGTAGCATCATTGAGCAGTGTGTTATTGTAGCATCAATGAGCAGGATGTTATTGTAGCATAATTGGGCATTGTGCTATTGTGGTATCATTGGGCAGTATGTTATTGTACCATCATTGAGCAGTGTGTTCTAGTAGCATCATTGAGCAGTGTGTTATTGTAGCATCACTGGGCTGTGTGTTATTGTAGCATCACTGGGCTGTGTGTTATTGTAGTATCATTGGGCAGTGTGTTATTGTAATATCATTGGGCAGTGTGTTATTGTAGTATCATTGGGCAGTGTGTTCTTGTAACATCATTGGGCAGGGTGTTCTTGTAGCATCATTGGACCGTGTGTTATTGCAGCATCGTTGGGCAGTGTGTTTTCAGAGCATCATTGGGCTTTGTGTTCTTGTAGCATCATTGGGCAGTGTGTTATTGTAGCATCATTGAGCAGTGTATTCCGGTAACATCATTGGGCAGTGTGTTATTGTAGCATCATTGGGCAGTGTGTTATTGTAGCATCATTGGGCAGAGTGTTATTGTAGCATCATTGGGCAGAGTGTTCTTGTCGCATCATTGGGCAGAGTGTTCTTGTCGCATCATTGGGCAGAGTGTTCTTGTCGCATCATTGGGCTGTGTGTTATTATAGTATGATTGAGCAGTGTGCTATTGTACTATCATTGAGCAGTGTGTTCTTGTCGCATCATTGGCCATGTGTTATTGTCGGATCATTGGCCATGTGTTATTGTAGCATCATTGGGCAGTGTGTTCTTGTCGCATCATTGGGCAGTGTGTTATTGTAGCACCATTGAGCAGTGTGTTCTTGTAGCATCATTTGGCAGTGTGGTATCGTCGCATCATTGGGCAGAGTGTTTTTGTAGCATCATTGGGCAGTGTGTTTTTGTAGCATCATTGGGCAGTGTGTTCTTATAGTATCATTGGGCAGTGTGTTCTTATAGTATCATTGGGCAGTGTGTTCTTGTATTTTCATTTGGCAGTGTGTTATTGTAGTATAATTGAGCAGTGTGTTATTGTAGCATCATTGGGCAGTGTGTTATTTGAGAATAATTGAGCTGTGTGTTATTGTAGCATAACTGGGCGGCACAGTGGCGCAGTGGTTAGCACTGCAGCCTCACAGCTCCAGGGACCCGGGTTCGATTCTGGGTACAGCCTGTGCGGAGTTTGCAAGTTCTCCCTGTGTCTGCGTGGGTTTCCTCCGGGTGCTCCGGTTTCCTCCCAAATGCCAAATACTTGCAGGTTGGTAGGTTAATTGGCCATTATAAATTGCCCCTAGTATAGGTAGGTTGTCGGGAAATATAGGGACAGGTGGGGATGTGGTAGGAATATGGGATTAGTGTAGGATTAGTATAACTGGGTGGTTGATGGTCGGCACAGACTCGGTGGGCTGAAGGGCCTGTTTCAGTGCTGTATCTCTAAACTAAACTAAATTGGGCAGTGTGTTATTGTAGCATCATTGAGCAGTGGGTTCTTGGAACATCACTGAGCAGTGTGTTATTTGAGAATAATTGAGCTGTGTGTTATTGTAGTATCATTGGGCAGTGTGTTATTGTAGTATCATTGGGCAGTGTGTTATTGCAGCATCATTGGGCAGTGTGTTCTTGTCGCATCATTCAGAAGTGTGATCTTGTTGCATCTTTGGGCAGTGTGTTTTGGTATCATCATTGAGCAGTGTGTCAGTGTATCATCATTGAGCAGTGTGTTCTTGCAGAATTGTTGGGCAGAGTGTTATTGTAGCATAATTTGGCAGTGTGTTATTGTAGCATAATTGAGCAGTGTGTTCTTGTAACATCATTGGGCTTTGTGTTCTCGTAGCATCATTGGGCAGTGTGTTCTTGTGGCATCATTAGGCAGTGTGTTCTTGGAGCATCATTGGGCAGTGTGTTCTTGTAACATCATTGGGCAGGGTGTTCTTGCAGCATCATTGGGCAGTGTGTTATTGTAGCATCATTGGGCAGTGTGTTAATGCAGCATCATTGGGCAGTGTGTTATTGTAGCATCATTGGGCAGTGTGTTAATGCAGCATCGTTGGGCAGTGTGTTATTGTCGCATCATTGGGCAGACTGTTCTTATAGTATCATTGGGCAGTGTGTTCTTGTATTTTCATTGGGCAGTGTGTCATTGTAGCACCATTGAGCAGTGTGTTCTTGTAGCATCATTTGGCAGAGTGGTATCGGAGCATCATTGGGCAGAGTGTTTTTGTAGGATCATTGGGCAGTGTGTTCTTATAGTATCATTGGGCAGTGTGTTCTTGTATTTTTATTGGGCAGTGTGTTATTGTAGCACCATTGAGCAGTGTGTTCTTTTGGCATCATTTGGCAGAGTGGTATCGGAGCATCGTTGGGCAGTGTGTTCTTGTATTTTCATTGGGCAGTGTGTTATTGTAGTATAATTGAGCAGAGTGTTATTGTAATATCATTGAGCAGTGTGTTATTGTAGCATCATTGGGCAGTGTGTTATTGTAGTATCATTGGGCAGTGTGTTATTGTAGCATCATTGGGCAGTGTGTTATTGTAGCATCATTGGGCAGTGTGTTATTGTAGTATCATTGGGCAGTGTGTTATTGTAGTATCATTGGGCAGTGTGTTCTTGTAGTATCATTGGGCAGTGTGTTCTTGTAACATCATTGGGCAGTGTGTTCCTGTAACATCATTGGGCAGGGTGTTCTTGTAGCATCATTGGGCCGTGTGTTATTGCAGCATCGTTGGGCAGTGTGTCTTCGGAGCATCATTGGGCTTTGTGTTCGTGTAGCATCATTGGGCAGTGTGTTATTGTAGTATCATTGAGCAGTGTATTCCGGTAACATCATTGGGCAGTGTGTTATTCTTGCATCATTGGGCAGTGTGTTATTCTTGCCTCATTGGGCAGTGTGTTATTGCAGCATCATTGGGCAGCGTGTTCTTGTCGCATCATTGGGCAGTGTGTTATTGTAGCATCATTGGGCAGTGTGTTCTTGTATTTTCATTGGGCAGTGTGTTAATGTAGTATCATTGAGCAGTGTGTTATTGTAGCATCATTGGGCAGTGTGTTATTGTAGTATCATTGAGCAGTGTATTCCGGTAACATCATTGGGCAGTGTGTTATTCTTGCATCATTGGGCAGTGTGTTATTCTTGCCTCATTGGGCACTGTGTTTTTGTAGCATCATTGGGCAGTGTGTTCTTGTATTTTCATTGGGCAGTGTGTTCTTGTATTTTCATTGGGCAGTGTGTTAATGTAGTATCATTGAGCAGTGTGTTATTGTAGCATCATTGAGCAGTGTGTTATTGTAGCATCATTGGGCAGTGTATTATTGTAGCATCATTGGGCAGTGTGTTATTGTAGTATCATTGGGCAGTGTGTTATTGCAGCATCATTGGGCAGTGTGTTATTGCAGCATCATTGGGTAGTGTGTTATTGCAGCATCATTGAGCAGTGTGATCTTGTTGCACCTTTGGGCAGTGTGTTTTGGTATCATCATTGAGCAGTGTGTTCTTGTGGCATCATTGGGCAGTGTGTTCTTGGAGCATCATTGGGCAGTGTGTTCTTGGAGCATCATTGGGCAGTGTGTTCTTGTCGCATCATTGGGCAGTGTGTTCTTGGAGCATCATTGGGCAGTGTGTTATTGTAGCATCATTGAGCTGTGTGTTATTGTAGCATCATTGGGCAGTGTGTTCTTGGAGCATCATTGGGCAGTGTGTTCTTGGAGCATCATTGAGCAGTGTGTTCTTGTAACATCATTGAGCAGTGTTGTCTTGTAACATCATTGGGCAGTGTGTTATTGTAGTATCATTGGGCAGTGTGTTATTGCAGCATCATTAGGCAGTGTGTTCTTGTAGCATCATTGAGCAGTGTGTTATTGTAGTATCATAGAGCAGTGTGATCTTGTTGTATCTTTGGGCAGTGTGTTTTGGTATCATCATTGAGCAGTGTGTTCTTGCAGAATCGTTGGGCAGAGTGTTATTGTCGCATCATTTGGCAGTGTGTTATTGTAGCATCATTGAGCAGTGTGTTCTTGTAACATCATTGGGCTTTGTGTCCTCTTAGCATCATTGGGCAGTGTGTTATTGTAGCATCATTGGGCAGTGTGTTATTGTCGCATCATTGGGCATGTGTTATTGTCGGATCATTGGCCATGTGTTATTGTAGCATCATTGAGCAGTGTGTTATTGTAGCATCAATGAGCAGGATGTTATTGTAGCATAATTGGGCATTGTGCTATTGTGGTATCATTGGGCAGTATGTTATTGTACCATCATTGAGCAGTGTGTTCTAGTAGCATCATTGAGCAGTGTGTTATTGTAGCATCACTGGGCTGTGTGTTATTGTAGCATCACTGGGCTGTGTGTTATTGTAGTATCATTGGGCAGTGTGTTATTGTAATATCATTGGGCAGTGTGTTATTGTAGTATCATTGGGCAGTGTGTTCTTGTAACATCATTGGGCAGGGTGTTCTTGTAGCATCATTGGACCGTGTGTTATTGCAGCATCGTTGGGCAGTGTGTTTTCAGAGCATCATTGGGCTTTGTGTTCTTGTAGCATCATTGGGCAGTGTGTTATTGTAGCATCATTGAGCAGTGTATTCCGGTAACATCATTGGGCAGTGTGTTATTGTAGCATCATTGGGCAGTGTGTTATTGTAGCATCATTGGGCAGAGTGTTATTGTAGCATCATTGGGCAGAGTGTTCTTGTCGCATCATTGGGCAGAGTGTTCTTGTCGCATCATTGGGCAGAGTGTTCTTGTCGCATCATTGGGCTGTGTGTTATTATAGTATGATTGAGCAGTGTGCTATTGTACTATCATTGAGCAGTGTGTTCTTGTCGCATCATTGGCCATGTGTTATTGTCGGATCATTGGCCATGTGTTATTGTAGCATCATTGGGCAGTGTGTTCTTGTCGCATCATTGGGCAGTGTGTTATTGTAGCACCATTGAGCAGTGTGTTCTTGTAGCATCATTGGGCAGTGTGTTCTTATAGTATCATTGGGCAGTGTGTTCTTATAGTATCATTGGGCAGTGTGTTCTTGTATTTTCATTTGGCAGTGTGTTATTGTAGTATAATTGAGCAGTGTGTTATTGTAGCATCATTGGGCAGTGTGTTATTTGAGAATAATTGAGCTGTGTGTTATTGTAGCATAACTGGGCGGCACAGTGGCGCAGTGGTTAGCACTGCAGCCTCACAGCTCCAGGGACCCGGGTTCGATTCTGGGTACAGCCTGTGCGGAGTTTGCAAGTTCTCCCTGTGTCTGCGTGGGTTTCCTCCGGGTGCTCCGGTTTCCTCCCAAATGCCAAATACTTGCAGGTTGGTAGGTTAATTGGCCATTATAAATTGCCCCTAGTATAGGTAGGTTGTCGGGAAATATAGGGACAGGTGGGGATGTGGTAGGAATATGGGATTAGTGTAGGATTAGTATAACTGGGTGGTTGATGGTCGGCACAGACTCGGTGGGCTGAAGGGCCTGTTTCAGTGCTGTATCTCTAAACTAAACTAAATTGGGCAGTGTGTTATTGTAGCATCATTGAGCAGTGGGTTCTTGGAACATCACTGAGCAGTGTGTTATTTGAGAATAATTGAGCTGTGTGTTATTGTAGCATAATTGGGCAGTGTGTTATTGTAGTATCATTGGGCAGTGTGTTATTGCAGCATCATTGGGCAGTGTGTTCTTGTCGCATCATTCAGAAGTGTGATCTTGTTGCATCTTTGGGCAGTGTGTTTTGGTATCATCATTGAGCAGTGTGTCAGTGTATCATCATTGAGCAGTGTGTTCTTGCAGAATTGTTGGGCAGAGTGTTATTGTAGCATAATTTGGCAGTGTGTTATTGTAGCATAATTGAGCAGTGTGTTCTTGTAACATCATTGGGCTTTGTGTTCTCGTAGCATCATTGGGCAGTGTGTTCTTGTGGCATCATTAGGCAGTGTGTTCTTGGAGCATCATTGGGCAGTGTGTTCTTGTAACATCATTGGGCAGGGTGTTCTTGCAGCATCATTGGGCAGTGTGTTATTGTAGCATCATTGGGCAGTGTGTTAATGCAGCATCATTGGGCAGTGTGTTATTGTAGCATCATTGGGCAGTGTGTTAATGCAGCATCGTTGGGCAGTGTGTTATTGTCGCATCATTGGGCAGACTGTTCTTATAGTATCATTGGGCAGTGTGTTCTTGTATTTTCATTGGGCAGTGTGTCATTGTAGCACCATTGAGCAGTGTGTTCTTGTAGCATCATTTGGCAGAGTGGTATCGGAGCATCATTGGGCAGAGTGTTTTTGTAGGATCATTGGGCAGTGTGTTCTTATAGTATCATTGGGCAGTGTGTTCTTGTATTTTTATTGGGCAGTGTGTTATTGTAGCACCATTGAGCAGTGTGTTCTTTTGGCATCATTTGGCAGAGTGGTATCGGAGCATCGTTGGGCAGTGTGTTCTTGTATTTTCATTGGGCAGTGTGTTATTGTAGTATAATTGAGCAGAGTGTTATTGTAATATCATTGAGCAGTGTGTTATTGCAGCATCATTGACCAGTGTGTTATTTGAGGTATCATTGGGAAGTGTGTTATTTGAGAATAATTGAGCTGTGCGTTATTGTAGCATAATTGGGCAGTGTGTTCTTGTAGCATCATTGAGCAGGGTGTTCTTGTTGCATCATTGGGCAGTGTGTTTTTGTAGCATCATTTGGCAGTGTGTTATTGTAGCATCATTGAGCTGAGTGTTCTTGTGTCATCATTGGGCAGTGCGTTATTGCAGCATCATTGGGCAGTGCGTTATTGCAGCATCATTGGGCAGTGTGTTCTTGTAGCATCATTGAGCAGTGTGCTATTGTAGTATCATTGAGCAGTGTGCTATTGTAGTATCATTGAGCAGTGTGTTCTTGTTGCACCTTTGGGCAGTGTGTTTTGGTATCATCATTGAGCAGTGTGTTATTGGAGCATCATTGAGCAGTGTGTTATTGTAGTATCATTGAGCAGTGTGATCTTGTTGCACCTTTGGGCAGTGTGTTTTGGTATCATCATTGAGCAGTGTGTACTTGCAGAATCGTTGGGCAGAGTGTTATTGTAGCATCATTTGGCAGTGTGTTCTTGTAGCATCATTGAGCAGTGTGTTCTTGTGGCATCATTAGGCAGTGTGTTCTTGGAGCATCATTGGGCAGTGTGTTATTGTAGCATCATTGAGTTGTGTGTTCTTGTAGCATCATTGGGCAGGGTGTTCTTGGAGCATCATTGGGCAGTGTGTTATTGCAGCATCGTTGGGCAGTGTGTCTTCGGAGCATCATTGGGCTTTGTGTTCTTGTAGCATCATTGGGCAGTGTGTTATTGCAGCATCATTGAGCAGTGTGTTCCGGTAACATCATTGGGCAGTGTGTTATTCTTGCATCATTGGGCAGTGTGATCTTGTTGCACCTTTGGGCAAGACGTCTGCAAACGCGACATGAAATCGTGTGACATTGATCACAAGTCGTGGGAGTCAGTTGCCAGCATTCGCCAGAGCTGGCGGGCAGCCATAAAGACAGGGCTAAATTGTGGCGAGTCGAAGAGACTTAGTAGTTGGCAGGAAAAAAGACAGAGGCGCAAGGGGAGAGCCAACTGTGCAACAGCCCCAACAAACAAATTTCTCTGCAGCACCTGTGGAAGAGCCTGTCACTCCAGAATTGGCCTTTATAGCCACTCCAGGCGCTGCTTCACAAACCACTGACCACCTCCAGGCGCGTATCCATTGTCTCTCGAGATAAGGAGGCCCAAAAGAAAGAAAGATTGATGAGTGTGTTATTGTAGCATCATTGGTCTGTGTGTTATTGTAGTATCATTGAGCAGTGTGTTTTTGTAGCATCATTGGGCAATGTGTCATTGTAGTATCATTGAGCAGTGTGTTCTTGCAGCATTACTGGGCTGTATGTTATTATAGTTTCATTGAGCAGTGTGTTCTTGGAGCATCATTGGGCAGTGTGTTCTTGTTGCATCTTTGGGCAGTGTGTTATAGTAGCATCATTGAGCAGTGTGTTAGTGTAGCATCATTGAGCAGTGTGTTCTTGTAGCATCATTGGGCAGTGTGTTATTGGAGTATCATTGAGCAGTGTGTTCTTGTTGCATCATTGAGCAGTGTGTTAGTGTAGCATCATTGAGCAGTGTGTTAGTGTAGCATCATTGAGCAGTGTGTTAGTGTAGCATCATTGAGCAGTGTGTTATTATAGCATCATTGGGCAGAGTGTTCTTGTAGCATCATTTAGCAGTGTGTTATTGTAGCATCATTGGGCAGTGTGTTTTTGTAGCATCATTGGGCAGTGTGTTCTTGTAGTATCATTGGGCAGTGTGTTATTGTAGTATGATTGAGCAGTGTGTTATTGAGGTATCATTGGGCAGTGTGTTATTGAGGTATCATTGGGCAGTGTGTTATTGAGGTATCATTGGGCAGTGAGTTCTTGTAGCATCATTGGGCAGTGTGTTATCATGGCATCATTGAGCAGTGTCCTTTGGTAGCATCATTGGGCAGTGTGTTAGTGTAGCATCAATGGGCAGTGTGTTATTGTAGTACCTTTGAGAAGTGTGTTCTCGTAGCATCATTGGGCTGTGTGTTATTATAGTATCATTGAGCAGTGTGTTCTTGTAGCATCATTGGGCAGTGTGTTATTGTCGCATCATTGAGCAGTGTGTTCTTGTGGCATCATTGAGCAGTGTGTTCTTGTAGCATCATTGGGCAGTGTATTATTGCAGAATCATTGAGCAGTGTGTTCTTGTAGCATCATTGAGCAGGGTGTTATTGTAGCATCATTGGGCAGTGTGTTCTTGTAGCATCATTGGGCAGTGTGTTCTTGTAGCATCATTGGGCAGTATGTTCCAGTAGCATCATTGGGCAGTGTGTTATTGTAGCATCATTGAGCAGTGTGTTCTTGTAGCATCATTGAGCAGGGTGTTGTTGTAGCATCATTGGGCAGTGTGTTATTGTAGCATCATTGGGCAGTGTGTTCTTGCAGCATCATTGAGCAGTGTGTTATTGTAGCATTATTGGGCAGTGTGTTCTTGTAGCATCATTGGGCAGTGTGTTCTTGTAGCATCATTGGGCAGTGTGTTTTCCAGCATTATTGGGCAGTGTGTTCTTGTAGCATCATTGGGCAGTGTGTTATTGTAGTATCATTGAGCTGTGTGTTCTTGTAGCATCATTGGGCAGTGTGTTCCAGTAGCATCATTGAGCAGTGTGTTCTTGTAGCATCATTGGGCACTGTGTTCTTGCAGCATCATTGAGCAGTGTGTTATTGTAGCATCATTGGGCAGTGTGTTCTTGTAGCATCATTGGGCAGTGTGTTTTCCAGCATTATTGGGCAGTGTGTTCTTGTAGCATCATTGGGCAGTGTGTTATTGTAGTATCATTGAGCTGTGTGTTCTTGTAGCATCATTGAACAGTGTGTTCTTGTAGCATCATTGGGCAGTGTGTTCCAGTAGCATCATTGAGCAGTGTGTTCTTGTAGCGTCATTGAGCAGTGTGTTCTTGTAGCGGCATTGAGCAGTGTGTTCTTGTAGCATCATTGAGCAGTGTGTTATTGTAGTATCATTGGGCAGTGTCTTTTTGTAGCATCATTGGGCAGTGTCTTTTTGTAGCATCATTGGGCAGTGTCTTTTTGTAGCATCATTGGGCAGTGTGTTAGTGTGGCATCATTGGGCAGTGTGTTAGTGTGGCATCATTGGGCAGTGTGTTAGTGTGGCATCATTGGGCAGTGTGTTCTTGTAGCATCATTGGGCAGTGTGTTCTTGTAGCATCATTGAGCAGTGTGTTCTTGCAGAATCATTGGGCAGAGTGTTATTGTCGCATCATTGAACAGGGTGTTCTTGTAGCATCGTTGGGCAGTGTGTTATTGCAGCATCGGTGGGCAGTGTGTTTTCGGAGCATCATTGGGCGTTTTGTTCTCGTAGCATCATTGGGCAGTGTGTTATTGTAGCATCATTGAGCAGTGTGTTCTTAGACCAAAGAACAAAGAAAATTACAGCACAGGAACAGGCCCTTCGGCCCTCCATGCCTACGCCGATCCAAATCCTCTATCTAAACCTGTCGCCTATTTTCTAAGGGGCTGTATCTCTTTACTTCCTGCCCATTCATGTATCTGTCTAGATACATCTTAAAAGACGCTATCGTGCCCGCGTCTACCACCTCCGCTGGCAATGCGTTCCATGCACCCACCACCCTCTGCGTCAAGAACTTTCCACGCGTATTCCCCCTAAACCTTTCCCCTCTCACTTTGAACTCGTGACCCCTCGGAATTGAATCCCCCACTCTGGGGGAAAAAGCTTCTTGCTATCCACCCTGTCTATATTTCTCATGATTTTGTGCACCTCAATCAGGTCCCCCCTCAACCTCCGTCTTACTAATGAAAATAATCCTAATCTACTCAACCTCGCTTCATAGCTAGCGCCCTCCATACCAGGCAACATCCTGCTGAACTTCCTCTGCACCCTCTCCAAAGCATCCACATCCTTTTGGTAATGTGGCGACCAGAACTGCACGCAGTATTCCAAATTTTGCCGAACCAAAGTCCTATACAACTGTCACATGACCTGCCAACTCTTGTACTCAATACCCCGTCCTATGAAGGAAAGCATGCCATATGCCTTCTTGACCACTCTATTGACCTGCGTTGCCACCTTCAGGGAACAATGGACCTGAACACCCAAATCTCTCTGTACATCAATTTTCCCCAGGACTTTTCCATTTACTGCATAGTTCACCCTTGAACTGGATCTTCCAAAATTCATCACCTCGCATTTGCCCTGATTGAACTCCAGCTGCCATTTCTCTGCCCAACTCTCCAATCTATCTATATTCTGCTGCATTCTCTGACAGTCCCCTTCACTATCTGCTACTCCACCAATCTTAGTGTCGTCTGCAAACTGCATACTTTCCTCCAGATCATTAATGTATATCACAAACAACAGTGGTCCCAGCACGGATCCCTGTGGAACACCACTGGTCACACTTCTCCATTTTGAGAAACTCCCTTCCACTGCTACTCTCTGTCTCCTGTTGCCCAGCCAGTTCTTTATCCATCTAGCTAGTACACCTTGTAACATCCTTGGGCAGTGTGTTATTCTTGCATCATTGGGCAGTGTGTAATATTAGCATCATTGGGCACTGTGTTCTTGTAGCATCATTGAGCAATGTGTTTTTATAGCATCATTGGGCAGTGTGTTATTGTAGCATCATTGGTCTGTGTTATTATAGTATCATTGAGCAGTGTGCTATTGTAGTAACATTGAGCAGTGTGTTCTTGTTGCATCATTGGGCATGTATTATTGTTGCATCATTGATCAGTGTGTTATTGTAGCATAATTGATCAGTGTGTTATTGCAGCATAATTGGGCACTGTGTTATTGAAGTATCATTGGGCAGTGTGTTAGTGTAGCATCATTGAGCAGTGTGTTCTTGCATCTTTGAGCAGTGTGTTAGTGTAGCATCATTGAGCAGTGTGTTTTTGTAGCATCATTGGGCAGTGTGTTTTTGTAGCATCATTGGGCAGTGTGTTTTTGTAGCATCATTGGGCAGTGTGTTCTTGTAGTATCGTTGGGCAGTGTGTTATTGTAGCATCATTTGAGCAGTGTGTTATTGTAGCATCATTTGAGCAGTGAGTTCTTGTAGCATCATTGGGCAGTGTGTTATCATGGCATCATTGAGCAGTGTCCTCTGGTAGCATCATTGGGCAGTGTGTTATTGCAGCATCATTGGGCAGTGTGTTAGTGTAGTACCTTTGAGAAGTGTGTTTTTGTTGCATCATTGCGCAGTGTGTTCTCGTAGCATCATTGGGCTGTGTGATATTATAGTATCATTGAGCAGTGTGTTGTTGCATCATTGAGCAGTGTGTTCTTGTAGCATCATTGAGCAGTGTGTTCTTGTGGCATCATTGAGCAGTGTGTTATTGTAGTATCATTGAGCAGTGTGTTCTTGTAGCATCATGGAGCAGTGTGTTATTGTAGTATCATTGAGCAGTCTATGATTGTAGCATCATGGAGCAGTGTGTTATTGTAGCATCATTGGGCAGTGTGTTAGAAATAGCATTGGAACATTACAGCGCAGTACAGGCCCTTCGGCCCTCGATGTTGCGCCGACCTGTGAAACCATCTGACCTACACTATTCCATTTTCATCCATATGTCTATCCAATGACCACTTAAATGCCCTTAAAGTTGGCGAGTCTACTACTGTTGCAGGCAGGGCATTCCACGCCCCTACTACTCTCTGAGTAAAGAAACTACCTCTGACTTCTGTCCTATATCTATCACCCCTCAACTTAAAGCTATGTCCCCTCGTGTTTTCCATCACCATCCGAGGAAAAAGACTCTCACTATCCACCCTATCTTAGCCTCTGATTATCTTATATGTCTCTATTAAGTCACCTCTCCTCCTCCTTCTCTCCAACGAAAACAACCTCAAGTCCCTCAGCCTTTCCTCGTAAGACCTTCCCTCCATACCAGGCAACATCCCAGTAAATCTCCTCTGCACCCTTTCCATAGCTTCCACATCCTTCCTATAATGCGGTGACCAGAACTGCACGCAATACTCCAGGTGCGGTCTCACCAGAGTTTTGTACAGCTGCAGCATGACCTCGTGGCTCCGAAACTCGATCCCCCTACTAATAAAAGCTAACACACCATATGCCTTCTTAACAGCCCTATTAACCTGGGTTGCAACCTTCAGGGATTTATGCACCTGGACACCAAGATCTCTCTGTTCATCTACACTACCAAGAATCTTCCCATTAGCCCAGTACTCTGCATTCCTGTTACTCCTTCCAAAGTGAATCACCTCGCACTTTTCCGCATTAAACTCCATTTGCCATCTCTCAGCCCAGCTTTGCAGCCTATCTATGTCCCTCTGTACCCTACAACATCCTTCGGCACTATCCACAACTCCACCGACCTTAGTGTCATCCGCAAATTTACTAACCCACCCTTCTACACCCTCTTCCAGGTCATTATATAAAAATGACAAACAGCAGTGGCCCCAAAACAGATCCTTGCGATACACCACTAGTAACTAAACTCCAGGATGAACATTTGCCATCAACCACCACCCTCTGTCTTCTTTCAGCTCGCCAATTTCTGATCCAAAGCTCTAAATCACCTTCAACCCCATACTTCCGTATTTTCTGCAATAGCCTACCATGGGGAACCTTATCAAACGCCTTACTGAAATCCATATACACCACATCCACTGCTTTACCCTCATCCACCTGTTTGGTCACCTTCTCGAAAAACTCAATAAGGTTTGTGAGGCACGACCTACCCGTCACAAAACCGTGCTGACTATCGCTAATGAACTTATTCTTTTCAAGATGATGATAAATCCTGTCTCTTACAACCTTTTCCAACATTTTACCCACAACCGAAGTAAGGCTCACAGGTCTATAATTACCAGGGCTGTCTCTACTCCCCTTCTTGAACACGGGGACAACATGTGCTATCCTCCAGTCTTCCAGCACTATTCCTGTCGACAATGACGACATAAAGATCAAGGACAAAGGCTCTGCAATCTCCTCCCTAGCTTCCCAGAGAATCCTAGGATAAATCCCATCTGGCCCAGGGGACTTATCTATTTTCACACTTTCCAGAATTGATAACACCTCCTCCTTGTGAACCTCAATCCCATCTTCCTAGTAGCCTGAATCTCAGTATTCTCCTCGACAACATTTTCTTTCTCTACTGTAAATACTGACGCAAAATATTCATTTAACGCTTCCCCTATCTCCTCTGATTCCACACACAACTTCCCACTACTATCCCTGATTGGCCCTAATCTAACTCTAGTCATTCTTTTATTCCTGATATACCTATAGAAAGCCTTAGGGTGTTCCCTGATCCTATCCGCCAATGACTTCTCGTGTCCTCTCCTTGCTCTTCTTAGCTCTCCCTTTAGATTCTTCCTGGCTAGCTTGTAACTCTCAAGCGCCCTAACTGAGCCTTCATGTCTCATCCTAACATAAGCCTTCTTCTTCCTCTTGACAAGCACTTCAACTTCTTTAGTAAACCACGGCTCCCTCGCTCGACAACTTCCTCCCTGCCTCACAGGTACATACTTATCAAGGACACGCAGTAGCTGCTCCTTGAATAAGCTCCACATTTCGATTGTTCCCATCCCCTGCAGTTTCCTTCCCCATCCTACGCATCCTAAATCTTGCCGAATCGCATCATAATTTCCTTTCCCCCAGCTATAATTTTTGCCCTGCGGTATATACCTGTCCTTGCCCATCGCTAAGGTAAACCTAACCGAATTGTGATCACTATCACCAAAGTGCTCACCTACATCTAAATCTAACACCTGGCCGGGTTCATTACCCAGTACTAAATCCAATGTGGCATCGCCCCTGGTTGGCCTGTCTACATACTGTGTCAGAAAACCCTCCTGCACACACTGGACAAAAACTGACCCATCTAAAGTACTCGAGCTATAGTATTTCCAATCGATATTTGGAAAGTTAAAGTCCCCTATAACAATTACCCTGTTACTCTCGCCCCTGTCGAGAATCATCTTCGCTATCCTTTCCTCTGCATCTCTGGAACTATTTGGAGGTCTATAAAAGACTCCCAACAGGGTGACCTCACCTTTCCTGTTTCTAACCTCGGCCCATACTACCTCAGTAGACGAGTCCTCAAACGTCCTTTCTGTCGCTGTAATACTCCTTGATTAACAATGCCACACCCCACCCTCTTTTACCATCTTCTCTGTTCTTACTGAAACATCTAAATCCCGGAACCTGCAACATCCATTCCTGCCCCTGCTCTACCCATGTCTCCGAAATGGCCACTACATCGAGATCCCAGGTACCAACCCATGCTGCAAGCTCACCCACCTTATTCCGGATGCTCCTGGCGTTGAAGTAGACACACTTTAAACCAGGTTCTTGCTTGCCAGTGCCCTCTTGCGTCCTTGTAACCTTATCCCTGACCTCACTACTCTCAACATCCTGTACACTGGCACTACATTTTAGGTTCCCATTCCCCTACTGAATTAGTTTAAACCCCCCCGAAGAGCACTAGCAAATCTCCCCCCCCAGGATATTGGTACCCCTCTGGTTCAGGTGAAGACCATCCTGTTTGTAGAGGTCCCACCTACCCCAGAAAGAGCCCCAATTATCCAGGAAACCAAAACCCTCCCTCCTGCACCATCCCTGCAGCCACGTGTTCAACTCCTCTCTCTCCCTATTCCTCGCTTCGCTATCACGTGGCACGGCAACAACCCAGAGATAACAACTCTGTTTGTTCTCGCTCTAAGCTTCCACCCTAGCTCCCTGAATTTCTGTCATAAATCCCCATCTCTCTTCCTACCTATGTCGTTGGTGCCTATGTGGACCACGACTTGGGGCTGCTCCCCCTCCCCCTTGAGGATCCCAAAAACACGATCCGAGACATCACGAACCCTGGCACCTGGGAGGCAACATACCAACCGTGAGTCTCTCTCGTTCCCACAGAACCTCCTATCTGTTCCCCTAACTATGGAGTCCCCAATGACTAATGCTCTGCTCCTCTTCCCCCTTCCCTTCTGAGCAACAGGGACAGACTCTGTGCCAGATACCTGTACCCCATTGCTTACCCCTGGTAAGTCGTCCCCCGCAACAGTATCCAAAACGGTATACCTGTTGTTGAGGGAAACGGCCACAGGGGATCCCTGCACTGCCTGCTGGTTCCCTCTCCTTCCCCTGACGGTAACCCATCTACCTACTTCTTTTACCCGAGGTGTGACGACCTCCCCATAACTCCTCTCAATAACCTCCTCCGCCTCCCGAATGATCCGAAGTTCATCCAACTCCAGCTCCAGTTCCCTAACGCGGTTCTCGAGGAGCTGGAGTTGGGTGCACTTCCCGCAGATGCAGTCAGCAGGGACACTCTTGGCGACCCTTACCTCCCACATTCTGCAGGAGGAACATACAACTGCCTTAACTTCCATTCCCACTATTCTAAATTCCCAACAAATCTACTGAAAAACCAAAAAAAATGTCAAAACTTGTTAGGTTAGCAATCCAACGGACAGAACTTCTTAAATAAAAAGCTTACCTTATCAACACAACAGAGTCCTTTTTTTTTTGGTTAGAGGAGGAGGGTGGGTGGGAGACACTACACGTGTAGTGTCTCGGGTACAGCCACCACCCAAATATATATAGTTTTTACTTACCCAGCAGTCCCCTGGTCCTCCGAAAATAAAAAGGGAATTAACTTTTAAACTTCCACTGAAATTGACTTCCCAGCTGTAAGCTCGCTCTCGCACCTTCGCTACTGTCAAAGCTGCAGTCACCAAAACTAAAAACATCATTGGGCAGTGTGTTCTTGTAGCATCATTGGGCAGTGTGTTCTTGCAGCATCATTGGGCAGTGTGTTCTTGCAGCATCATTGGGCAGTGTGTTCTTGTCGCATCATTGGGCAGTGTGTTCTTGTAGCAGCATTGGGCAATGTGTTCTTGTAGCATCATTGGGCAGTGTGTTCTTGTAGCATCATTGGGCAGTGTGTTCTTGTAGCATCATTGGGCAGTGTGTTCTTGTAGCATCATTGGGCAGTGTGTTCTTGTAGCATCATTGGGCAGTGTGTTCTTGTAGCATCATTGGGCAGTGTGTTCTTGTAGCATCATTGGGCAGTGTGTTCTTGTAGCATCATTGGGCAGTGTGTTCTTGTAGCATCATTGGGCAGTGTGTTCTTGTAGCATCATTGGGCAGTGTGTTCTTGTAACATCATTGGGTAGTGTGTTCTTGTAGCATCATTGGGTAGTGTGTTATTGTAGCATCATTGGGTAGTGTGTTATTGTAGCATCATTGGGCAGTGTGTTATTGTAGCATCATTGAGCAGTGTGTTCTTGTAGCATCATTGAGCAGTGGTTATTGTAGCCTCATTGGGCAGTGTGTTATTGTAGCATCATTGGGCAGTGTGTTATTGTAGCATCATTGGGCAGTGTGTTCTTGTAGCATCATTGGGCAGTGTGTTCTTGTAGCATCATTGGGCAGTGTGTTCTTGTAGCATCATTGGGCAGTGTGTTCTTGTAGCATCATTGGGAAGTGTGTTCTTGTAGCATCATTGGGAAGTGTGTTCTTGTAGCATCATTGGGCAGTGTGTTCTTGTAGCATCATTGGGCAGTGTGTTCTTGTAGCATCATTGGGCAGTGTGTTCTTGTAGCATCATTGAGCAATGGTTATTGTTGCATCATTGAGCAGTGTGTTCTTGTCGCATCATTGAGCAGTGTGTTATTGTAGCATCATTGAGCAGTGTGTTATTGTAGCATCATTGGGCAGTGTGTTCTTGTAGCATCATTGGGCAGTGTGTTCTTGTAGCATCATTGAGCAGTGTGTTATTGTAGCATCATTGAGCAGTGTGTTATTGTAGCATCATTGAGCAGTGTGTTATTGTAGCATCATTGAGCAGTGTGTTCTTGTCGCATCATTGAGCAGTGTGTTATTGTAGCATCATTGAGCAGTGTGTTATTGTAGCATCATTGGGCAGTGTGTTCTTGTAGCATCATTGGGCAGTGTGTTCTTGTAGCATCATTGAGCAATGGTTATTGTTGCATCATTGAGCAGTGTGTTCTTGTCGCATCATTGGGCAGTGTGTTCTTGTCGCATCATTGGGCAGTGTGTTATTGTAGCATCATTGGGCAGTGTGTTATTGTAGCATCATTGGGCAGTGTGTTCTTGTTGCATCATTGAGCAGTGTGTTCTTGTCGCATCATTGAGCAGTGTGTTATTGTAGCATCATTGAGCAGTGTGTTATTGTAGCATCATTGGGCAGTGTGTTCTTGTAGTATCACTGGACAATGTGTTACTGTAATATGATCGAAATGTGTTTGTGGCATATCATTGAGCAGACTATTATTGTGGTAGCATCGTTAGGGCCTGAGCACAATCACGGAGGTGGAAAATTCATCACGGACCCTGAAACATCACTAATGGTGAGGAGTGTGGTGTTGTAACAGTGAGTGGAGTGGTGCCAAAATGGTGAGCAGTGTGATACATTAATGGGGAGAAGTGTAGTGCAGGAATGTTTGCAAGAGTGGTGCAGTAATCGTGAGCAGCGTGGTGCAATAATGATGAGACTTGCGTCCAGTAATGGCAGTAAGTAAATGACTCAGTAACAGTAAGAATTGTCGTGCAACTGGTGGGAGGTGTGGTGCACTAACAGTGAGCAGCGGGGTGCAGTAACGGTGAGCAATGTGATGCAATAATGATGAGAATTGTGGTAGAGTAATGGTGGAAGGTGTGACACAGTAATGGTAAGAATTATGGTGCAGTAACAGTGAGCAGTGTGTGCAGTCACGGTGAGCAGTGTGTGCAGTCACGGTGAGCAGTGTGTGCAGTCACGGTGAGCAGTGTGTGCAGTGACGGTGAGCATTGTGTGCTGTGATGGTGAGCAGTGTGATACAGTAATGGTGAATAGTGTGGTACAGTAACAGTGAGCAGTGTGTGCAGTAATGGTGAATAGTGTGGTACATTAACAGTGAGCAGTGTGTGCAGTAATGGTGAATAGTGTGGTGCAGCAACAGTGAATAGTGTGGTGCAGCAACAGTGAATAGTGTGGTACAGTAACAGTGAATAGTGTGGTACAGTAGCAGTGAGCAGTGTGTGCAGTAGCAGTGAGCAGTATGGTGCAGTAGCAGTGAGCAGTATGGTGCAGTAGCAGTGAGCAGTGTGTGCAGTAATGGTGGAAAGTGTGACACAGTAACGGTAAGAATTATGGTACAAATAGTGAGCGGTGTGTGCAGTAACAGTGAGCAGTGTGGTACAGTAACAGTGAATAGTGTGGTACAGTAACAGTGAGCAGTGTGTGCAGTAATGTTGAGCAGTGTGGTGCAATAATGATGCGAATTGTGGTACCGTAATGGTGGAAAGTGTGACACACTAATGGTAAGAATTAAGGCGTAAATGGTGAGCAATGTGTGCAGTAACAGTGAGCAGTGTGGTACAGTAATGGTGAGCAGTGTGTGCAGTAATGGTGAATAGTGTGGTACAGTAACAGTGAGCAGTTTGTGCAGTAACAGTGAGCAGTGTGGTACAGTAACGGTGAGCAGTGTGTGCAGTAATGGTGAATAGTGTGGTACAGTAACAGTGAGCAGTTTGTGCAGTAACAGTGAGCAGTGTGTGCAGTAATGGTGAGCAGTGTGGTGCAATGATGATGAGAATTTTGGTACAATAATGGTGGAAAGTGTGACACACTAACTGTAAGAATTATGGTGCAAATAGTGTGAGGTGTAGTGCAGCAACAGTGAGCAGTGCGGTGCAGCAACAGTGAGCAGTGCGGTGCAGTAACAGTGAGCAGTGAGTGTAGATCTCCAGTACGCAAACTCCAAGTGTCACTACGCGCTGAGGTTCTATCTGTCCCCGGTGTTGCGAAGGATGGGCCTGGGCACATTGCCGCGGAACGCTCCATGCAGTTGGGCCGTGCCGTACCACCTATCCTTCATGGAGCAGTTTCTGCGGGAAAACACCTTTGACCACTGGTCCATCGGGCAGTGGTCTTCACGGAATGTCCTCAAGGCCCTACGGGAAAAGGAGACGGTGGATCCTGTCGGATGGTTCCCCGAGCAGACCGTCAAAGTCATTTGGCGGAATGCCTCATCACCAGAACTTTCAAACAAGCACCAAGACGTAGCTTGGCTGGTGGTGAGAAGGGCCCTCCCCGTCAGATCCTTCATGCACACCCGAAGTCTCGCCCCCTCCGCACATTGCCCCCGCAGTGGCTGTGGTGGGGAAGAGACAGTCGCCCACCTCCTCCTGGAATGTGTCTTCGCAAAGCAGGTGTGGAAAGAGATGCAGTGGTTTTTGTCAAGGTTCATCCCAAGCAGCTCTGTAACACAGGAGTCTGTGCTCAACGGACTGTTCCCAGGGACGCACACCGAGACAAACATCAACTGCTGCTGGAGGACTATCAATTCGGTGAAAGACGCCCTTTGGTCTGCCCGAAACTTGCTGGTCTTCCAGTGCAAAGAGTTGTCCACCACCGAATGTTGCAGACTGGCACATTCCAAGGTCCAGGACTACGTGCTGAGGGACGCACTAAAGCTTGGGGCAGCTGCAGCAAAGGCTCAATGGGGAAAGACCACAGTGTAAGGTTCCCCCACCAAGCTGGACTGAGGGGCTGGATCCATGGGAAACCCCTCGAACTGCATCGTTAATATTTTCAATTGCTGTAAATGTAAAACTGTAATTGGCATGACAATTGTGAAACGGAAGGGTTGTGAAGAAACTCATGATAGTATTGAAGGAAACTGATCTCCCTTGCAATGTTTGTATTTTTTGGTGCTGTTTTGAAACTGTTTGGCAATGTAATTTTTACAGATTTTTATGAATAAAGTATATTTTGGAAATAAAAAACAACAGTGAGCAGTGAGTGCAGAAACAGTGAGCAGTGAGTGCAGAAACAGTGAGCAGTGTGATGTAGAAACAGTGAGCAGTGTGATGTAGAAACAGTGAGCAGTGTGATGTAGTAACAGTGAGCAGTGTGATGTAGTAACAGTGAGCAGTGTGTGCAGTAACAGTGAGCAGTGTGTGCAGTAACAGTGAGCAGTGTGTGCAGTAACAGTGAGCAGTGTGTGCAGTAACGGTGAGCAGTGTGTGCAGTAACGGTGAGCAGTGTGGTGCAGTAACGGTGAGCAGTGTGTGCAGTAATGGTGAGCAATGTGGTGCAATAATGATGAGAATTGTGGTACAGTAATGGTGGAAAGTGTGACACAGTAATGGTAAGAATTATGGTGTAAATGGTGAGCAATGCGGCGCAGTAACGGCGAGCAGTGTGTGCAGTAACGGCGAGCAGTGTGTGCAGTAACAGCGAGCAGTGTGTGCAGTAACAGCGAGCAGTGTGTGCAGTAACGGCGAGCAGTGTGTGCAGTAACGGCGAGCAGTGTGTGCAGTAACGGCGAGCAGTGTGGTGCAGTAATGGTGGAAAGTGTGACACAGTAATGGTAAGAATTATGGTGTAAATGGTGAGCGGTGTGGTGCAGTAACGGTGAGCAGTGTGGTGCAGTAACGGTGAGCAATGTGTGCAGTAATGGTGGAAAGTGTGACACAGTAATGGTAAGAATTATGGTGCAAATGGTGAGAGGTGTGGTGCAGCAACAGTGAGCAGTGTGTGTAGTAACAGTGAGCAGTGTGTGTAGTAACAGTGAGCAGTGTGTGTAGTAACGGTAAGCAATGAGTGCAGTAGCGGTGAGCAGTGTGGTGCAGTAGCGGTGAGCAGTGTGGTGCAGTAATGGTGAGCAATGTGGCGCAGTAACGGTGAGCAGTGTGGCGCAGTAACGGCGAGCAGTGTGGCGCAGTAACGGCGAGCAGTGTGGCGCAGTAACGGCGAGCAGTGTGGCGCAGTAACGGCGAGCAGTGTGGCGCAGTAACGGCGAGCAGTGTGGCGCATAACGGTGAGCAGTGTGTGCAGTAATGGTGAGCAATGTGGTGCAATAATGATGAGAATTGTGGTACAGTAATGGTGGAAAGTGTGACACAGTAATGGTAAGAAGTATGGTGCAAATGGTGAGAGGTGTGGTGCAGCAACAGTGAGCAGTGTGGTACAGCAACGGTATGGATTGGTAAAAGAATCACCCTTAAAATGTTGGTGACATAATTGGTTAATGAACAAAATCCATTAGTTAGCTGTATGTTGGCATTGCTGTCAATTCAAAGATATTGTTCATTCAGGGTCACGATCCTGTGTTAAAAGGTATTTTCTCCCTTGATTTCCATCAGCCCACAGCAAGCATAACTGAGGCTACAGGGAATTGAGCCTCTGCAGGTCATTGAGGGAGCACACGAGGGTAACTCAGCCTGGGCCAAACAATGATACCTTCATCAGTGCTTGCAGCATGAGCTTGTGTGGATTGCTGCTCCTATAAGGCTGTCTGCTGGTCAGAACTCTTGGGGTGGTTTACAGAAACCTTATTATGGGGCAACATTAGGAGTAGTGAAGGAGGGGGAAAGTTGTGCCAGTTCTAATGATATCTGCACATTATCTATTGAATTGATGTAAGAGATTTATACAAGTGGGTGCCCACAGCTTCACTATGCAGTGGAATTTAGAGAAAGCTAAATGTATGCCAGGAACATAAGAATGGAGTAGGCCATTCAGCCCCTTCGAGCCTGTTCCACCATTTAATTCGATCATGGATGATTTATTATTCAACTCGATTTAACTGCCTTTGTTACCTTGACTTATTAATAAATCTATGAATCTCAGTCTTGAAAGTTTCAACTGACACAGCATCCACAGTCTTTTGGGATATTTCCACTTTTGCAAGGAGGACATTCTGGCTGGGACATCAAATCTAGGCCCTTCAAAACAGTCATCCAGGAGACCGCACAGAACGTGAATCGGACTCCTTTTTGCCGGCCTCCTCACTGCGTTCAAACTCTTCTACTTCAGGAATAAAATTGTTAGCTCTCGGCATCTGTGTTGGGCATTTGCAGTGGTATAGATCAAATACCCTGTAAAACAGTTAGACAGGCAGTAATGAGGCTGCCTAGTGCTGAAGACCCCGATTGATCATCAGTAATGAGCCTGTTAGCACAGCATGAGGGTGCATAGGTTGCTGTGGAGATTGGAATTGTAAACCAGGACCACAGGAACTGACTGCTGCTACAGTGCAGCCGTCACTGGTGGCAACAGGTCTCATTTTCGGCAGAAGCTGGTGCAGTGGGCGAGTGGGACAAAGATACATTTCACTGTTCCAAGGTTGTAGTTTTCATTTGCTCAGTTGTCCTGTCAGTTGGAATTCATTCCTGAGAAGCTGTCATTATAGTCCAGGCCATCACTCACACTGGCCTTATTTCAATCAGTGTACTTATAGATCTCGAGAGATATAGCACTGAAACAGGCCCTTCAGCCCACCGAGTCTGTGCTGACCAACAACCATTTATACTAATCCTACATTAATCCCATATTCCCTACCACATCCCCACCATTCTCCTACCTACACTAGGGGCAATTTACAATAGCCAATTTACCTATCAACCTGCAAGTCTTTGGCTGTGGGAGGAAACTGGAGCACCCGGCGAAAACCCACACGGTCACAGGGAGAACTTGCAAACTCTACACAGACAGTACCCAGAACCGAACCCGGGTTGCTGGAGCTGTGAGACTGCGGTGCTAACCACTGCACCACTGTGTTGCCCTCTTCTCAGCACATCTCAGGAGATGCTCAGTTCACACCACACTGACATGAAATATCAATTTGATGCTGTTCAAATGAAGCATAGACTCTCAATTATTCTGCTTTAATCCTTTTTAAGTCAGCTGTGGCTCAGCTGATAACCCTTTCACCTCTGAGTCCGAAGATTATCAGTTCAAGTCTGACTCCAGGACTTGAGCACAAAAATCAAGGCTGACAATCCAGTGCAATACTGAGTGAGTGCTGCACTGCCAGAGGTGCCATCTTTCAGATGAGATATTAAACCGAGGCCCTGTCTGCCCTCACAGGTGGATCTAAAATATTTCATGACACAGTTTCAAAGAAGAACAGTGGAGATCTCTCTAGTGTCCTGGCCAATAATTATCCCTCAATCAACATCATAAAAAAAACAATTACTTGGTCATTATCACATTGTTGTTTGTGGGAGCTTGCTGTGCACAAATTGGCTGCTGCAATTCCTACATTACAACAGTGACTACACTTCTAAAGTACTTCATTGGTTGTAAGGCAATTTGAGATGTCCAGTGATTGTGGAAGGTGTAATACAAATACAATCCTTTTTTCTTTTATAAAATGTTCGTTTTCTGACCTCCCTTTAGATTCCTTTCCTGCCCTGAGCCACAGATTATTCCTTGACTGATGGAGCTGGCACCTGACTTACTCGCAGGCCTCTGCCAGTAGGAGTTATTTGAGACCTTAATCGATTGCCTTGCATCTGATCTTCATTTGGCAAAGGGAACCTGCTCACTTTTACTCAGCACTTTGTGTGTCCCATTCACACCCCTACCATTCCCTACGGTGAACTAGTGACGCTGTCGAGGTTACTGATCCACTGACCCTGGTTAGACCGACTCCACTCCCCAAACGTCACTGAGAAATGAGAGCGACAAGTGGAAATTCTGAAGCTGCCAGCAGCTGCCGTCTGCAGGATGTGCTAATTAATTCACAGAGAGTTCCCATGGGAACAAAAGGTTGGATTACTGGGAGCTGTGGGTCATTTCATCACTGATTTAAATACACACGCAGAGCACTTCCTGCTCAAAGGAGCATGTGTCCTAGTGAGAATCCTGGTTAGTAATATTCAGCAAACTGGAATGAAGTGAAAAGGTAAATAGTTGTGGATTGTCCACCTGAGAAAGAGATTTAACAGTTAGCTGCCTGCCCTACATGCAGTGTGGCCTATTGCTCTGTAACAGTTGGTTGGCATCCTTCCATCTATGAAAGATGATGAACACGCAGCAAACAATCCATTTAGGTGTGGGGTCTTCTCTGGGTGCACCTTTGCTGATGGCTGTGAAGGCTAATCCTTGAGAGGTAGGTTCTGCTGCACGGTAAACTGCCAAGTGACACTGTGAGTTGTTTTTGATGTTGGTGCCTGTTGCCAAGTTGCTGTAGCAACTGGTTGTCATGGTAGTGCACGCCAGTCCACAGGATGTGTCGCCATTTCCCTCTTTCGCCAGCTAATGATAGTCGACATTTAGGACCTTCATGTGACGCTTGCAAGTATCCTTGAAGCGGAGCTTTGGGTGCTACACTGGTCATCTGGTCCCAGCTACCTCACCATACAGAAGGTCTTTGGCTATGCGACCATCTTCCATCCTGCAGACATATCCAATCCACCGAAGCTGCCTCTGATTAGAGCCAACACACTTGGGAACTCTGCTTTTGAGGGGACTGCCGTATTTGTGATTTTGTCCTGCCAGGATATATCCATAATGCACCGCAGACAGCAAACATGGACATTATTGCGCTTCTTTTCCTGGTACTGTAAGTCACATGTTTCACAGCCATACAGCAAGGTGCTGAGAACACAGGTCTTATAAACCATCAGCTTGGTCCTTGGTGTTATCCCATGCAAGCAGTCAGATAAAACTGATCACTAAGAAAGAAAGGACTTGCATTTATATAGCATCTGTCACAATTTCAGGACATCCCAAAGCACTTTACAGCCAATTAAGCATTTTTGAAGTATAGTCACTGTTGTAATGTAGGAGGCACAGCAGCCAATTTACACACAGCAAGCTCCCACAGGCAGAAAGGTGATAATGACCAAATAATCTGTTTTTGCAATATTGGTTGAGGAATAAATATTGGTCAGGACACCGCGTATAACTCCTCTTCTCTTCTTCGAAATCGTGCCATGGGATCATTTAGGTCCACCTGAGAGGTAAGATGGGACCTCGGTTTAATGCCTCTTCTAAGAGAGGGCATCTCCACAGTTGGCTAATCCTTGAGGTACAGACTGCTATCAGAGCAAATTACAAATTGTTACGGTTTGGGGCTCATAGAAGACAAGCCCACTTATGAGAATCACTGTTAGATTGTCAAGAGAGTCGACAGTTCTGCAAGAATCCTGAATGTTTTTCACATAAGCTGTTCCATTGACTGTTTCATAGCTCACTGAGTTAAGACAGCACCCCGCTGGCTTTCCTAATGTCACTATACCTTTCCCTGGGTACATTAACCAAGGCAGAACACAGTGTTCCAAGTGTGATCTCACTCCATCTTTATAGAATGCCAGTGTTACTTCCTTAGGAGACTGGTGTTCTGTGGATCTACTTACACACCCTAAGGCTCTGTTTATCTTGGCAATTACTACCATCCAGTCTGCCACTTTTGATGTCTGAAGTGCAAATACACCAGATCTTACTCCTGTTCCACCTTATTGAATGATTAAGTAAATAACAAAATAAACAAGCTTGCTTTAAATATACCAGGGTAGTTTTTTTAAAATTGATGCCCAGGTCTAAAACCTGGCCTTGTGGAGTGACAGCCAATTGTTGAAACTGCCACAATTTTAATTTCCATGGATATTGGCAGGAAAGCAGGAGAATGCCCTTGCTCTTCTTTGAAAAGGGCTATGGGATCTTTTATATCATAAGAACACACAGGAGCAGGAGTAGACCATACAGCCCCTTGAGCCTGCTCCACCGTGCAATCGATCATAGCTGATTTTCTATTTCGACTCCACTTTCTCGTCCGCTTCTCATATCCCTAAATTCCCTGAGAGATCAAAAATCTCTCGATCTCAGTCTTGAATACATTCAACGATGACGCATCCACAATCCAAAAACCCAAAGATTCACAACCTTCTCAGTGGCGAGGTTCCTCCTCATCTCAGTCCTAAATGATCGGCCCTCATCCTGAGGCATGCCACCGTGTTCTAGATTCCCCAGCAAGAGGTAACAATCTCTCAGCGTCAACCATGTCAAGCCCCTTCAGAAATCTTGTACGTTTCAATGAGATCACCTCTTATTCTTCTAAACTCCAAGGAATATAGGCCCAGTTTACTCAGCCTCTCATCATAGGACAACCCTGTCATCCCAGGGATCAATCTAGTAAACCTTCACTGTACTGCCTCCAATGCAAGTGTATCCTTCCTTAGATATGGAGACCAAAATTATGCACACAACTCCAGGTGTGATCTCACCAAAACCCTGTACAATTGTAGCAAGACTTCCTTATTCTTGTACTCCAGTCCCCTTACAATAAAGGCCAACATGCCATTTGAATTGCTTGCTGTACCGGCATAGTAAATTTCTTTGTTCCTTGTATGAATACACCAATGTCTCTGGACATCAACATTTAAAAGTTTCACACCTTTTAATAAGTATTCTGATTTTCTATTTTTACTACCAAAGTGAATAACCTCACACTTCCCCACATTGGACTCCATCTGCCATTTTGTTGCCCACTCACTCAACCAGTCTATACCTCTTTGTAGCCTCTTTGTGTCCTCCTCACAACTTACATTTCCACCTAACTTTTTATCATCAGCAAACTTAGATACATTACTCTCTGTCTCTTTGTCTAAGTCATTAATATTAATATAAGGGCGGCACAGTGGCGCAGTGGTTAGCACCGCAGCCTCACAGCTCCAGCGACCCGGGTTCAATTCTGGGTACTGCCTGTGTGGAGTTTGCAAGTTCTCCCTGTGTCTGCGTGGGTTTCCTCCGGGTGCTCCGGTTTCCTCCCACATGCCAAAGACTTGCAGGTTGATAGGTTAATTGGCCATTAGCAATTGCCCCTAGTATAGGTAGGTGGTAGGGAAATATAGGGACAGGTGGGGATGTGGTAGGAATATGGGATTAGTGTAGGATTAGTATAAAATGGGTGGTTGATGGTCGGCACAGACTCAGTGGGCTGAAGGGCCTGTTTCAGTGCTGTATCTCTAAACTAAACTAAATAGAGTGTAAATAGTTGAGGTCCTAGCACTGATCCTTGCAGTACTCCAATAGTTACAGCCTGCCAACTTGAAAATGCCCCATTTATCTTTACTCTCTGCTTCCGGTCCATTATCCAATCCTCTATCCAAGCTGATATATTATCCCCAACTCCATGAGCCCTTATTTTGCATGTTATCATTTTGTGTCACACCTTATTGAATGCCTTTTGGAAATCCAAGTATCTTACATCTGCTGGCTCCCTTTTATCTACCCTACCAGTTCCATCCTCAAAATAATAAATTTATCAAACACGGGTTCCCTTTTGAAAAACCATGTTGACTTTGTCTGATCATATTATGATTTCCTAAGTGCATGGTTAAGACTTCCTTAATAACAGATTCCAGCATTTTCCCGATGACTGATGGCAGGCTAACTGGTCTGCAGTTCCCTGTTTTCTTTGCCTTTGCCCTCTGTTCTTGAATAACAGTGTTACATTTGATAACTTCCAATCTGCTGGGACCATTCTAGAATCGAGGAAATTTTGGAAAATCATAAGCAGTGCACCACTCTCTCTGCAGCCACCTCTTTTGAAACCTGTGAGGGCAATGGTGCCTCATCCAAACGACAGCACCCCTAACAGTGCAGCACTCCCTCAACCCCTAGATTAGTTGCTCAAGTCTCTGGAGTAGGAAGTAAACTCTCTAATCTTCAGAGTGAGAGGTGAGAGTGCTACTAACTGAACCGTGGTTGATAGTTCTTCATTACATAAGTGCTTTTGGTACTTGTGGCACCAACACTTATCACCTTGCATTCGCTATGTTGACCCTTGGACCCATCAGCATCTGCAAGGTATCCAGTGCCCCCTGGGCTGCCCATTTTTCTGTTGGATAGCCTCAAGCTTCTTAGGCCCTCTCCCCGTTGTGTTGATGACTGAATGTGGAGCTGTGTCAAGAGGTCGTTGATGGAGTACTGGGGGGAATTCTGCCACATTAGCCCTCTGAAAGGTCCAGTTGGAGTTGTGGGCCTTAAAAAAAAAGCCCCAACATTGCAGGGTTACCCCCACTCCCCCTCCCTTACTCGAGAAGCAGGATTTTATAAATCTATGTTGCCATTTTTCTTTAGGGTTAATGGCAGGGCAAAGCAGCAAGCAAAGGTTCTGGCATGCCTCATTTCCATCTGCTTAGAAAGAGTTTGCAGAATCTTTAGCATACAATCTGAATCTCTCATAAGCTTTGCTATACAAAAGCTGGCTAGATGCTCATTACCTCAGCATTAATAATTCCTTGGTCACGCAGAGGTTAGGTACCAGAGGATATTAATATACCAGCATTTACCACCATAGTGTCTTTAACATGTCTTGATTAACAGATAGACCCCGAAGCACTCATATTGCAGTAATTCACAGTCCAGATAAAGGGCTTTATGAATTCTAAAATGCTTTATAATTTTGGGTTCAGTAAATGGTTTGAAGCATCAGTGAGCATTGTGTTGCTGTTTTACCTGCTGGTTTATTTTACATCTATATCAATTTATACCTTATAATAAATACAACTTGTAGTTTTAGGTTGAAGTATACAATCAGGAAAGTAAAGTGGACATATCTTTCCAGATTATAACTCCAGGAAAGTAGATTTCTGGAACCTTCTGATCCTTTCGCCCCTGCACATGGTGTGTATGTGTTGGACCACAGGAAGCATGTGGCTGGGCACAGTAATTGCCTATTGATGCGAATTTTGGGAGAAGCACAGACTGTAATGATGCCATCCTTCAGATGAGATGTTAAACTAAGGACCTGCTCAACTGCAAGTCGAATATCCCTCTTTTCGAAGTAGAGCAGGGAGGTCCTGCCCAACATTCCTTTCCTAACCAATACTGCCAAAAATAGATTTTACTGGTCATTCATCTCCTTGCTGTTTGTGGGATTTTACTGTGTGCAGAACAGTTAATTATTTGCCAATGCAGCAATAGCTACGCACTTTGAGACATTTGAGAGACACTATAAGGTACTGTATAAAGGCAAGTCTTTCCTAATGTCAGCTCCATGGGATTTCAGATTGATGCTGTGTTTTTTGAGCACTGTAATGCATAAAGATTGTCGGCTGGGGTTACTTGCCACCATCAGGGAGCTGGGACCAATGAAATGAGTTCGCTCATCTGCAGCACTAGAGGCCGTTACTGCAATTAGTCTACTTTCCGTCCACTTGCAAAATGGCTATAGGTGTCTTTAAGTGGCATCCAAGCCCCTCACTTTGTGTCATTTGTCACCATCACCATCCTTCACCATAGAGGCCTGCTTTAGGTTGGGAAAAAGAACCCGACCCGAACCACATCGGCCCGAGCCCGACCCGGCCTGAGTCCCTCCGATTTTGCCCTGAGCCCGACCCGACCTGAACCCACCACTACCTGGCCCGACCCGAGCCCGACCCGACCCGGCCTGAGTCCCTCCGATTTTGCCCCGAGCCCGACCCGACCTGAACCCACCACTACCTGGCCCGACCCGAGCCCGATCCGACCATCCCTTTACACACAGTCCTGACATCGAACCTGCAAGAAGCTGCAGCGCATGCGCGAGACATCATAGAGACATCACTCGTTCACTGCGCAGACTCAGTTTTGTCCCAGACTCCCAGCTCAGGTAAGTTTTTATTTTTAATACTTACCAGCAGAGCACTTACCATGTGTGTCCGGCCCAACCAGATCTGACTTGATCTGGACTCGGCCCGACCTGAGCCCGAAGGCCGGCCCCGGAAGAGGGGCCCGACCTGACCCGAACCGACATATGTCGTCGGGTTCGGGTCGGGTAGCAAGCCTGTACTTCACCATCACCATCCTTCACCTGAAGTGATTTATGACTTAAACCCTTTACAGGGACTAAACCAAATCAGGAGCACATCCCACGAATCTCCTTTAATCAAGTCCAAACCAGACAAATTCTCAGACACTTATTTTGTGTGTTTGCTTCAAAACTTTGTATTTATACTATTTCTAAGGTGTCATATGACTTTTGCATTCGATGTGACCTTCCTGTGTTCCTTTTAAAATCCATATCTTTAATGTAATGTTTTACTGGAATTTGAAGTTGTGAGCTTTTATCTGGTCAAAATGTTTATAATTGTGTTTACTTGACCTCTCTTGTTCCTGTGAATACATTCCATTTATTCTTAATTACCCTTTCCATGGTACCCACAGCAACCTCCGGAGTCGACCTGTCTGAACAACAACCCCATAAACCAATCAAGTTTATTGCTACCTCTTACTGAGGTCAAACAGGATATTGCAATGTATGTGTTTATCTTCCGAGTCCCTAGTAAAAGCAATTCTAATCTAACAGAGACCTTGAAATATTTAACTTCTTAAAGGGGAATGTCAGTGAGTTCTGAAAACTAACCACTAATTTAATTTTTAACTCTAAAGGCATAATGTACTAACTACTTCTAAATTCTACTCAATCAAGCCCAATATACCTACATTCCATCACATACCATCCTTCACCATCACCATCCTTCACCATCATTCACCACCCTTCACCATCACCACCCTTCACCATCACCACCCTTCACCATCGCCATTCTTCACCATCCTTCACCATCACCATCCTTCACCATCACCATCCTTCACCATCACCATCCTTCACCATCACCATCACCATCCTTCACCATCACCATCCTTCACCATTACCATCACCATCCTTCACCATCACCATCCTTCACCATCACCATCCTTCACCATCACCATCACCATCCTTCACCATCACCATCCTTCACCATTACCATCACCATCCTTCACCATCACCATCCTTCACCATCACCATCCTTCACCATCACCATCCTTCACCATTACCATCACCATCCTTCCCCATCACCATCCTTTTCATCCTTTACCATCGCCATCCTTTTCATCCTTTACCATCGCCATCATTCCCCATCCTTCACCATCACCATCCTTCACCGTCACCGGCACAGTGGCGCAGTGGTTAGCACCGCAGCCTCACAGCTCCAGCGACCCGGGTTCAATTCTGGGTACTGCTTGTGTGGAGTTTGCAAGTTCTCCCTGTGTCTGCGTGGGTTTTCTCCGGGTGTTCCGGTTTCCTCCCACAAGCCAAAAGACTTGCAGGTTGGTAGGTAAATTGACCATTATAAATTGCCCCTAGTATAGTTAGGTGGTAGGGAAATATAGGGACAGGTGGGGATGTGGTAGGAATATGGGATTAGTGTAGGATTAGTATAAATGGGTGGTTGATGTTCGGCACAGACTCGGTGGGCCGAAGGGCCTGTTTCAGTGCTGCATCTATAAACTAAACTAAACTAAACCATCCTTCACCATCACCATCCTTCACCATCACCATCCTTTACCACCACCATCCTTTACCACCACCATCCTTTACCTTCACCATCCATCACCATCCCTCACCATCACCATCCCTCACCATCACCATCCTTCACCATCACTATCCTTCACCATCACCACCCTTCCCCATCATTCACCATCCTTCACCATTACCATCCTTTCCATCCATCACCATCCTTCACCATTGCCATCCTTCACCATCACTATCCTTCACCATCACCACCCTTCCCCATCATTCACCATCCTTCACCATTACCATCCTTTCCATCCTTCACCATCACTATCCTTCACCATCACCATCCTTCACCATCATTCACCATTACCATCACCATCCTTCACCGTCACCATCTTTCCATCCTTCACCATCTCCATCACTGACCATCACCATCCTTTACCATCCTTCACGATCACTCTCCTTCACCATCACCACCCTTCCCCATCATTCACCATCCTTCACCATCACCATCCTTCACCATCACTATCATTTTCCATCGCCATCCTTTGTCATCCTTCACCATCACCATCCTTTCCATCCTTCACCATCACCATCCTTCACCATCACCACCCTTCATCTTCATTCACCATCCTTTCCATCCTTCACCATCGCCATCCTTCACCATCGCCATCCTTTCCATCCTCATCCTTTCCATCCTTCACTATTACCATCCTTCACCTTTGCCATCCTTCACCATCATTCCCCATTATCATCACCATCCTTCACCATCGCCATCATTCACCATCACCATCATTCACCATCACCATCCTTCATCTTTGCCATCCTTCACCATCCTTCACTATGTTTCGCCACCATTCACCATTATTCACACATCAGATAAGTGCGAAGTGATGCCCTTTTGGAGAAATAACATGAGATACTTGGCTTTGTAAATGGGGGCATTCAATACAAAAGTAAGGAAGTCATGCTGACCCTTAACAAACTACTGGTTAGGCTACAGCAGTATTGTACAGTACACTTCTGGATACCACACTTTAGGAAGGATGTCAAGGCCCTGGAGAAGGTACAGAAGAGGTTTACCAGGATGATACCAGGGATATGGGACTTCAGTTATGAAGGCAGATTGCAGAAGTTGGATTGATCGCCTTATAGCAGTGAAATTTAAGGGGAGACCTAAGAGAGGTATTCAAAATTATGAAGAGTTTTGATAGAGCAAGTCGGGAAAAACTGTTTCCTCTAGAAATTGGGATGGTAACCAGAAGTCATAGATTTAAAATAATTGGCAAAAGGGGAAATTATTTCATAATAGAAGGTTGATATGATCTGGAACACTCGACCTGAAAGGGTGGTGGAATCAGATTCCACAGGAATTTTCAAAAGGCAATTGAACATTTATTTGAAGAGAACTATTTTATAGGATTATGGGGAAAAAGGTGCAGTGTAGAATTAAAGCAAACAGCTCTTTCAAAGAGCCAGCACAGGTATGATGTGCTGATTGGTGTCCTTTTATGCTGTATGATTCTATGTTTCACTATTCTTCACCATCCTTTACCATCATCATTATCATTAATCACTATCATTCACTATCACCATCGTTCACCATCATGGTCAACTGACTATCATGGAGCTCCGATGATTGTCCTCCACACCACTTTATTCATCATACATAACGCAAGTTCTTCAGTGGAAATTTCTATATTGTTTCTGTCTCCACGTTTTGGTTTTCAGTATAATTCTGAAGCCAATTCCTCTTTTGCTTTGAAACAATGACCAGCAAGACCATGATCATTAGAACTGTTCAGATCACTGAGTCCTGTGGCCAGAGCTGCCCAGGATCTCTAGGCTTGTAATCTCTGGATTACTCCCTGTCCCACGTGCCAGTGAGGCTAGAAATAGGAAGATAGTGCAGCTAAACACGTGGCTAAGCAGCTGGTGTAGAAGGGAGGGTTTCAGATATCTGGACCATTGGGCTCTCTTCAGGGACATATGGGTTCCGTACAAGAAGGACGGGTTGCATCTAAACTGGAAGGGCACTAATATCCTGGCTGCAAGGTTTGCTAGCGTCACTCGGGAGGGTTTAAACTAGTGTGGCAGGGGGGTGGGAACCAGAGCAGTAGGACAGCTAGTGAAGTAAATGAGGAGGACATAGTAAATAAGGCCAGGAGGACTAAGAGGAAGAGCAGGCAGGGAGATGTTGCTGAGCACAGCGGGACTGGTGGTCTGAAGTGCATTTGTTTCAATGCGAGAAGTATAACAGGTAAGGCAGATAAACTTAGAGCTTGGATTAGTACTTGGAAATATGATGTTGTTGCTATTACAGAGACTTGGTTGAGGGAAGGGCAGGATTGGCAGCTAAATGTTCCAGGCTTTAGAAGCTTCAGACGGGATAGAGGGGGATGTAAAAGGGGTGGGGGACTTGCATTACTGGTTAAGGAGAATATCACAGCTGTACTGCGGGAGGACACCTCAGAGGGGTCATGCAGCGAGGCAATATGGGTGGAGATCAGGAATAGGAACGGTGCAGTCACGATGTTGGGGGTTTACTACAGGCCTCCCAACAGCCAGCGGGAGGTAGAGGAGCAGATATGTAGACAGATTTTGGAAAGATGTAAAGGTAACAGGGTTGTAGTGGTGGGTGATTTTAACTTCCCCAGTATTGACTGGGACTCACTTAGTGCAAGGGGCTTGGATGGGGCAGAATTTGTGAGGAGCATCCAGGAGGGCTTCTTGAAACAGTATATAGATAGTCCAACTAGGGATTGGGCCATTCTGGACCTGGTATTGGGGAATGAGCCCGGCCAGGTGGTCGAAGTTTCAGTGGGGGAGCATTTCGGGAGCACTAATTATAACAATATTAGGCAGGAACCGAAGAATTTAGATTGGGGGCGGCTGTTTGAGGGTAAATCAACATCTGACATGTGGGAGTCTTTCAGACGTCAGCTGATTAGAATCCAGGACCAGCATGTTCCTGTGAGGAAGAAAGACAAGTTTGGCAAGTTTTGGGAAGCTTGGATAACGCGGGATATTGTGAGCCTAGTCAAAATGAAAAAGGAAGCATTTGTAAGGGCTGGAAGGCTAGGAACAGATGAAGCACTTGAAGAATATAAAGACAGTAGGAAGGAACTTAAGCAAGGAGTTAGGAGGGCTAAAAGGGGTCAAGAAAAGTCATTGGCAAACAGGATTAAGGAAAATCCCAAGGCTTTTTATACATATATAAAGAGCAAGAGGGTAACCAGGGAAAGGGTCAGCCCACTCAAGGACAGAGATGGGAATCTATGCGTGGAGCCAGAGGAAATGGGCGAGGTGCTAAATGAGTATTTTGCATCAGTATTCACCAAGGAGAAGGACTTGGTGGATGATGAGCCTAGGGAAGGGAGTGCAGATAGTCTCAGTCATCTCATTCTCAAAAAGGAGGAGGTGTTGGGTGTCTTGCAAAGCATTAAGGTAGATAAGTCCCCAGGGCCTGATGGGATCTACCCTAGAATACTGAGGGAGGCAAGGGAAGAAATTGCTGGGGCTTTGACAGAAATCTTTGCATCCTCATTGGCTACAGGTGAGGTCCCAGAGGACTGGAGAATAGCCAATGTTGTTCCTTTGTTTAAGAAGGGTGGCAAGGATAACCCAGGAAATTATAGGCCGGTGAGCCTTACGTCAGTGGTAGGGAAACTATTAGAGAGGATTCTTCGGAACAGGATTTACTCCCATTTGGAAACAAACGAACTTATTAGCGAGAGACAGCATGGTTTTGTGAAGGGGAGGTCGTGTCTTACTAATTTGATTGAGTTTTTTGAGGAAGTGACGAAGATGATTGATGAGGGAAGGGCGGTGGATGTTGTCTATATGGACTTTAGTAAAGCCTTTGACAAGGTCCCGCATGGCAGACTGGTGCAAAAGGTGAAGTCACACGGGATCAGAGGTGAGCTGGCGAGATGGATACAGAACTGGCTCAGTCACAGAAGACAGAGGGTAACAGTGGATGGGTGTTTTTCTGAATGGAGGGATGTGACTAGTGGTGTTCCGTAGGGATCAGTGCTGGGACCTTTGCTGTTTGTAGTATATATAAATGATTTGGAGGAAAATGTAGCTGGTCTGATTAGTAAGTTTGCGGATGACACAAAGGTTGGTGGAGTTGCGGATAATGATGAGGATTGTCAGAGGATACAGCAGGATATAGATCGGTTGGAGACTTGGGCGGAGAAATGGCAGATGGAGTTTTAATCCGGACAAATGTGAGGTAATGCATTTTGGAAGGTCTAATGCAGGTGGGAGGTATACAGTAAATGGCAGAACCCTTAGGAGTATTGACAGGCAGAGAGATCTGGGCGTACAGGTCCACAGGTCACTGAAAGTGGCAACGCAGGTGGATAAGGTAGTCAAGAAGGCATACGGCATGCTTGCCTTCATCGGTCGGGGCATAGAGTATAAAAATTGGCAAGTCATGTTGCAGCTGGCTGTACAGAACCTTAGTTAGGCCACACTTAGAATATTGCGTGCAATTCTGGTCGCCACACTACCAGAAGGACGTGGAGGCTTTGGAGAGGGTACAGAGGAGGTTTACCAGGATGTTGCCTGGTCTGGAGGGCATTAGCTATGAGGAGAGGTTGGAAAAACTCGGATTGTTTTCACTGGAACGACGGAGGTGGAGGGGCGACATGATAGAGGTTTACAAAGTTATGAGCGGCATGGACAGAGTGGATAGTCAGAAGTTTTTTCCCAGGGTGGATGAGTCAGTTACTAGGGGACATAGGTTTAAGGTGCGAGGGGCAAAGTTTAGAGGGGATGTGTGAGGCAAGTTTTTTTACACAGAGGGTGGTGAGTGCCTGAAACTTGCTCCCTGGGCAGGTGGTGGAAGCAGATACGATAGCGACATTTAAGAGACATCTTGACAAATATATGAATAGGAAGGGAATAGAGGGATATGGGCCCCGGAAGTGCAGAAGGTGTTAGTTTCGGCAGGCATCAAGATCGGCGCAGGCTTGGAGGGCCGAATGGCCTGTTCCTGTGCTGTACTGTTCTTTGTTCTTTGTTCCAGAGGGAAAGAGTGGGAACTGATATTTGGACTGAACTATGAATTGTCTATAAAACAGTTAGCTGCTATCTATAATTTCAATACAAGGCATTAACTGTCAGATCAGAAGTATTGTTGCACACTCACTTAAACCTTGATAACTGAGCTTTTATAATTCATGGAAATAATTTGACATGCATATTAGTGGTTACCAGCAATTACATTCTAACAAAGCTTTATTTTCAAGTCAGCTGTCTGGAATATGCATTCAGAGTTTTGCATTGATAGGGTGCAGAGTGCTATTGAGGTGTCATGTCACTGCACTTACTCAAAATATAATTAGACTCTTATCAGATCCAAGTTATAACTGCCTCATGTACTCTCTGTAATTGTAAAAACACAGGCTTCATGTTTGTGTTATTCTCACCTTTGCTTGAAATAGCAATACAATGCTGAGGAAGATCTGAATAAATTTCCACTTAGTGCTGGAAACAGTGATAAAGGAGAAAAACAGAGAAATACTATTGTGTCAGTTCCTATTCCTATCTATTCACAACACACATTACTCTTTGAGAGAGAAAGTACTAGCATTAATATACACTCTAGCTCATGTTCTTTCTATAATGGAGAATCCAGGGCTTTATTTCCAAACCATGGCAATTTCAGCAGTACTGTGATCGAAATGTTCAATAAAGCCAGTCACTGCATTCCCACCAAACTGGTGAGGACAGGCCCAGACTGAGGATGGTGAGGACAGGCCCAGACTGAGGATGGTGAGGACAGGCTGTGCCCAGACTCAGGATGGTGAGGACAGGCTGTGCTCAGACTGAGGATGGTGAGGGCAGGATGTGTCTGAGGATTGTGAGGACAGGCTGTGCCCAGACTCAGGATGGTGAGGCAGGCTATAAATAGGCTGATTATAGTGAGCATGACCCAGAGAGGTGGTTCACTGTAATATTCCCTCTACTGCCATGAAGGGCATCACAAGTCCTTTGATCAGAATGTTGAAAAGGTGTGGGGAGTAGTGGGTGCTACTCACTAGTAGTGAACATTAATCCAGAGCATCTCTCATTGGCGCCTCTATGTCCTGTGCCAGCATGCTGTCTGTATATATAGTTTATTAAAGTGGATTGTTTGCCCATTCTGGGGCCCATTGTAGGTTGGCCCACTACAGGTTGCCATGTTTTATGCTGCTACTCTGGTGATGTTGTCCTTTTAAAAGCAGCAGATGTGTGTTTATAACACCTGGAACTAACAAAGGGGAAAAAGCAGAGAATAGAAAGATGGTCAAACACCCACCACCATTCTGCTGAGTACTTGTGAAGGACAAGTGATCATTCAGTCAACAAACTAAATTGTCAGGTCCAGATGAAAGCATTCCTTATCTTGGGAATCTTAGAGAATGTGAGTGATCGATTCTAGCCTCTCCCCAACCTTGTATTTCTTGTAGCAAGGTGTTAATTATTTAAACTAATTGGGGCCAGGCCTGTTTGAATAGTTAGAAACACAGTGGAAAAATCTATGTGCCAGGCATTTCCTTGCAGCACATAGCATGCCAAGTCGGTCCCGATAGTGTGCCATATCTGTCTAGTATACTGCACACCTCCATAGTGTGCATGCGTGTCTCTATAATGAGACATGTGTGGCGCTATGGTGTGCATGTGTGTCTCTGTGTGCCATCTGTGCCCCTATAGTGTGCCATGCCCCTACTGCTGTTCCTTCACTTTTCATCCTTTTCTTTACAATAGTAAGGAATGGAAAGTATAGATTCTCCCTGTTCTGAGATTCTGAGATTGAAGGTTATGTCTGATGAATTGTACAATTGCCATACACTAATCCATTAATAAAAATAAGAATACAGAGTCAGACGGAACATTTCTCAGGAAACTAACATTCTTCCAAGGGGTTACTAGGCTGGCAGATGTGAGAAACAGGAATGAGTAGTACAGTAGGGAGTGCTCTCCTGTGGCTGGGTTCTTGGGGCCAATGTGGATCACACTCCCCAGTTCTTTCCCTTTCCCTATGGGACAGCATCTCCCGCAGCCCTGCTGCCTCCTGATATCAGGAGATGCCAAACCTGTGTGCCACCTCTCAGTGCATGAGTGACATCCCGCCCAAGATGTGCATCTTAAGAGCGTAAGTTAACCTCAAGTTTAGCAAGTTTTTCATATGTAGCGTTAACACTTGAAATAAAGTAAATCCCTGGGGTATCCTTTCAGTGTGCTGCTGTTTCCATGACACTTGCTCCACTTTATTCAAAATTATTTCATTCAAATTATCTGATAATTCAAATTTGTTAAAGGCAAGAATACTTTGGAATGATCAGGAGCAGACTGCAATTGAGGCTTACAAAAGTAAAATACTGCGGCTGCTGGAAATAAAAACATAAAATGCTGGAAATAATCAGCAGGTCAGGCAGCATCTGTGGAGAGAGAAGCAGAGTTAAGGTTTCAGGTCTGTGACCTTTCATCAGTTTCAGGTCTGTGACCTTTCATCATGATGTAAGGTCACAGACCTGAAACGTCAATTCTGTTTTTCTCGCTCCACAGATGCTGCCTGACCAGCTGACTATTTCCCGCATTTTCTGGTTTTATTTGCAATTGAAGCTTCGTGGGATCAGTGTTCTTCTTTACTGGGAGTGTACAGTTGTGGCAGAGCGCCTGGAATTAATGGGCCTGTCCAGTTCCTGAAGAACACTCGAAGGATATAAAGAACATCTTGTAACATGTGGCACCTTAAGACCTTGCAAGAAACTTGCAAGTGTTGGAATCCAAGCTTTAACGTATTGCTTTCAACACTTGCATTCAAAGGCCAACACTCCAGCATTGGTCTGGAGTTTCCAGAAATTGAAGATTATTCTCCAAGACACTGCTGTGATTAACCCTGGAGAATAATCAATGGGGGCTTGAAAGAAAATTGACTTTTTAAAAATTTTCTTTTAACATCTTTGCTTATTAGTGTTATGACCAGGTGAAAAAGAGGTCTAGGGTTCCCATTCGGGCTTCACCTGGTCTTACTGTAACAGGGTTTAATTTTAAACAAACCATGTTTTTTTTAGCTCCCCCTTGGTGAATCCTTGCTTTCCAATTATAAGGCAAAGAAACCAGCACAAACAGGCTTTCTTAGGTTTAAAGAAGAAAAGTTGAACTTCATTAAACTTAAACTCTAATTCGGTTGACGCCTACGGATACACAACATGGCCACACTGGCATGCATACGCGATACACACATGCAAATAGAGACAGAAAAGAGCAGAAGTAAAATAAAGTGGAAAAGTTTGAGGCAATATCTGAAGAGTTTTTGTTACAGTTCTTCGAGCTCACTGTAGAGTCCTTGATTGTAGGTAGATCTTGCTTTTTGTTGGGGCCCAGTATTCTTCTTAAACCTCGTTCGTGTAGGAGACTTTTCTTTCTTGGGGTACATATGTCTTCAGTGGATTCAGAGGCTTGTGAGAAAGAGATGGGAGCAGACAGGAGAGATCTTCTCAGTCCAGGAGCAAACAGACATTCTCTGTTCAAACTGTTAGTACAATTCAGAAAAACCCAGGTTGTCAAGCAGATTAGTCATGTGACTAACTGGTCTGACCACATCTTGGATTGTATCACCTTAGCAGTCTCTGGAATGCTCCTCTTACAATACCTGGTGGTCAAGGTCCATTGTGGGTTGAATGTGTCAGGGAATGGTTCTTTGTCCTTCCAATCACCATCTATTAATATACAAATGTATTTTCCAGCCACAGCTGATCTGTTTAACAAGTCCTTTCTTCACTCCAGTAACAGTTTAAAATCAATGTTCATGACAAAATTAATGTGCCTCATTCTTGGCAGGTGGGGGTCTAGCATGACATTAGTTATAAGTGTATTGGCGATGGGGAAAAGAGGCTGGTTGACTGAGGGTCAAGAATCGTCCAATCAGATAACCAAGAATCTGTTTGCTTTCCAATTGGTGGGGGAGGCAGTACACCGTGAAGAAGGACATGTTGGGTGACCAATGGTGAGAGCATGGGGGCAGGGCGGTGGAAGACAGGAGGTCATGTGACTAAACCTCCAGGACTATGTCCAAAGTTGGCAGACCCAATTCAAAGCAGCTGTGAAATTTAGCATTTCACACTTGATCTTGCAATGTTATCAGCCACCCATCTCACGGATGTGTACACAGGCTCCATATTCTAATAATTAGCATTTACACTGTCTCTGTCACCGATAACCACACCCTCTCCACACCCCCACCATGTTACTGGCAGCCTTTCATCTCATGAGATGATGGTTTACGCCTTGGTGGTCAACTCTATGCTAAAGCATCACCTGGTGTGGTTCAGGGGCCCCACTCTGGCATGGCAGTCTCTGCCACACTTGCTGTAGATGAAGGCAGTGGGCTGTGAAGGTGCAGGATTCTCTGGCCTCTCTTTTCTTTGGGTCCTCTTCTCAACCTGCTGAGTTTTCCATTTCTCTTCACCTCTTCCGATGCCTGTCTCTACAGTCGGCCTCCAGACATCCTGGCCCTTGGCGACTGTTACCCGTTGTCTGTGTCGATGTCCGCCATTTTCATATCTCGCTTGCAGGTGCCCTTGTAGCAGAGGTATGAGCATCCAGTAGGCTGGGACCCAGTAGCCAGTTCATTGTGAAGAAGGTCTTTGGGTATATGGCCATCATCGATCTGCTGAATGTGGCTGAGCCATCCCAGACATCGTTAGCTTTATAATGAGTGTATGCTGATGGAATTAGCACGCTTCAGGACCTCTGAGCTGATGATAATAAAAACAAGAAATGCTGGAAATACTCAGCAGGTCTGGCAGCATCTGTGGAGAGAGAAGCAGAGTTAACGTTTTGGGTCAGTGACCCTTCTTCAGAATTGAGTTAACTCTGCTTCTCTCTCCACAGATGCTGCCAGACCTGCTGAGTATTTCCAGCATTTCTTGTTTTTATTTCAGATTTCCAGCATCCGCAGTATTTTGCTTTTATCTCTGAGTTGGTGACCTTGACCCACCAAGAGATGCCGTGAATATGTCTGAGACAGTGAAGCTGGAAGCTGTTCAGCCTTTTCTCCTACCTAGCATATGTTGTGCATGTCTCAGTACTGTAGAGGAGTGCACTGAAGACAGACGCTTGATGTTAATTTCCATGTTACTACTCCTCTATAGCCTCTCCCATGCTGCACAGCAACTTCAGTGTGAGAGATAGGAAAGCGTACGACTGCTCGCAGGCTGAGGAGTTGAACCCACTGCAATACCTTTTTGCCATGATTTGGGTCCAGGTTTGCCAACGGACAGAAAGTAAGGTCACCCGAAGCTTGTTCCATGAAGACAGAACTTTCTGTATATGCCGTACTGCTTTGAGAGCTCTGTTAAGCCATGGGAGACTGCCTAATCGGCAGCTTTAAATGGGGTAATGTCCTGTTCCTAGGGCGACTGCTGGGTCTGCCTTCCCTTTGAAATTGGGTAGAGAGCCTTTTACAGCTTATTTAAAAAAGTCTCCTCATGCTCAGAGTTGAGATCAAGGTCCACACAGTAGCTGCAAAACACAAGTTCTCAGAAGGAGGCGTGTGTAGACAGCAAGGACATGAAATTAGATCCAGAGAGCAAAATTTTTTTTAAAAGGGCTTTACAGCGTTTCTTTGGATGTGCCAAATGTCTATTGGAAACAGAAGGCAGCATGGTCCCTCCAATGGCCCATCACAGACCCATGTGATGTTTGGAGTGGGGTTTTCAGTCCATGGCCCTTATCGTCTGTTCAAACACAGGCACATATGTAGATTTAGACTCTTCCAACACAAATATTTTTGGTGGCACATTTCTGTCAGTGAAAGAACGCTCATAAAATAATCTGTAAACCAGCAGGATAGGGCAGCTCATTCACCAGCCTCCAGGGGTTGTTAGCACAGACATTTCTGCCATGGTGCTATACAGACGGCTCCAGGATCCACATAACACTTTATAGATTTCTGTTTTGCTTTACATTTGAAAATATTCATTGCTTTTCACAACACAGAGTAAAAACACAATGGGTAGAAGAGAGAATGGTGTAGGTTTTGCGGAAGATGCTTTATATTGTGGGGTGTGGTCGACAGTGCTTGCAACTCACAGGTGGCAATAGAACCCCACTTTTTCACAGGGTTTGTGAATTGCCAATCAGTTAATCCAGCTTCACTATTGTCTGATAAAGATTTACACTGGGTGGATGTGTAAACAGGGAATGTGACACCGAGTGAGTGGAAATTGAGAGTGTGACACTGAGTGAGTGGCAATCGGGAACATGACACCGAGTGAGTGGAAACCGGGAGCGTGACACCGAGTGGGTGGAAATCAGGGTTGTGACACCGAGTGAGTGGAAATCAGGGGTGTGACACCGAGTGAGTGGAAATCGGGGGTGTGACACCGAGTGAGTGGAAATCGGGGGTGTGACACCGAGTGGGTGGAAATCGGGGGTGTGACACCGAGTGGGTGGAAATCGGGGGTGTGACACCGAGTGGGTGGAAATCGGGGGTGTGACACCGAGTGGGTGGAAATCGGGGGTGTGACACCGAGTGAGTGGAAATCGGGGGTGTGACACCGAGTGGGTGGAAATCGGGGGTGTGACACCGAGTGAGTGGAAATCGGGGGTGTGACACCGAGTGGGTGGAAATCGGGGGTGTGACACCGAGTGAGTGGAAATCGGGGGTGTGACACCGAGTGAGTGGAAACTGGGAGCGTGACACTGAGTGAGTGGAAACCGGGAGCGTGACACTGAGTGAGTGGAAACCGGGAGCGTGACACTGAGTGAGTGGCAATCGGGAACGTGATACCAAGTGAGTGGAAATCGGGAGCGTGACACAGAGTGAGTGGAAACTGGGAGCGTGACACTGAGTGAGTGGAAACCGGGAGCGTGACACCGAGTGAGTGGAAATCGGGAGTGTGACACTGGGTCTTAATTGTGTATCAATTGTTCGATTATATGCAGGTGGAGGCTGTTAATTGGGGTCTTGCTTGAACACTTACTGAGACTGGGGGAGGGTTTTGAGTGAGGAGCTACATGTTTGTAATCCTTTTACTCTGTACAATAAATGTGAAACTGAGTAAAGACAGGCTGCAGCATTATCCTTCCACAACAAGCTTTCTGGAGTTTAACATGGTACTAGAGGATGGTTGCCTAAAGCTGAAGGTTGGAAACTAGAAATGTATTTTTACTTAGAAAACTAAAATCTCTCTGGCTATTGTGGAAAATATGGCAGAAAACAAGTGTACATTGACAGGGCATGATTACACTCCGATGTTTTCTGAGTCTGAACCATATGACCAGTGGAAGAATGAAGTGGATATGTGGACACGGGTGACATCATTACCAAAGTGGAAACCAGGTATGGCCTTGGTGTTGTCACTTCCTACCAAAAGTAAAATCAGAAATAAAGTGTTTTGTGAATTGGATGCTCATCAGTTGGATACTGATGAAGGTTTGGATTTCTGTTAAAATTCTTGGATGAAATTTACAAAGAAGATGACCTATTGAATGGGTATGAGTCTTGGTCAGACTTTGATAGATTTTGGAAAACAGTTGGCTATTCAATGGAGGAATATATCATGGACTTTAACAGACTGTATAGAAGATTGAGGGAATTCAATGTGGAGATCCCTGGTGCAGTGCGAGCATTTAAATTGCTAGATTGTGCTAGGATGTCACATATGGATGGGCTTCTGGTTCTACTTGGGGTTTGGTTCTTGGAAAAAGACTTCCTGTTAAGTCAGATGTCTGCTGCCTTAAAGAAATTTGTGGGGAAACATTCATTTCCTACAGCCCCGATAGAACAAACAGGGCATCCTGCGGTGACACAAAGAATGGAGGACTCAATGTTTGCTGGATTTCGAAATGGTCCAGATACTGGATGCAGGCACAAGTACAATGGAAAAATGAGGAATGAGGATGAAAGCACCTTTAACAGGTCTGACTATTACAGTGGAAGACAGAATTGGAATAGCAATCATAGGCGAATGAATCCCAGCAATGCCCAAGGAACAGTTAATAGATGCTTCAGATGTGACTCAAAGTATCATATGCAATGAACTGCCCAAAGCAGAGGGACAGAGTCCTCAAAACAACACATGACACAGAGAATTCTGAGGCAGAAAAGGAAGATACTGATGAATCTGAATGAATTGCACTAGTCACAAGGAGTTTTAGTCTTGTGATGAATGTGTTAGTTGCAGATTCATTCAATTGTGCCGTATTAGGTAATGCTTGCACATTGACAGTATGTGGAACAGATTGGTTACAATGTTATTTGGATTCACTCAGTAGTGAGGATCGATGCAAGATTAAGGAGTATAAAAGTACTATCAGCTTTAGGTTTGGTGATGACAACATATTGAAGTCACTGAAGAGAGTAGGAGTTCCATGTGAAATAGCTGGGGTAAACCATTTTATCAGTACTGAACCGAAACGTTAACTCTGCTTCTCTTTCCACAGATGCTGCCAGACCTGCTGAGTGATTCCAGCATTTCTTGTTTTTGTTTCAGATTTCCAGCATCCGCAGTATTCTGCTTTTATTTTCAGTACTGATGTAGTCTCTACTGAGTAAACCTTCAATGAAAAAGGCACAAATGAAACTTGATATGGAGCATGATAAGGCAATTGTTTTTGGAAAGTCAGTGAAGTTGTCGTTTACCCTGTCAGGGCATCATTGTACCCCATGATGTTTCTAGTCAGAGTGCTAAAGAAGTATTTTTGGCATCAGGTGATAAGAATCAGAGATAAAAAGCAAATTGTCTTAAAGTTACACAGACAATTTGCTTACCCTTTTTGTCAAAGATTAAAAACCCTGCTAAAGGATGCAGGTGTGATTAATAATGAGTATACGAGGATAATAGAAGAGAGTAGTGAAAAGTGTGAAATCTGTAAAAAGTATCGGAGGACTCCATCACGTCCTATTATAAGCCTTCCAATGGCATGTGACTTTAACTAGGTAGTTGTCATGGATTTAAAGATAAAGACAAGAATGTTTTCATTCTGCATTTTATAGACCTAGCAACTCGATTTAGTCTTTTTACAATAATAAATAACAAGGACAAAAAGCTGATTACAGATAAAATCATGGAGAAATGCATAGGGGCTGAATTTGGGGCACCAGCTAAGCTTCTGACTGATAATGGAGGGAAATTTGTCAATGAAGAGTTCAGAGACTTGTGAAAACATAAACATTATGGTTACAAATACAGCAGCTGAAAACCTTTTCTCTGTGAAAGGAATCACACAGTAGTTGATGAAATACTACATAAAATCTTAGCTGATCAACCAAACTGCAAGTTGACAACTGCCCTGGCATGAGCAGTTCATGCAAAGAATTTACTTCAGGTAGTTGGAGGATATAGTCCCCATCAAATGGTCTATGGGTGGAATCTCAAATTGCCTTCTGTACTGTGCGACAGTCCTCCTACTCTGGAAGGTAGTACAATTAGTTCCATTTTTTTCTGCACATTTGAATACTTTTCATGCAGGGCAACGGGCTTTCATCAAGGCTGAGATCTGAGAAAATTCGGAGAACTCTGAGGCATCATATAAGACCATCTGCGACTGAATTTAATTCAGGAGATTTGGTGTATTATAAATGAGGGTCTGAGGGACTGGAAGGGCTGTGGCAAGGTACTCGGTCATGGTGGTAAGACAATTGTTATCAAGACTAGAAATCAAACTGTTAAAATTCATTCCTCACAATTAATCGGGGTTGATTACAAAAATCTCAGAATCTGAGCAGTTGATAGAGGGAAACAATGCACCTTGTACCTCAAATACTCATGTGTTTTGTGATGAAGGTCCTGAGGAACAGAATGAGATAGATCAAGGGTTGAATAGTGATGTGAGCGATCATGACGCTCAAGAAAGAGCTATTGCATCCAAAGGACAATTGGCCCGAGCAGGTACTCAGGTGACATATATTCCGGAGGGATCTAATAAATGGAGGGATGCAACAATTTTGGGATATACAGGAAAATCTATAGGCAAATTTAAATATTGATTGAATGTTCAAGATGATGACCAAGAAGCCAGAGCCATGGACTGGCAGAATGGGGTGAAAGAGTGGAGAATAAGGAAGCACAGTGCAAGTTCTAATAGTGGGTCTGGAAGTGACTCTTGCTCAAGAAATTATCCTGTTCTGGAGAAAGAGCCTCTGATAGTGCAAGAGAGAGATCTTACAGCAGTGGTCCTGAAAGACATCAAAGTGCTAATAGAGGCCGTAGTTTGAACAAAAGCTGGAGAGCAGTCTCGGAACAGAACTAGAAGCAGAAGTCCTCATGACCATGACGTTTTAGGGATGCCAATAAACTTGAGGATAAGTTAATAAGAGAAGCAAAACATAAGGAATTAGAGAATTGGAGAGAGTTTGGAATTTATTCTGAGGTACCAGATAGGGGACAGCCAGCCTTGTCACATTGATGGATTTGTACTGAAAAAGTCCTTCCGATGGAATTTATAAGGCTAAAGTGAGGCCAGTTGAGAAGGGTTTTGAAGAGCGACTGGGTGATACCCACAGCTGGAAAAGTAATCTTGAAAATCTTTTTAGCTCTTTTGGCCATATATTCATAGGAATGTAAATTCATTGACATAAAAGCTGCAGTTCTGCAGGGTGATCATTTTCAGAGAGGCGATTTTTTTGAAACCATCTAAAGAGGCAGCAGATACAGAAGGAAAGCTATGGAAACTGAACAAATGTGTCTATGGCCTAAATGATGCTTCCAGGGTGTGGCATTTCTCAGTGAGATCTGTTTTCTTGAAAATTGGTTGTGTTCAACTAAAAGCAGATCCCGCAATGTTTTGTTGGTATCATAAAGGAAAACTTTCAGGCATCTTCATGATGCATGTTGATGATTTCTTATGGGGTGATACTGTGGCTTTTGAGAAATATGTTAAGATTAGGGCAGAATTTAAGATTGGGAGTCAGGCTTGTGGGGTCCTTAAATATATTGGTTCAGATATTAAGTAGACTAGGTCTGGAATAACTTTAAATCAACAATCCTATTTAGAGAGTGTTACTCCCATCCTTGTTAATTATGTTAGCTCATCACAAAGATATAAAAAAAACAGTATAACTCATTGGTTAGGCCACAACTTGAGTACTGTGTGCAGTTCTGGTCACCCCATTACAGAAAGGATGTTATTGCACTAGACGGGGTACAGAGGAGATTTATGAGGATGTTGCCAGGACTGGAAAATGCAGCTATGAGGAAAGATTGGATAGGCTGGGGTTGTTCTCCTTGGAACAGAGAAGGCTGAGGGGAGATCTCATTGAAATGTACAAAATTGTGCGGGGCCTGGATAGAGTGGAGGTGAAAGGTCTATTCACCTTAGCAGAGAGGTCAGTGACGAGGTGGCATAGATTTAAAGTGATTGGTAGAAAAATTAGAGGGGAGATGAGAAAAAACGTTTTCACCCAGAGGGTGGTAATGGTCTGGAACTCACTGCCTGAAAGGGAAGTTGAGGCAGAGACCCTCAACTCATTCAAGAGAAGTCAGGATATGCACCTCAAGTGCCGTAAGCTGCAGGGCTACGGACCAAATGTTGGAAGGTGGGATTAGAATAGGTGGGTCATTTTTCGGCCAGCACAGACATGATGGGCCAAGTGGCCTCTTTCTGTGCCTTAAACTTTCTATGATTTTATGATTATATCTGAAGCAGAGGTTGAGCAATTGCGAAGCTTGATTGTTCAATTAAATTGGTTGTGTACTTAGACTAGACTTGATGCTAGCTTTGATGTGCTGGAGCTATGTACGATGATGAAACACCAAAAGTTGAGAAAGCTTTAAGGGCAAATAAAATGTTAAAAAGATAAATCTGGAGAAATGTGTACTAAAGTTCCCATCCTTGGGTGACCCAAAGAACATGAAACTAGTCAGCTTCACATGCTAATCTTCCTGATGGATATTCAAGTGTTGCTAGTTTCATAATATTTCTGATGTGTGAAAATGGGAAGTGTTGTCCTTTAGCTTGGGAAGCTAAGAAAATAAAAAGGGTCATTAAAAGCACTTTAGCTGCGGAAACACTGGGTCTTGTGGAGGCAGTGGATATGGGGTTCTATTTGCCAAATATTTTATGTGAAGTTCTAAACAAGGGGCATACTAAAGATAGGATACCCATTGAATGTTATGTGGATAATGTACACTCTACAAAATGTGCGAGTGAGAACAGACTATGTATTGACCTTGCTGGATTGAAACAAATGCTGGGGAGAAAGGAAATAACCAGACTTAAATGGGTAGATGCAAGTAGTCAGCTATCCGATTGTTTTCCAAAAAGAAATGCTAGTAAAAAGAAATTGTTAGGGGTGCTAGAGGAGGGGCATCTCGCAATGTAATACTTGGTATCTAATATGGAATTTATTTTGATTTATTTAAAATGTTCTTTGAGCATGTTAATTATTTGTACAAAATTGTAATTTATTTTGAAATGCTGTTTGAACATATTTCTAAGTTTTATTATAAAAGAAATAAGGGAATCTGTTAATTGTGCATCAGTTCTTTGATTATATGCAGGTGGAGGGTGTTAATTGGGGTCTTGCTTGAGCACTGATAAGCAGACACTTACTGAGACTGGTGGAGGGTTTTGAGTGAGGAGCTACATGTTTGTAATCCTTTTACTCTGCACAATAATGTGAAACAGAGTAAAGATAGGCTCCAGCATTATCCTTCCACAACAAGCCTTCTGGAATTTTACGCCGGATGAGTGTAAATGGGGCGTGTGACACTGGAGGGGGAGTGTGATACTGGGTGTGTAAAGTGCGAGTGTAACACCGGGTGGGTGTATAAATGTGCGAGTGTGACACTGATGAGTTGTTGCCCTCAAAACTAATCGATGTGCCCATCAATTTTTCCTATAACGTCACGAGTGCAAGCGTTCTAAAAATAGTAAATTCTCAAATATTTCAAGGTCTGTCATGTGAGGTTCATTATTTTCATTTTCCATTTTCCTTTGTCTGATGGGTCTTGACTGACCTGGCTATTTTGCCTGTTTGTTGCCATGGTTTCAGTAAGAAAATACTTCAGGCCTTTTCTTCAATGCTAATGTTAAGGTAAAATCTGTTCTGATCCTGAACATTAGTATGTGGCTCACTTGTTATGTTGTTTTTCCCAAGTGGCCTAATTTCCTCTTCCTTTCTCCTTCTCTGGACAGAGACTAATGGTGGACTTTGGTCCCTAGGACCAGACCTGACCCACATCATGATCAAACAGGAGCCAAACCTATTGTCAGAGCCCTGTCACGCCTCTCCATCGACACAAGGAGCAGCTCTTTCTGGACAACACATGAACTCTGCTCCACCATCAAACTCCACAGAAGAACCGGTATGTATGAAGAGACTGAAAGTGCAAAAGGCAGAGTTATCATTATCAGTGTCCCTCTCACAGGCTCGTCTAAAGAGGCAGCTCCTTGTTACCACAGGCCCCTTGTACCCTTTCGTTGTCCTTTGAGTCTCCCTTTCAGCCGTGCTACATTATACCCATGTCTTTCCTGTCTTCCTGTCATGACAGATTATGATATATTCCTGTCCCATTTTACCCTCATCCTGGAGTTATCTCTGCAAGGACAAGCACATTATACAGTCGTAACAGTAGTCTCACTGTCAGGATAGACACATTATATAGTCTAAACATCAGTGTCACTGTCAGGATAGGCACATCATACAGTCGTAACATCAGTCTCTGCTTTGAGATGGATACACTATACCCTTGCCCCACAAGTTTCCCCATCAGCTGGGCAAGAACACAGAGTGTCCCATTGCACAATAATTTGAGAAATGTAGCTGTGATATTAAACATATATACATTGTTCTGCTGAGCACTAGAGCCCAGCCATTAACACCTCTCTACATAGTCTGATGTGATTTACCCAACAATAAACCTGCCTGGCTGCTGGAAGGTAGCGGGCAATTCTCTGCCTATAACCACCACCCCTCGTTATACAGTGACATGCTTAACCCTCTTGTTCTTTGATATGGTGTGTTTTGGTGTGGGATGGATATAGAAGAGGGGAAGGGGCAGAGAACAGAAAATAAAGCAGAAACTGAGCTGCTCCACGGTCTGAGCAATGAACCCTGCTCGCACTGCCGGCATCTTCACCACAGGATTTTTGTTTCCTCACAGGCCCAGACAGAACCAAACACAGTGCCTCAAATCAAAGTCGAACCCAAAGATCTCAATCAGTTCCTCAGTGCCCACACAGGTAGGAAATTAAACAAGGATAGCAGCAACTGACAGGGCAATCTCCAGCTAACAGGGGAGAAACAGCCATTATTGGGATTTGTTGCTCTTATCTGACAAGCATAAGACTTTCCATTAGCTGTGGTTCAGTTGCTAGCCCCCTTGCTTCTGAGTCAGAACTTTGGGGGTTCAAATCCCACAACAGAAATTTGAGCATCGAATCTAAGCTGACATTCTAGTGCGGTATTGAGGAAGTGCTGCACTGTCAGAGGTGCTGTCTTTTGGATGAGAATTGTAGTATAAGGGTATCAAAGGGTTAATCTTGAGAGAATGTAAAGATTACTGCCCACCATGATGTGAAAGATCATGTGGGAGAGACTCTAGATCAGTTACAGCGTGGCTTTTGAAGGAGACGCACAGGCTAGTGTGGAGTGTATAAAGTTACGATACAATAAAGATTAATGTTTAAAGAAAACAGTTTAAGAGCTTCTCTGACTGATACGGCGGCAGCATAAAGAACCATAAATAACAGCGGTGGGATTGAGGTCCTGTACCCAGAAGAGAAAATTTGAAGCAACAATCATTCTTCGGTTAGAAGAGAAGAAACTTTAAAACAAGTAGCTGAAGAGACAAAACAAACTACATATCGTAGAAGGTCGAGAAAAGCTCCATAGATTGGGAGCGTGGCTGAAAAGCAAGCGAATGGGTGAGACATTGTGCCGAGGATAGAGAAATATCGGTTTTTAAAAAAAGCCTTTGAGGAGCTTAAAAGATTAATTTTCTACAGGCTTTGTGTGAGAACGAAAGAAAACAAAAACAGGGAAATCCCAATCCCTCACTAGGGCTGAACGTGAGGGCGAAGAATGGGAAAAGCTTGAAAAGCACACAAACTGAAAAGAAAAAGTCCGATAGTGAAGCAAAAAAGTGCGCAAAACCCTTGAACACAGCAGAGTCTCCGTTAACACAGTTATGCTGAAGAGGAAAAAAAGTCATTAAATCAGTCAAGCATGAACAAAATAAATAAACTCGAGCTAAAAAAAAAAGCAACTGGATCTGTTTATCGAACAGCTCTGTCAAATCCAATAGGCAGCTTATAAACATAAATGAACTTCTGAAAGAAAGGGGAAGTCCCTACCAGAAGCCTATAAAAAAACAAACAGGGAACACTGTCAAGCATCTCACCAAAGCAAGCTAGCCTGAAAAAAAGAGTTTCTTAAAGGGAAACACTCTAAAAAGTCTATAAAAATTTTAAAAATTGATCAAAATTTGCGAGTGCCAGAGAATTTCAAAAGTCACGAGGGATCCAATCAGACTCAAAACTGGGTACTATGGAGGAAAAGGTTCCTCATATACAGAATTGCATTGCAATTAGACAGCAAGTCCAAAACGGTGTAAGTGAATATACTATTATATTTAATTGGTGCTGCAGCTGATGATATAATAGCAAGACAGCATATTAATGAAAAATCAGCCACATTTAATGAGGTCTTAAAAGCTTGTGATTCCTACTTCAATTTGCACAGCAATAACAGACCAATCCTGCAAGGTGAGGTCAGAAGTGCTGAGTTGATGATCCATCTCGGCCTCCTCCTGAAGTCCCCAGCATCACAGATGCAAGACTTCAGCCAATTCAATTCACTCCACGTGATATCAAGAAACAACTAAAGGCACTGGATACTGCAAAAGCTATGGGCCCTGACAATATTCTGGCAATAGTACTGAAGACCTGTGCTCCAGAACTTGCCACGCCCCTAGCCAAGCTGTTCCAGTACAGCTACAACACTGGCATCTACCCTGCAATGTGGAAAATTGCCTAGGTATGTCCTGTACACAAAAAGCAGGACAAGTCCAACCCGGCCAATTACTGCCCCATCAGCCTACTCTCAATCATCAGTAAAGTGATGGAAGGTGTCATCAACAGTGCCATCAAGCGGCACTTGCTTAGCAATAACCTGCTCAGTGACACTCAGTTTGGGTTCCGCCAGGGCCACTCAGCTCCTGACCTCATCACAGCCTTGGTTCAAACATGGACAAAACAGCTGAACTCAAGGTGAGGTGAGAGTGACACTATAAACATCCTGACATCAAGGCAGCATTTGACCGAGTATGGCATCAAGGAGCCCTAGCAAAACTGAGGTCAATGGGAATCTGGGGGAAAACTGTCCGCTGGCTGGAGTCATACCTAGCGCAAAGGAAGATGGTTGTGGTTGTTGGAGGTCAATCATCTGAGCTCCAGGACATCACTGCAGGAGTTCCTCAGGGTAGTGTCCTGAGCCCAACCATCTTCAGCTGCTTCATCAATGACCGTCCTTCAATCATAAGGTCAGAAGTGGGGATGTTCGCTGATGATTGCACAATGTTCAGCACCATTCGTGACTCCTCAGATACTGAAGCAGTCTGTGTAGAAATGCAGCAAGACCTGGACAATATCCAGGCTTGGGCTGATAAGTGGCAAGTAACATTCGCGCCACACAATTGCCAGTCAAAGACCATCTCCAACAAGAGAGAATCTAACCATCTCCCCTTGACATTCAACGGCATTACCATCGCTGAATCCCCCACTATCAACATCCTAGGGGCTACCATTGACCAGAAACTGAACTGGAGTAGCCATATAAATACCGTGGCTACAAGAGCAGGTCAGAGGCTTGGAATCCTGAGGCGAGTAACTCACCTCCTGACTCCCCAAAGCCTGTCCACCATCTACAAGGCACAAGTCAGGAGTTTGATGGAATACTCTCCATTTGCCTGGATGGGTGCAGCTCCAACAACACTCAAGAAGCTCGACAGCATCCAGGGCAAAGCAGCCCGCGTGATTGGCACCCCATCTACAATCATTCACTCCCTCCACCACCGATGCACAGTGGCAGCAGTGTGTACCATCTACAAGATACACTGCAGCAATGCACCAAGGCTCCTTAGACAGCACCTTCCAAACCCGCGACCTCTACCAAATACATGTGAACACCACCACCTGCAAGTTCCCCTCCAAGTCACACACCATCCTGACTTGGAACTATATCGCTGTTCCTTCACTATCGCGGGGTCAAAATCCTGGAACTCCCTTCCTAACAGCACTGAGGGTGTACCTACCCCAAATGGACGGCAGCGGTTCAAGAAGGCAGCTCACCACCACCTTCTCGAGCAATTAGGGATGGGCAATAAATGCTGGCCTGGCCAGTGTCGCCCACATCCCATGAATAAATAAAAAAAATGGTGAGAAAAGATCTTGGTTCAGGAAACATCCTGTAACTGTTCAGTTCCTTCACCAGAGGGCTGAACAAGAGGCACCAGGAGAAAGTTATACTGTGGTGGGGGGAGGGCGAAAGGTGCCTTTAAACCCTGCAAAAACTTCCAACAGGAACAATGACACGCCAATAGAGCAGAATGATTTTATTGCAGAAAAATAGGGCATTTCAGTCAGATGTGCCGATATAAAATCTCACTACCTCAGCCTCTAAAGGAAAAGTAGTTAAGAATAGAGGGGTAAATGAAATTAGGCAACCACCTGCAGCAGACCAATCCAAATATTTTCTGGGCGAAATCAATGATCTGAAACAAGCATTTTGGTCAGCAGACGTATATGTTAACGGACATATCACTAATTTTAAAATCAACACCGGAGCAAGTGTGACAGTCCGGTCAGAAAAGAGCTGTGACTATCCACACATGTTCTGCAACCAACAGAAACTCAGTTACATGGCCCAGGAGGTGTTGTACTTGAAGTAACAGGGAAGTTACAAGCCACACTTCAATATAAGGGAAAGCAGAAGCACCGTCTGGCCTAAGCAATCAGGAGGTCTCACTCTTTAGAAGAGTTTGTATTGACCTTCATCTTATAAAGAAAGTTGGAGAAGTTAAACAAGAAGAATCCAGGAGCCAGGACAGAGGGAGAGTCCCCCAAACTAACCGGAGCACTGCAGAGAGTCCAGATTCCACCAGAGAGCCCGCACAGTGCGGCGAGAACCTGCACAAAATAACGCAGTCCGCCATGCCACTCAAAGACTACCAGGGTGAGAAAGAGAAATGCAGCAAGTTCCTGCAGGAATGCTACACGGACAGAGAACTTGGGAAGAAGCAAGTCCAACAAAATTGTCAGGTACAAGATCAAAGGGAACCGCTACTTTCGACCCAATTCCCAATTAGACTTTGGGAACATAATATAATAAAAGCAAAATACTGCAGGTGCTGGAAATCTGAAATAAAAACAAGAAATGCTGGAAATACTCAGCAGGTCTGGCAGCATCTGTGGAGAGAGAAGCAGAGTTAACATTTCAGGTCAGAGACCCTTCATCAGAATTGTGGGAATAGTTGGCGATGGATTTATTCGTCTTTGGGGGAAGATCCTATCTAATTATAGTTGATTGCTTCTCAACATGGATCTAAGTTATGCAGATGTACACAACAATGACTGAAGCAGTCATCAGAGTTTTACAAGAAGTTTTTGCAAGACATAATATACCTGATCAGATAGTATCCGATAATGGACCACAATTTGCAAACGATTACTTCATGCACTTTGTGGAAGAATGTGGATTTGTTCACCTAACAAGCTCTCCTAAGTATCCACAATCAAATGGAGAAGCTGAATGAGCAGTCAGAACCATTAAAACTATGTTGATGAAAAATCAAGATTTCCAATTCGCAGTAGGAAATAATGGAGGTGTGTAAAAAGGGCACTACAATTATCATGGGTGATTTTAATCTGCATATCGACTGGACATATCAAATTGGCAAGGGTAACATGGAAGACGAATTTGTAGAGTGCATCAGGGATTGTTTCTTAGAACAATACGTTGCAGAACCTTCCAGGGAACAGGCTATTTTCGACTTGGTAATGTGTAATGAGGTGGGATTAATAAGAGATCTCGTAGTTAAGGACCCTCTAGGGGGAAGCGATCATAACATGGTAGAATTTCAAATTCAGTTTGAGAGTGAGCAACTCGGGTCTCAAACCAGTGTCTTCAACTTTAAAAAGGTCAATTACAGAGGTATGAAGAAAGAGTTGTCTAAAGCAGGCTGGGAAAATAGACTGCAGGGGAAGTCAGTAGAGGAGCAGTGGCAGACTTTTAAGCAGATATTTCATAACACTCAGCAAACATTTATTCCAGTTAGAAGGAAGGACTTGATGAGAATGATGAACCAGCCATGGATAACAAAGGAAATTAAGGAGAGTATCAAATCAAAAACAAAGGCGTACAAAGCGGCGAAAGCTAGTGGTAGGCCAGAGGATTGGGAATTTTTTTTTTAAACCAGCAGCAGATGACTAAAAAACTAATAAAGAGGGAGAAAATTGATTATGAGAGTAAATTGGCAAGAAATATAAAAACAAACAGCAAGAGCTTCTACGGTATATAAAAAGGAAGAGAGTAGCTAACGTAAGTGTGGAACCCTTAGAGGATGAGACTGGGGAATTATAACAGGGAAATGGCAGATAATTTAAACCAATATTTTGCATCGGTCTTCACGGTGGAGAACACTATAAACATCCTGACAATAATAGATGAGCAAGGTGTAAATGGGAGGGAGGAATGTGCAACAATCTCTATCACGAGGGAAAACGTGCTGGACAAACTGATGGGACTAAAGGCAGACAAGTCACCAGGACCTGATGGCCTGCATCCAAGGGATTTAAAAGAAGTGGCTGCAGAGATAGTAGAGGCATTGGTCATAATATACCAAAACTCACTGGATTCCGGTAGGGTACCAGCAGATTTAAAAACTGCCAATGTGACACCCCCATTCAAGAAAGGAGGGAGACAGAAAGCAGGAAACTATAGACCAGTTAGCTTAACATCAGTCATTGGGAAAATGCTAGAGTTCATTATTAAGGAAGAAATATCAGGACATATAGAAAAACATAATGCAATCAGACAGTCAACATGGTTTCATGAAGGGGAAATCATGTTTGATAAATTTGTTAGAGTTCTTTGAGGATATAACAAGCAGAGTGGATAAAGGGGAACCAGTAGATGCAGGTTATTTGGATTTTCAGAAGACTTTCGATAAGGTGCCACATAAAAGGTTATTGCACAAAATAAGGGCTCAGGGAATTGGGGGTAATGTGTTGGCATGGATTGAGGATTGGCTAGCACGGATAAGGCAGAAAGTCAGGATCAATGGGTCTTTTTCAGGTTGGAAAGCTGTAACTAGTGGGGTGCCACAAGGATTGGTCCAAGGGCCTCAACTATTTACTATCTATATTGATGACTTGGAGGAAGGGACAGAGTGCAGTGTATCCAAATTTGCTGACGATACAAAAATAGGTGGGAAGGCATGTTTATTTATTTAGAGATACAGCACTGAAACAGGCCCTTCGGCCCACCGAGTCTGTGCCAACCAGCAACCACACATGTATACTAATCCTACATTAATCCCATACTCCCTACCACATCCCCACCTTCCCTCAATTCTCCTACCACCTATCTACATTAGGGGCAATTTACAATGGCCAATTTACCTATCAACCTGCAAGTCTTTGGCTGTGGGAGGAAACCGGAACACCCGGCGGAAACCCACGCAGTCACAGGGAGAACTTGCAAACTCTGCACAGACAGTACTCAGAACTGAACCCGGTCGCTGGAGCTGTGAGGCTGCGGTGCTAACCACTGTGCCACTGTGCTGCTATATTGTGATGAGGACACAAAGAATCTGCACAGGGATATAGATAGGTTAAGTGAGTGGGCAAAAACTGAGGTCATCCACTTTGGTAGAAAGTATAAAAAGGCAGATTATTATTTAGATGGAGAAAGACTACAAAATACTGCAGTACAGAGGGATCTGGATGTTCTTGTACATGAAACACAAAAAGTTAGCATGCAGATGCAGCAAGTAATTAGGAAGACAAATGGAATTTTGGCCTTTATTGCTAGGGGATTGGAGTTTTAAAATAGGGAAGTCTTGTTACAACTGTACAGGGTGTTGGTGAGGCCACACCAGGAATACTGCGTACAGTTTTGATCCCCATATTTAAGGAAGGATATACTAGCATTGGAGGCAGTTCAGAAAAGGTTCACTAGGCTGATTCCTGGGGTATAGGGGTTGTCTTATCAAGAACGGCTAAACAGGTTAGGCCTTTACTCATTGGAGTTTAGAAGAATGAGAGGTGATCTTATTGAATCATATAAGATTCTAAAGGGGCTTGACAGAGTAGATGTTGAGAATATGTTTCCACTAGTGGGGGAATCTCAAACTAGGGGACATAGTTACAGAATACGGGGTCACACATTTAAAACTGAGATGCGAAGGAATTCTTTCTCGCAGAGGGTGGTGAATCTCTGGAATTCTCTACCTGAGAGAGTTGTAGAGGCTGGGTCACTAATTGTATTTAAGGAGGAAGTAGATAGATTTTTGAAATCTCGGAATCGAGGGTTAGGCAGAGCAGGCCCAAAAGAGGAGTTGAGGCCTGGGACAGATCAGCCATAATCTTATTGAAAGGCGGGGAAGGCTTAAGGGGCTGAATGGCCTACTCCTGCTCCTATTTCTTATGTTCTTATGTACTGATATACAGAACTACTCCATTATTGTGTGGATAGGCACCATCAGAACTCTTAATGGGAAGAAAACTTCAAACTCAACTTCCAATTCTACCCAAGAAATTACTTCCAGGATTGCAAAGCAAGGATTATTAGAAAGTACAAGACAATGAAAAGTTGTATTGAAACAAATAGACCCATAATTATAACAGAAGATACCTTACAAGAAACCTACCAAAGTTATCAGAAGGGCAAAAGGTATGGGTACGAGACCAAAATAGAGAAGGGGTAATTCTCCAGGTAGACGAGAATCAACAGCGATCTTATCTAGTATGAACTGAAGAAGATTCTACACAGAATAATAGAAGGAATCTTATTCCTTTACATCAAAGATGTCAATCAGTCATACATTTAGACGACTCAGACGATGAAGCGAAAATTCAAAAAGCACCGAACACTACAAACCACAACGAAGGCCGTCCAAGTCAAGAAACAAGGGATCAGAGAAAGACAACTAATCTTCCATATCAGACAACACCAATAACAGGGAGAATTGTGAAGCCTCCTGATAAGTTGAATCTGTGAAGTCAGAGACTTGGGGGGAGAAGGGGTAGCATTTAAATAAAAACAGTGAATGTATGAACAAAAGAACATAAGAAATAGGAGCAGGAGTAGGCCATTCAGCCCCTCAAGCCTGCCCCACCATTCAATAAGATCATGGCTGATCTGTCCCAGGCCTCAATTCCTCTTTCGGGCCTGCTCCGCTTAATCCTTGACTCCCCGAGATTTCAAAAATCTATCTACCTCCTCCTTAAATACATTTAGTGACCCAGCCTCCACAACTTTCTGAGGTACAGAATTCCAGAGATTCACCACCCTCTGAGAGAAGAAATTCCTTAACATCTCTGTGCCCCCTTATTCTGTAACTATGTCCCCTAGTTTGAGATTCCCCCACCAGTGGAAACATATTCTCAACATCTACCCTGTAAATATATATTGGGATAAAGACTTGGGAGATGTAGTATAAGGGTATCAAAAGGTTAATCTTGAAAGAATATAAAGATTACCGCCCACCATGATGATGTAAGAGATCCGGGCCGGAATTTTACGCCACCCCAGCAAGCCGGATGGTGGCAGGGGTGTGGTGTAAAATTGAGTGGGAGGCTCCAGGAGGCTTTCCTGACCCACTCCCACCTCCGCCCCACCTTATGTAGGGAGGGGGTGGGTGGGGGTGTGCGTACAACAGGCAGCCCACCCAGGCTAATCAAGGCCCTCAAGTGGCCAATTAATGGCCACTTAAGGGCCTTCACCCACCTCCACGGGGATTTTACCCATGGCAAGTGGGCATCCCGGAGACATGAAAGGCTGCCCGGTGAAACCTGGTGGCCTCTCAGCGCACCGGAGGGGACCCATACTGTCGGGCACAGGGTGCACGATTGAGGGCCGCCCCCACTTCCCCTAGGACCCAAGACGTCCCCCTTCCCCCCAAATGACCACCCTTGCCTCGTCGGGGCCCAACCGATTACCCCCGGCGAGTCAAACCAAAAGTACCTGCACTCCTGGCTCCATGTCCTCAGCTGGGCTGTGGTCCCAGCAGGGGCTACCGCTTCCGGTGGCACTGCTGGGACTAAGAGCTGCCGGCCCGATATTGGGACTCATAAAATGTGGGACAGATCCCCGGGCTAGGCGGAAGCAGGTTTGCCACCGGCTTTTACATCGGTGTCCAGCTCCCGTCTGCCCGACGTAAAATCCAGTGCTATGTGGGAGTGAGTCGAGTACAGTTACAGCGTGGCTTTCGAAGGACATACACAGGCTAATGTGGAGTGTATATAGTCACTATACAATAAAGATTAATGTTTAAACAATACAGAATAAGCACCTCCCTGGCTAGACTCTATATGGTGGCAGCATAAAGAAACAAATATATAACAAAGATGTCATATCCGGATCCCATCTGTCCTCTCAGGTGGACATAAAAGATTCCAAGGCATTACTTCAAAGAAAAGCGGGAGAGTTTCTCCCCAGTCCTCGCTAATAACAGTGTTTGGCAGTAGGGTTTCCACAGGGAGAGTTCCCCAATCTATGTAACCTTTTGCCAACCCTGGTTGAACGTATTGCTAGAGGTTTCATCACATGACCTCCCACCTCCAACTGGACCACTCAGTCAAACATGCTGTTTTCCTTCATCACCAGTATATTTATAATTAATAAACAAAAATGTTCAAAGAAAGTGAAGTAAAACAGATCTTTTAATGCGTCTATGATTTTGCCCCCTGAATTGCTCGCAGCAGTGGCCTGGAGATTAATCTTTCATCCCTGGATACTCCAGGACAGTCCTGGAGGATTGAATTGAATTCTCAGGCTTTGGGAAAATGTGGGCAAACCTCCCAACCTGAAATTCTTGTCAAAAAAAATCCAATGATCAAAAAAGCTTGGGGTGACAGCTTGGACACTGTGTGGCTGTTGCTGCAGACCTCAGCCATTAAAGTGATCACCCTGCAGTGCTGTGTCAAAGCTGCATCCATTTAACTAAAATAGATTACTCCAAGAACTATTCTTATTTGCTAACTCCAACTCCCTGGTTAACCAGTAACTGAGGGTTTTATAGCACACACTGAATGCCAGTGTCAATGTTCTGTGTCTGTTGACATCAGTCTTGCCACCTGCGGCAATGATCACTTTTTATACTGTGCCCCAGAACCCATCAGGTGAGGATCAGCTGCAGTCAGAAGTAGTTAGCGATGGCCATAGGCTTCAGTACAGGGCCACTGCTCCAAGGTAGGGGGGAGGTTGCTGAGCAACCTTGGGCCATAGGGCAGGCGAGCCTGCAATCAGCCTTCCCATCTCAGTGTTTGGTCTCTCAGATTAACTGCATTAGGAAGCACAGTGGGTTTGTGGATGTTTCTTTGGTTCAGTCATGTTTTGGACAGCAATCTGCTCCTTGTCAGCTTTAGAAAGTGAAGCAGTTATAAATTCTGAAAGTCAAAATAACTTGTTTCCTGGGATGAAAATAAAGCTGTTGAAGAGAATAATTGTACAATAAGCAGTCTGGCAAAATGGAGTTTCAAAACTCTTTTGTGTTCTCCTACTTATCGTGTGTATTCCCCACCCTACTCCGAATTCATAATATTCACTCTTGCCCCTGAAGTTCTGCAGGAGAGACTGCCTCTCCTATGTCTTGGCTCCTTCCTGTACCAAGTACTGACTCCAGGGTGCTGCCAGCTTGCTGCTGATGGCGCTCTGAGGGTGGCTGTGGTGTAGAAAAGCATGGGCCTGAGGCTCTGCCCCAGCACCGCATGCGCAGAATTTGGGAACTCTGATGCACTGTCCAACCCCCTGAGTGTTTGCCATCTTGGTCAGGCTGTCGTGTGGCAGAGGCCCAGATGTCTCTTCTCAGCGAGTCTTTGCAATGAGCCCCTTGATGTGTATCCCAGTGACCGACTGCTGGTTAGTGTCAGCAGAGGCCCTGGGACACACCATCTGCCTTGGGGACAAGGAGTGATGCGCAGCTGTTGTGGTGCATCTATCGATTTGGCTTGAATTTCAATGCACTGCTATCGATGCTGAGATTGTACAAAGCATTTCTATTGTGAACGCATCATAAATAAATGGGCTACAGGGAAATGGTGGGATATCCAGGCCACCTCATTTGGAAAGGCCTCTCAAAACAATGTGACCTGACTGACTATCATCCTGGTCAGTGGGGGACTCTGGGTATCTCACCCTCCTTGCCCATCCTCACCTTTTGAGCTCAGTTGTTTGGTTTGTAATTACTGTGAACCATTACTTGACTTTCCTTTGCTTCATGTTTTCCCTCAGATGTGCAACTGCCACCTACTCCCCCCAGCAGCCACAGCAGTGACAGCGATGGCTCCCAGAGTCCTCGGTCCCTCCCTCCTTCCAGTCCAGCCAGACCACAGGCTCGGTCATCCAGTGCGATTTCATCGTCTCCTCTGCTCACGGCTCCTCACGTATGTCTGCTGATGAAAACATTAGGGTATAATATGGGCAACTTATAGTGTTGGCAGAAAGGATCTGGGGAGTGAAAGCCGCTAAGAGTATGTCTCAGAGCATTTGCACCTTGTAGGGCAGAACATTTACAACAAAAACTTCAGTTCATTTCTATTTTTTTTTCCGAATCCCCCTCATTTATTTTGTGGAGTTTATTCTTTTCCCCTCCATTTGACCCCTCCCCCACCGATCCCAGGTCATGTCAAGGAGCTGTTCACCTGCTCCCTGGCCTTTGTTCCTTGGCTCGCTGGTAGCCCTATTGCCTTGGAATCAAAAGGTCATGGATTCAAGTCACACTCTAGACACATGAGCGTAAGATCTAGGCTGCCATTCCGGTGTTAGAACTGAATGAATTCTGCACTGCCAGAGGTCCCATCTACCCTCTCAACTGGATGTACAAAATTCCATACAACTGTTTCAAAGAAGAGATGGGAGTTCTCCCCGTTGTGCTAGCTAACATATATCCCTCAACCAATCCCTGAAACATTATCTGGTGATTATCACAATGCTGATTGTGGGAGCTTGCTGTGCACAAATTGGCTCTCACGTTTTCTACATTACAACACCGACTACACTTCAAAAGAGCTTCATTGGCTGTGAGGTACTTTGGGATGTCCCGACGTCGTGAAAAGCACCAAATAAATGAAAGTCTTTATTTTTTTTTTAATCTACTGAGTGCTGAGCTCCAGGGAAATCCCGATCATGCCTTGTCGGCTGAAAGAGAGGAGAAGGCTGCCAATGAAAACATGGTGCAAGAATTGTAGTAGCGGAGAGAAATTATTTATGGATGTCAGGGAGGAGAGAGAAATGGAGCTTTATTACAAAAAAAATAGACAGGACGGCAGTGGCCTTTGAAGCAGCAGGCAATGTTATTCATTAAATAGAAGGTGGTCTCGACCAACATGGAACTTATTCTATAAGAAGTGTTTTGCTTGGATCATGACTGCATCAGACCATGTTACCCACTAGCATCTGTATGTGTAGGGAGTAGGTGGTAGGTGAAATGGAGATTATATTGCTGAGGTAAGTACAAAGTTTTTAAATATTTATTCCTCAATAAATGTCAGTAATCAATTGAATAATCTCAATGTCAGTTTGATTGATTGAATTAATTTATTTTATACAACTTGCGCATTATTTTATAATTCCCAAACTCCACTTTCTATCCAAAACCTTACACATTTTACTCTATTTTCCCAGCTAGAGTTAAGTGTTTTGCTGGGGATCAGTTCCACCGGCTGTGCTCTTTAATAGCTCAGCCAATTGGGCGAGCCTAGATGGTGAGTGTCAGCAGGCTGTTCGACTGAGAAGGCTTCACAGCCCAGCCTGATCAAGGGAGGAATCCCTGATTAACTTATCCCTCCTTAACCCAGGGGACTGAGGTCAATGGCAGCAGGAACATCATCACTCCCCAGATTGGGGATTGAACCCGTGGCTTTCCTGATCTGGATCTCTCACCCAGTAACTGGGCCTTCTTGGATGGACCAACAAGGGGGACAATAGGCTGCCCAGTGTTTTTTTTTTAGAGATACAGCACTGAAACAGGCCCTTCGGCCCACCGAGTCTGTGCCGACCAACAACCACCCATTTATACTAACCCTACAGTAATCCCATATGCCCTACCACCTACCTACACTAGGGGCAATTTATAACAGCCAATTTACCTATCACCTGCAAGTCTTTGGCGGTGGGAGGAAACCGGAGCACCCGGAGGAAACCCACGCGGTCACAGGGAGAACTTGCAAACTCCGCACAAGAGTTACGGAACAAGAATGAGCAATGACAAGCTCCTCTTTAATGGAACCACTAATATAAGAAATAAAATAACTAATAAAGTAACTAATGTAAGAAACATGCCTATGGTCCATTCAAGTTAGAGATGCCAAAAAAAGCCCCAGCAAAACCTAATATTGTCAGGAGGTGCTGGGATTTACTGGTGAGGTGGAAACAGATTGGTGAACCCGACTCGTCTTCTCTTGCTGTTGCCAGAAGCTCCAAGGTACATCAGGCCCCCTGCTGCTCACTGAAGAGGAAAAGCGGACCCTGATCGCCGAGGGTTACCCAATCCCCACCAAGCTGCCGCTCACAAAGGCTGAGGAAAAAGCCCTCAAGCGAGTCCGGAGAAAAATCAAGAACAAGGTAAAGAATAGAACTAACTCCTGATGCACAATATTACAGCCAGGGAATTCTGTGGGTTCCATCGCATTTCTGTTAAAGCAATACTGGCAGAGTGTGAGGAGCTCTGAGGAATTTCCTGGCCAATAGTAAACACTCACAGAATACTCCCAAATGGCAAGAGCAGGTGCCTGAGACTGAGGAGGAGGGGAGGACGTGAATTTCCTCGGAACATCTCCTGCTCTGCCGACATGCCTTTCGTGGGATTTTGGCGGAAACCCTATCTGTGCACGGAGTTATGTCTCCAGATGTTGTTGACCATCTACTGGGTACATCAAGTGCCCTCTGGTACTTCACTCAAGTGGCTGTTATTCATTATTCCTATTTGTAATGAAAACAAAGATGAACCACTCTGGAGTCACCTCCATACTATCTTGATTAGGATCTGACTTTTGTGAAAATAATTTTAACTAAAACAATTATTTTAGAATTCCTTTCAGCTGCCATTGGAACCAGATTAGTGCCCTGACTTCCCTTGTGATTCTCGGCAGGCTGAATGTTAAGCCTGAGGGCCCAGTTAAATGCTGCTAGGCCCCATTCTACAGTCTATCCAGAGGCAACGACTGGCCAGGGGAATAAATCAGGCTGAGGTGCCCCAAAAGAATTACAAATTGTAACCACAATATAATATAGATGCAGTCCATAAACGTACACGGAACAAAAACTATATAGAGAGCAATTTTAACCTAACCCGGTGGGAAACTGATGGGATCAGATGCAATGCTGGTTTTCCTTCACACCCAATGTTACTCTCCGTTGAATCCATTAAGCAGGGTTTAAAATCGGTGTTCCATCCAATCCCAGAGGTTTCCCACCCAGCAAGTTACATTATTATTACCCCTTATGCGTCCCCTACATGTAATTTGATTTAATTTACTTGTTTATTATAGATTGAGTCAGGCAGTGTTACATTAACTACTGAAATGTATTAAAACATAAGATACACATTGATTGTTATGTATACTGTGATACACAGCCTGCGTGCTACTTCCTGCCATTCAACAAAACATTATGTCCTGATAAACCTCAAGTGATTGCCTCACAATTGTCAATCCACTTCAACTGCACAGTGTTCTTGCAGTTAGTGCCAGGCATGACGTTTACCTTGGAAAAATGTGGTCTATATGAACCCCCCAATAATATTTTAGCCTGTAGCTCACTCCCAAATCTCCATTATTATAATATATAAGCACTGATTCACTTATTCATCTGAACCCCTCAATTAGATTCCAGCCTGTAACTCACTCCTGGGTATCCATAATTCTATATATAAACCATCTGAACCCCTCAATTGGATTCCAGCCTGTAACTCACTCCCAAGTATCTATTTTCCCAACTTCGCTCAGAGGTAGTCAGTAATTGGGTGTACTCAACTTAATTGGTCACCATGATTATATGACAGCGACTCCTTACTCCTGGAACTATCTGGCTGTTGAACAGGGCTTAGTACTGTGTATCTGTCTGACTCTTTTCTTTTGGCTCAGATTTCTGCTCAGGAGAGCCGGAGGAAGAAGAAGGAATATGTGGACAGTCTAGAGAAAAAGTAAGTGGCACACCAACCAGTGTGAGTTCAGGCATGACTGATCCATGTCAAATGTAACTCACTTCAAACATTGGGGCTTTCGATCTTTCCTACCACTGTATTTTTACAGCACTTCTTAGCATATTTACAGTAATACAGTAATGTAAAATTAGGAATTAATTAAATATGTGATTGTTTTAACAGAAGGGTATGAGGTTAGGAGCTGGGGATGGAACTAGGTTGCACAACAAGCTAACACCTTCTATTTTGGACACCTGGATATGAATCAAACTGTTGAGAGAAAAGTCTCTCTTCCCTGCCAATTCCACAAAACATATGTGTGAGGAAATGTTCAATGCAGCCTTTCATGAACATTAAACCCACCTTTATAAATCTGGCTAGAATTGCACTTGGGTATCTCACTGATGCTCCATTGCACTTTGCCAGGATAAATTTAGTTCCTCAGGTTGCCCCGATGATGCGCCTTTAATTTCCTTGTTCGCTGACACTGGTTGCATGCTCTGTTTTGCTCTGAAATGGAGGGGGTTGTAGGCAGATGAAGATTGTGATACAGGGAGGGTGGAGCAAATACTGTGGCGTGTTCAGAGACAGCTAGGGAACCTGAGCTGTGTGACGAATGGAACTTGGCTATCAGTCAATGTGAGGAATTGGATTGGTTGGGGTAGATCAGGGGAGACGGTGACGTAGTGGTAATGTCACTGAACTAGTAACCCAGACGCCCAGACTGGTTCACAACACGGGTTCAAATCCCATCACAGCTGCTGGTGGAATTTCAATTCAATTAATTAATAAAAAAATGTAATGGTGCCATGAATAGGGCGGCACAGTGGCGCAGTGGTTAGCACCGCAGCCTCACAGCTCCAGGGACCCGGGTTCGATTCTGGGTACTGCCTGTGTGGAGTTTGCAAGTTCTCCCTGTGTCTGCGTGGGTTTTCTCCGGGTGCTCCGGTTTCCTCCCACAAGCCAAAAGACTTGCAGGTTGATAGGTAAATTGGCCATTATAAATTGTCACTAGTATAAGTAGGTGGTAGGGGAATATAGGGACAGGTGGGGATGTTTGGTAGGAATATGGGATTAGTGCAGGATTAGTATAAATGGGTGGTTGATGTTCAGCACAGACTCGGTGGGCCGAAGGGCCTGTTTCAGTGCTGTATCTCTAATCTAATCTAATCATATAGAAACTATCATCAATTGTATTAAAAACCCATCTGGTTCACTAATGCCCTTTAGGGAAGGAAACCTGCTGTCCTTACCTAGTCTGGCCTACATGTGACTCCAGACACACAGCAAAGTGATTGACTCTTCACTTAACTCTGACATGGCTTAGCAAGTCACTCAGTTCAAGGGCAGTTAGGGATGGACAACAAATGCTGGCCTTGTCAGCGATGCCCACATCCCCATGAAAGAATTAAAAAAAAAAAGATCTGCAGAATAGGAGTGGGATACTTGATGTCTGCCATAACATTCTGGGGCTCTTTGTGCTCTACTAGAGCTGACACAATATTAAGGCACAGTTACTGAGTGAGTCAGTACAGTGCCATGGATCAATGTCCACAGCTCAATGCAGCATTTCGGATCTTAGCAATGTGAATGCTGTATTAAAATCTGAGTATGGCAGGAATAACAGCCAGCGACAAGGATGATGGGGCTATAAAAAATGGGAACACCATAGTGGGTCAGCAAGAAACCCTCCTCTGAGTTTGTGATGAAGCCACATTGTTGGCTGTGTAGAAGAGGCTTTGCTCTGCATCTAGGCTGTGCTGCACCTAATTTGGGAGTGCTTTATGCTGAGAATGAATTCAGAAAGTGGGGAAATATTCCACTCCCAGCGTTCACGACCCTCAACTTGATGAGTGCAAAATTCACTCCATCTCCCCCTAGGTAGAATTATTCATTTTAAGATGAAGTGATCAGCAGCTAAATGTACCTGTTACCTTCCTGATCAGCTTATTTTGTTCTTGGCAGAGTGGAGACTTACACTTCGGAGAATAATGAGCTCTGGAAAAAAGTGGAGACTCTGGAGAATGTGAATCGGTAAGTGAGCTCCGTGTACAATCTGTGCTGTCTGCTTCTCTCTCCTCCTTAATGACCCTCCTTTGAATAAGCTTTTTGTCACACCTCCTCATATTGCCTTCTTTTGCTCAGTGTCTGTTTTCCTCTGATTACACTTCTTTGTAGTGCCTTGTGATGTTAGAGGCACTATTTAAATGTAGGTTGTTGTTGTGTTACCGAGTTTACAGCAGAATTTCACTAATACTGTAAACTTGCAAAATTAATAGTACCATTTCCTTTCTCTCTCATTTTCTCACCCCACCCAGCAATGTCGGGCTGCTCCCATCCCTCCAAGGAAAGGCTGCTCTGCTGCTCCAGGGCTGCTGCTACTCTTCACCTGTCCAATAGGAGATTCACAACACCCAGTTCCTTACACGCAATTATAACTTAACCTGCCCAGTGTAAATGACCTGCGCAGACTCTACTCCATCCAATTTCACTCTGCTTTGAAGAGCCTAAAATCAAGCAGCATGTAAATTGGGACCTCCCACCCCAACCCACCCTGTTCAATGGGTGCTGAAGTTTTCCTTATTGCAGGGACCTCCATGTCTTTCAGGGATAAGATAATCCCTGCTTCTGTCTGCTGAAGTTCCCCGTATCCCTGCGCATCCTGCCTCTGATGTCATAACCCAGGATATGGGAGACAATGGGGAGAGAAGCAATCCCTGCCATCCTCCATCACTGTGTGCTGTCGCACCAAAACCCTGCCGAAAACACCACTTGTTTCATCTTTACCCACTCTAGATACCCAATGGTGCAGGATTTCTCCAAAACGATGATGGCCAACTCAACACATTAAATCCCAGCATGGTGGGGTAGAAACAGACTGCAACAAAGAGTGGCAACCTGTAGACTTACAGCCAAGATTCCCACACATGCCTATCTTGGTCATGCTACCAGAGCAAACTGGGTGCTCCTGAAGCAGGGAAAAAGAAAGACTTAAAAAAAAAAGAGCTGCATTTATATATTGCCTTTCATGACCTCAGGGAACCAATTTGCACACAGCAAGGCCTCACAAAGAACAATGAAATAATGATGAGACAACTAGTTTTAGTGATTTTGATTGAGGGATAAATATTGGCCAGGACACTGGGGAGAACTGCTCTGATCTTCTGTCAGAGGTGCCAAACAAAGCATTAAACTGAGGCCCCTTCTGCCTGTTCTGGTGTATGTAAAAGATCCCATGGCACTACTAGAAAATAAGAACAAGAGAGTTCTCTCAACCAACAACAATTCAAATTAAATTATCTGCTTATTCATTGCTTGCTGTTTTTGGGAACTTGCTGTGTGCTAATTGACTGCTATGTTTGCCTACATTACAACAATGACTTTAAAAGTACTTCATTGGCTGTCAATTGCTTTGGGACATTCTGAAGATGTGAAAGGTGATATAAAAGTTTTCTTTCACAGGTATCTTTTCTTCAACCAAAAAAAATGCAACTTTTTGATATATTCTCAGAACAGAAAGATAGCTTTAAGCCTCCAACTACAGCAGACATAAATGCTGATTGACTAATTTGTCCATTGTTTATCGGGGTCTAACTGGAGCTAGCTCCAAGAACGTGACTTCTAGCTCGGGCCCTCGTTAACACAACTCCTTCTTCACAAGTGGGCTGACGCTGGTCACTTGTTTCTTTCCTGACTGTAAATCGCACAGCACAGTGACTCGGGTAGGTGGCAGAAAACCCAAGCTGTGTCTGCTCACAGTGAGGTTCTGCACTGCCATTCAATCTTCACAATTCACAGGCCAGTGCCTCAAACATCAAAGGGGAGCTGATTCAAGTGGATAAGAGCACCCTCTGCTGGTGGTACTGTGTGATCTAGAGAACAGCATTGAACACTGAAATTGGGAAGCTAGTGCATTTAAAAAAATGTGTTTATTGCCCATTTCTAGTTGCCTTGAGTAGATGATGGTGGGCCTTCCTCTTGAACTGCTGCAGTCCGTGTGGTGAACGTACTCCCATGGTGCTATTAGGTAGAGTGTTCCAGGATTTTGCCCCCGCGACAATGAAGGAACCAAGTCCGAGGCAGGGTGGTGTGTGACTTGGAAGGAAACTTGGAGGTGAAGCTGTTCCCAAGCAGCTGCTGCCTTTGTGCTTCAAGGTGGTGGAGGTCACGGGTTTGGCAGGTGCTGTGAAGAGGTCCTGGTGATTTGCTGTAGTGCACACTGTAACCACAGTGTGCCGGCGGTGGACAGAGTGAATGTTTAAACTGGTGGATATTTGTGGGAAGCCTCCTGAGCTCGAGTTCCTTTAAGGAGGGCAAGGCCAGGTAGTGCAAACAGTACAACACTGGCCTCCGGAAACAGCTGACTCCAGTCCTGGAATAAGAAGTTCCTTTAAGTGAGAACAGGGAACTACTTGTACTGGAAAAAAAATCTATAAATATTAGTCATGGTATTTTCAGTAACCAGGCAGGAACAGCTCTTCCACTGAACTGAACTTCCGCAGGGCCATTGTTTAGTCTGTTGATTGTTGTTTCCAGCTTCAGCCTATGTGGTCAGTAACACAGGGATTTTCTCTCTAGTCCTTCACTGGTTTGTTTGCACCAAAGTAAAACATAAAGATAGAAAATCTCTCATTTTCATTTGACCACAGGCCATTAAGATTCACTATCAGTCTCTAGGCCCCATTCAGCTTCCTGTCTTACTTTGTTTTACTGTGTTAGCATTCAGAGGAGGCAGTGAGAGAGAAATACTGACTGCACCTGAGTTATACTGGGGCAACTGGTTGTCCTGACAGCTGCCGTAACGCCTGCAAAGTCAGTGGTAAAATGCTCCAATAACGATGCCCGCCTCTTGTTCTTCCAGGACCCTGTTGCAGCAGTTGCAGAAGCTCCAGGCGCTGGTGGCTGGAAAGGTGCCTCGACCCTACCGGGTGGCGTCAACACAGACAGGAACCTGCCTGATGGTAAGAATCAAGATCAAAGTGGAACCTCGATAACCGTGGGGTGGGGGAGGAGTAGCAGATGATTACGGTGATCACCTGCATCTTCTTTCACCAATATACCAGCACAACTACCAGCTGCCCACTTATTTTCTCCAGTGGTGTGGAGATGGTGAACAGTAACACTGAAGCAAAGTGTCGGCCTGTTGGGGCATTGAGAGTAACTTTGGCTGAGGAGCCTGCAAGTTCAGTCTTGGTTTATTTGGAAACCCGAGGCCGAATTCACTGTTCACTAAACTGTGACACCCAGTGCAGGTTTGCCAAGCAGGAACTCATTAACCCCGAGAAACAGATGATGGAATTCAACTGCTCTAAAGCAGCAGGTACTTCATGTATCTCAACAAAGAGTATAAGGATTGTTGTTAAAAGAAACCCACAGATGTAAAACCAATCTGATGAAGTTGTTTCTTTATTCACTCATGGAGTGAGTGTCACTGGCAAGGCCAGCATTTATTGGCCATCTCTAATTGCCCTTGAGAAGGTGGTGCTGAGCTGCCTTCTTGAACCACTGCAGTCCTTGGGGTGTAAGTCCACCAACAGTGCTGTTATGAAGGGACTTCCAGGATTTTGACCCAGGGACAGTGAAGGAACCAAGTCCAAGTTGGGATGGTATGTGACTTAGATGGAAACCTGGAGGTGCTGGCAAACAGTACCAGTAATCACAGTTCTGAAGAAGGGTCACTGACCTGAAACATTAACTCTGCTTCTCTCTCCACAGATGCTGCCAGACCTGCTGAGTATTTCCAGTATTTCTTGTTTTTATTCCAGTAATCATAGTGTTCGCTTGTCCCTGACTCAGTGTTGGTAGACTGTATCGGTAATCACAGGATTCGCCTGTCCCTGATAAAACACACTCAATGCTGGCAGACTGTACCAGTAATCACAGTATTCACAAGCACTTGAAAAAGAAAAGATTTTGTTGATATCATTTTATGTTTGTCATTACAGGTTGTGGTGGTCTGTTTTGTCCTTGTCCTGGGCTCCTTCATGCCCTGTCTCCCAGAATTTTCTACTGTCTCCCAGACAGTCAAAACAGCTCCACTGTCTGCGTCTGATGTCTACACCACGAGTCAGGGTAAGTACTGCTCTGTGGGGCTGTTTCCTCGATCCTTTGGTTTGAGAACCAGCTCTTATTGTGACCAAATTGAAAAGTTGTTGTCCCGTTCTCTGCTCTCCCAGTGAAACGCTGGGAGATTTTATAGAGCCAGCGGGGGTCTCAATGCTGGGCCCAAAAGGCGAGGTGATCCCCTCTTTGGCCCTTTGGAGACCCCCGGCTCTATTTAATGGCACTTGGGCATTTAACTGCCCTGTGCCGGGGGCCCGTCCCTTGAAAAACAGGATCCTGCCTCCAAGAGCTGCCAGCCAATCAGAGGGCCGATAGCTCAGTCATATCGGCAGTGCCACTGGGACCAGGCTGGGCACTGGAGCCCCAGAATCCAAGTAAGTGTGGCAGGGTAGCCGGAGCCAGTCCTGGAGGCCCCTAGCGAGGAAACAGAGGCAGAGGGGCCCATAAAATTGTGAGGGAAGGCAGGGGTGGAGTGCCTGTGGCCTTCCCAACATCTTTGAATTTAGTTCAAAGCTGGGAAGGCCGAAGACGGCCTTCACGCCCAGAGGCCAATTGAGGCCCTTAAATGGCCAATCATTGACGACTTAAGGGCCTCTTCCCACTTCCGCTGGCATTTTACCTGTGTCTGGTGGGAGCCCCGTCACATGGGGAGATCGTCTAGTAACTCAAGGTTTGCGGGCATGGGGAAGGAGTGGCAGTGGGGACGGTGCCTCCTCTGTAGACTATCTGTGGCTCACAGAAGGCTCCTGGTGGCAAAGGCCATTCCTGTGCTAACACCCCCACCCATCCTCAGCGCCCACTCTCCCTCGTCACTAGCCGGAGCCTGCCAGACCGTTCCCAGCAACTCTGACAACTTTCCTGGGGTCTGGAGCTTTGGTGTTGGGCCTGGTCCTGGGCCACTGTAGTACCAGCAGTGGCCACCACTCCTGGTAGTGCTGCCGATACTACTGAGCTGTCAGCCCTCTGATTGGCTGGCAGCTCTTGGAGGCAGGATTCCCATCCTTAAAGGGGCAGGGACCCCAGCACCGGGCAGTTAAGTGCCCGAGCACCATTAAATAGAGCCGGGCTGGGTGCTCCAAAAGCAGAGGTGGGGTTCCCCTTACCTTTCTGGTCTGGCGTCGAGACCCCCACCGGCTTCATAAAATCCAGCCCTCACTGTTTGCCGAGCCCCTTCTCACAGCCACTGACACCGCGGGCACTGGTGGAATATCGACACCGCATTAAAATTAGGACCACGCACACCAAGAGGGTCATACTGCCCTCGGGCGAAAGTGTAGACTGAGCGATATCAAATCAGTCGCCCCTTACACAGATCTCCCCATTTTAATTGTCATTGCATTCAATAAAAATCAGGAAGAATGTGTAACAGGCGTCTGATTCAACATCACCCATTCTACACTATCACCCAAGGACAAAATTACACACACCCCTGCCCCCAGACTGTGGAACAAACCACTCTAATCCCAGAATTGGACCGTGTTTCGATTCCTGTAAGTGGCATGCTACTTAAAAGTGCCTAAATCCGATGAATCTGGTTCCTCCAATAATGCCACATGGCACCTCCCCAGGATTCAGCAACTGCATTACTGATTCAGGAGTTACTGGGTCAGGGGGCTTGGTGATGGCCGTTCCTTTGAAACACTCATTAACATCAGCCGAGTGACAGTCTGGGCTCCTACCCAACTCATTGAGTAAAGTTGCCTGTCGGAAATCCACAGTCTGTGAGGATTTTATAAATATCCTGCAGCTCAGATATTTTTGCCAGCTTGGCCCAAAAAAATGTTGCCTAACTTTTTTCCTACAACACCCCACCCCCCCAACCCCCACCACCGAAGTAGAGGTGAAATGAAGCATGCTGGACGAATGATTGGTACACTAGGATATGGTGACATCGCCCTGGTAACGGCACATATCCTCCTGGCTCTACCAAATACATTTTCATAAAGACAGAAAGTGCTGGAAGCACTCAGCAGATCAGGCAGTGTCTGCAGAGCGAGAAACAGAGTTAACGTTTCAGGTCGATGACCATACATCAGAACCTGCATTTTGCTTTTGTTGCATTGTTCAGATGCTGCCTGACCCGCTGAATGTTTTCTCCTTATTTTAGATTTCCAGTACCGCAGTATTTTGCTGATGTTTTTATAGCAACAAGATGGGGTGGATTTTTTTTAACTTGCTGCCGTTTTCATTTCTGTGGGATCTTGCTTTGCACAAGTTGGCTGCCCTGTTACCTACATTGCAACAGTGACTCCGTTTCATTGGCTGTGAAGTGTTTTGGGATGCCCTGAGGCTGTGAATTCCTTTCATTTGAAACCCGTCTTACGGAGGGGATAGCAGCCATTTCTACTGGCAGAGAAACACAGTGCCATCTAATGGAAAATATTGCTCAATCTGCAAATTAAAAATTATAGTCCTGCAAACCTGCACTGTGGATGATTAGCTGCAATACTAACTGCATTCCTCTGAAATTCCTCTCTCTGCTTTCTTAATAGATGCATTGGATTTTTAATAATCAGTGGGTTAATGCTTTCCTAAAAGCTGCAGGGAGCGGAATGTCAGAGGCATGCTTCAGAACATGGTTGTCCAACATACAGCCCGCAGGCCAGAATCCATCCCACCAAAGGTTTTAATCCGGCCCACCAAGGATGAGGAATTTCCATTGAAAATCTGCCATTGGCTTCTTCCAGCCGCCAAAACCTTCTGTGACTGACAATGGCTGCAGCTCCTTTACTGACATGGCGAAGATGCCTCACTGCACATGTCCTCCTTTTACCAAGATAGCAGACACGCTTCAGTACCTGATGTTCCGACTCCTTTAGTAAGAAGGCAGCGCCCAGGCTGAGTTGCGTGTCTGCCAGTGCTTCCCGCCCGAACTCCATTCCCAGTACAGCCTTCCTGGCCTTGAGCTCGGGCCCCAGGCCCAGCACTGGCTCTGCCTGTGTACAGACCCAGCCTGGAACTGGGGCCCTGGGCTCTTCATATCTGCACCTGCCACCAAGGAGGAGCCACCTGAGGAGGCAGCAGAGCCTGGGGGCAGGGTGCTGGGTTAACTGGGCCTTGGGATGGGTGGAGGTGACACGGAGAGGAGGAGGGGGAGGTCACAGAGAGAGAGAGGGAGACAGAGACAGTGAGTGCGACAGAGAGAGAAACACACACAGAAGCAGGGACAGACAGAGAGAGCGCGCAATCAAGATCATTCCTGTCAGGTGGACGTCTGTCCGGAATACTCCACATCGCTACATCAAGCGTGCAGGCAGACATTGTCTACTTCTGCAAGCAAAATCAATGCCCGGTATCTCTCTAAATCAGTGTTCAACATAGTGATGAGGAAGTAAATTAATAAATTAGTCTTCTCATGTACAGCTTGTTCACAAACATGCACATTTTTGTGGCTTTGATTAACAGTAAAATAAATTTCTAATACCTTTATCTTTCTGAAATTTGCACACCAGCCCCCTATGCAGGACAAAAATTATAATGCAGCCCCTCACCCGAAAAAGTTGGACACACCTGTTGTAGAATCATAGAATGGTACAGAAGGCGGACATTCAGCCCATTGTGCCTGTGCCAGCTCTTTGGTAAAGCTATCTAATTAGTCCCATGTGCCTGCACTTGTTTCTGTAAATTTTTGCGCTTCAAGTATTTATCCAATTCTCTATTGCATGTTCCAGTTGAATCTGCTTCCACCACCTCTCAGGTAGCACATCCCAGATTGCTACTCACTGTACAAATAAATGTTTCTTCATGTTGTCTCTGGTTCTTTTGCCAATCACCTTAAATCCATGTCCTCTGGTTATGGACCCTTCTGCCACTGGAAACAGTTCCATCAAAACCATTCATGATTGTGAACACCCGAATCAAATTTTCTGTTAACCTCCTCTGTTCTATGGGTTAACTGTACATCCTGTTAATCCCCACAGTTTAATTTCAGGGGTTTTATGGCTGTGCTCAGTTTGCTGTCCACTCCATATCCTGCTTCTGAATCCACTCCCGAATTGTCAGGTTCTATAAAGAATGCAGACCCAAGTGAACAGCTTCACACTTCCTCTGTGCTAGATTCCCCCTTCATTATATATTAGGATTGTATCAAATTAGCTTTGGATGAATTGAAACAGTTGCTGGGGTGTGTGACTCAGCCTTTTGCAGACTCATTTGGAATGGGGCACAGGTTTATTTGTTTGTCAGCTCGAGATCTTCTCTGTGTGGAAAGCAAAACATTCAAGTAATGATCATTGAATAGCCATCAGGAGAAATAAACAAAATGAAAGAAAGATCTTGCGTTTATATAGCACCTTTCGTGACCTCAGGACGTCCCAAAAGAGTTACGGAACCAAGGTGATAAATGGAGTTAAGATTCAGATCAGTCACCATCTGAATGGCAGAACAGGCTCGAGGGGCTGAATGGCCTCCTCCAGTTCCTATGTTCCAAAGCGTTTTACAGCCAATGAAGTGCATCTAAGGTATAGTGAATGTTGTAGTGTAGGAAACGTATTCCCACGAGAGAGAGCACTCCAAGGACAATGAGGAGCATTTAGCTCCAGAAACTACATTTATTTAATTCAGTTCTAAACTGAGAAGATATTAGAGACGAGGAGAGGAAGAACTATCTGATTCTCTCCCAACCAGCTCCAGGAATTGGGGCCGTTTGCAACCTTACAGCCACCATGGGTGAAAGCAATTATTTGAGCACAGACTTTGGGGATTGAATGTGGGTGCTTAGCCATTACACATCAGGCTGTAGTTTCTTTGCCATTTGGAATTAGTTGCTCCTTATGGAGCTTTGTCCTTTGAATGTTCTCTGGCTTTTCTCCTCATTGGTAGTTCTTCACTGGCAGCTATCATAGGAGCAGAAGCAGGCCATTCAGCCCCTCCAGCTTGTTGCACTGTTCAATGAGATCATGGTTGATTTGGATCTTAACTCCATTTAGCCCCCACTTGATTCTATATCCCTTAACACTCTGATCTAACAAAAATCTATCAATTTCAGTCCCAAAATTTTTAGTAGAGCCCCCAGCCTCAACAGATGCTTTTTGGGGGAGAGAGTTCCACATTTCCACTACGTTTTGTGTGAAGAAGTGCTTCCTGACATCACCCCTGAACGGCCTAACTCTAATTTTAAGATTATGCCCCCCTGTTCTGGGCTTCCCCACCAAAGGAAATAGTTTCTCTCAAATTATCCTATCAAATTCTTTAATCATATTAAACACCTCACCTTAATCTTATATACTGAAGGGAATACTCTCTGTAATCTGTTTGGACCTTCCCACCAGGGGAACTAGTTTCTGTTTTTAATCTACCCTGTGAAATCGCTCTGCATCCTGATCACTTCTCCTGTTTGCTTAGTTCGTTCCAGGAGCCTGCTGTTTTATGATGAGGGCTCCTCGCTGGAGGATCGCTACTCTGCCCTCTTTCCAGTGGAGAGCTCAGATAAGTGGGAGCTGACATCCAGGGATATAAGAGAGGAGAAGCGGTCACATGATGTATCAAATGATTACAGCACCTGGTCGCAAGAGGCATCCAAATACCTAAGCAACGGCCACATGGAGATGATCGACTCCAATAAGACTGACCACAGGAAATTTGTTCAAGAGAAAGTGCATCATGAGAGGTGGGCATCGACAACTGTAATCACAGCAAAATCTTTGTAACTGGACTGCCCCTTTTAATAGCCCTTTGGTAGAGAAATCTTTTTATTTTGCAAGCCTAACATGTTCAATGTTTTTGCATGTGTGTGTGTATCTGTGTAAGAATGTATGTGTGTATGTATATGCGTGTGTGTGTGTCCATGTGTGTATGTCCGTATGTCTGTGTGTATGTATGTCTGTGTGTATGTATGTGTGCCTGTGCAGGGATGTTTGCATTAGATTCTGTATTTGTTGCTGTTCTTACCACGGTCTGCACTGATCTACCCATGTTCTTCACTACTTTCATTATGCTTCTTACTGTTCTCACATTACTTGCTATACTCACTACACTCTTCATTATCTTCACTCTGTTCTTTAGTGTTCTCTCTGTGTTCCCCACTAAATTCTTCACTATTATCATTCCATTCTTTGCTATTCTCCATCTGTCCCTGACTATTCTCACTCTGATTTTTGCCACTAACACTGCTCTCCTCGCTATTTTCACCATTTCCCACTGTTCACATTGAGTTCCTCACTATTCTCACTGCGTTTCTCACTACTCTCACCCTGAACCTCACTGCGAACACTGAATTTCTCACTACCCTCATCCTGTTCCTTGCTACTAACAGTGTGGTCCTCACTCTTTTCACATTGCTAACACTGAGTTCCTTACTATTCTCAATGAGCTCCTTGCTATTCTTACTGTGTTCATTACTTTTCTCACTGTTGATGGTTGAGTTTTGAGTTTCAGATATATACAGGATGCTTCATGAATGTCTGTATGATGTGATCTATATTTGCACAAGCAAGGTGACCTGCAGCTCAGGAGGAGGCAGGTGTGAAAGTCTATTAGAGTGAGTGGAAATAAAAATTACATCATGGAAATATTAAAGAAGTATCCCATTTATGACACTTGTGTTGTGAGTTTTATCACCAAATAAAGATAATTGTGGTTTTTAATGGGGGAGGGGCAGAGATAAGCTGGACATTTGTGTGTGTGCAGGGTTATCACTGTTTCCTGTAGTGTGTTGAAGTCTTTGTTAATACATCCACTATCTGGGATCAGACAAGTGTTGTAATACAAGCAACTATCATGTAAGATAATGGAGAGTGTGGGAGCAATATCCAGCTAACATATTATAGCAGCTATTTAGAAATAAAATGCTTCCTGTTGCATTCAAATTGTGTGGAACTGCTGTAATTATTTCCTTGCTGTGTTCGAACAAACCTTCTAGGTGAGCAGATTGAAACAGGGGGTACAGTCTGGCTTTATCAGGAGATCTCCCAAGTACTCCCGCCAACACCCCCACCGCCACCCCCTTTTTTTGCAATGGGATCGTGAGGAATCCACGGGAGCTAGTCCACTCCTGATTAAAACAACTGGAGGCTGTTACTTGTCTGAGGGCTTCTGACACTTGCCCTGGAACGTGGAGAGACAGATTGCTGAAGAGCCTGGGTGCTATCACTAATAATATCCTTGAGAAGACATTCTTTGATAAAGAAAAGGCTGAGGGGTGACCTGTGAGATGTAGGCTGATGTAGAGAAAATTTTTCAGTTGTGGGGTAGTCCAAAACTAGGGGCCATAAATATCATATAGCCACCAATAAATCCAATAGGGAATTCAGGAGAAACTTGTTTACCCAAGGAGTGGTTATAACATGGAACTCAACAAGAAGTGGCTGAGACAAATATCATAGATGCATTTAAGGGGAAGCTACATAAGCACATGAGGGAGAAAGGAATAGAAGGATACGTTAATGGGATTAGATGGAACAGGATGGGAGGAGGCTCGTGTGGAGCATAAAAACTGACATGGACCTGTTGGGCCGAATGGCCTGTTTCTGTGCTGTACAACCTCTGATTCTATGAAAATTGCCATAACTCATTTGATTTAGGACCTGAGAACTGGTTAAGACAGTGGCCGCCTTGAATTGCTCTCTGCGGAAAGTGGGTGGAAGGATTAAACAGAAAGGTTTGCTTTTCTATAGCGTCTTCCACAATCTCAGGACATCCCAAAGCGCTTTACAGCCAATGAAGTACTTTGTGAAATGTAGTTACTATTGTAATGTAGGAAAGACTGGCTTTAGCAGATCACCCAATGGCTCCCCTCCCCCAGATGGCTCTGTGGGTTAAGTTCAGTGACTAACTGAACAACGACAACTTATATCTATATAGCACCTTTAATGTAATAAAACATCCCAAGGCATTTCACAGGAGCATTATAAAACAAAATATGACACTGAACCACATAAGGAGATATTAGGTCAGATGACCAAAAGCTTGGTCAAAGACGTTTACGGAGTGTCTTAAAGGAGGAAAGCGAGGTACAGAGGCAGAGTTGTCGGGAGGATATTCTATAAACTATAAGAGCAGGAAGATCCCTGCATTCAGTCCTTGGATTGTGCTGAGTTGGCTGATATCAGCCAAGGTGGTAGCAGGGGGTCCACAAGTTAGGCTGGAGTTAGTCAGTAGAAAATTAGCCAGAGTTGCAACTCATCCGTGCTGTCCAGTGATATCTACTGCTGTCTCTGTTTATGAACATTGGGTGAGACCTGTGGATGAATAGGCTGCTGCTGCTTGCTGTCTAGGTTCATGCTTGAAGAATTAGTGAGGTATCAGAGAGTGGCTGGTGCCCTTGTACCCATATCCTGTAGAGCGAGGGAGGGAGGGGAGGATATTGTCAGGATGTAGCTAGAAAGGACAGTGTGCCCATTTTCTTGACTAGAGTTCAATCTAAATCGCAGCAGGAAAAGGTCAATGTGTTAGATTCCACTGTTCAATTACAGATGTTCTGCCGGGACCTGTTACTGATTGTCAAGACACAGTAAAGGTGGACTTTGAGTATATTTAGCAGCTTTGTTTTGCTAACCTCTAACAAGGGTGTTGGTCAATCCCTCCATTGGGTTTCTTTAAAATATGTTACAAAGATTGCTAAGCTGGCCTGGGATCTTGTTCTGTTGATAAGAGAATGTCATCACCACGTGGTAGCCAAGGAAGTGAGCATTAACTCAGCAGCAGTGGGGCCTCCTGTCTCTCCACAAAGAAGACCAAGCAAAAGGTATGCTCAGCTGCTGGCTCATTCTTGCCCCCACTCCCTCCCAACCTGGTCCTGCCCTCTGTGCTTCTACCGTCACTGCCAGGTCAAAGTTCACACACTGCTTGAGATGACACACCTGCTGGCTATTGAAAGTGAAACATTGCTAGTTTCATTCCCTGACGAGAAAGAGATGGGGAGCTTTTCAGGGCTACAACACAGAGCAGTGGGCCCGGAAAGACATCTCACCACTCCCTAAGCTCCCGATCTGAACCATGCTGCTGTGGGAAGGCACCAAAGAAAGGCCAGATGCTCCCTCAGAGAGAAAAAAGGCAGCTAGGAATCAGAGGAAGAGACATCAGAGGCTGTCCTTATATTCCATTCACCAGCCAATCTCAGAATGCACTTGCTGGAGGTTGTCAGCCTGCCCTCACTGCCTGGGCTTGTGAATGGGGACAGAGGCAGCATGGGTTCAGAGGCGATAAGTACTTTCAAAGCGGGTGGGAGGGGGCAGAATGCAACAGCAGAAGAATGACATTTCCTAATCAGCGAGGTGACAGGCATGAACAAACTCTGCATTTATAAACAGGAAAACACACAGCACAGACATTCGACAATGACCAGATTCGCCAGACTTTTGCCCTGAGCGCAGATTTTAGTAATATAAAAATGTTTGTTTTTTTTGCAGGGAAATTGGATCAAATAGCACAACAGACTATTTGTAATTAGCAGCGTGAGCTGCGTTACAACAATCCTCGGATCGACTCCTGACTGACAACTTGTGTCGGCAGGCTATCCAGAGCAGGCCTGCGTCGGTCCCAATGTTTTTGCCTGTCCCAGCACATGACAGATCGCCATCATGATAACGCACTGCACACACTGTGTTGGACTTAAAGCTGTTGTATTGGAGGCAGTGAGGGCAGCTGTGTGGGAGGGACCCAAACATGTTTTAAAAGGATAAATAAAAAATGTTTTCTTTTTTTGAAAAAAAAACTTTTTTTTTAAGTAACAAACCTGAACAACATTTCTGCTTTGTAACTTTTGTTACTGTTCCTTAAATCCAATTTCTACTTTCCGAAACATGGGTAGAAATATGTCTTGTCAGTTACATCAGCCTCCTGTCATTTGCCCTTCCTGATATTTAATTCAATTGACTACAATGGAGCTGAATGTCAGGCAGGGGGTATAATGGGTGGACAATATGATAATGCCTGTTTTACACTAAGGCCCTGGACCAGTTTCTATCCCCATGCCTTTTCTCAGACACGTCCTCTTGTTGTCATCCCAGTTGCTCGGTAAACTGTTAATGCAATTCCGCAGTCAGATGCAAATTGGACAAATTCACCAGGACAACTCCGGCAGAGTGAGGTCTTTGGCCGGGAATTTCCTCTGAGCCACCAGAAAGGGTTTCTGTTGCACTTCCAGCAAAGTCACGGCACCGGAGTGGGGAGCGCCTCCAAGGCGATTCTCCGACTTTCGGCTTGTGGCCCTCAGTAATCCACGTGCAGTCCGGTGTCGGTATGGAATCATGGAATCTTGCGACTCAGAAGGAGGCCATTTGGCCCATCGTGCCTGTGCCAGCTCTTTGAAACAGCCATCCAATTTGTCCCACTCTCTACTGCTCTTTCCCCATAGCCATTCCTACAAACTTACAGCAACTGAAAACATGCTTCAGTTTTAACTCGTGGTGGAGGGGACGGGACGGGACTCTTTGCTCATTTGATGAGGCTGTTTCTCTTATTTTATTAGGTGCCCGTTCTTCTGCCTGCCATTCTTGATGTAACAAGGAGACCCAGTTAGGATGGGTTTTGTTTTCATGCTATGCTCTTTGCAAGAAATTTTTTTCTGCTTTTTTGTGGGTGGGTTGGGGGAGGAATGGGGATTGTGTGGAGCAATTTTAACCTAACCCACCCCGTTGGGTAAATGATTGTATTGGGTGCAACACTGGTTTTACACCTGCCTGATTTAACTCTCTGTTGAAATCATTGGGCAGGATGTAAAACCAGAGCTTCACGCAATCCCATGAGATTCCCACCAGTGAGTTAGGTTACAACTACCCCAGTAGCTCTTTCTACTGCTCGTCTTTTAAGCGATCTGGAAAAAGATTCACATTTGCAGGTTTTGCTGTTAGTTAATGATTACCAAGAAATGCTTGTATTTTAATGACAGGGTTTTCTTGTCCACATAGCTCTTTATTTCACTGCAATGTCTCTCTGTCTCCCCCAATGCGGCCCCTTTGATTCACTAGGGGAAGCTAAACAAGGCCACATATAATCAACTGCCATCCACCAAAACTTATGTCAAAGGGAGATTTAGCAGGCAGTTTTCTTGGTACCATATTATTGTGTTTTGTCTTACCCCCTCACAGAGGTGGATATGCTTCCTTAGTCTAAGATATGAGCTGTCTTAGATCAGATAGAATATTGTGAGGGTTTGGTTTTCCAGTGTAGGGAGGAGATGTGAAACTTCTTACTCAAAAGAGGCAGACAATCCTGGGATTCTGATGCAAACCTTTTAATCCACACACTGACATTCCTATGGGTTCTCCCTACATAAAAAGTGACTTCTGACTGGCGTGTATAACTTTACAGCTTACATACCTTCCAGTTTCTTAGCACTGTCTCATAGTTTAATGCTTCTGCAGACTATGAAGTATGACCTTTGACCTGCACTCTGATGAAAACCTTGTTCCTGTGTTCAGTTTACTCGAAGGGTTTCTTTTCGGCAAGAGAGAGTGGATGGGGCAGGGTGGGGTGGCAATGGAGAGCGCATTGTGAGACATTAAGGAGGATTTTGTATGCAGAACAATGACTGTCATCTCACGTCGTAATATTTAAAAAGGAAAACAAATAAAAGGAAGATACTTTGTGCAAATAGCTTTGATTGTTAGTCTCTGTGGTCATCTGAGGAAAGAAAACACAGCCAATGCAAGTAGAGAATTCCTATAGACCATTCCCTTCCCATTGTTTGGAATTCCAATTGATCATCACCATCCCATTGTATGGAATTCACACGGACCATCCCCTTCCCATTCCTCCCTTCCCTGCACCCTCCCCCCACCATTGTATGGAATTCCTGATCATTATTCCTGAACATCAGGATTCCTGAACTGTATTCCACAGTTATACCCCGGTCCTTACCTCTCAGCTCAGTAAATCCTTTCAATCCAGTTGTCAGTTGGAAGCAGTAGCCTATTAAGGAAATCAAATCACAGTTGTGTAAAAATATAGATTTCCCCATATTTTCTGATGTTTAATCATTAACTTGGCGAACCAATCCAAACAGCCTATGGTCTAAGAGCTAATAAACTGGCTGTTTCTATGTGTGTCCCTGATCTGAGCAGGGTGTTTTTTGGGTGTTTCCACTGCCTCACAGTGTGATACATAAAGATTTCTCTGTTTCAGACAGTAATCAGTCAGCTCCCAATGGCTGTTTGCTCTACATTACCAATGTAAACATTTAAAATAGTTTAAACTCTTTTAATCACAAATCTTAAGCTTAAGTCTGTTGAGGACATTAAATTTACAGAACTGTGTGAAAAACACACAAGTGTTTTGATCCTCAAACAGCAGATTGCTGATCTGGGCTGTTGCAGAGAAACTGAGTGAGCCCTGGATACAATCTCCCAGCCAGGTGGAGGCAGGTTCCAGTGGGTGCGGGGTGGAAAAGTCCCAGAAAATGATGTCGGGTAGGGATCCCAATGTCATCCCGCACTCTTCCAGCTTTCCCCAGGGCGAGTTCCGTCTGGCAGGAAAGCAATCAAATTGATTACAAAGGTAAATAAGGGTCTTTTTAACCAACAATTCCTTCTTTCCCAACAGCGCATGTCTTCCACGCTGTGCACTTCTCCAGGGTCACCGAGGTGAGTGCACAGTGGCAAGAGCTTCTTCAGTGAAACTGACAAGCTGGGAAGGCTTTGCTCAGTTACGCTGAAGAGCTTCAGCCATGGCCATTGAGAGACGGCTGTTCAAAGCACGCCTTGACTCAGAGAGTGCTTTCACTACTTGACAGGTTAGTGTCAACTTCTTGGGAGGCACTTCACTCACTTTCAGCTGCATTTCCCTGCTGCCAGCCTTCAACACAGCATGGGATCAGCTTACACAGCTCCACTTTACACCTCTAAAGCTTTAGAAGTAAAGGCCACACTACTGCCAACAGCATCAGCCAGCAGCAGGAGCAACACCTTCTCCTCAGCCGCATGCCCCTCCACAGGGCAGATGGGATAGGCATCGAGATCCAGCTGGAAGGAGGTGAAACCCCTAACACCAGGCCTACAGGCAAACAATCAGCTCTCACGATAGGTCTGAGCACCAGTGTCTCAGGAGGTTCAGGCTCTCACAGTTGATGACCACTGGTGTCTGCAGCCTTCTGGAACAAGACCGCCTTCCCAGTGGAGTAGGTAGGAACACATTGCCAATAGCCAATTAGGTGCATGTCACTGGAGGGCCACCGGCCTTCCCTCCTCCCCACCACCACCCCTCCCCCACCCCGGTCTCTGCCTCTTGCCAAGTAGTGTACCTGCTTTTGCAAGGAGAGCAAGCAGAGAGGTGTGAGCGTTCATAATGGCTGTGTGAAGAGGAGGGGGGGATACCATGTATGGACTGTGACTGTGAAGCATGGATGTGAGGGCAATAGGCTGAGGGTGGGTGTGAGTGTTGCCTGCTCAGATGGGGATGTGAGTTGCCTGCAGAGAGAGGAATGAGTGGAGCTGCAAAGTGTGTGGCCCTGAGGTGTGCTGTGCAGGCAAATGCTGGGAAAGTCAGAGTGTGGGATTTGGCACCTGAAAGTGTTATACCATCACCTTTTCCGACCTGCTGAGATCCTGGATCCTCTTGGTGTACTGTCTCCAGGTTTGAGGGACCACACTTCTGCGGCTGACTTCCTCGCCTGATTAAATGCTCTCCCCGCCTCCAAACTTGCCGCTCCTCGCCCCTTGTGTTACCCTGTCAGAGATCGGGAAGATGTTTGAGTAATTCACTGTAGGTCTGTTCTCACACACCATCTGGTGGACATTTGCAGAGCAGCATTGGCAGAGATCTGGAAGCAATTTGTCGGATCACATGATAATTACAGATTACAGACAATCCGGAATGACCTGATAGTCCTTCCCATTACAGCATCCAATTGGTTCTTAAATGATTCCAGGGTTTTCACTTCCACTATTCTATCTGAGAGTCCATATTCCATGTGCTGATCCTTCCTTCCTTCCTTCCAGTTTGAAATTTGCCTTTTGCTGGTTTGAACTGTGTCCCTAGTATTCTTCTTGCAATTTAATTTACAAGGATTTCTGGATTTAGCTTTTCCCAACAATATATCTTTTTGGATCCTACTCAGACACCTCATTCTATGCTGGAGAGATCCAGTTTATCGAATATTTATCTCATAGCATAGATCTCCAAGACTGAGTATGACTTTGTGGCTCTTCTTTGCTCTGCCTCCAGCGTTTGAATATACTTGTTGCAGCTCAGTGATCAAAACTGAGCACAGTCCTCATCATGCGGTCTAACCAGAGCACTCATCACAACTTTCTCCAACTTGTACTCTGCTCTTTTGACTATGTAGTTCAACATCCTATTGGTTTTGTTGAGTGTTGAGCTGCATAGGTTGGATATTTTAAATGTTAAGTTGACTAAGGCTCCAAGGTATTTTTAATTTGATCCTTAGCTATTTCAACAGCATTCGTGCAGTGTTTCTGTTGCACATTTTTCCCTGCTGATGCTATTGCTCTGCCTATTAGTATACTTTGCCCAGCTCTTCCTGCAATCTTTGAGCTGCCTCCTCGGATTCCACAGCTTGTTTGGTATCATTTGCACATTTTCTCATCATGCATTGATCTTATGTGTCCAGGTCATTGATGTAAATTAAAAGCAGTCGGCCTTCCGATGTTGAGCCCTGAGGCATCCCATTCCAATTTCCCCAACCCCAACATAAATTGTAACAAATACCTATTTATTTTTTAACCATTCAGCCAGTTTCTTATCCATAGCCCAAGATGGACCTTGAATCCCCAGCAAATGTCTAACTACTGTCCTCTTGGGATGTCGAAGAAGTCAGGAAGATTGGTCAGGCAGGACCTTCTCCTTCCGAATCAATGCCATTGATTAATTTATCGCTTGCAGGGAAAGGAGAACAAAAATATACATGAGGGGGCACTTAGAATAAAAAGCACAAAGTTATCTGCTAAGAACCTCAGAGAATTCAACTGTCTTTTTGAATCATGAAGGATCAGAACCTGGGACCATTGCTGTAGAAAGGTGGGGAGCCAGCTCATTCACGATGTCAACATCTTTTTTTATTTTATTCGTTCATAGGATGTGGGCATCGCTGGCTAGGCCAGTATTTATTGCCTAGCCCTAATTGTCCTTGAAAAGGTGGTGGTGAGCTGCCTTCTTGAACCACTGCAGTCCTTGGGGTACACCCAAGTGTACGTACACCCACAGTGCTATTAGGAAGGGAGTTCCAGGATTTTGATCCAGCAACAGTGAAGGAACGGCGATACAGTTCCAATTCAGGATGGTGTGTGGCTTGGAGGGGAACTTGCAGATGTTGGTGTACCCATGTATCTGCTGCCCTTGTCTTTCTAGGTGGTAGAGGTCACATGTTTGGAAGGTGCTGTTGAAGGCGCCTGGTGATTTGCTGCAGTGCATCTTGTAAATGGTACACACTGCTGCCACTGTGCATCAGTGGTGGAGGGAGTGAATGTTGAAGGTCGTGGATGGAGTGCCAATCAAGCAGGCTGCTTTGTCCTGGATGGTGTCGAGCTTCTTGAGTTCATTGGAGCTGCACCCGTCCAGGCAAGTGGAGAGTATTCCATCACACTCCTGACTTGTGCCTTGTAGATGGTGGACAGGCATTGAGGAGTCAGGAGATGTGTTACTTGCCACAGAATTCCCAGCCTCTGATCTGCTCTTGCAGTCGCAGTATTTATGTGGCTAATTCAGTTCAGTTTCTGGTCAACGGTAACCCCCAGAATGTTGATACAGCGGGATTCAGTGATGGTAATGCCATTGAACATTAAGGGGAGATGGTTAGATTCTCTCTTGTTTGGGATTGTTATTGCCTGGCACTTGTGTGGTGTGAATGTTACTTGCCACTTATCAACCCAAGCCTGGATATTGTCCAGGTCTTGCTGCATTTCTACACAGACTGCTTCAGTATCTGAGGAGTTGCAAATGGTGCTGAACATTGTGCAATCATCAGCGAACATCCCCACTTCTGACCTTATGATTGAAGGAAGGTCATTGATGAAGCAGCTGAAGATGGTTTGGCCTAGGACACTACCCTGAGGAACCCCTGCAGTGATGCCCTGGAGCTCAGATGATTGACATCCAACAACCACAACCATCTTCCTTTGTGCTAGGTATGACTCCAACCAGCGAAGGGTTTTCCCCCTGATTCCCATTGACTCCAGTTTTGCTAGGGCTCCTTGATGTCATACTCGGTCAAATGTTGCCTTGATGTCAAGGGCTGTGACTGTCACCTCACTTTTGGAGTTCTGCTCTTTTGTCCCTGTTTGGACATAGGTTGTAATGAGGTCAGGAGCTGAACGGCTCTGGCGGAACCCAAACTGAGCGTCAGTTAGCAGCTTATTGTTGAGCAAGTGCTGCTTGATGGCACTGTCAACGACCCCTTCCATCTCTTTACTGATGATTGAGAGTAGACTGGTTGGGCGGTAATTGGCCGGGTTGGATTTGTCCATGTTTTAGTGTACAGGACATACCTGAGCAATTTGCCCCATTGCCAGGTAGATGCCAGTGTTGTAGCTGTACTGGAGGAGTTTTGCTAGGGGTGCGGCAAGTTCTGGAGCACAGGTCTTCCAGAATGTTGTCAGGACCCATAGCCTTTGCAGTATCCAGTGCCTTCAGCCATTTCTTGATATCATGTGGAATGAAACGGATTGGCTGAAGACTGGCTTCAGTGATGCTGTGGACATAAGGAGGAGGCCGAGATGGATCATCCACTCAGCACTTCTGGCTGAAGATGGATGCAAATGCTTCAGCTTGTCTTTCACACAGATATGCTGGGCTCCCCCATCATTGAGGATGGGGATATCTGTGCAGCTTCCTCCTCCTATTAATTGTTTAATTGTCCACCACCATTCACGACTGGATGTGGCAGGACTGCAGAGCTTCGATCTGATCCATTTGTTGTGGGATCATTTAGCTCTGTCTATTGCATGCTGCTTACACTGTTTGACATGCAAGCAGTCCTGGCTTGTAGCTTCACCAGGCTGACACCTTATTTTGAAGTATGCCTGGTGATGCTTCTGGCATGTCCTCCTGCACTCTTCATTGAACCACAGTTGATCCCCTGGCTTGATGGTAATGGTAGAGTGGGGAATATGCCGGTCCGTGAGGTTACAGATTGTGGTCGAATACAATTCCGTTGCTGCTGGTAGTGCCTCATGGATGCCCTGTTTTGAGTTGCCAGATCTGTTCGAAATCTATTCCATTTAGCACGGTGATAGTACCACACAACACGATGGCGGGTACCCTCAATGTGAAGACGGGACATCGTCTCCACAAGGACTGTGTGGTGGTCACGCCTACCAATACAGTCATGGACAGATGTATCTGTGACAGGTAGATTGGTGAGGACGAGGTCGAATCTGTTTTCCCCTCTAGTTGGTTCTCTCACCAACTGCCGCAGACCCAGTCTAGCAGATATGTCCTTTAGGAGTCGGCCAGCTTGGTCAGTAATGGTGCTACCAGACCACTCTTGTTGATGGACATTGAAGTCCCCCACCCAGAGTACATTCTGTGCCCTTACTACCCATAGTGCTTCTTCCAAGTGGTGTTCAACATGAAGAAACACTGATTCATTAGACAAGAAGGAGATGGGGGTAGGTGATAATCAGCAGGAGGCTTCCTTGTTTGACCTGATGCCATGAGACTTCATGGGGTCTGGAGTCCATGTTGAGGACTCCCAGGAAACTCCCTCCCAACTGTATATCACCTCTGGTGAATCTGTCCTGTCAGTGGGACAGTGTATGGTGATGGTGGTGTCTGGGACGTTGTCTGTAAGGTATGATTCCTTGAGTATGACTCTGTCAGGCTGTTGCTGTGGTCAAACATCAATAGTTAGCTCAGACAACAGAGATATTGATATGTTCCTATTTTTTAGGTCTAAAATGTTTCAATTCTCTGTTTTGTTAAATTAAATTACTCCAGTCTGATACTTGTTCTGACCAGGCGAGAAAGGTGTTTATGGGTCTGTTACTATCTTCACCTGGTCTTATTGCAACAGGGTTTAATTTTAAACATACTGTGTTTTGAGCTCTCCCTTTGTGAATCCTTGTTCACAACTTGCCAATCATAAGGCAAAGAACTGAGCACAAACAGGCTTTCTTTGGTTTAAAGAAGAAAGATGAAATTTATTAAACCTTAAACTTGAACTCTAATACGGTTAACACCTACGGATATACAATGTGCCCATGTTAGCATGCACATGCAATAGACACATGCAAATAGGGATAGAAAAGAGTAGAAGCAAAGATTGAGGCAATATCTTGTTACTGTTTCTTGAGCTCACGGTTTTGTCCTTTTTGTAAGTAGTCTTGCTTTTGTCGGGGCCCATTAGTCCTCTAAAAACCTCATTCACGTAGGAAACTTTTTTCTCTTTGAGTTTCATGTGTTTTCTCAAGATTCAGTTCCTTGGGAAGGAGATGGAAGCAGGCAGGAGAGCAGTCTTCTTGCTTCAGTTCCAGGAGAGATCGTTACTCCATGAGCACATGGCTTTGCCTCAGTTCAAAACCTTTGTTGGAAGTTCAAATTCAAAAATTCCAGCCAGCTAGTCTTGTGACTAAAACTGTTTTAACCACTTCTTCTGTGTATTGGGGAAGCAATGACTGGGTCCCTTTTGTTCCAACACTGCTCGTTACAATGCAAAAATGTCTTTCCAGTCAGGGGCTTGCAATTTTAAGTTTTAATGTTAATGTGGCGAAATAATGGGTCCCTCAGTCTTGGCAGGTGGGGGTTTTGCCTGACAACTCCACACCCAGGGGAATGAAATGCGATTTGAAGAAAACAGCACATTTCATTACAGAGTTTGAAAGAAATATATGATATAGAAAGAAAAACCATGCATTTCTCTTATTCATTTCCATTCACTCACCAATCTTAAAGCTAATTAAAAATGGTCTGTTCTAGGTGCCAGGGATGCTTTAATTTTCTCTCTTTTTCCTCAGGAGAATTAGTAGGGGGGAGGGCGGGTCTGTCCTGAACTTCATGATTCCTGCAAAAACTTTTAGCTTCAGGGATGGGTGGTTCCCTTTTCCTCTGACTGTGGAGGAGGAGACTTTGTTACTCTCCCCTTTGTTCTCTGTGACACCCCTACCTGCAGGTATTTGTGCAGACATAACTGCATTCTCCTGTGACACTTTGACTAGGTGGCCCATCACCCTCATGGTTCCTCTGTTCCCTAGAGGATTTTCTTTCTCTCTGCATGTTCCTGTAAATGCTGTTAGCAACTCTGGTGGGGTGCTTCTAGAGTCTGCACTCACATAGGAGGATGTGAGGTCTACCTTTTCACATTTTCCTGGGTTGGCTGACCAGACAGTAGGGGTTTTCATCCAGGATTCGTCTTGGACTTCCTATAACCTGCCCTCTTAGTCACCTTTTCCCCTCCTCTTTCTAAACTTTTGCCAGCCGTGCGCCTGCCTGTCCCCTTTTGTTCTCGGCGGGTGCCCCTTATAGTTCACCAACCCTCTGCTGGAGGGTCCTCCTAACACAAGTATAGGACTTAGGGGTGCAGGTTCCGCCAGGGCCACTCAGCTCCTGACCTCATTACAGCCTTGGTTCAAACATGGACAAAAGAGCTGAACTCAACAGGTGAGGTGAGAGTGACTGCCCTTGACATCAAGGCGGCATTTGACCGAGTATGGCATCAAGAAGCCCTAGCAAAACTGGAGTCAATGGGAATCAGGGAGAAAACTCTCTGCTGGTTGGAGTCATACCTAGCGCAAAGGAAGATGGCTGTGGTTGTTGGATGTCAATCATCTGAGCTCCAGGACATCACTGCAGGAGTTCCTCGGGGTAGTGTCCTAGGCCCAACCATCTTCAGTTGCTTCATCAACGACCTTCCTTCAATCATAAGGTCAGAAGTGGGGATGTTTGCTGATGATTGCACAATGTTCAGCAACATTCGCGACCCCTCAAATACTGAAGCAGTCCGTCTAGAAATGCAGCAAGACCTGGACAATATCCAGGCTTGGGCTGATAAGTGGCAAGTATAATTTGTGCCACACAAGTGCCAGGCAATAACCATCTCCAACAAGAGAGAATCTAACCATCTCCCCTTGACACTCAATGGCATTACTATCGCTGAATCCATATATATAGCCATATAAATACTGTGGTTACAAGAGCAGGTCACAGGCTAGAAATCCTGCAGTGAGTAACTCACCTCCTGACTCCCCAAAGCCTGTCCACCATCTACAAGGCACAAGTCAGGAGTGTGATGGAATAGTCTCCACTTGCCTGAACGGGTGCAGCTCCAACAACACTCAAGAAGCTTGACACCATCCAGAACAAAGCAGCCCGCTTGATTGGCACACCATGTACAAACATTCACTCCCTCCACCACCGATGCACAGTGGCAGCAGTGTGTACCATTTACAAGATGCACTGCAGCAAATCACCAGGCGCCTTCAACAGCACCTTCCAAACATGTGACCTCTACCACCTAGAAAGATAAGGGCAGCAGATACATGGGTACACCAACATCTGCAAGTTCCCCTCCAAGCCACACACCATCCTGAATTGGAACTGTATCGCCGTTCCTTCACTGTTGCTGGATCAAAATCCTGGAACTCCCTTCCTAATAGCACTGTGGGTGTACGTACACTTGGGTGTACCCCAAGGACTGCAGTGGTTCAAGAAGGCAGCTCACCACCACCTTTTCAAGGACAATTAGGGCTAGGCAATAAATACTGGCCTAGCCAGCGATGCCCACATCCTATGAACGAATAAAATAAAAAAAGATGTTGACATCGTGAATGAGCTGGCTCCCCACCTTTCTACAGCAATGGTCCCAGGTTCTGATCCTTCATGATTCAAAAAGACAGTTGAATTCTCTGAGGTTCTTAGCAGATAACTTTGCGCTTTTTATTCTAAGTGCCCCCTCATGTATATTTTTGTTCTCCTTTCCCTGCAAGCGATAAATTAATCAATGGCATTGATTCGGAAGGAGAAGGTCCTGCCTGACCAATCTTCCTGACTTCTTCGACATCCCAAGAGGACAGTAGTTAGACATTTGCTGGGGATTCAAGGTCCATCTTGGGCTATGGATAAGAAACTGGCTGAATGGTTAAAAAATAAATAGGTATTTGTTACAATTTATGTTGGGGTTGGGGAAATTGGAATGGGATGCCTCAGGGCTCAACATCGGAAGGCCGACTGCTTTTAATTTACATCAATGACCTGGACACATAAGGTCAATGCATGATGAGAAAATGTGCAAATGATACCAAACAAGCTGTGGAATCCCTAAAGGACATGAGTGAACCAGATGGGTTTTTACAACAATCAACAATGGTTTCATGGCCATCATTAGACTAGCTTTAAATTCCAGATTTATTAATTGAATTCAAATTGCACCTTCTGCTGTGGTGGGATTCGAACCCTTGTCCCCAGAATAATAGCTGGGTCTCTAGGTTACTAGTCCAGTGACAATACCAGTACGCCACTGCCTCCCCTAATGGGCAGGAAAACACCAGCCAATCCATCAAATCTGCTGCACACACGATGGCTGGATCATCATTACTAGACACATCCTATCCCCAGTCATCTCCAAATTCATGACCATCTGCAGCCATGTAATCTCTTACAATCACAGAATTGTTACAACACAGAAGGAGGCCATTCAGCCCATGTCTGGGCCAGCGATCTGCGAGCAACTCATCTAGTCCCACTCCCCTGCCCTTTCCCTGTAGCCTTGCATTTTTTTCTCTTCAGGTGCTATCTAATTCCCCTTTGAAATCCATGATTGAATCTGCCTCCACCACACTCTCAGGCCGTGCATTCCAGATCCCAATCACTCGCTGCATAAAAACGTTTTTCCTCATGGCACTATTGGTTCCTTTACCAATCATCATAAATTGGAATCCTCTGGTTCTTGAGCCTTCCGCCAATAGGAACAGTTTCGCTCCATCTACTCTGTCCAGAAGGAGGCCATTCAGCCCACCGTGTCCGTGCCGGCCGGAAAAAAAGACTAGCTGCTCAATCTAATCCCACCTTCCAGCACCTGGTCCGTAGCCTTGCAGGTTCCAGCACTTCAGGTGCATGTCCAGGTACCTTTTAAAAGAATTGAGGGTTACTGCCTCCACCACCATTCCTGGCAGTGAATTCCAGACACCCACCACCCTCTGGGTGAAAAAGATTTTCCTCATGTCCCCTCTAATCCTTCTACCAATCACCTTAAATCTGTGCCCTCTGGTCATTGACCTCTCTGCTCGGGGAAACAGGTCCTTCCTGTCTACTCTATCTAGGCCCCTCATAATTTTGTACACCTCAATTAAGTCACCCCTCAGCCTCCTCTGTTCTAAGGCAAACATCCCGAGCCAATTCAATCTTTCTTCATAGCTGCAACTTTCAAGCTCTGGCAACATTCTTGTAAATCTCCTCTGTACTCTCTCCAGAGCAGTTATGTTCTTTTTGTAGTGTGGTGACCAGAACTGTACACAATACTCCAACTGTGGCCTAACCAGCATTTGAGACAATTCTAGCATTACATCCCTGCTTTTGTATTCTGTACCTCGGCCAATAAAGGAAAGCATTCCATGTGCCTTCTTTACCACTCTATCTACCTGTCCTGCACCTTCAGGGACCTGTGGACATGCACTCCAAGGTCTCTCACTTCTTCTACCCCTCTCAATATCCTGCCATTTATTGTGTATTCCCTCGCTTTATTTGCCCTCCCCAAATGCATTACCTCACACTTTTCTGGATTGAATTCCATTTGCCACTTTTCCGTCCATGCAACCAAACCGTTGATATCATTCTGGAGTCCACGACTCTCCTCTTCACTATCAACTACATGGCCAATTTTTGTGTCATCAGCAAATTTCCCAATCATACTTCCCACATTTAAGTCCAAATCATTAATATATACCACAAACAGCAAGGGACCCAACACTGAGCCTTGTGGACCGCCAGTAGAAACCGCTTTCCATTCACAAAAACATCCGTCGAACACTACCCTTTGTTTCCTGTCACTGAGCCAATTCTGGATCTAACCTGCCACCTTCCCCTGTATCTAAGGGTTTTCATTTTACTGACCAGTCTGCCATGTGGGACTTTGTCAAATGCCTTACTAAAGTCCATGTAGATCACATCCACTGCACTACCCTCATCAATCCTCCTCACTGCCAGCGAACTCCCTCGAATATCGTCCTCACTCACAGCGCACTCCCTCTAACATCCTGCTCACTCAAAGTGCACTCACTCTAACAAACTGCTCACTCACAGCGCAATCCCTCTAACAACCTCCTCAATCACGGCGCACTCCCTCTAACATCCTCCTCACTCACTGCGCACTGCCTCGAACATCCTCCTCACTCACTGTGCACTCCCTCTAACATCCTCTTCACTCACAGCGCACTCCCTCTAACATCCTCCTCACACAGCGCAATCCCTCTAACATCCTCCTCAATCACGGCGCACTCCCTTTAACAACCTCCTCACTCACTGCGCACTGCCTCGAACATCCTCCTCACTCACTGCGCACTCCCTCTAACATCCTCTTCACTCACAGCGCACTCCCTCTAACATCCTCCTCACTCAGCGCACTCCCTCTAACATCCTCCTCACTCACTGCGCACTGCCTCGAACATCCTCCTCACTCACAGCGCCCTCCCTCTAACATCCTCCTCCCTCAGAGCGCACTAACTCTAACATCAACCTCACTCACAGCGCACTCCCTCTAGCATCCTCCTCACGGTCAACGCACTCCCTCGAACAAACTCCTCACTCACAGCGCACTCCCTCTAACATCCTCCTCACTCACAGCGCACACACTCCAACATCCTCCTCACTCACAGCGCACTCCCTCTAACATCCTCCTCCCTCAGAGCGCAGTCCCTCTAACATCCTCCTCACTCACAGTGCACTCCCTCAAACATCCTCCTCATTGTCAGCGCACTCCCTCTAACATCCTCCTCACTCACTGCGCACTGCCTCGAACATCCTCCTCACTCACAGCGCCCTCCCTCTAACATCCTCCTCCCTCAGAGCGCACTAACTCTAACATCAACCTCACTCACAGCGCACTCCCTCTCGCATCCTCCTCACGGTCAACGCACTCCCTCGAACAAACTCCTCACTCACAGCGCACTCCCTCCAACATCCTCCTCACTCACAGCGCACTCCCTCTACCATCCTCCTCACACAAAGCGCAGTCCCCCTAACATCCTCCTCACTCACAGCGCACTCCCTCTAACATCCTCCTCACTCACAGCGCACTCCCTCTAACATCCTCCTCCCTCAGAGCGCAGTCCCCCTAACATCCTCCTCACTCACAGCGCACTCCCTCTAACATCCTCCTCACTCACAGCGCACTCCCTCTAACATCCTCCTCACTCGGCGCACTGCCTCGAATATCCTCCTCTCTCACAGCGCACTCCTTCTAAAATTCTCCTCACTCACAGCTCACTCCCTCTAACATCCTCCTCACTCACTGCGCACTCCCTCGAACATCCTCCTCACTCACAGCGCACTGCCTCGAACATCCTCCTCACTCACAGCGCCCTCCCTTCAACATCCTCCTCACTCACAGCGCACTCCCTCTAACATCCTCCTCACTCACAGCGCACTCCCTCTAACATCCTCCTCACTCACAGCGCACTCCCTCTAACATCCTCCTCACTCACAGCTCACTCCCTCTAACATCCTCCTCAATCACGGCGCACTCCCTCGAACATCCTCCTCACTCACAGCGCACTCCCTCCAACATCCATCGCACTCACAGCGAACTCCCTCTAACATCCTCCTCACTCACAGCGCACTCCCTCTAAAATCCTCCTCATTGTCAGCGCACTCCCTCGACCATCCTCTTCACTCAAAGCACAGTCCCTCCAACATCCTCCTCACTCACAGCGCACTCCCTCTAACATCAACCTCACTCAGCGCACTGCCTCGAACAACCTCCTCACTCACAGCGCACTCCCTCTAACATCCTCCTCACTCACAGCGCACTCCCTCGAACATCACCCTTACTCACAGCGCTCTCCCCCCAACATCCTCCTCACTCACAGCGCACTCCCTCTAACATCCTCCTCACTCAGCGCACTGCCTCGAACATCCTCCTCACTCACAGCGACTCCCTCTAACATCCTCCTCACTCAAAGCGCAGTCCCTCTAACATCCTCCTCACTCACAGCGCACTCCCTCTAACATCCTCCTCACTCAAAGCACAGTCCCTCTAACATCCTCCTCACTCACAGCGCACTCCCTCTAACATCAACCTCACTCACAGCGCACTCCCTCTAACATCCTGCTCACTCAAAGTGCACTCACTCTAACAAACTGCTCACTCACAGCGCAATCCCTCTAACAACCTCCTCAATCACGGCGCACTCCCTCTAACATCCTCCTCACTCACTGCGCACTGCCTCGAACATCCTCCTCACTCACTGTGCACTCCCTCTAACATCCTCTTCACTCACAGCGCACTCCCTCTAACATCCTCCTCACACAGCGCAATCCCTCTAACATCCTCCTCAATCACGGCGCACTCCCTTTAACATCCTCCTCACTCACTGCGCACTGCCTCGAACATCCTCCTCACTCACTGCGCACTCCCTCTAACATCCTCTTCACTCACAGCGCACTCCCTCTAACATCCTCCTCACTCAGCGCACTCCCTCTAACATCCTCCTCACTCACTGCGCACTGCCTCGAACATCCTCCTCACTCACAGCGCCCTCCCTCTAACATCCTCCTCCCTCAGAGCGCACTAACTCTAACATCAACCTCACTCACAGCGCACTCCCTCTAGCATCCTCCTCACGGTCAACGCACTCCCTCGAACAAACTCCTCACTCACAGCGCACTCCCTCTAACATCCTCCTCACTCACAGCGCACACACTCCAACATCCTCCTCACTCACAGCGCACTCCCTCTAACATCCTCCTCCCTCAGAGCGCAGTCCCTCTAACATCCTCCTCACTCACAGCGCACTCCCTCAAACATCCTCCTCATTGTCAGCGCACTCCCTCTAACATCCTCCTCACTCACTGCGCACTGCCTCGAACATCCTCCTCACTCACAGCACCCTCCCTCTAACATCCTCCTCCCTCAGAGCGCACTAACTCTAACATCAACCTCACTCACAGCGCACTCCCTCTCGCATCCTCCTCACGGTCAACGCACTCCCTCGAACAAACTCCTCACTCACAGCGCACTCCCTCCAACATCCTCCTCACTCACAGCGCACTCCCTCTACCATCCTCCTCACTCAAAGCGCAGTCCCCCTAACATCCTCCTCACTCACAGCGCACTCCCTCTAACATCCTCCTCACTCACAGCGCACTCCCTCTAACATCCTCCTCCCTCAGAGCGCAGTCCCCCTAACATCCTCCTCACTCACAGCGCACTCCCTCTAACATCCTCCTCACTCACAGCGCACTCCCTCTAACATCCTCCTCACTCGGCGCACTGCCTCGAATATCCTCCTCTCTCACAGCGCACTCCTTCTAAAATTCTCCTCACTCACAGCTCACTCCCTCTAACATCCTCCTCACTCACTGCGCACTCCCTCGAACATCCTCCTCACTCACAGCGCACTGCCTCGAACATCCTCCTCACTCACAGCGCCCTCCCTTCAACATCCTCCTCACTCACAGCGCACTCCCTCTAACATCCTCCTCACTCACAGCGCACTCCCTCTAACATCCTCCTCACTCACAGCGCACTCCCTCTAACATCCTCCTCACTCACAGCTCACTCCCTCTAACATCCTCCTCAATCACGGCGCACTCCCTCGAACATCCTCCTCACTCACAGCGCACTCCCTCCAACATCCATCGCACTCACAGCGAACTCCCTCTAACATCCTCCTCACTCACAGCGCACTCCCTCTAAAATCCTCCTCATTGTCAGCGCACTCCCTCGACCATCCTCTTCACTCAAAGCACAGTCCCTCCAACATCCTCCTCACTCACAGCGCACTCCCTCTAACATCAACCTCACTCAGCGCACTGCCTCGAACAACCTCCTCACTCACAGCGCACTCCCTCTAACATCCTCCTCACTCACAGCGCACTCCCTCGAACATCACCCTTACTCACAGCGCTCTCCCCCCAACATCCTCCTCACTCACAGCGCACTCCCTCTAACATCCTCCTCACTCAGCGCACTGCCTCGAACATCCTCCTCACTCACAGCGACTCCCTCTAACATCCTCCTCACTCAAAGCGCAGTCCCTCTAACATCCTCCTCACTCACAGCGCACTCCCTCTAACATCCTCCTCACTCAAAGCACAGTCCCTCTAACATCCTCCTCACTCACAGCGCACTCCCTCTAACATCAACCTCACTCACAGCGCACTCCCTCTAACATCCTCCTCACTCAGCGCACACACTCTCACACCCTCCTCACTCACAGCGCACTCCCTCTAACATCCTCCTCACTTAGCGCACTGCCTCGAACATCCTCCTCACTCACAGCGCCCTCCTTATAAAATTCTCCTCACTCACAGCTCACTCCCTCTAACATCCTCCTCACTCACTGCGCCTGCCTCGAACATCCTCCTCACTTAAAGCGCCCTCCCTCCTACATCCTCCTCACTCACAGCGCACTCCCTCTAACATCCTCCTCCCTCAGAGCGCACTAACTCGAACATCAACCTCACTCACAGCGCACTCCCTCCAGCATCCTCCTCACTGTCAACGCACTCCCTCTAACATCCTCCTCACTCACAGCGCGCTCCCTCTAACATCCTCCTCACTTTCGGCACACTCCCTCTAACAAACTCCTCACTCACAGCGCACTCCCTCTAACGTCCTCCTCATTGTCAGCGCACTCCCTCCAAAATCCTCCTCATTGTCAGCGCACTCCCTCTACCATCCTCCTCACTCAAAGCGCAGTCCCCCTAACATCCTACTCACTCACAGCGCACTCCCTCTAACATCCTCCTCACTCACAGCGCACTCCCTCTAACATCCTCCTCCCTCAGAGCGCAGTCCCCCTAACATCCTCCTCACTCACAGCACACTCCCTCTAACATCCTCCTCACTCACAGCGCACTCCCTCTAACATCCTTCTCACTCACAGCGCACTCCATCGAACATCAACCTTACTCACAGCGCACTCCCTCTAACATCCTCCTCACTCACAGCGCACTCCCTCTAACATCAACCTCACTCACAGCGCACTCCCTCTAACATCCTCCTCACTCACTGCGCGCTCCCTCCAACATCCTCCTCACTCACAGCGCACTCCCTCGAACATCCTCCTCCCTCACAGCGCACTCCCTCTAACATCCTCCTCATTGTCAACGCACTCCCTCTAATATCCTCCTCATTGTCAACGCACTCCCTCTAACATCCTCCTCACTGTCAACACACTCCCTCTAACATCCTCCTCACTCACAGCGCACTCCCTCTAACATCCTCCTCATTGTCAACGCACTCCCTCTAATATCCTCCTCATTGTCAGCACACTCCCTCTACCATCCTCCTCACTCAAAGCACAGTCCCTCTAACATCCTCCTCCCTCAGAGCGCACTGCCTCGAACATCCTCCTCACTCACAGCGCCCTCCCTCTAACATCCTCCTCCCTCAGAGCGCACTAACTCTAACATCAACCTCACTCACAGCGCACTCCCTCTAGCATCCTCCTCACGGTCAACGCACTCCCTCGAACAAACTCCTCACTCACAGCGCACTCCCTCTAACATCCTCCTCACTCACAGCGCACACACTCCAACATCCTCCTCACTCACAGCGCACTCCCTCTAACATCCTCCTCCCTCAGAGCGCAGTCCCTCTAACATCCTCCTCACTCACAGCGCACTCCCTCAAACATCCTCCTCATTGTCAGCGCACTCCCTCTAACATCCTCCTCACTCACTGCGCACTGCCTCGAACATCCTCCTCACTCACAGCGCCCTCCCTCTAACATCCTCCTCCCTCAGAGCGCACTAACTCTAACATCAACCTCACTCACAGCGCACTCCCTCTCGCATCCTCCTCACGGTCAACGCACTCCCTCGAACAAACTCCTCACTCACAGCGCACTCCCTCCAACATCCTCCTCACTCACAGCGCACTCCCTCTACCATCCTCCTCACTCAAAGCGCAGTCCCCCTAACATCCTCCTCACTCACAGCGCACTCCCTCTAACATCCTCCTCACTCACAGCGCACTCCCTCTAACATCCTCCTCCCTCAGAGCGCAGTCCCCCTAACATCCTCCTCACTCGGCGCACTGCCTCGAATATCCTCCTCTCTCACAGCGCACTCCTTCTAAAATTCTCCTCACTCACAGCTCACTCCCTCTAACATCCTCCTCACTCACTGCGCACTCCCTCGAACATCCTCCTCACTCACAGCGCACTGCCTCGAACATCCTCCTCACTCACAGCGCCCTCCCTTCAACATCCTCCTCACTCACAGCGCACTCCCTCTAACATCCTCCTCACTCACAGCGCACTCCCTCTAACATCCTCCTCACTCACAGCGCACTCCCTCTAACATCCTCCTCACTCACAGCTCACTCCCTCTAACATCCTCCTCAATCACGGCGCACTCCCTCGAACATCCTCCTCACTCACAGCGCACTCCCTCCAACATCCATCGCACTCACAGCGAACTCCCTCTAACATCCTCCTCACTCACAGCGCACTCCCTCTAAAATCCTCCTCATTGTCAGCGCACTCCCTCGACCATCCTCTTCACTCAAAGCACAGTCCCTCCAACATCCTCCTCACTCACAGCGCACTCCCTCTAACATCAACCTCACTCAGCGCACTGCCTCGAACAACCTCCTCACTCACAGCGCACTCCCTCTAACATCCTCCTCACTCACAGCGCACTCCCTCGAACATCACCCTTACTCACAGCGCTCTCCCCCCAACATCCTCCTCACTCACAGCGCACTCCCTCTAACATCCTCCTCACTCAGCGCACTGCCTCGAACATCCTCCTCACTCACAGCGACTCCCTCTAACATCCTCCTCACTCAAAGCGCAGTCCCTCTAACATCCTCCTCACTCACAGCGCACTCCCTCTAACATCCTCCTCACTCAAAGCACAGTCCCTCTAACATCCTCCTCACTCACAGCGCACTCCCTCTAACATCAACCTCACTCACAGCGCACTCCCTCTAACATCCTCCTCACTCAGCGCACACACTCTCACACCCTCCTCACTCACAGCGCACTCCCTCTAACATCCTCCTCACTTAGCGCACTGCCTCGAACATCCTCCTCACTCACAGCGCCCTCCTTATAAAATTCTCCTCACTCACAGCTCACTCCCTCTAACATCCTCCTCACTCACTGCGCCTGCCTCGAACATCCTCCTCACTTAAAGCGCCCTCCCTCCTACATCCTCCTCACTCACAGCGCACTCCCTCTAACATCCTCCTCCCTCAGAGCGCACTAACTCGAACATCAACCTCACTCACAGCGCACTCCCTCCAGCATCCTCCTCACTGTCAACGCACTCCCTCTAACATCCTCCTCACTCACAGCGCGCTCCCTCTAACATCCTCCTCACTTTCGGCACACTCCCTCTAACAAACTCCTCACTCACAGCGCACTCCCTCTAACGTCCTCCTCATTGTCAGCGCACTCCCTCCAAAATCCTCCTCATTGTCAGCGCACTCCCTCTACCATCCTCCTCACTCAAAGCGCAGTCCCCCTAACATCCTACTCACTCACAGCGCACTCCCTCTAACATCCTCCTCACTCACAGCGCACTCCCTCTAACATCCTCCTCCCTCAGAGCGCAGTCCCCCTAACATCCTCCTCACTCACAGCACACTCCCTCTAACATCCTCCTCACTCACAGCGCACTCCCTCTAACATCCTTCTCACTCACAGCGCACTCCATCGAACATCAACCTTACTCACAGCGCACTCCCTCTAACATCCTCCTCACTCACAGCGCACTCCCTCTAACATCAACCTCACTCACAGCGCACTCCCTCTAACATCCTCCTCACTCACTGCGCGCTCCCTCCAACATCCTCCTCACTCACAGCGCACTCCCTCGAACATCCTCCTCCCTCACAGCGCACTCCCTCTAACATCCTCCTCATTGTCAACGCACTCCCTCTAATATCCTCCTCATTGTCAACGCACTCCCTCTAACATCCTCCTCACTGTCAACACACTCCCTCTAACATCCTCCTCACTCACAGCGCACTCCCTCTAACATCCTCCTCATTGTCAACGCACTCCCTCTAATATCCTCCTCATTGTCAGCACACTCCCTCTACCATCCTCCTCACTCAAAGCACAGTCCCTCTAACATCCTCCTCCCTCAGAGCGCACTCCCTCGAACATCAACCTCACTCACAGCGCACTCCCTCTAACATCAACCTCACTCAAAGCGCACTCCCTCTAAAATCCTCCTCACTCAGCGCACTCACTCTCACACCCTCCTCACTCACAGCGCACTCCCTCTAAAATCCTCCTCACTGTCAGCGCACTCCCTCTACCATCCTCCTCACTCAAAGCACAGTCCCTCTAACATCCTCCTCCCTCAGAGCGCACTCCCTCTAACATCAACCTCACTCACAGCGCACTCCCTCTAACATCCTCCTCACTCAGCGCACTCACTCTCACACCCTCCTCACTCACAGCGCACTCCCTCTAACATCCTCCTCACTCACAGCGCACTCCTTCTAAAAGTCTCCTCACTCACAGCTCACTCCCTCGAACATCCTCCTCACTCACAGTGCACTGCCTCAAACATCCTCCTCACTCACAGCGCCCTCCCTCCAACATCCTCCTCACTCACAGCGCACTCCCTCTAACATCCTCTTCCCTCAGAGCGCACTCCCTCTAGCATCCTCCTCATTGTCAACGCACTCCCTCCAACATCCTCCTCACTCACAGCGCACTCCCTCTAACATCCTCTTCCCTCAGAGCGCACTCCCTCTAGCATCCTCCTCATTGTCAACGCACTCCCTCTAAAATCCTCCTCACTGTCAGCGCACTCCCTCTACCATCCTCCTCACTCAAAGCACAGTCCCTCTAACATCCTCCTCACTCACAGCGCACTCCCTCCAACATCCGTCTCACTCGCAGCGCACTCCGTCCAACATCCTCCTCACCCACAGCGCCCTCCCTCGAACATCCTCCTCACTCACAACACACTCCCTCTAACACCCGTCTCACTCGCAGCACACTCCCTCTAACATCCTCCTCACCTACAGCGCCCTCCCTCGAACATCCTTCACACTCACAACACACTCCCTCGAACATCCTCCACACTCACAACGCACTCCCTCCAATATCCTCCTCACTCACAGCGCACTGCCTCTAACATCCTCCTTTTTGAGAGCGCACTCCCTCTACCATCCACCTCACTCAAAGCACAGTCCTTCTAACATCCTCCTCACTCACAGCGCACGCACTCCAACATCCTCCTCACCCACAGCGCCCTCCCTCGAACATCCATCACACTCACAGCGCACTCCCTGTAACATCCTCCTCAATGATAGCGCACTCCCTCTAACATCCTTCTCACTCATAGCGCCCTCGCTCCAACAACAATCACACTCACAGCGCAATCCCTATAACATCCTCCTCATTGATAGCGCACTCCCTCTAACATCCTGCTCCCTCAGAGCGCACTCCCTCCAACATCCGTCTCACTCGCAGCACAATCCCTATAACATCCTCCTCATTGATAGCGTACTCCCTCTAACACCCTCCTCACTCACAGCGCACTGCCTCGAACATCCTCCTCACTCACAGCTCACTCCCTCTAACATCCTCCTCACTCACAGCGCACTCCCTCGAACATCCTCCTCACTCAAAGCGCAATCCCTCTCACATCCTCCTCACTCACTGCTCACTCCGTCCAACATTCTCCTCACTGTCAACGCACTCCCTCTAACATCCTCCTCACTGTCAATGCACTCCCTCTACCATCCTCCTCACTCAAGGCGAAGTCCCTCTAACATCCTCCTCACTCACAGCGCACTCCCTCCAACATCCATCACACTCACAGCTCACTCCGTCTAACATCCTCCTCACTCACTGCTCACTCCCTCTAACATCCTCCTCACTCACAGCGCACTCCCTCTAACATCCTCCTCACTCACTGCGCACTCCCTCTAACATCCTCCTCACTCACAGCGCACTCCCTCTAACGTCCTCCTCACTCACTGCTCACTCCCTCTAACATCCTCCTCACTCACTGCTCACTCCCTCTACCATCCTCCTCACTCAAGGCGAAGTCCCTCTAACATCCTCCTCACTCACAGCGCACTCCCTCTAACATCCTCCTCACTCACAGCGCACTCCCTCTAACATCCTCCTCACTCACTGCTCACTCCCTCGAACATCCTCCTCACTCACTGCTCACTCCCTCTAACATCCTCCTCACTCACTGCGCACTCCCTCCAACATCCTCCTCACTCACAGCGCACTCCCTCTAACATCCTCCTCACTCACAGCGCACTCCCTCTAACATCCTCCTCACTCACTGCTCACTCCCTCTAACATCCTCCTCACTCACAGTGCACTCCCTCTAACATCCTCCTCGCTCACTGCGCACTCCCTCCAACATCCTCCTCACTCACAGCGCACTCCCTCTAACATCCTCCTCACTCACAGCGCACTGCCTCAAACATCCTCCTCACTCACAGCGCTCTCCCTCCAACATCCATCGCACTCACAGCGAACTCTCTCTAACATCCTCCTCACTGTCAACGCACTCCCTCGAACATCAACCTCACTCATAGCGCACTCCCTATAACATCCTCCTCATTGTCAACGCACTCCCTCGAACATCCTTCACACTCACAGCGCACTCCCTCTAAAATCCTCCTCATTATCAGCGCACTCCCTCTAACATCCTCCTCACTCACAGCGCCCTCCCTCTAACATCCTCCTCACTCACTGCTCACTCCCTCTAACATCCTCCTCACTCAAAGCACAGTCCCTCTAACATCCTCCTCACTCACAGCGCCCTCCCTCTAACATCCTCCTCACTCACAGCACAGTCCCTCTACCATCTTCCTCACAGTCAACGCACTCTCTCTAACAGCCTCCTCACTGTCAACGCACTCCCTCTAACATCCTCCTCACTCACAGCACAGTCCCTCTACCATCCTCCTCACTCGCAGCGCACACACTCCAACATCCTCCTCACTCACAGCACGGTCCCTCTAACATCCTCCTCTCTCAAAGCGCAGTCCCTCTTCCATCCTCCTCACTCACAGCGTACTCCCTCTAACATCCTCCTCACTCACAGCGCTCTCCCTCTAACATCCTCCTCACTCACAGCGCAGTCCCTCAACCATCCTCCTCACTCACAGCGCACTCCCTCTAACATCCTCCTCACTCACTGCTCACTCCCTCTAACATCCTCCTCACTCACAGCGCACTCCCTCTAACATCCTCCTCACTCACAGCGCACTCCCTGTAACATCCTCCTCAATGATAGCGCACTCCCTCTAACATCCTTCTCACTCATAGCGCCCTCGCTCCAACAACAATCACACTCACAGCGCAATCCCTATAACATCCTCCTCATTGATAGCGCACTCCCTCTAACATCCTGCTCCCTCAGAGCGCACTCCCTCCAACATCCGTCTCACTCGCAGCACAATCCCTATAACATCCTCCTCATTGATAGCGTACTCCCTCTAACACCCTCCTCACTCACAGCGCACTGCCTCGAACATCCTCCTCACTCACGGCTCACTCCCTCTAACATCCTCCTCACTCACAGCGCACTCCCTCGAACATCCTCCTCACTCAAAGCGCAATCCCTCTCACATCCTCCTCACTCACTGCTCACTCCGTCCAACATTCTCCTCACTGTCAACGCACTCCCTCTAACATCCTCCTCACTGTCAATGCACTCCCTCTACCATCCTCCTCACTCAAGGCGAAGTCCCTCTAACATCCTCCTCACTCACAGCGCACTCCCTCCAACATCCATCACACTCACAGCTCACTCCGTCTAACATCCTCCTCACTCACTGCTCACTCCCTCTAACATCCTCCTCACTCACAGCGCACTCCCTCTAACATCCTCCTCACTCACTGCGCACTCCCTCTAACATCCTCCTCACTCACAGCGCACTCCCTCTAACGTCCTCCTCACTCACTGCTCACTCCCTCTAACATCCTCCTCACTCACTGCTCACTCCCTCTACCATCCTCCTCACTCAAGGCGAAGTCCCTCTAACATCCTCCTCACTCACAGCGCACTCCCTCTAACATCCTCCTCACTCACAGCGCACTCCCTCTAACATCCTCCTCACTCACTGCTCACTCCCTCGAACATCCTCCTCACTCACTGCTCACTCCCTCTAACATCCTCCTCACTCACTGCGCACTCCCTCCAACATCCTCCTCACTCACAGCGCACTCCCTCTAACATCCTCCTAACTCACAGCGCACTCCCTCTAACATCCTCCTCACTCACTGCTCACTCCCTCTAACATCCTCCTCACTCACAGTGCACTCCCTCTAACATCCTCCTCGCTCACTGCGCACTCCCTCCAACATCCTCCTCACTCACAGCGCACTCCCTCTAACATCCTCCTCACTCACAGCGCACTGCCTCAAACATCCTCCTCACTCACAGCGCTCTCCCTCCAACATCCATCGCACTCACAGCGAACTCTCTCTAACATCCTCCTCACTGTCAACGCACTCCCTCGAACATCAACCTCACTCATAGCGCACTCCCTATAACATCCTCCTCATTGTCAACGCACTCCCTCGAACATCCTTCACACTCACAGCGCACTCCCTCTAAAATCCTCCTCATTATCAGCGCACTCCCTCTAACATCCTCCTCACTCACAGCGCCCTCCCTCTAACATCCTCCTCACTCACTGCTCACTCCCTCTAACATCCTCCTCACTCAAAGCACAGTCCCTCTAACATCCTCCTCACTCACAGCGCCCTCCCTCTAACATCCTCCTCACTCACAGCACAGTCCCTCTACCATCTTCCTCACAGTCAACGCACTCTCTCTAACAGCCTCCTCACTGTCAACGCACTCCCTCTAACATCCTCCTCACTCACAGCACAGTCCCTCTACCATCCTCCTCACTCGCAGCGCACACACTCCAACATCCTCCTCACTCACAGCACGGTCCCTCTAACATCCTCCTCTCTCAAAGCGCAGTCCCTCTTCCATCCTCCTCACTCACAGCGTACTCCCTCTAACATCCTCCTCACTCACAGCGCTCTCCCTCTAACATCCTCCTCACTCACAGCGCAGTCCCTCAACCATCCTCCTCACTCACAGCGCACTCCCTCTAACATCCTCCTCACTCACTGCTCACTCCCTCTAACATCCTCCTCACTCACAGCGCACTCCCTCTAACATCCTCCTCACTCACAGCGCACTGCCTCGAACATCCTCCTCACTCACAGCTCACTCCCTCTAACATCCTTCTCACTCACAGCGCACTCCCTCTAAAATTCTCCTCACTCACAGCTCACTCCCTCTGACATCCTCCTCATTGTCAGTGCACTCCCTCCAACATCCTCCTCACTCACAGCGCACTCCCTCTAACATCCTCTTCCCTCAGAGCGCACTCCCTCTAGCATCCTCCTCATTGTCAACGCACTCCCTCTAAAATCCTCCTCACTGTCAGCGCACTCCCTCTACCATCCTCCTCACTCAAAGCACAGTCCCTCTAACATCCTCCTCACTCACAGCGCACTCCCTCCAACATCCGTCTCACTCGCAGCGCACTCCGTCCAACATCCTCCTCACCCACAGCGCCCTCCCTCGAACATCCTCCTCACTCACAACACACTCCCTCTAACACCCGTCTCACTCGCAGCACACTCCCTCTAACATCCTCCTCACCTACAGCGCCCTCCCTCGAACATCCTTCACACTCACAACACACTCCCTCGAACATCCTCCACACTCACAACGCACTCCCTCCAATATCCTCCTCACTCACAGCGCACTGCCTCTAACATCCTCCTTTTTGAGAGCGCACTCCCTCTACCATCCACCTCACTCAAAGCACAGTCCTTCTAACATCCTCCTCACTCACAGCGCACGCACTCCAACATCCTCCTCACCCACAGCGCCCTCCCTCGAACATCCATCACACTCACAGCGCACTCCCTGTAACATCCTCCTCAATGATAGCGCACTCCCTCGAACATTCTCCTCCCTCAGAGCGCACTCCCTCCAACATCCGTCTCACTCGCAGCACAATCCCTATAACATCCTCCTCATTGATAGCGTACTCCCTCTAACACCCTCCTCACTCACAGCGCACTGCCTCGAACATCCTCCTCACTCACAGCTCACTCCCTCTAACATCCTCCTCACTCACAGCGCACTCCCTCGAACATCCTCCTCACTCAAAGCGCAATCCCTCTCACATCCTCCTCACTCACTGCTCACTCCGTCCAACATTCTCCTCACTGTCAACGCACTCCCTCTAACATCCTCCTCACTGTCAATGCACTCCCTCTACCATCCTCCTCACTCAAGGCGAAGTCCCTCTAACATCCTCCTCACTCACAGCGCACTCCCTCCAACATCCATCACACTCACAGCTCACTCCGTCTAACATCCTCCTCACTCACTGCTCACTCCCTCTAACATCCTCCTCACTCACAGCGCACTCCCTCTAACATCCTCCTCACTCACTGCGCACTCCCTCTAACATCCTCCTCACTCACAGCGCACTCCCTCTAACGTCCTCCTCACTCACTGCTCACTCCCTCTAACATCCTCCTCACTCACTGCTCACTCCCTCTACCATCCTCCTCACTCAAGGCGAAGTCCCTCTAACATCCTCCTCACTCACAGCGCACTCCCTCTAACATCCTCCTCACTCACAGCGCACTCCCTCTAACATCCTCCTCACTCACTGCTCACTCCCTCGAACATCCTCCTCACTCACTGCTCACTCCCTCTAACATCCTCCTCACTCACTGCGCACTCCCTCCAACATCCTCCTCACTCACAGCGCACTCCCTCTAACATCCTCCTAACTCACAGCGCACTCCCTCTAACATCCTCCTCACTCACTGCTCACTCCCTCTAACATCCTCCTCACTCACTGCTCACTCCCTCTAACATCCTCCTCACTCACAGTGCACTCCCTCTAACATCCTCCTCGCTCACTGCGCACTCCCTCCAACATCCTCCTCACTCACAGCGCACTCCCTCTAACATCCTCCTCACTCACAGCGCACTGCCTCAAACATCCTCCTCACTCACAGCGCTCTCCCTCCAACATCCATCGCACTCACAGCGAACTCTCTCTAACATCCTCCTCACTGTCAACGCACTCCCTCGAACATCAACCTCACTCATAGCGCACTCCCTATAACATCCTCCTCATTGTCAACGCACTCCCTCGAACATCCTTCACACTCACAGCGCACTCCCTCTAAAATCCTCCTCATTATCAGCGCACTCCCTCTAACATCCTCCTCACTCACAGCGCCCTCCCTCTAACATCCTCCTCACTCACTGCTCACTCCCTCTAACATCCTCCTCACTCAAAGCACAGTCCCTCTAACATCCTCCTCACTCACAGCGCCCTCCCTCTAACATCCTCCTCACTCACAGCACAGTCCCTCTACCATCTTCCTCACAGTCAACGCACTCTCTCTAACAGCCTCCTCACTGTCAACGCACTCCCTCTAACATCCTCCTCACTCACAGCACAGTCCCTCTACCATCCTCCTCACTCGCAGCGCACACACTCCAGCATCCTCCTCACTCACAGCACGGTCCCTCTAACATCCTCCTCTCTCAAAGCGCAGTCCCTCTTCCATCCTCCTCACTCACAGCGTACTCCCTCTAACATCCTCCTCACTCACAGCGCACTCCCTCTAACATCCTCCTCACTCACAGCGCAGTCCCTCAACCATCCTCCTCACTCACAGCGCACTCCCTCTAACATCCTCCTCACTCACTGCTCACTCCCTCTAACATCCTCCTCACTCACAGCGCACTCCCTCTAACATCCTCCTCACTCACAGCGCACTGCCTCGAACATCCTCCTCACTCACAGCTCACTCCCTCTAACATCCTTCTCACTCACAGCGCACTCCCTCTAAAATTCTCCTCACTCACAGCTCACTCCCTCTGACATCCTCCTCATTGTCAGTGCACTCCCTCTAACATCCTCCTCACTCACTGCGCACTCCCTCTAACATCCTCCTCACTCACAGCGCACTCCCTCTAACGTCCTCCTCACTCACTGCTCACTCCCTCTAACATCCTCCTCACTCACTGCTCACTCCCTCTACCATCCTCCTCACTCAAGGCGAAGTCCCTCTAACATCCTCCTCACTCACAGCGCACTCCCTCTAACATCCTCCTCACTCACAGCGCACTCCCTCTAACATCCTCCTCACTCACTGCTCACTCCCTCGAACATCCTCCTCACTCACTGCTCACTCCCTCTAACATCCTCCTCACTCACTGCGCACTCCCTCCAACATCCTCCTCACTCACAGCGCACTCCCTCTAACATCCTCCTAACTCACAGCGCACTCCCTCTAACATCCTCCTCACTCACTGCTCACTCCCTCTAACATCCTCCTCACTCACTGCTCACTCCCTCTAACATCCTCCTCACTCACAGTGCACTCCCTCTAACATCCTCCTCGCTCACTGCGCACTCCCTCCAACATCCTCCTCACTCACAGCGCACTCCCTCTAACATCCTCCTCACTCACAGCGCACTGCCTCAAACATCCTCCTCACTCACAGCGCTCTCCCTCCAACATCCATCGCACTCACAGCGAACTCTCTCTAACATCCTCCTCACTGTCAACGCACTCCCTCGAACATCAACCTCACTCATAGCGCACTCCCTATAACATCCTCCTCATTGTCAACGCACTCCCTCGAACATCCTTCACACTCACAGCGCACTCCCTCTAAAATCCTCCTCATTATCAGCGCACTCCCTCTAATCCTCCTCACTCACAGCGCCCTCCCTCTAACATCCTCCTCACTCACTGCTCACTCCCTCTAACATCCTCCTCACTCAAAGCACAGTCCCTCTAACATCCTCCTCACTCACAGCGCCCTCCCTCTAACATCCTCCTCACTCACAGCACAGTCCCTCTACCATCTTCCTCACAGTCAACGCACTCTCTCTAACATCCTCCTCACTCACAGCACAGTCCCTCTACCATCCTCCTCACTCGCAGCGCACACACTCCAACATCCTCCTCACTCACAGCACGGTCCCTCTAACATCCTCCTCTCTCAAAGCGCAGTCCCTCTTCCATCCTCCTCACTCACAGCGTACTCCCTCTAACATCCTCCTCACTCACAGCGCACTCCCTCTAACATCCTCCTCACTCACAGCGCAGTCCCTCAACCATCCTCCTCACTCACAGCGCACTCCCTCTAACATCCTCCTCACTCACTGCTCACTCCCTCTAACATCCTCCTCACTCACAGCGCACTCCCTCTAACATCCTCCTCACTCACAGCGCACTGCCTCGAACATCCTCCTCACTCACAACTCACTCCCTCTAACATCCTTCTCACTCACAGCGCACTCCCTCTAAAATTCTCCTCACTCACAGCTCACTCCCTCTGACATCCTCCTCATTGTCAGTGCACTCCCTCTAACATCCTCCTCACTCACAGCGCACTCCCTCTAACATCCTCCTCACTCACAGCACAGTCCCTCTACCATCTTCCTCACAGTCAACGCACTCTCTCTAACAGCCTCCTCACTGTCAACGCACTCCCTCTAACATCCTCCTCACTCACAGCACAGTCCCTCTACCATCCTCCTCACTCGCAGCGCACACACTCCAACATCCTCCTCACTCACAGCACGGTCCCTCTAACATCCTCCTCTCTCAAAGCGCAGTCCCTCTTCCATCCTCCTCACTCACAGCGTACTCCCTCTAACATCCTCCTCACTCACAGCGCTCTCCCTCTAACATCCTCCTCACTCACAGCGCAGTCCCTCAACCATCCTCCTCACTCACAGCGCACTCCCTCTAACATCCTCCTCACTCACAGCACGGTCCCTCTAACATCCTCCTCACTCACAGCGCAGTCCCTCTACCATCCTCCTCACTCACAGCGCACTCCCTCTAACATCCTCCTCACTCACAGCGCACACACTCCAACGTCCTCCTCACTCACAGCACGGTCCCTCTAACATCCACCTCACTCAAAGCACAATCCCTCTAACATCCTCCTCACTCACAGCGCCCTCCCTCCAACATCCATCGCACTCACAGCTCACTCCCTCTAACGTCCTCCTCACTCACAGCGCACTCCCTCTACCATCCTCCTCACTCAAAGCGCAGTCCCTCTAACATCCTCCTCACTTGCAGCACAATCCCTCTAACATCCTCCTCACTCACAGCGCCCTCCCTCCAACATCCATCGCACTCACAGCTCACTCCCTCTAACATCCTCCTCACTCACAGCGCACTCCCTCTACCATCCTCCTCACTCAAAGTGCAGTCCCTCTAACATCCTCCTCAACCACAGCGCCCTCCCTCCAACATCCGTCTCACTCGCAGCACAATCCCTCTAATATCCTCCTCACTCACAGCGCCCTCCCTCTAACATCCATCGCACTCACAGCGCCCTCCCTCTACCATCCTCCTCACTCAAAGCGCAGTCCCTCTAACATCCTCCTCACTCGCAGCACAATCCCTCTAATATCCTCCTCACTGTCAGCGCACTCCCTATAACATCCTCCTCACTGTCAGCGCACTCCCTCTAATATCCTCCTCACTCACAGCGCCCTCCCTCTAACATCCATCGCACTCACAGCGCCCTCCCTCTACCATCCTCCTCACTCAAAGCGCAGTCCCTCTAACATCCTCCTCACTCGCAGCACAATCCCTCTAATATCCTCCTCACTGTCAGCGCACTCCCTCTAACATCCTCCTCACTCACAGCGCACTCCCTCTAACATCCATCGCACTCACAGCGCCCTCCCTCTCCCATCCTCCTCACTCAAAGCGCAGTCCCTCTAACATCCTCCTCACTCGCAGCACAATCCCTCTAACATCCTCCTCACTCACAGCGCAATCCCTCCAACATCCGTCTCAGTCACAGCTCACACCCTCTAACATCCTCCTTATTGCTAGCGTACTCCCTCCAACATCCGTCTCACTCACAGCTCACTCCCTCTAACATCCTCCTCACTCACAGCTCACTCCCTCTAACATCCTCCTCACTCACAGTGCACTCCCTCTAACATCCTCCTCACTCACAGCGCAATCCCTCCAACATCCTCCTCACTCACAGCGCACTCCCTCTAACATCCTCCTCACTATCAACCCACTCCCTCTAACATCCTCCTCACTCACAGCGCACTCCCTCTAACATCCACCTCACTCACAGCGCACACCCTCTAACATCCTCCTCACTCACAGCGCACTCCCTCTAACATCCAGGGTATTTCTCTGGGGACATGGGTTCGAATCCCACCACAGCAGAAGGTGGAATTTGAACTTAATAAAAATCTGGAATTAAAAACTAGTCTAATGATGGCCATGAAACCATTGTCGATTGTTGTAAAAACCCATCTGGTTCACTAATGTCCTTTATGGAAGGAAATCTGCTGTCCTTACCTGGTCTGGCCGACATGTGACTCCAGACCCACAGCAATGTGGTAAACGCTTACATTCCCTCTGAAATGGCCTAGCAAGCCACTCAGTTGTACCTAACCGCTACGAAGTCTATAAAAAAGAATGAAACCGGACAGACCACCCGGCATCGACCTCGGCACCGGAAATGACAACGGCAAACCCAGCCCTGTCGACCCTGCAAAGTCCTCCTTACTAACATCTGGGGGCTTGTGCCAAAGTTGGGAGAGCTGTCCCACAGACTAGTCAAGCAACAGCCTGACACAGTCATACTCACCGAATCATACCTGACAAACAATGTCCCAGACACTGCCATCACCATCCCTGGGTATGTCCTGTCCCACCGGCAAGACAGACCCAGCAGAGGTGGTGGCACAGTGGTATACAGTAGGGAGGGAGTTGCCCTGGGAGTCCTCAACATCGACTCCGGACCTCATGAAGTCTCATGGCATCAGGTCAAACATGGGCAAGGTAACCTCCTACTGATTACCACCTACCACCCTCCTTCAGCTGTTGACTCAGTACTCCTCCATGTTGAACACCACTTGGAGGAAGCACTGAGGGTGGCAAGGGCACAAAATGTACTCTGGGTGGGGGACTTCAATGCCCATCACCATGAGTGGCTCGGTAGCACCACTACTGACCGAGCTGGCCGAGTCCTAAAGGACATAGCTGCTAGACTGGGTCTGCGGCAGGTGGTGGGGGAACCAATACGAGGAAAGAACATACTCGACCTCGTCCTCACCAATCTGCCTGCCGCAGATGCTTCTGTCCATGACTGTATTGGTAGGAGTGACCACCGCACAGTCCTTGTGGAGACGAAGTCCCGCCTTCACATTGAGGATACCATCCATCGTGTTGTGTCGCTCTATCACTGTGCTAAATGGGATAGATTTCAAACGGATCTAGCAATGCAAAACTGGGCATCCATGAGGCGCTGTGGGCCATCAGCAGCAGCAGAATTGTACTCAACCACAATCTGTAACCTCATGGCCCAGCATATCCCCCACTCTACCATTACCATCAAGCCAGGAGACCAATCCTGGTTCAATGAAGAGTGCAGGAGGGCATGACAGGAGCAGCACCAGGCATACCTCAAAATGAGGTGTCAACCTGGTGAAGCTACAACCCAGGACTACTTGCATGCCAAACTGCGTAAGCAGCATGCGATAGACAGAGCTAAGCGATCCCATAATCAAAGGATCAGATCTAAGCTCTGCAGTCCTGCCACATCCAGCCGTGAATGGTGGTGGACAATTAAACAACTAACTGGAGGAGGTGGCTCCCCAAATATCCCCATCCTCAATGATGGGGAGCCCAGCACATCAGTGCGAAAGAAAGGCTGAAGCATTTGCAACAATCTTCAGCCAGAAGTGCCGAGTTGATGATCCATCTCGGCCTCCTCCTGAAGTCCCCAGCATCACAGATGCCAAACTTCAGCCAATTCGATTCACTCCACGTGATATCAAGAAACGACTGAAGGCACTGGATGCTGCAAAAGCTATGGGCCCTGACAATATTCCGGCAATAGTACTGAAGACCTGTGCTCCAGAACTTGCCGCGCCCCTAGCCAAGCTGTTCCAGTACAACTACAACACTGGCATCTACCCTGCAATGTGGAAAATTGCCCAGGTATGTCCTGTGCACAAAAAGCAGGACAAGTCCAACCCGGCCAATTACCGCCCCATCAGCCTACTCTCAATCATCAGTAAAGTGATGGAAGGTGTCGCCAACAGTGCGATCAAGTCGTACTTGCTTAGCAATAACCTGCTCACCGACGCTCAGTTTTGGTTCCGCCATGGCCACTCAGCTCCTGACCTCATTGCAGCCTTGGTTCAAACATGGACAAAAGAGCTGAACTCAAGAGGTGAGGTGAGAGTGACTGCCCTTGACATCAAGGCAGCAGTTGACCGAGTATGGCATCAAGGAGCCCTAGAAAAACTGAGGTCAATGGGAATCAGAGGGAAAACCCTCCGCTGGCTGGAGTCATACCTAGCGCAAAGGAAGATGGTTGTGGTTGTTGGAGGTCAATCATCTGAGCTCCAGGACATCACTGCTGGAGTTCCTCAGGGTAGTGTCCTAGGCCCAACCATCTTCAGCTGCTTCATCAATGACCTTCCTTCAATCATAAGGTCAGAAGTGGGGATGCTCGCTGATGATTGCACAATGTTCAGCACCATTCGCAACTCCTCAGATACTGAAGCAGTCCCTGTAGAAATGCAGCAAGACCTGGACAATATCCAAGCTTGGCTGATAAGTGGCAAGTAACATTTGCGCCACACAAGTGCCGGCAATGACCATCTCCAACAAGAGAGAATCTAACCATCTCCCCTTGACATTCAACGGCATTACCATCGCTGAATCCCCCACTATCAACATCCTAGGGGCTACCATTGACCAGAAACTGAACTGGAGTAGCCATATAAATACCGTGGCTGCAAAAGCAGGTCAGAGGCTAGGAATCCTGAGGCGAGTAACTCACCTCCTGACTCCCCAAAGCCTGTCCACTATCTACAAGGCACAAGTCAGGAGTTTGATGGAATACTCTCCACTTGCCTGGATAGGTGCAGCTCCAACAACACTCAAGAAGCTTGACACCATCCAGGACAAAGCAGCCCGCTTGATTGGCACCCCATCTACAAACATTCACTCCCTCCACCGACGCACATTGGCAGCACTGTGTACCATCCACAAGATGCACTGCAGCAATGCACCAAGGCTGCTTCGACAGCACCTTCCAAACCCGCGACCTCTACCAACTAGAAGGACAAGGGCAGCAAATACATGGGAACACCACCACCTGCAAGTTCCCCTCCAAGTCACACACCATCCTGACTTGGAACTATATCTCCATTCCTTCACTGTCGCTGGGTCAAAATACTGGAACTCCCTTCCTCACAGCACTGTGGGTATACCTACCCCACATGGACTGCAGTGGTTCAAGAAGGCAGCTCACCACCACCTTCTCAAGGGCAATTTGGGATGGGCAATAAATGCTGGCCTGGCCAGCGATGCCCACATTCCGTGAATGAATAAAAAAAAAAAAATCCTACTCACTGTCAATGCACTCCCTCTAACAACCTGCTCACTCACAGTGCACTCCCTCTAACATCCTCCTCACTCACAGCGCACTCCCTCTAACATCCTCATCACTATCAGCGCACTCCCTCTAACATCCTCATCACTATCAGCGCACTCCCTCTAACATCCTCCTCACTATCAGCGCACTCCCTCTAACATCCTCCTCACTCACAGCGCACTCCCTCTAACATCCTCCTCACTCACAGCGCACTCCCTCTAACATCCTCAACACTATCAGCGCACTCCCTCTAACATCCTCCTCACTATCAGCGCACTCCCTCTAACATCCTCCTCACTCACAGCGCACTCCCTCTAACATCCTCAACACTATCAGCGCACTCCCTCTAACATCCTTCTCACTCACAGCGCACTCCCTCGAACATCCTCCTCACTGTCTGCGCACTCCCTCTAACATCCTCCTCACTTTCAGCGCACTCCCTCGAACATCCTCCTCACTCACAGCGCACTCCCTCTAACATCCTCCTCACTCACAGCGCACTCCCTCTAACATCCTCATCACTATCAGCGCACTCCCTCTAATATCCTCCTCACTATCAGCGCACTCCCTCTAACATCCTCCTCACTCACAGCGCACTCCCTCTAACATCCTCAACACTATCAGCGCACTCCCTCTAACATCCTTCTCACTCACAGCGCACTCCCTCGAACATCCTCCTCACTGTCTGCGCACTCCCTCTAACATCCTCCTCACTTTCAGCGCACTCCCTCTAACATCCTCCTCACTCACAGCGCACTCCCTCTAACATCCTCCTCACTCACAGCGCACTCCCTCTAACATCCTTCTCACTCACAGCGCACTCCCTCGAACATCCTCCTCACTATCAGCGCACTCCCTCGAACATCCTCCTCACTGTCTGCGCACTCCCTCTAACATCCTCCTCACTTTCAGCGCACTCCCTCGAACATCCTCCTCACTCACAGCGCACTCCCTCTAACATCCTCCTCACTCACAGCGCACTCCCTCTAACATCCTCATCACTATCAGCGCACTCCCTCTAACATCCTCCTCACTATCAGCGCACTCCCTCTAACATCCTCCTCACTCACAGCGCACTCCCTCTAACATCCTCAACACTATCAGCGCACTCCCTCTAACATCCTTCTCACTCACAGCGCACTCCCTCGAACATCCTCCTCACTCTCTGCGCACTCCCTCTAATATCCTCCTCACTTTCAGCGCACTCCCTCTAACATCCTCCTCACTCACAGCGCACTCCCTCTAACATCCTCCTCACTCACAGCGCACTCCCTCTAACATCCTCATCACTATCAGCGCACTCCCTCTAACATCCTGCTCACTCACAGCGCACTCCCTCTAACATCCTGCTCACTCACAGCGCACTCCCTCTAACATCCTCATCACTATCAGCGCACTCCCTCCAACATCCTCCTCACTATCAGCGCACTCCCTCTAACATCCTCCTCACTCACAGCGCACTCCCTCTAACATCCTCCTCACTCACAGCGCACTCCCTCGAACATCCTTCTCACTCACAGCGCACTCCCTCGAACATCCTCCTCACTGTCTGCGCACTCCCTCTAACATCCTCCTCACTTTCAGCGCACTCCCTCTAACATCCTCCTCACTCACAGCGCACTCCCTCTAACATCCTCCTCACTGTCTGCGCACTCCCTCTAACATCCTCCTCACTTTCAGCGCAGTCCCTCTAACATCCTCCTCACTCACAGCACACTCCCTCTAACATCCTTTTCACTCACAGCGCACTCCCTCGAACATAGGGCGGCACAGTGGCGCAGTGGTTAGCACCGCAGCCTCACAGCTCCAGGGACCCGGGTTCGATTCCGGGTACTGCCTGTGTGGAGTTTGCAAGTTCTCCCTGTGTCTGCGTGGGTTTTCTCCGGGTGCTCCGGTTTCCTCCCACAAGCCAAAAGACTTGCAGGTTGATAGGTAAATTGGCCATTATAAATTGTCACGAGTATAGGTAGGTGGTAGGGAAATATAGGGACAGGTGGGGATGTTTGGTAGGAATATGGGATTAGTGTAGGATTAGTATAAATGGGTGGTTGATGTTCGGCACAGACTCGGTGGGCCGAAGGGCCTGTTTCAGTGCTGTATCTCTAATCTAATCTAATCTAATCCTCCTCACTGTCTGCGCACTCCCTCTAACATCCTCCTCACTCACAGCGCACTCCCTCTAACATCCTCCTCACTCACAGCGAACTCCCAATTACATCCTCCTCACTCACAGCGTACTCCCTGTAACATCCTCCTCACTCACAACGCACTCCCGCTAACATCCCCCTCACTCACTGCGCACTCCCTCTAACATCCTCCTCACTGTCAGGGCACAGCCTCTAACATCCTCCTCACTCACAGTGCACTCCCTCTAACATCCTCCTCACTGTCAGGGCACTGCCTCTAACATCCTCCTCACTCACAGCGTACTCCCTGTAACATCCTCCTCCCTCACAGCGTACTCCCTGTAACATCCTCCTCACTCACAACGCACTCCCGCTAACATCCCCCTCACTCACTGCGCACTCCCTCTATCATCCTCCTCACTGTCAGGGCACAGCCTCTAACATCCTACTCACTCACAGCGTACTCCCTGTAACATCCTCCTCACTCACAGCGCACTCCCGCTAACATCCCCCTTGCTCACTGCGCACTCCCTCTAACATCCTCCTCACTCACAGCGCACTCCCTCTAACATCCCCCTCACTCACTGCGCACTCCCTCTGACATCCTCCTCACTGTCAGCGCACTCCCTCTAACATCCTCCTCACTCACAGCGCACTCCCTCTAACATCCTCCTCACTCACAGCGCAATCCATCTAACTTCCTCCTCACTCACAGCGAACTCCCTCTAACTTCCTCCTCACTCACAGTGCACTCCCTCTAACATCCTCCTCACTCACAGCGCACTCCCTCTAACATCCTCCTCACTCACAGCGCACTCCCTCTAACATCCTCCTCACTCACAGCGCACTCCCTCTGACATCCACCTCACTCAAAGCACAATCCCTCTAACATCCTCCCCATTCAAAGCACAATCCCTCTAACATCCTCCCCATTCAGAGCGCACTCCCTCTAACATCCTCCTCACTCACAGCGCAATCCCTCTAACTTCCTCCTCACTCACAGCGCAATCCCTCTAACATCCTCCTCACTCACAGTGCACTCCCTCTAACATCCTCCTCACTCACAGCGCACTCCCTCGAACATCCTCCTCACTCACAGCGCACTCCCTCCAACATCCTCCTAAGTCACAGCGCACTCCCTCGAACATTGTCCTCACTCACAGCGCACTCCCTCTAACATCCTCCCCACTCAGCGCACTCCCTCTAACATCCTCCTCACTCACAGCGCACTCCCTCGAACATCCTCCTCACTCACAGCGCACTCCCTCTAACATCCTCCTAAGTCACAGCGCACTCCCTCGAACATTGTCCTCACTCACAGCGCACTCCCTCTAACATCCTCCCCACTCAGCGCACTCCCTCCAACATCGTCCTCACTCACAGCGCACTCCCTCCAACATCCTCCTCACTCACAGCGCACTCCCACTAACATCCTCCTCACTCACAGCGCACTCCCTCTAACATCCTCCTCTCTCACAGCGCATTCCCTCTAACATCCTCCTCACTCACAGCGCATTTCCTCTAACATCCTCCTCACTCACAGCGCACTCCCTCTAACATCCTCTTCACTGTCAGTACACACTGTTCTCACATCTTTGCTCCTCCTGACACCCTGTGTGCACCAACATAATGCCCGGTGTACTCAGTTGCTGTACTGAGGAATTACATTTAATTTAAAATTTACTTGCCTGACGTAAATCCATGTTCTTTCTTTCCTTATCGGCCTCCGAGTTCAGTGTTACCGCCGACGAGAGCTGTTGTGGAAGACTTGCACTCTTCACCTCTCAACTGACCGTAGACTGTGTTTTATTTATAAAGATTTTTGTTGTTCCTGAGTGTTTTGTTTTGAAATAAATTAACGGACTATAGGTTTTCTCATATGAATAGAAGAATGTTGAATTGTTTGTCAGACAATACCCGAAAGGTATTCGCAACCTCACCCATTCACACAAGCACACACACACGAAGAATTAGTTATTACATGATAGCCTGCATTTAATTCCGATTGTTGTAGAAGATTTCTCTTTTGAAATCTTCCTGGGTTTCTGTGAAGAATTTTTTAACAGCATTGCAGACATTTTTTTTGTTCAGTGAAGTATTGCAGACTTCTCTCATTAAGATTGAGTCAAAGTTGGTGGCGAGAAATCCTGTTATGATTTCCCGTTGGGGAGTTTAACGTCACCTTTCAGTTCCTGCCTCTTTGGTTTAAAGATGTTAGAGGCAGGGACCTCTTGGCTGGAATGGATCTCTCAGCTTCCCTGTCTGGCTGGCTCTCTGTCGCTGGCTTTTAGAGAGATCTTTTTTGAGGAAAAAATCTTTATCAGGCTTGGTTTCGGACAGGTGACTGTGGATGCAATTCCGTTGTGTGTTCATACAATGCCTTTGAACCTGTGGGCATTGCTACACAATGGGGTTTGTATGTGGCTTATCTCGATAATGTGATATCATGTTCCACCTATTATCTTGGCTTTGAATCCAGAGTCTCCTTGCTTGTTGACTCCTTTGTCAACCCAATTCTTGAAGATCGGAGCCATTTAGCATTGAATGGGCTGTTTAGCATTTTAACGCGCCTTCCCCAGGACTAGTGTAGACGTGATGATGGGTTTAGTCTCCAACAGTTGCTATGTACCTTTGCAGTACAGGAGAGGTACCTGACCTCTTATTTCATCTTGTCTGCAGAGAATGTGTGCCCATTTTTGGAGTTTAGCTCATCAATTCATTTTTACAGCTCATAATTGCTCCAGTTCACTTTAGTTCATAACTGTTCCTTGCGTGAACATGGCATCAGACATAGCAGTTTGGCCACCTGATCACATCTTCCTTTATCTATAATAGTGTATAAATCTTCTGTTCTGCATCAGCCAAGAGGAGTTGTAATGAAGGCTGACAGCTATTGAATGGCAAGATGCTGGAGCACCTTCAACACAGGCTCCTCTCAGTGTGATCCCACGGTCCTGTCACATTCGATTGGTTTCTTACAGTACTAATTGTATTCTCAACACCGTGCAGTCAGCTGATCTATTCAGAATGCACTGTTGGAGAGTGCAGGGCTCGTGTCTAGCTATCAGTCAGGCTGCTTTTATTGTTTACAAGTGTATTGGGGCATGGCGGGAGGGAGGGGTCTAATGAAATATTCCTCGCAGTGCATTTTATTCCTCATAACCTGTTATTGGAGCTGCTAATTGCTGTGTAATACAGAACAGGAGCAACAAGGAGCCAGTGATTAACTTTAATGAGCGATCATGTTTCTTTGCCATGGCTATCACAGAACTCAGTACACACTTAATGTCTGAATTTAGAACCAAGTGCTTGGTCTCGATTTAGCCAATTAAACATGGCTTTCAATAAACAGCACATGATGAGCAAACAACTATAGAAATACCAGTTGTTGTTGCTGCTGACTTACCAATTTTCATCTCTGTCTCCTGCTTTTTTGGTTTCTTCTGATAGTTTTTTCAGACTCTGTGGTGCCTTCCTCATCACCTCCCCATCCCAGTTATCCTCCCCTAGGGTTACTAATGCTGGTTGGACATAGTCCTGGAGCCTTAAACACATGGGGCTAGAAAGTGGGTTGCCCCACTTTACAGGGTCCTGTTTCATGACGTGCCTGTGCTCATTCAGATCGAAGTGGGCAGTTTATAAATGTTCTGTACCCTACACATACTTACTGCTATTCAGCTATGGCAGGCACATCAACCAAACACAGTCCAACACAATCTCTAGCATTTTTCCTTTTCTCTTGCAGGAAAAGGTGGCAGACAAAAGAAGGGCGCAGAGCAGTACTCATGGGGTGACAAGAACGCCTGCATCTCCTGATCCCTAAAGAGAGGATGATTCTCTGCATCATATTGTTGGCTGCGATGGGGGTCCGTGACATCTGGCATCACTGAGGACATTGAAGATGATGGCATGTTCCTGCCTTATGCCACTTTTCAACTCCCAGCTCAACCTCATCCAGCATGATGAGCAAGCTGCTGATGGTGTGACCATGGACTTCTTGCTTCCCACCCCAACCCACTTCACTCACCCCAACCTCCCCTTCTGATTTCCTGCTGTCAGACAGCTGAGAACTGCTGTCTGCCCAGCTATAGCAGCCCCAGAGGGAGGAGAGAGCAACAGCACAGCAGTGATCTAGAGGCTCCATCACTTGACCTAACAATCACAGCCACCAGCTCAGGTACTAGCAATGCACTTACCTGGAGGCTAGAATAGAGTTGGGCTCACTCCCAGACTCCACACTAAGGGTCCTTCACACAATGGTCCAGACATTTGGGAATACCATTTTCAGATGCACAGTTGGGCAGGTGGAGAGTGGTAGCACAGAATGGTCATGAAATGAAAGCAATGTTAACAGAGTGCGAGGCTTGAAATTTTACCAGCTCCCAGATGGCAGGAATTGAGGTTTGGGGAGACGGTGATAAAATAGCAGGAAGCCGCGTCGGGATGGCTTGTATAAATGCTGAGATTAAGCAAGCATGTAGCAAAGGCAGGATGGTTTTAGTGGGGGAGTTTAACCTTGATATAGATCGAGATAAGCAGCCCAACAGATGCCGAAAAAGTAGTGAATTTCTTGATTGTGTCCAGGATAGTTTTCAGCAACAAAGGGCTGAATTTTTGGGCCCTGCCAAGGTCAGGAATGGAGGTGGATGGGGCCTAAACATACCGGCGCCAGTTGGCATGCCGGTTTCCCGATACCGTTCCTGGTGCCGGCAATTTGAGGAGAGGAGGGTTCGGGACAGCCAATCAGGGTCATCAACAGCCTCATTGAGGGCAGTTAAAGGAGGCTGATGGGAATTTTCCTGTCGACTTCCAGTTTCCCAATAAGCCGGGGGGGGCAGTTTAACTGCCTGGAGCTGGGCACCCAGTGGCAGGCCAGGGTACCAGTGCTCCAGGCAGGCCTACAGGCCCTCCCTGCCTACCTGGATGTGGGTGCAGCCAAAGGCAGTTCTGTAGAGGGATTCCCCACCTGCAGTACTGACCTGGCTGCTTGTTCTATTTTTTGTTTGAATTTTTAAAATGTTTGGTGAAAGGGTGCCTTCATGTTGAATCACCCTCTCAGTTACTTGCCATTTACTGCAGCCTGCTGCTCCTCTCAAGCTGGAAGGCCACTGATTGGCCTTCCAGTCTCCAGGGCCCACCCACCACCCTTAATTAGACAGGGAACCCACCCCGAAGAGTGACTGTTTCTCCCCAGGGGGCATGTTCAGGACCTGGAAATAGACCCAACTCCTGTTTCCCGCCCCTAAAATAAAGGCCTGCTCGGGTCTGCAAATGAAACCCGACCCGAGCCCAACAGAACCACATCCGACCAGAGCCCGACCCAGCCCGAGTCCTTTCATTTTTTCCCATGCCCGACCCGACCCGACCACCGGAACAGAATCAACTTTATTGAGGAGGTTGTGCTCTACCTTGGATGGAATCACTCACTGCAGACTAGTGCAGAGTGTTTCCCGCTTTGACATCCTGGCTGTCACTGTGTCCGATCCGGCCCGGCCCGACCCAAACCAGAATGTCGGACCCGGAAGAGCGACCCGACCCAGCCCTAACCCAACACATGTCGTCGGGTCCCGTTGGGTTTGGGTCGGGTAGCCAAGCTCTACCCTGAAATGGAAATTCAGTCCAATATATCACAGAACCAACAAGGGAACAGACCTCATTGTAGTTAGCAATGAGCAATGAACCAGATTTAACCAGTGTGAGAATTTATCTCATAGTGATCATAATATGATCGAGTTCAACATAGTGTTTGAAAGAGAGAAATGTGAAACAGCTACTAAGATTCTAGATTTAGGTAAGGCTGACTTCAATGCGATGAGACAGAGACTATCCCCAATAAACTGCAAATCTGTTAATGAGTAAAACAACGGAAGAGTAGAGGGAGGTGTTCAAAGAAAAATTTAACGTGATACAGAACCAGTTTATACCCCTAAAGGGCAAGAGTTCTACTTGCCAAAACAGTCAGCCATGGACAATTAAAGAAGTCAGCGACAACATAAAACTGAAAGAAAAAACATACTGTTATGAAAGTGCTTCAATTTTTAAATAATTTTTGAGGACTCGTGTTTAAAAATTGTGGAAATTGATTCATTTGAAAGACTGAAGAGATTCCATAAATGCTGGACTTTGTTATTTTTTAGAAAAGGTCGCTGGAAGGACTTGAGAAGGCTGGGGCCGGAGTGAGGCTTGGGAGTGGAGGCCAGGACAGAGGGAGGGATTGGATGGGGGATTGGGTCAGGAGGCAGTGAGGGTGGGGTGGGAGGTTCGGTCATCAGGACAGGAGGCTGGGGAGAGGTCAGATCAGGAGGTTGAAGAGAAGGCCAATTGGCAAGGGTTTGAATAGGGGATTGGGTTAGGAGGCTGAGGGCGGGAGACGTTCTGGCATCAGGAGTGATGGTCATCAGGAGTGGGGTCATCAGGAGTGGGGTCATCAGGAGTGGGGTCATGAGGATCAGGCGTGCTTCCATTTATTATTACAAGTGATCCCAAGGACTGGTGTCCCTGAGTGCAACCAGCAGCCTCAGGGCAACGCATTGTTGGAGAGGGGAGAAGGATAGGTCCACCGGCAATGAGTGAAAATCCAAGGTAGAGGGCTGAATGTTTCAATTGCGCCGCCCAAATTGGTGGCGGGCGGAAACAATGGTGGGCCGCACGTCACGGAGCTGCCACATTCCTAAGCTCTGCAGCTCATTTAAATAGCCAGGGTGGGCTGTCTCTCCAATCATATGGAGGAGCCGGCTGTCCATCCCCAGCAATGGCATCAGCTGCCTGTGCATAGGCCCTACTGTTAAATTTAAATATTTAAAGTTAAAGTGAATGAAAAAAAATTAAATAGATTTATTTTGCCCCTCTCCCACCCCCAATAACAATGAAATTAATTACTTGCCCTCTCCCTATCAAAACACTTACCTTGTCCACCTGACCTTCCACCCCCACCCAAACTGCATAAATTTTAACCTAAAACACTTCCCACCATCCCCTGCACCAATGATATACTTTGACCCCTCTCCCTGGCACCCCCCCGCACTGAGAAACATACCTCCTCCCCCCTCCCCACAACTGTTCCACCTCATTTCCCTGGAAGGAGATCCGAAGGCGTGGGAGTGCTGGTCAGCGGCAGGAAGGTCGCAGCGGGACAGAAGGCGGGGCCGTAAGTATGATTGATGCTTCTATTTCCATTTATTTAAATATGTAAATGGGGGTTCTGTCGCCAAGCGGCGGAGGGGCCACCATGAGGCCTTGTCGCCACCAGCAATATCAGGCCAGGCCCTCCTGGCATTGTGGTGCGTGGCGGCACTCTCCTGGAGGCATTTTATGGCCCCACTACGGCACGATCCCCAACGTCGAGGGGGTCTGTAAAATCCAGCCCAGAGGCTGTCATGGCCTAGAGCTGCATTAGTGGAGGTTGGTTACTCACTGTGCCTCTTCGCCCCAGATGGTACATGGTGCAGGAGACCCAAAGTGGGCACAAGGAGAAAGAAGCAGGGAACAACTGGGGGCAATTTTATGCTCTTCCCAGCGTGGGTTTGGAGTTGGAGAGAGTATATAATCGGGTGGGATAATGGCAGGGGTGGACCCCGCCACCTTCCTGCCTTGGCCAAAATTAAGACCAGGGCGGGAAGGCCTGTGAATTGAGGCCCTTAACTGGGCAATTAATGCCCAATTAATGGCCTCATCAAACCGTGGCCGCAATTAGCCGTGCAGCGGGCATCACTGTCGCTGCACAGAAAGTACGGCACGAGAAACCGTGTGGGCTGCTTTCGTACTCTGTGGCGGGGGTGGGGGGGGGGAGGTCCCTCGTTAAAAAGCATTTAGTGCCTGAACGAGGGGCCCGGCATCGGGACGGTGGGGGGCCCAATGAGAGACCCCCCTGTCCTTGCTACCGACCCCCCTATACCCCTCTCCCCAATGATCCCCACCCTCCCACCCCACCTATCTGTGGCCTGGGTCCAGCGCCACTCTTGGGCCTTGGGTGGGTGCTCCAATGGCAGAAGCCACCACCTCCGCTGTGGCACTGCTCACTGAAAGAGCGGCTGGCCTCCGATTGGTCAGCAGCTCTCAGAGGGCAGTACTTCCATCGCCAGGGTCCTTGATCCTCTGGAAGGCCCACCGCCCTCCACATAATTGTCGAACTGGCACTAGATTGGGCAGGCCTTCCACAGAAGAGGAGACGCAGGGTTCTCAGCGTCACTTTTTCCAGACATCGAGACTCCCATTGGTAGGATAAAATCTGTGCCACTGTGTTCCCTCAGAGAAGGGGAAAGCAGTAGAAAGCCGCTGAATGACTGATTCCTCTTCAAATCACAAAATTCTTCTGTGATATCATCTCGTGACATATGTGACAGAAAAGAACTACTCATAAGAGTACCGATTGATTTAAACAAAATGAAGTAAAATGTTCTGAAGTTTACTGAAAAAGATCAATGCAAAGTTGCCTGAGAACTTTTCCTGGCATTTGCAGATTGATGTTGTCCCTGTTAATCATCTAGTCAGTTTGAAGGCAGGTCCTCCTACCTCTCGGATAAAAATGGGAGTAATAAATAACCTGCTTCAGTTTTTACAGTCCTTTAAATAATTAATAATCCCAGCTCTGCTCGTGTTCAAATATTAGTCTTTCCTTGATCTGATCACTATGATTAGCTGCAGGAGTGGGAGCCTCACTATCATGGCCCAGCAGATCTCAAGATAAGCCTTTGCTGCCATGACTTTTTAAAAATGTCCTTCTGTTTGAATTTCCTTCGGCAAATATCATACCGGGAAACCAAGAAGTGAAACAGCTGGCAGCAACTCAACATAATTAGATTTCACTAAAGAATTATAAACTGTACAACAAAGTTAGGAAAGGAAATGGTTTGATCAAGTCTGTGCAGAGTTGCTAAGTCCTTCCTAATTTTGCAATCGTTAGGTTACTGAAATGTTTTGCCATCTTTTTGCAGGTTTTCGAGGCCATGTGTAATGCTTACAATGATTCCATATCATTAGAGAGGGGAAATGCATTATTCATTATGTGTACAAGACAATTTCAGGCCTTGTGAATGACTGAAGGATCCATATTCAACAGAGGTGATCCAGAGGTCTTTGCCGCCGTTGGGGTTTCTCCTGCTCACTCACTGTAACTTTGGTGGAAGAGCCGTAGAAATCCTTGGAAAACTGGTGTAATGTTTAACCAGAATTTCAGTTAAAAGATTTCAGAAGGTATTACAAAGATTTTGGACTTTTTTTTTTGGAATGGTTAAAATATTGCATAGCACAAGTAACGTAAAATTAGTACTGTGGCCTAGAAATTCCACAGAGTGAGTCATGTCGCATTTTCACTACCTCCACTGGAAGGGAGTGGGTGGTACAACTCTAACAAAATTAGCATAGTCACTTACCCTGAGTACCATACAAAGGAGAAAACAGGAAACACAGAGTTTCAGGCCAGTGTTATAATATATATAAATAAGCTCACCCAGGACCAATGTTCCCCGCAGCCACGCAGTGATCTGGAATGTACCGCACATTGAAATAAACAGGCCGCTCACAACTTCTGAATGTTCAGTAACTTTTAAAAATGTAAGCTGCCCGTGGACAAAAAAGTAATGTTCAGAGGTGTTTTAGCCCACCTAGTACAAGGAAAAGTTAGAGGGAACATTGGTCAAGACTCAGTAGGTGGGTTATGAGAAGGGCCACAATGTGCATGATGGTATTTGGGAGAATCGATTTTGGGGTGCAGAACTGATGTAAGTGGCTTCTGCCCTATTTACCTGCCAAAAAAGTTACTTGAGCCCTATTACTGCAATAAGCCTCGAAACAGTGTCAGATTTCTAGACTATTGTGTTTATTGCCTCTCTGTATTTATCCCGTTTGTAAATAAATGTTCCTGTTAGTTTTAGCCTGAATAATATAGTCTGACACCATGAGAATTCAGAGTAGACAGGAGGACATTTTGGGAAGTCTATGTCGCCTCTTGAACCGAATACCATTGAAAAGGATTATTGTTTATCCTCTGTCTCACTTGTCTTATTTATTTCACAACTAAGACTGAAAGTTTCACTTCATAGAAGACACAGCTTTGCTTTTGCAAACTGTCTTATTTTGTCAACACAAGTTAAGAGTATGGGGCGGAAGCTTTGAACAGAAACAGAATGTATAATGTAATTTGCATAACCCTGCTATTTTTACTTCTAGTACCTTATTTGCTACATTTCTACTAACCATACCAATACAATAATTTTCTTTTGCATATATCTGTAACAACTACAACTGTCCTTCATGTACTTAAATCTCTGATTGTGCTACTTTACAACAACTATATTTTACCTTGATGCATCTCTATAACTTATGCAATGTCTTCTGGGTCTTTTGCAAAGTAGCTGAAATATGTGGACTCTTTCGGTGGCAATGCTGCCATACGTGGCACCTTCTTTCAATGTTTGGGAGCCATCCGCCCACATCGAAACTCTGCTTATGTTTCTCCGTAACCCAGGTCATCAGCATATACAGGGACTCGTCGGTGAATCAGAATTTGCTAATTTATCATTCAGCCGTTTCCCACACAGAGTGCACCACCCACAGTTAGATTAACACACCTTCCCCATTTACACTGGTTAAGCAGCTTTTCAGGTGGCCGACAAGTGTGAATGGATAATTGCAGCAGCAGTGTGATTGCCCATTAGTTTTGTCATTGCTGTCATATTCTCAGGACCTGCATATTTCAGAGCTATATGTTCCAGCAATCCCATTCGTTTGCAAAGTGCAATAAAATATGGGCGTTTCTCCCATTTTGTACTCAAAGAGGAAAGTCAGCACCTTAATATTGAGACTCATGCAAAATGGATGCTAGTGGGAATCCGCATATATATAATTATAGCATTTGAAATTGGTCTATTATATATCTGCATTAATAAATTAAAAATGTTAAATCTAGCGTGTGCATTGCTCAACATACTTCAGGTGTCACTCCCACACACATAAAGTCATTATTAGAGTCATTGCAACACAGAAGGAGGCCATTTATCCCATTGAGTCTATGCCTGGTCTCTGCAGAGCAATCCAGTTAGTCCCATTCCCCAGCTCTATCCCTGTAGTCTTGCAAGTTTATTTTCCTCAAGTTCCCATCCAATTTCTTTTTGAAATCATTAATTGTCTCAGCTTCCACTACCCTCGTCGGCAGTGAGTGCCAGGTCATTACCACTCGCTGCGTAAAAAAGTTCTTCCTCACATCCCCCCTGCATCTCTTGCCTTAAAACCTTAAGTCGATGACCCTTAGTCTCTCTACCATGGGAACAGTTTTTCCTTATTGACCCTATCCAAATCAGTCAGAATCTTGTACACCTCTATCAAATCTCCCCTCAATCTTCGTTGCTCCAAGGAGAACAACCCCAGCTTCTCCAACATAACCTTGTAGCTAAAATTCCTCATCCCTGGAACCATTCTGGTAAATCTCTTCTGTACCCTCTCAAGGACATGGCAACAGACCAGATTCTTACAACATGATGGCCGAGTACAACATAGCGCCCTGACACACTAAACTCAATTCCCAAACTCTTGGAGATGATTGGTGCAGATTTTGTGTTCATAAAGCAGCAACAGAGCAGACTGAAGAGTTTACAAGTTAAATACAAGCCAAGTGAGTGGATAAATCTCAAATGGGGAATATCACGCCCACGCAATCTAGAAAATGAACTTATTGAAATAAGCACAAAACAGACACTTTTTTTGTGAAACAAGATGAAGAAGTCAGGTGACCTTTCCTTCCCTCTCATCTGCATGATTGAGTTTAGTGGCAATGCCGATGCCGAAAAAAAACATGAAAATAACAACGCATAACTCACGTAACCTTTGCAGGCTTCGAGGACACTCACCTCAGTGGCACCAGCTTTTCAAAGACGGGAAAGTGAAGGCATGTGAGTACTGCACATTATGTAGAAGATCACGAATGCTTCGTAGGATCATGGCGAATTATATACTAATGCATGCAAAACAGTATGTGACGTATTTAAACTACAATCCCGTTGTTTCGCGGCAGAGGTGCCGCCATGGAACCTCACTGCCTCCGAGAAAATCGGAACCCAACATTATGGCATTGAGTTGACATTATGGTGGATAAGTCTGTGCCAATTCACTGCCCCAACTCACCCCCACCGCCATAGAACCCGCCTTCCAACTGAGCACAAAATCCAGCCCTAAGTTTCTGATAAGGAGCTTTAATAAAGGTATATTCTGGGCAGACAAAAGAGATCCATCTACGCCATCAAAGAGAAAGGACCCTGCCTAAGATTGCCAGCATTGAACTCCATGTGGACAGAAACTGGAGTTTGGCCTTGAACTCCCTAGCTGAAAAATTGTACCAGGACATTACCATTGACCTTTGGCTGGAATATAACAAGAGCAACCTGCAACAGTGCATCTGTCTTCCTGAACCTCCCAAGTCTTTCTTCAGTGAACAAGGAAAAGATTACAGGCCTGCATTGTTTCAAGTATTCACACTGGGGGAAAGCAAGGTGAACAGAGAACTCTTTAAAATCATCAGACCTAATACATGTTATCTTTATCACTTCTATCTTTTCTTGTGTATGTGTGTATCTGAAAGAGTGTGAGAGTGGGTTGTTGCGTATATTTCGGGTGCTGTATAATAAACATTTATCTTTCTTTTAAACTTAGGAGAAAACTGTCATTTGTCTGTCCTCAATAATTAAAGCACTCAGGGGTTCAAAATACACATTTTAAAAAAGTGCTGTCTTCAATCAGTCGAGAGGTGAAAAAGGTGGAGCCATCCCTATCGTCTGTCACCTGTCTGTAACAGGAACTATCAATGATTCATGCATTGGAAGTCAGAAAAGCTACCAATAGAATAAAAAAGAAGCTGAATTATTCAAAACGTCAATAACAAATCCTACAGTTTCGAACTGGTAGCTTGCATTTCTCTCCTCACCTCCTCACTCCCGCCATCTGAAAACTTACAGACTAAAAAGTAACATTTATAACATTTAAAAAATACTTTAGTATAAAATATTTATTCTTACTGAAAGAGTTACTTGTGATGTCTTGACGAAAGGTGAAAGGCAGCGGGTACATTGGAAAACCATCACCTCCAGGTTCCACACAAAGTCACACACCATCCAGACTTAGGACATATATCACTGTTCCTTCGTCATCACTGAGTCAAAATCCTGGAACTCTCTGCCGAATTACACCAGGGGAGCAAGCTCATCATACAGACTGCAGCGGTTCAAGAAGGCGACTCACCACCACTTTGTCAAGGGCAACTAGGGATGGAAAATCAATGCTGGCCTTGTCAGTGACACCCACATCCCAAGCCCAAAACTTCAGGCATTAACATTTTTTGAAGTATTCTGAATCAGGGGCTCTCAATCAGGGATTCTAGGGGTCTGTAATACAGTGGGTGGGTGTGGTGATGGAGGAGGGGGAGAAGGAGCTGTCTTCATTACTGTCCCCACACCATTTACAATGGCTCCACTCACTGGATCCAGACTACCTCCCGGCCTGTGACAATGCCACTTTAGCCTGGATTTCTATCTGCAATGTGCCACTGAAGCCGAGGCACATCTGGAGGCTGGTCTGCTTTGTGCCTCTCTCCCCTACTCACTCACTATTGGCCACTTACACCCTCCCTGGATATTGTGCCAGATATTGGGAGGGGAAACAACAGCAGTGGGACATCATCAACAGTCATCAATACCATCGTTCCTGCTGTGGCTGGCTTTGGACAGGATTAAAAATAACATACCAAGAAAGGGCTTCGAATGAAATTAAGCTTGTTTTGAAATTAAAGTGACATTAAAGCAGTCTTAAATATAAACAGGCCTGGTGTTGAAAAAAAAAACTGAGCCTAAATAAACCGGGGGATGGGCTGAAAGGTCCAAACTTCCAGTTAGTAGACAGTAACCTTGTCTGATCAGAACGCACATCATCTCATGGAATGGTGCAGAGGTGTGCTGGGAGAAAATGGCAGGTGCTGTGGCCGCACAGATGTCTGGGATATGTTAAACATTGGCCACACTGGAGCCCCCACAAACCCTTCATGTTCTGTCACAAGGACAAGGCTGCAATACCTGGGGCAGAGCAGGTGTTGCCAGAAAAACAATCGGTGCTTTGTACTCAGTAACGCAAACCAGGGTGTTGCCTTTCCAGTGCGTTCTCTGATCCAAGAGGCTTATTGCAGACTGGTTGTGGACGGTGGAACCACAAGTGTTGGTTCCATTTAGTACAACCTAATTATACAAAGTTGGATTTTCAGCAAAGACATCAATGAATGCAAATACTGAGCCAGGATAAAGATTGACAATACATTCATGTGTGCTTGTCAAAGATACCTCCACATTTTGACAGGATTACTGCTCAGCACCAGCAACAAGTTTCATATCAAGTAAGTAAAACAAAAATAATTACAAGGATAGGTGTTTAATTGTGCAACAAATTTTTATACCGAAAAAATACTTGTGCTGGGTTCCAGGGGGTCCGTGAAAGTTTTATAACACAGGAGGTGGGGTTTCAGAAGCAAAAAATGGTTACAGCTGGTGTTACTGTGATTTATTATCAAAAACTCAAAAATGCTTGCTCATTGAAACAGATTTCTATACATAAATACATCAGTTATTTATTCCTTTTCCCGGAGTGGTAAGGAAAATATTATACGTATGCACCAGAAATCAAACAAAAAACCCTTCCACAACGCTATTAGGGCAAATTTTGTATCTGCAAATTCTTTCACTGGAAATGTGTAGCAGCCCCTTCCCCTGGAACAACATACCTCTGACCCAGCATTAACAGTGTCACAGGATACCTGTGAAAATAACTAATTTGCAGGACTATGGGGAGAAAGCTGGAGAATGGGACTAAATTCGACAGCTCTTTCAAACAGCCAGCACAGGCACGAAGGGTTAAATGGCCCCCTTCTGTGCTGTAAGATTCTATGATTCTATTTGCTGATAGTACATTAACAATAGTAGTAACTGCTCTATTTTCTGTCGCACATCATACTTCCGATGTTAAATTTTGGTGTCATGCTGTAATCCTGCAAATTTTCAGCAAGTCATCCTTCACTGTGGCATGGGAGAAACTTATGCAGTTCTACCCTGGACTGCTAATGAGGAATAGGAGGAACAGCACCACCAACACCTACATCAGGAGCACCAGGATCAGCACCACCAACACCGACATCAGGAGCACCAGGAACAGCACCACCAACACCAACATCAGGAGCACCAGGAACCAGCACCACCAACACCTACATCAGGAGCACCAGGAACAGCACCACCAACACCGACATCAGGAGCACCAGGAACCAGCACCACCAACACCTACACCAGGAGCACCAGGAACCAGCACCACCAACACCTACATCAGGAGCACCAGGAACAGCACCACCAACACCTACACCAGGAGCACCAGGAACCAGCACCACCAACACCTACATCAGGAGCACCAGGATCAGCACCACCAACACCAACATCAGGAGCACCAGGAACCAGCACCACCAACACCTACATCAGGAGCACCAGGATCAGCACCACCAACACCTACATCAGGAGCACCAGGATCAGCACCACCAACACCAACTTCAGGAGCACCAGGAACCAGCACCACCAACACCTACATCAGGAGCACCAGGATCAGCACCACCAACACCAACTTCAGGAGCACCAGGAACCAGCACCACCAACACCTACATCAGGAGCACCAGGAACAGCACCACCAACACCTACATCAGGAGCACCAGGAACAGCACCACCAACACCTACATCAGGAGCACCAGGATCAGCACCACCAACACCAACTTCAGGAGCACCAGGAACCAGCACCACCAACACCTACATCAGGAGCACCAGGATCAGCACCACCAACACCTACATCAGGAGCACCAGGATCAGCACCACCAACACCAACTTCAGGAGCACCAGGAACCAGCACCACCAACACCTACATCAGGAGCACCAGGAACAGCACCACCAACACCAACTTCAGGAGCACCAGGAACCAGCACCACCAACACCTACATCAGGAGCACCAGGAACAGCACCACCAACACCTACATCAGGTGCACCAGGATCAGCACCACCAACACCTACATCAGGAGCACCAGGATCAGCACCACCAACACCTACATCAGGAGCACCAGGAACAGCACCACCAACACCTACATCAGGAGCACCAGGAACAGCACCACCAACACCTACATCAGGAGCACCAGGAACAGCACCACCAACTTCAGGAGCACCAGGATCAGCACCACCAACACCTACATCAGGAGCACCAGGATCAGCACCACCAACACCGACATCAGGAGCACCAGGAACAGCACCACCAACTTCAGGAGCACCAGGATCAGCGCCACCAACACCTACATCAGGAGCACCAGGAACAGCACCACCAACTTCAGGAGCACCAGGATCAGCGCCACCAACACCTACATGAGGAGCACCAGGATCAGCAACACCAACATCAGGAGCACCAGGAACCAGCACCACCAACACCTACATCAGGAGCACCAGGAACCAGCACCACCAACACCTACATCAGGAGCACCAGGAACCAGCACCACCAACACCTACACCAGGAGCACCAGGATCAGCACCTCCAACACCTACATCAGGAGCACCAGGATCAGCACCACCAACACCTACATCAGGAGCACCAGGAACAGCACCACCAACACCTACATCAGGAGCACCAGGAACAGCACAACCAACACCGACATCAGGAGCACCAGGAACCAGCACCATCAACACCAACATCAGGAGCACCAGGAACACCACAACCAACACCAACATCAGGAGCACCAGGATCAGCACCACCAACACCTACATCAGGAGCACCAGGATCAGCACCACCAACACCTACATCAGGAGCACCAGGATCAGCACCACCAACACCTACATCAGGAGCACCAGGATCAGCAACACCAACTTCAGGAGCACCAGGATCAGCACCACCAACACCAACATCAGGAGCACCAGGAACAGCACCACCAACACCAACATCAGGGGCACCAGGAACAGCACCACCAACACCTACATCAGGAGCACCAGGATCAGCACCACCAACACCTACATCAGGAGCACCAGGAACAGCACCACCAACACCTACATCAGGAGCACCAGGATCAGCACCACCAACACCTACATCAGGAGCACCAGGAACACCACAACCAACACCAACATCAGGAGCACCAGGATCAGCACCACCAACACCTACATCAGGAGCACCAGGATCAGCACCACCAACACCTACATCAGGAGCACCAGGATCAGCACCACCAACACCTACATCAGGAGCACCAGGATCAGCAACACCAACTTCAGGAGCACCAGGATCAGCACCACCAACACCAACATCAGGAGCACCAGGAACAGCACCACCAACACCAACATCAGGGGCACCAGGAACAGCACCACCAACACCTACATCAGCACCAGGATCAGCACCACCAACACCTACATCAGGAGCACCAGGAACCAGCACCACCAACACCAACATCAGGAGCACCAGGATCAGCACCACCAACACCTACATCAGGAGCACCAGGAACCAGCACCACCAACACCAACATCAGGAGCACCAGGATCAGCAACACCAACACCAACATCAGGAGCACCAGGATCAGCACCACCAACACCTACATCAGGAGCACCAGGATCAGCACCACCAACACCCACATCAGGAGCACCAGGAACCAGGACCACCAACACCTACATCAGGACCACCAGGAACAGCACCACCAACACCTGCATCAGAAGCACCAGGATCAGCACCACCAACACCAACATCAGGAGCACCAGGATCAGCACCACCAACACCAACATCAGGAGCACCAGGAACAGCACCACCAACACCTACATCAGGGGCACCAGGAACAGCACCACCAACACCTACATCAGCAACAGGATCAGCACCACCAACACCTACACCAGGAGCACCAGGAACCAGCACCACCAACACCAACATCAGGAGCACCAGGAACAGCACCACCAACACCTACACCAGGAGCACCAGGAACCAGCACCACCAACACCAACATCAGGAGCACCAGGAACAGCACCACCAACACCTACACCAGGAGCACCAGGAACCAGCACCACCAACACCAACATCAGGAGCACCAGGATCAGCACCACCAACACCTACACCAGCAGCACCAGGAACAGCACCACCAACACCTACATCAGGAGCACCAGGATCAGCACCACCAACACCGACATCAGGGGCACCAGGAACAGCACCACCAACACCTACACGAGGAGCACCAGGAACAGCACCACCAACACCTACATCAGGGGCACCAGGAACAGCACCACCAACACCAACATCAGGAGCACCAGGAACCAGCACCACCAACACCTACATCAGGGGCACCAGGAACAGCACCACCAACACCAACATCAGGAGCACCAGGAACCAGCACCACCAACACCAACATCAGGAGCACCAGGAACCAGCACCACCAACACCTACATCAGGAGCACCAGGATCAGCACCACCAACACCTACATCAGGATCACCAGGAACAGCACCACCAACACCTACATCAGGAGCACCAGGAACAGCACCACCAACACCAACATCAGGAGCACCAGGAACCAGCACCACCAACACCAACATCAGGAGCACCAGGAACCAGCACCACCAACACCTACATCAGGAGCACCAGGATCAGCACCACCAACACCTACATCAGGAGTACCAGGATCAGCACCAGCAACACCGACATCAGGAGTACCAGGATCAGCACCAGCAACACCAACATCAGGAGCACCAGGAACAGCACCACCAACACCGACATCAGGAGTACCAGGAACAGCACCACCAACACCTACATCAGGAGTACCAGGAACAGCACCACCAACACCAACATCAGGAGCACCAGGATCAGCACCACCAACACCTACATCAGGAGCATCAGGAGCACCAGGAACCAGCACCACCAACACCTACATCAGGGGCACCAGGAACAGCACCACCAACACCTACACCAGGAGCACCAGGAACAGCACCACCAACACCTACATCAGGGGCACCAGGAACAGCACCACCAACACCTACATCAGGAGTACCAGGATCAGCACCAGCAACACCGACATCAGGAGCACAAGGAACAGCACCACCAACTTCAGGAGCACCAGGATCAGCACCAGCAACACCGACATCAGGATCACCAGGAACAGCACCACCAACACCTACATCAGGAGCACCAGGATCAGCACCACCAACACCTACATCAGGAGTACCAGGAACAGCACCACCAACACCAACATCAGGAGCACCAGGAACAGCACCACCAACACCTGCATCAGGGGCACCAGGAACAGCACCACCAACACCTACATCAGGAGCACCAGGAACACCACAACCAACACCTACATCAGGAGCACCAGGAACAGCACCACCAACACCTGCATCAGGGGCACCAGGAACAGCACCACCAACACCTACATCAGGAGCACCAGGATCAGCACCACCAACACCGACATCAGGAGCACCAGGAACAGCACCACCAACACCTACATCAGGAGCACCAGGAACAGCACCACCAACACCTACATCAGGGGCACCAGGAACAGCACCACCAACACCTACATCAGGAGCACCAGGAACAGCACCACCAACACCTACATCAGGAGCACCAGGATCAGCACCACCAACACCGACATCAGGAGCACCAGGAACAGCACCACCAACACCTACATCAGGAGCACCAGGAACAGCACCACCAACACCAACATCAGGAGCACCAGGAACCAGCACCACCAACACCTACATCAGGAGCACCAGGAACAGCACCACCAACACCGACATCAGGAGCACCAGGAACCAGCACCACCAACACCTACATCAGGAGCACCAGGAACAGCACCACCAACACCAACATCAGGAGCACCAGGAACCAGCACCACCAACACCTACATCAGGAGCACCAGGAACCAGCACCACCAACACCTACATCAGGAGCACCAGGATCAGCACCACCAACACCTACATCAGGAGCACCAGGAACAGCACCACCAACACCAACATCAGGAGCACCAGGATCAGCACCACCAACACCTACATCAGGGGCACCAGGAACAGCACCACCAACACCTACATCAGGAGCACCAGGAACAGCACCACCAACACCTACATCAGGAGCACCAGGATCAGCACCACTAACACCAACAACAGGAGCACCAGGAACCAGCACCACCAACACCTACATCAGGAGCACCAGGATCAGCACCACCAACACCTACATCAGGAGCACCAGGATCAGCACCACCAACACCTACATCAGGAGCACCAGGAACAGCACCACCAACACCTACATCAGGAGCACCAGGAACAGCACCACCAACACCTACATCAGGAGCACCAGGATCAGCACCTCCAACACCTACATCAGGAGCACCAGGAACAGCACCACCAACACCTACATCAGGTGCACCAGGATCAGCACCACCAACACCTACATCAGGAGCACCAGGAACAGCACCACCAACACCTACATCAGGAGCACCAGGAACAGCACCACCAACACCTACATCAGGAGCACCAGGATCAGTACCACCAACACCTACATCAGGAGCACCAGGATCAGCACCACCAACACCTACATCAGGAGCACCAGGAACAGCACCACCAACTTCAGGAGCACCAGGATCAGCACCACCAACACCTACATCAGGAGCACCAGGAACAGAACCACCAACACCTACATCAGGAGCACCAGGATCAGCACCACCAACACCGACATCAGGAGCACCAGGAACAGCACCACCAACTTCAGGAGCACCAGGATCAGCGCCACCAACACCTACATCAGGAGCACCAGGAACAGCACCACCAACTTCAGGAGCACCAGGATCAGCACCACCAACACCTACATCAGGAGCACCAGGAACAGCAACACCAACTTCAGGAGCACCAGAAACAGCACCACCAACACCAACATCAGGAGCACCAGGAACAGCACCACCAACACCTACATCAGGAGCACCAGGATCAGCACCACAAACACCTACATCAGGAGCACCAGGATCAGCACCACCAACACCAACATCAGGAGCACCAGGAACAGCACCACCAACACCTACATCAGGAGCACCAGGAACAGCACCACCAACACCTACATCAGGAGCACCAGGAACAGCACAACCAACACCGACATCAGGAGCACCAGGAACCAGCACCATCAACACCAACATCAGGAGCACCAGGAACAGCACCACCAACACCTACATCAGGAGCACCAGGAACACCACAACCAACACCAACATCAGGAGCACCAGGATCAGCACCACCAACACCTACATCAGGAGCACCAGGATCAGCAACACCAACTTCAGGAGCACCAGGATCAGCACCACCAACACCAACATCAGGAGCACCAGGATCAGCACCACCAACACCTACATCAGGAGCACCAGGATCAGCAACACCAACTTCAGGAGCACCAGGATCAGCACCACCAACACCTACATCAGGAGCACCAGGATCAGCACCACCAACACCTACATCAGGAGCACCAGGATCAGCAACACCAACTTCAGGAGCACCAGGATCAGCACCACCAACACCAACATCAGGAGCACCAGGAACCAGCACCACCAACACCAACATCAGGAGCACCAGGAACCAGCACCACCAACACCTACATCAGGAGCACCAGGAACACCACAACCAACACCAACATCAGGAGCACCAGGATCAGCACCACCAACACCTACATCAGGAGCACCAGGATCAGCAACACCAACTTCAGGAGCACCAGGATCAGCACCACCAACACCTACATCAGGAGCACCAGGATCAGCACCACCAACACCAACATCAGGAGCACCAGGATCAGCACCACCAACACCTACATCAGGAGCACCAGGAACAGCACCACCAACACCTGCATCAGAAGCACCAGGATCAGCACCACCAACACCTACATCAGGGGCACCAGGATCAGCACCACCAACACCTACATCAGGAGCACCAGGATCAGCACCACCAACACCTACATCAGGAGCACCAGGAACCAGCACCACCAACACCTACATCAGGAGCACCAGGAACACCACAACCAACACCAACATCAGGAGCACCAGGATCAGCACCACCAACACCTACATCAGGAGCACCAGGATCAGCAACACCAACTTCAGGAGCACCAGGATCAGCACCACCAACACCAATATCAGGAGCACCAGGATCAGCACCACCAACACCTACATCAGGAGCACCAGGATCAGCACCACCAACACCTGCATCAGAAGCACCAGGATCAGCACCACCAACACCAACATCAGGAGCACCAGGAACAGCACCACCAACACCTACATCAGCACCAGGATCAGCACCACCAACACCTACACCAGGAGCACCAGGAACCAGCACCACCAACACCTACATCAGGAGTACCAGGATCAGCACCACCAACACCAACATCAGGAGCACCAGGATCAGCACCACCAACACCAACATCAGGAGTACCAGGAACAGCACCACCAACACCAACATCAGGAGCACCAGGATCAGCACCACCAACACCTACATCAGCACCAGGATCAGCACCACCAACACCTACACCAGGAGCACCAGGAACCAGCACCACCAACACCAACATCAGGAGCACCAGGAACAGCACCACCAACACCTACACCAGGAGCACCAGGAACCAGCACCACCAACACCAACATCAGGAGCACCAGGAACAGCACCACCAACACCTACACCAGGAGCACCAGGAACCAGCACCACCAACACCAACATCAGGAGCACCAGGATCAGCACCACCAACACCTACACCAGCAGCACCAGGAACAGCACCACCAACACCTACATCAGGAGCACCAGGATCAGCACCACCAACACCGACATCAGGGGCACCAGGAACAGCACCACCAACACCTACACGAGGAGCACCAGGAACAGCACCACCAACACCTACATCAGGGGCACCAGGAACAGCACCACCAACACCAACATCAGGAGCACCAGGAACCAGCACCACCAACACCTACATCAGGGGCACCAGGAACAGCACCACCAACACCAACATCAGGAGCACCAGGAACCAGCACCACCAACACCTACATCAGGAGCACCAGGAACAGCACCACCAACACCAACATCAGGAGCACCAGGAACCAGCACCACCAACACCAACATCAGGAGCACCAGGAACCAGCACCACCAACACCTACATCAGGAGCACCAGGATCAGCACCACCAACACCTACATCAGGAGTACCAGGATCAGCACCAGCAACACCGACATCAGGAGTACCAGGATCAGCACCAGCAACACCAACATCAGGAGCACCAGGAACAGCACCACCAACACCGACATCAGGGGCACCAGGATCAGCACCACCAACACCTACATCAGGAGCATCAGGAGCACCAGGAACCAGCACCACCAACACCTACATCAGGGGCACCAGGAACAGCACCACCAACACCTACACCAGGAGCACCAGGAACAGCACCACCAACACCTACATCAGGGGCACCAGGAACAGCACCACCAACACCTACATCAGGAGCACCAGGATCAGCACCACCAACACCTACATCAGGAGCACCAGGAACAGCACCACCAACACCTACATCAGGGGCACCAGGAACAGCACCACCAACACCTACACCAGGAGCACCAGGAACAGCACCACCAACACCTACATCAGGAGTACCAGGATCAGCACCAGCAACACCGACATCAGGAGCACCAGGAACAGCACCACCAACTTCAGGAGCACCAGGATCAGCACCACCAACACCTACATCAGGGGCACCAGGAACAGCACCACCAACACCTACATCAGGAGCACCAGGATCAGCACCACCAACACCTACATCAGGAGTACCAGGATCAGCACCAGCAACACCGACATCAGGAGCACCAGGAACAGCACCACCAACTTCAGGAGCACCAGGATCAGCACCACCAACACCTACATCAGGAGCACCAGGATCAGCACCAGCAACACCTACATCAGGAGCACCAGGAACAGCACCACCAACACCTACATCAGGAGTACCAGGAACAGCACCACCAACACCAACACCAGGAGCACCAGGAACCAGCACCACCAACACCTACACCAGGAGCACCAGGAACCAGCACCACCAACACCAACATCAGGAGCACCAGGAACCAGCACAACCAACACCAACATCAGGAACACCAGGAACCAGCACCACCAACACCAACATCAGGAGCACCAGGAACCAGCACCACCAACACCAACATCAGGAGCACCAGGAACCAGCACAACCAACACCAACATCAGGAGCACCAGGAACCAGCACCACCAACACCAACATCAGGAGCACCAGGAACCAGCACCACCAACACCAACATCAGGAGCACCAGGAACCAGCACCACCAACACCAACATCAGGAGCACCAGGAACCAGCACAACCAACACCAACATCAGGAGCACCAGGAACCAGCACCACCAACACCAACATCAGGAGCACCAGGAACCAGCACCACCAACACCTACATCAGGAGCACCAGGAACCAGCACCACCAACACCTACATCAGGAGTACCAGGATCAGCACCACCAACACCAACATCAGGAGTACCAGGAACAGCACCACCAACACCAACACCAGGAGCACCAGGAACCAGCACCACCAACACCAACATCAGGAGCACCAGGAACCAGCACAACCAACACCAACATCAGGAGCACCAGGAACCAGCACCACCAACACCAACATCAGGAGCACCAGGAACCAGCACCACCAACACCAACATCAGGAGCACCAGGAACCAGCACAACCAACACCAACATCAGGAGCACCAGGAACCAGCACCACCAACACCAACATCAGGAGCACCAGGAACCAGCACCACCAACACCTACATCAGGAGCACCAGGATCAGCACCACCAACACCTACATCAGGAGTACCAGGATCAGCACCACCAACACCAACATCAGGAGTACCAGGAACAGCACCACCAACACCGACATCAGGAGTACCAGGAACAGCACCACCAACACCAACATCAGGAGCACCAGGATCAGCACCACCAACACCTACATCAGGGGCACCAGGAACAGCACCACCAACACCTACACCAGGAGCACCAGGAACAGCACCACCAACACCTACATCAGGGGCACCAGGAACAGCACCACCAACACCTACATCAGGAGCACCAGGATCAGCACCACCAACACCTACATCAGGAGTACCAGGATCAGCACCAGCAACACCGACATCTGGAGCACCAGGAACAGCACCACCAACTTCAGGAGCACCAGGATCAGCACCACCAACACCTACATCAGGAGTACCAGGAACAGCACCACCAACTTCAGGAGCACCAGGATCAGCACCACCAACACCTACATCAGGAGTACCAGGAACAGCACCACCAACACCAACATCAGGAGTACCAGGATCAGCACCAGCACCACCAACTTCAGGAGCACCAGGATCAGCACCACCAACACCTACATCAGGAGTACCAGGAACAGCACCACCAACACCAACATCAGGAGCACCAGGAACAGCACCACCAACTTCAGGAGCACCAGGATCAGCACCACCAACACCTACATCAGGAGTACCAGGAACAGCACCACCAACACCAACATCAGGAGTACCAGGATCAGCACCAGCACCACCAACTTCAGGAGCACCAGGATCAGCACCACCAACACCTACATCAGGAGTACCAGGAACAGCACCAGCACCACCAACATCAGGAGCACCAGGAACAGCACCACCAACACCTACATCAGGAGCACCAGGATCAGCACCACCAACACCAACATCAGGAGTACCAGGAACAGCACCACCAACACCTACATCAGGAGTACCAGGATCAGCACCAGCACCACCAACATCAGGAGCACCAGGAACCAGCACCACCAACACCTACACCAGGAGCACCAGGAACCAGCACCACCAACACCTACATCAGGAGCACCAGGAACAGCACCACCAACACCTACACCAGGAGCACCAGGAACAGCACCACCAACTTCAGGAGCACCAGGATCAGCACCACCAACACCTACATCAGGAGCACCAGGAACAGCACCACCAACTTCAGGAGCACCAGGATCAGCACCACCAACACCTACATCAGGAGTACCAGGAACAGCACCACCAACACCAACATCAGGAGTACCAGGATCAGCACCAGCACCACCAACTTCAGGAGCACCAGGATCAGCACCACCAACACCTACATCAGGAGTACCAGGAACAGCACCACCAACACCAACATCAGGAGCACCAGGAACAGCACCACCAACTTCAGGAGCACCAGGATCAGCACCACCAACACCTACATCAGGAGCACCAGGAACAGCACCACCAACACCTACATCAGGAGCACCAGGATCAGCACCACCAACACCAACATCAGGAGTACCAGGAACAGCACCACCAACACCTACATCAGGAGTACCAGGATCAGCACCAGCACCACCAACATCAGGAGCACCAGGAACCAGCACCACCAACACCTACACCAGGAGCACCAGGAACCAGCACCACCAACACCTACATCAGGAGCACCAGGAACAGCACCACCAACACCTACACCAGGAGCACCAGGAACCAGCACCACCAACACCTACATCAGGAGCACCAGGATCAGCACCACCAACACCAACATCAGGAGCACCAGGAACAGCACCACCAACACCTACACCAGGAGCACCAGGAACCAGCACCACCAACACCTACACCAGGAGCACCAGGAACCAGCACCACCAACACCTACATCAGGAGCACCAGGAACCAGCACCACCAACACCAACATCAGGAGCACCAGGAACCAGCACCACCAACACCAACATCAGGAGCACCAGGAACAGCACTACCAACACCTGCATCAGGAGCACCAGGAACCAGCACCACCAACACCTGCATCAGGAGCACCAGGACCAGCACCACCAACACCAACATCAGGAGCACCAGGAACCAGCACCACCAACACCAACATCAGGAGCACCAGGAACAGCACTACCAACACCTGCATCAGGAGCACCAGGAACCAGCACCACCAACACCTGCATCAGGAGCACCAGGACCAGCACCACCAACACCAACATCAGGAGCACCAGGATCAGCACCACCAACACCAACATCAGGAGCACCAGGAACCAGCACCACCAACACCAACATCAGGAGCACCAGGAACAGCACCACCAACACCTGCATCAGGAGCACCAGGAACCAGCACCACCAACACCTGCATCAGGAGCACCAGGACCAGCACCACCAACACCAACATCAGGAGCACCAGGATCAGCACCACCAACACCTACATCAGGAGCACCAGGAACCAGCACCACCAACACCAACACCAGGAGCACCAGGATCAGCACCACCAACACCAACATCAGGAGCACCAGGAACAGCACCACCAACACCTACATCAGGAGCACCAGGAACAGCACCACCAACACCTACATCAGCACCAGCAAGAGCAGCAGCTGCCTTCTCCTCAACGACCTGCTACTCTATCGGAGAAAGGGGAGGAACATAGATCTCCAGCTCACAGGAGGTGATTCCCCCAATGCAGGGTTTACAGGCAGAGGATCAGCTTCCTGGACATGAACGAGTACCAGTGCCTCAGCAGGCTCAGGGCTTCGCGTCAGGTGGCCACAGACATTTGCAGCCTCCTGGAAGAAGACTTCCTGCCAAGTGGACCAGGTTGGAAAGCATTGCTAGCGGGTGTCAAAGTCATCACACCCTTTAATTTCTTCACCTCTGGTTTCTTCCAGCAATCTGCAGGTGGCACTTGTAGAATCTAACAATATTCTGCCCAGAAGTGCATCCCCCAGGACTCTGATGCTATGTTTGCCTCGGCCAGCACTTATGTTCACTTCTCAACTGGTGAGCCCAGTCAGAATGAGAGGGCCGTCAGAATTTCAGCTTTTGCTGTATTCCCATAGGTTCAGGAAGTCATAAAGTACATACATGTAGCAATCTGATCAACCCGGAGTATTCATCAATCGAAAGGAATTCCGCTCCAATAATGTTCAGCTGGTATGTGACCACCAAAATATTATCATGCACATCTGCACAAGGTGCCCAGGTTGTTACCATCATTGTGCACCAGTCAAGTCTGCTGCAGATTTTCACATCTCACCTCTGCAGTCAGGGTCCCTATAGCCCTAAACGTAGCCGCCAGGGATAGTTGGGACAGACTCATTCAAGCACACTTCAGCTAATGGGAGGCAGTGCAGCTATTTGGCACCAATTCTGAATGAAGTGCGTTTCTCCTCCAGCCCCCAGCACAATGCAATGACACAGACAACAATCCATCCCTCTCACTGACACCCATTGCTTATCTTCTACGCTTGTCATACCATTTTCCTGAAAGTTGAAGGCCATTTGACAGGCGACAGGTAACAATGGACTGATGGAGCTTTGAAATAAATGTAATGGTGCATAAACATTGAACTGAAATGTGACAATTTAATACAGAAAGAAACACCTAAGTGAATAGCTTTGAGCAAGTATAAAGTCTTTCTTTTCCTTTTCCTATTACTCCTTTGTAGTTCTACCCTATAGCTTCAGCAGAGCTACAGGCAGGCTATTCATTCCCCTGCTTTGACAGCCGCCAACATGCTCTGGTTTTTGAAGCCTGCGAGAGTCCTCCCAAAGACTCCTTCACCTGCACCTGTGCAGGGACAGCCTCCACGTTTGGGACAGGAAACACTTACACTTCCCTGCTAGCCAAGAGCTAGAGAGCACTTTGCTGCATTTGGACTTGGTTCCATTCTAATTAAAAGTGACAGACTGTGTGTGTAGACCACTGTCAGGGCAAGCATGCACTCAGTTATCTGCCATGTCTGTTGCTCTATGCAAGTGGCCACTCTATCCATGGGCATAGACATCAGTGTAAAGGCCTGAAATATCATGGCACTCATGTTAGAGACGGACTCCTCCAATTGCATGCAGTGCCTCTGGAAATGCTGACAGAAACTCACACATTTTCTCCTGCTGCTCCAGAATAATCCTCTTCGCTGATGACCTCTGAGTCTCAGCATCCATCTGAGCAGAGATTGGAGGGTCCTGCACCCTCTGATAGGGACTCTCCACTACTATCTCTATCTCCAACATCTGCTCCTGCTCACTTGTGGGCTGGGATTTTGACCTGGCGATGGGGATCGCAACGACCAGCAAAAGTGCCAGCGAGAACCCCGTGTCTGGGGAAGGCCTGCTAAATCAAGTGCCAATGAAGCACTTAACTGGACAGTGGCAGGCCTTCCCCGGGATCAAGGACCCCAGCGACGGAAGTCCCGCCTGCTGAGAGCAGCTGACCAATCAGAGGCTGGCAGCTCTTTAACTGAACAGCGCCAGCGCTGAGGCTAGTGGCTACGGCCGGTACTGGACTCACCTGAGGCCCTGAAACCAGGCCACAGGTAAGTCAGGGTGAGAAGGGTTTTGTGGGATGGGTACGGTGGGGAAGTGGGGTGTAGTGGGATTAGCAGCAAGGGCAGGGAATTAGCTCTCAGCCGCACCACCCACCACCCCCCACATCCCCGCTTGCCGATGCCGGGTCCCTCTATCAGGCACTGTGCCTTTTAATGAGGGCCACCCGCACCCCCAGTGCCAGCAAGCAACCCACACGGGTTTGCGTGACATGCTCCTTGTGCAGCAACAGGCCCACCCACTGCTGAGCTAATTACGGCAGCAGCAGGATGAGGCCCTTAATTCAGCATTAATTGCAATTAATGCACAATTAAGGGCCTCATCTGGCAGCGTGGTGGGTGGACCGTTCACAGGCCTTCCCTCCCCAAACAGTTTGGGTGGAGGCGGAAAGGTAGCGGGGTCCCCCCACAGCCACCATCCCATCCGATTAGATGCTGTCCCCCGCCTCCAAACCCGAGGGGAGAGCATAAAACTCCCCCGTGATGTGTGCTTTACCATGTGAAAACCCAACTACCTGTCTGGGAGGCCCCAATTTCACTCCTGTCTCAGCTCATCAGCTGCTGAAATTCTCATTCCTGCCTTTGTTACCTCTAGACTTGACTGTTGTTACTTGCTCAGTGAGACAGTTATTGTTAAAATATGAGATACGAACCCCCAGACCAATCTCAACAATTACATGACAAGATTTCACATTTTAAGACTTTTATTATAACAACTAAAATACAAGAAATTCCCATTAACTAAATAGTACTTTGTAAGTAGCTGCTATCCCAGATTATAGAGAAAGGTATTTTCTTTACTTATTAAAATACTTGAAAACCTCACACCACACTTGTACATTACACAATCATTATTGATGGTGAAAACCTTTGCAGTTAAAAGTCTCAAACTCCTCCCAGTAGCAATGGGCTGGATCTCCCAGACCTTTTCAAAAATCAGTGTCCTCTTCGCTCACTTCTCCGAACCCCTCTGACCAGGACGTCAGTGAATGAGACGATTCCTGGTGATCCTGCTGTTCTTCTACTTCTCCACAAGCTTCAACTTTCAAAACAAGTGTGAAGTCTTCGCAGCCTTTTACTGCATCAGGCTTCTGATAGCAGGTGTCCCCTCTCCTCTCTCTTGAGGCTGCAACTGTTGGTTGTCTTCCTCACACAGCCTATCTGCCTTCAGAAAATCCGTTAAATTTATCTGGACTCAAAAGCTTATTGTCCTGTTCCAATATGCAAAGTCTAGAAGTCTGGTTTCACAGAGATGCCTGGACCTTCCATTGTTCCCAGCTGTTAACAACTGCTTGGTACACTTACATCTTCAGAATCACTGACTCCTTGCTTTACAACCTGAAACCCATTGTTCTTCAGGCGTTACCCCTGTAGTCTCTTTTATTCAAAAAAAGTCTTTGATCTGACTTATTCTTTAGCAGAGTGAATGTGAGGTCACCTCACCATCCAGACTCCGCCTTAAACTTTAAAATCATAATTTTTAAAGACATAATCATGTTACAAGGTCCAGCGTTCATAACATTATTCCAACGCACTCCTGGCTGGTCTCCCATATTCTACTGTCTGTAAACATGAGATGATCCAAAACTTTGCTGCCTGTGTCCTAACTCACACCAAGTCCTGTTCCCCTATCACCCCTATGCTCACTGACCTATATTGGCTCCCAGTCAAGCAACGTCTCAATTTTAAAATTCTCATCTATGTTTTCAAATCCCTCCATGGCCTTGATCCACCCTATCTCTGAAATCTCCTCCAGCCCGACAACTCTCCAAAATATCTGCACTCCTCTAATTCTGGCCTCTTGTACATCCCTGATTTTAATCACTTCACCATTGGTGACCATGCCTTCAGTTGCTTAGGCCCTAAACTCTGGAATACCATCCCTACACCTCTCCGCCTCTTCATCTCACTTTCCTCCTTTATGACACTCCTTAAAACCTACCACTTTGACCAGGCTTTTGACCATTTGACTAATATCTCATTATGTGGCTCAGTGTCATACTTTGTTTTATAATGATCCTGTCAAGCACCTTGCTATTTTTTATTATATTAAAGGTGCTATATAAATATAAGTTGTTGTTAAAACACAACAGAAAGTTTATAATACAAATAAGTAAAAATAAGAGCTCTTTGGGTGAAGAACAAATTATTTACATCTTAAGAAAGTTTGATAAAGCGCTAGATAAGTAACATTACAAGTACTCTATCCCCCTATGTCTTTCAATATTAAAAGATATGCAGGGAGAAAAATTCAATTGCCCCTGAAAATGGGCACAGGGATCGCGATGCGGGTTTAACCTGCGGCAGTTGCTTCTGGTATAGGCAGTACACCAACTTCCTGCTGCCTGTTAATTAACATGATTGGAGGGTGCAGACAGTGCTAACCGTGCAGTTAGGTGGCAACGCGCCTCAGCAGTGGGGCCAAAATTTTGAGAATGAGAACCAGTTAAAGCTAGTCTGTGCTACTCAAAGGAGAGGTACATTGTGGCTGGAGCAGGTGGTGAAGCTGTTGTGGAACCCATCCTGTCGTGGGAAAAGATGTAATGATGGCACAACATGGTAGAGAATGGGCTACAACATGTTCCAATGCTGCACTGGAGGCCTTGGTCAAGGAGACACAGAGGAGGAGAGATGTGCTCAATCCACAGGGGAACTGGAGGAGCTCCAGATAAACTCTCAGAGGACAGTGGGACCAGATAGCCGTGGTGATCAATGCCAGGGTGTTAAGCCCCAAGGACAATGCTGCAAAAAGTTCAAAGACCTCACACTAGTGATCAAGGTCAGTGAATGTATCCTCAAATGCCATATCCCATCTACTGCACCACTAGTCTCACACTCTGCTCAATGCACCACTTCCCCACCACTCACCTGCCAACAAACTCTATCAATCTGGATGCAATTCTAGCATTCATAGCTTCACCTCACCCTCACACACTTAGCACTGCTGTAAGCCTCACACCCACATCTAACAGCTTGCACACTGCGGCTATTCAACCATGGCAGGCATATCGCCCAAACTGACTGCACCACATTCACTGACACACTTCCCTCTCTCTTGCAGGACAAGGTGATGCATAACCGGAGGCAGCAGCACCCTGACTGGCGCAAAACAGGCACAGCTGTATGCCCTCACCCCGATGGTGGAGGCAGTGCTCACTATCAGTGAAACAGCCATGACTGAAGCCGTGGCCAGCGACAGGGCTGAAACCATAGGAGACGATGTTACGCTCATACCTAATTCTCCTTCTCACATCCCACTTCCCCTTCATACCACAATCTCTTCTGATTTACAAGCTGCAGATGGTGTAAGCATGCACCTCTTATTTTCCCCTCTTCCTCTCACCACATCCCTACCCTTGTGCCTTTCTTCTTACAGATACACAAGAAATGCCACACAGCCAGTCAGTGGGGAAGAGCAGAAAGACAGTGATGATGAAGAAACGCTGTCACTCACTCTCATACTCACAGCCACCAGCTCAGATTGTTAGGATTGCTGAGGTGCTTGCCCATGTCAGTGCCAGTGACTGCATGGAGCACAAAGCTGCTGTCCTCTCTCATGATGGGTGGCTTAGCTGCACAGGGGGATACAAGGAAGACTGGAAGAGCCATAGTGATAGGTGATTCGATAGTCAGGGGAACATAGAGGCATTTCTGTGGCCGCAGACGTGGATCCAGGATGGTGTGTTGCCTTCCTGGTGCTAGTCAAGGATGTCACTGAGCAGCTGCAGGGCATCCTGAGGGGGGAGGGTGAACAGCCAGCAGTCATGGCTCATTTCAGAGACCACACCCACTACGATTCCTGAACCCCCACAAGGGGCTCTCCAACCCCTTCCTGACTGCACCTCAAGTGGTGGTATGAGAGCCTGGGGAGAGGGTCACTGTGGTGGGAAATTTAAATCATTGATCTTCCAGGATGTTGGAGTCAGTGCTCTGGAGAAACACCCCACCACCACCACACCCTGCCCAATTCCAGAAAACTTCTGGTCATTCCGGGAAGGTTGGGAATACTAGTATAAATAGAGCTGCATCTTAACAGCAGAACACAGGGAAACCTGTACAAATAATCAATCACAAAAAAATGGACACCTGCAAAGAAATTATCATTTACTGATAATTCCAAATAACTTACATTGTGTCAGATACAAGAGGAACTGTGAAACTACAGACACTGGTAAATTGCAAACTATGCACAACCTTCAACGGCCTTTCACATCTTACAACACGAGACACAGCCTGACATCACACATTAAACTGTTCAAAGTAGGCACTGTATCTAAGTTTGTGGATCATGACGACTGATAGTCACTAGATGACATTTTGTTTCTGCTACTCTCCAGGGTTTGAATTCCACCCCCCACCCCCCCACCCCCACCACACCATGTCCACTCTCCCCCTCGGTCCCCAGGGTTTGGAACCCCCCCCCCACAGCAGCTGTTACATTGGCCATTTAAAAAATAAAGGCACCTGCAAAAAAAGGACAGCTTATGCAGGCTCTCAGGTGTCTGTAATTTATAGGTTTCACTGTAAGACATCAGAGTATGTTGTATGTTCAGCTGCTTTAGATAAAAAAAATTGATTAAACATGCCTCAGGCATGCCTTTCACTCAATTCTTTGAACCTAGGATTTTCTATCTGACTGCCTTTTGTATTCCAAGTACAATTTCAATAATAACACCTCCAAGGCACTAGAATGTCAGCAAAAATGTTTTAAATGAATAACTGAATCCTCCAGGCTGCAAGGCGGCACGGAGAGCGGGGTAGGCCTTCACCATCTGCAGCAAGAGTACTTGCAGAAAGCCTACAGCTTAGAGCTGCGACTGTCGGTGACAGTCCCGGCACCTTCTTCTGGTGCATTCCTGATTTCCTTCACAGCACCGTTGGTGGCCAATGCCCTCAGCTACCCTAGGCCCTAAACTCTGGAATTCCCTCCCTAAACTCCTCCACCTCTTCACCTCACTTTCCTTCTTTAAGAAGCTCCTTAAAATCTATCTTGTCACTTATCCCAATATCTCCTTATGTGTCTCTATGTTAAATGTTGTCTGATTACACTCCAGTGAAGCACTTTTGGACACAACAACTTGCATTTATCAGCTTTATATCTAGCAATCCTGGTAAATGTCAATGGCTTATACTTAAATGTAGGGGGCGTGATTAAGAAGTTTGCAAATGAGACAAAAATTGCTCATGTGGTTGATAGTGAGGAAGAAAACTGTAGACTGCAGGAAAATATCGATGGGCTGGTCAGGTGGACAGAAAAGTTGCAAATAGAATATAATCTAGAGAAGTGTGAGGTAATGCATTTGGGGAGGGCAAACAAGACAAGAAAATGCATAATAAATTGTAGGATTCTGAGAAATATAGAGGGACCTTCGAGTACATGTCCACAGATCCCTGAAGATAGAAGGATAGGTAGATAAGGTGGGTAAGAAGGCAATCAGGATACTTTCCTTTATTAGCTGAGGGCTAGAATATAAGAGCAGAACTGCATAAAACATTAGTTAGGCCACAGCGAGAGTACTGCTTACAGTTCTGGTCACTGCATTACAGGAGGGATGTGATCTCAATAGAGTGGGTGCAGAGGAGATTGATGAGGATGTTGCCAAGATGGAGAATTTTAACTATGAGGATCAGCTTGGGTTGTTTTCTCTGGAGTCCGAGACAAATTTAATTGAGTGGTACAAAATGATGAGGGGTCTAGATAGTGGATAGGAAGGACCAGGGGCCACAGATTTAAAGTAATTGGTAGAAGGATGAGAGGGGAGATAAGGAGAAATGTTTTTACCGAGAGGGTGTGGGGTTTGGAACTCACCGCCTCAAAAGGTGGTAGAGGCAGAAACCTTCATTGCATTTAAAAAACACTTGGATATGCACTTGAGGTGCTGTAACCTACTGGGCTACGGACCAAGAGCTGGAAGGTGGGATTAGGCTGGATGGCTCTTTTTTGGCCAGCACAGACACGATGGGCCAAATGGCCTCCTTCTGTAAATTTTCTAACTTTCTTTATTGCAGTAAAAGGTCTCAAGGTGCTTCTCAGGAGTGTTATCAAACATTAAAGGCACTATATAAATACAAATTGTCGTTCTGTTCCAGCTTGTCAAACAGGCAACCTTCCTCACAACCATCTCAGGCAGCCACCAACCAAAGTTCAGATGTTTTGCCATTCCATCAGGTGCTCACTTGACTCAGTTTCCTGCCTCCATATTTACCTTCCCAACCAAACAATCTGTCAAAATATTTGCAGCTTTTACGTCCCTTCAACTTTCCCAGCAGCCCTTTAAGCGCTGCTGTGTACAGTTTTCCACACTACCCCTTCAGTGAATTCCTGGCACTAGGCTCAATGTGGGTGTGGTGGATAATGGCGGTGGCTACTCTGTGAATCCCAGGACAATTTGGACCTACTGGAACGCTCTGGTACTGTCCCTGTTACATGGATGTTTCCCTGGCTTTTGTGGCCCCATGATTATTGGCACTCTTGTGTGCAGCAGGTTCCTGTCCATATAAATGCAATATTCACCCATTTACTCTCAGCAGCACCACAGGAGATTCACTAGTGGAGCTAAATACCTCTCCTCAGCACTTCTACCACTTTTCCAAGGAAGGCTTTGCTAGTTAGAATAATTAACTAGTGTTGATTATTGTGATGAATGCACTTTTCAAGCTATCGCTATTTGAAAAAAATGTGGTGTATTTTGCACTCATAATTACCTCAATCGCCAAATATTTATTTTTTAAAAATTACATTTTTGCACATTAACTGAAATTACGAAAGCTACTAAAATCATAATTTGTTGTAATTACTCCATATTTATTGCATGTAAATTAATTGGTGAATGTTAATGAGATGACAGTTGTTGCCCACACAGTTAAGTAGCTGATGTGTTCACTTTCAACCTACTCAATCTGATGTTCCCCGCACATAGCATAAAGTGATGGGAGGGAGATAGATGGAAGGCTGTATGCAAGGATTTCACTGTCATTTGTGCTGAATAGATGCAAGGAAGGAGGGAAAGTCTGGCTGCAGTTTGTGAGCATAGTTACCCGGGTGACAGCTGCTGCCCTGAGGTGACTGACAGAAAACTCACAGTAATGAATCTACCAGCCGGTGTGTGGGGCTCTCTCCTGAAGTTGCTTCAGATGGTGGAGAGGTAGACAACCTCCTCCCTCCCATCACCTCTTACACTGCACAAACCTGCATATATGTGTATAAATATTCTATTATGCCAGCTGAACCAATTTTATCTGCAGTGCCTGTGGAAGAGTCTGTCACTCTCGTATTGTCCTTTATAGCCACTCCAGGCGCTGCTCCACAAACCACTGACCACCTCTAGGCGCTTACCCATTGTGTCTCGAGACAAGGAGACCAAAGAAGATTCGATTATGCTATACTAGCTGTACATTAATGCAACGGTATTAAATTGCATTGCATACAACTGTTCAGGTAGTATTGAACACACACACTTATGTATAATTACACAAGTACCCTGCCATTTTCTGTATAATTCTGCATAATTGCAGACATCCTTCCCTCTTATAATGAACACACTTGATAGGAACAATTTGCACTTATATAGCTTTTATCATGTCCTCAGGGTGTCTCAAAGTACTTCACATCCGATGAATTGCTTTTCAGAATACATCGACTGGTGTCATGGAGGCAAAGTTGGCAGTGCACTTGCACATAGCAAGATCCCACAAATGATGAATGACCACATAATGTCTTTATGGTTGAGGGAGAAATGCTGGCCAGCACATCATATTCTTCAAATGGTGTCATGGTATCTTTTATACCCACCTTAATAAGCAGATGGCACCTCCGAATATCAACCTGGATTATGTGCTCCAGTCCTGGAGTAGGGTTTGAACACATAATACTCTAACTTACAGGTAAGAGCACTGCCAGCTGAGCCAACTTGTAATGCTCAAGCAACAACCGCGAAGCAAATCCGTGTTCTGTTATTAAATTGAATTGAGCACACCCTGCTCCTGGCTCAGGTGGTGCCCCTAGTGTTCTGACTAACACTTCTCTCTGGACCATCACTCATAAAAATAGATTCACTGGTCATTTGTGCCATTGGTGCTTGTAGCGACCCACTGCACACAAAATAGGTGGCATGTTTACTCACTGCTGAGGGACGTGATGAAGCACTGAGTAAATGCATGTCTATCACCTTCACTGTACACCAGATTGAGGATAACTACCTGCCTGTTTAGACATTTCACAACAGCCTTGTGCACTATATTCACTAACTCCTGCACAACAGCTTAATTGTTTGCAACTCCACAAAGGTTCACCTCCTACATTCTGTACGTCTGTCCCAGTACAGGATTGCATAGAAATTACAATATAAAAGCAAACCATTTGGCCTAACATGACTGTGTTAGTTTTTATCTTCTTACATTACAACAATGAATACACTTCAAAAGTACCTCATTGGCTGTAAAGCGCTTTGGGACGTCATGAGCTCATGAAAGGTGCTATATAAATTTTTCTTTTTTGAACAGTTTTCCTAATTCCATGTGTCTGCTTTGTTCCCCTAAACTTTTATTCCCCCTTCTTTCAACCTTCAACCACCAAACTAACCAGGAGAGAAACTATTTCCTCTGGTGGAAGAGTTCAGAAAAAGAGGAATGACCTTAAAATTAGAGCAAGGCCATTCAGGGGTGATGTCAGGAAGCATTTCTTCACACAAAAGATAGTAGAAACCTGGAACTCTCTCTCCCAAAATGCTCTTGAGGCTGGGGGTCAATTGAACATTTCATGACTGAGATTTTGTTAGGTAAGGACATTCAGGGTTATGAAAGCAAGGCAGATAAATGGAGTTTAGGCACAGATCAGCCAAGATCGCATTGAATGGTGCAACAGGTTCAAGGGGCAGAATGGCCTACTGCTGTTCCTATTCTTAAATGTTGACTGTGTGTCTTCTTCATTTACTAACTCTGGCAGTGCATTCCACAGCGTCACAACCTTCTTGTGTAAAAACGTTTCTGCTCCCTTCTGCATTGTATGCCTGATGCACATATTAAAACATTGTCACCTTGTGCATTAATTACAAACATTACATTTATTCAATCACATTGTACATGGCTGGTCATGAAGAATCACGTGATCACAGTCGGGTGAATTATACAAACATTTGTGTCCACTGTCAAAGAACATTTGTATTTATATGGAACAGCTCTCAGTACTTCACATGCAATCACTCTAGTTATGTAGCAATCTTCTAGCACTAAAGCACTCCCTCGGGGTAATAAATGGGTGATAGTTAGTTGGCAGTCTATTTTGAAATTAATGAAAATAAAAATTGCTAGAGATGAAAAATGGGCAGCTGATTTGCTAGCTCCCACTTAACACTATTGAACAGTCAAAATTTACCTCCCCTCCACAACCCCCACCCCAGTCATCTTACACAAATGTGCAGCATCAGACTAGATTATGTACTCCAGTCTTAGTGTGGGTCTTGAGTCCATTTCAGAGAGTGTTACTTGCTGGATCAAACTGTCGATGCAAAGATCCAAACACTGCTTTATAATTTTGACAGATGATATATATCATTGTTACACTAATTGTACAAACCTCCTTCCCATCTGCTATACTGATGCATAATGGCATAAAAAAGCCTAAGCACTGTACGTGATAACTTCCCCATAACTGCATGAACGTGCTTTTGGGACTGCTGACGGAAGGGCTCTGGCCCTCAGTTCTTCCTCCTTTCATCATTTCTGGAGGATGACTTTGATGTGATGCACCAATGAGTAAGACATGCACAGGAAGGGGTTATGATCACCCTCCCCTTCCCCTCAGCACCCCCGCTTTTCAAAAACCATGGAGTGGAAATTTGTTTTGAACATCAGGCGAGGAGTATAACTGACAGTCCATATAATACCATCCACTTTACCCTGCTGCCCGAGATGAATAATATAACTTGACTTAACTTAAGAAGCATTAGAGATGCCATTACACTACTGGGTGTATTCAATAGGCCAGCAAGGAGTGGGAATGATATAGAGGGGCAAACTTACAAGGAAATTACAGAGGTGCAAAAACTATACTGTACTAATTATGGGGGACTTTAATTATCCTAATATAGAGTGGGATAGTAATAGTGTAAAGGGCAGAGAGGGGGAAGAGTTTCTGAAGTGTGTTCAGGAGAATTTTCTTGATCAGTATGTTTCCAGCCCAATGAGGAAGGATGTATTGCTGGATCTGGTTCTAGGGAATGAGGTGGATCAAGGGGAACATTTAGAGAACAGTGATCATAGTATCATAAGGTTTAGGTAATTTATGGAAAAGGACAAGGAAAAATACTTATTTAGAGGATGGCCAATTTCAGTGGGATAAGAACGGATTTGTCCCAGGTAAATTGTAATCTAAGACTGGCAGGCAAAAATGTAAAGGAGCAATGGGCTATCTTTAAAGAGAAGATGGTTCAGGTGCAGTCGAGGTAGATTCTCACAAGGGGAAAGGTAGGACAAAGCCTGGATGATGAAAAAGATAGAGAGTATGATGAAGAAGAAAAGGGGGATGGATGACAGATGCCAGGTTGATAATACAAATGAGAACTAGGCTAAATATAGAAAGTTCAGAGGGGAAATGAACAAGAAAATAAGAGAGGCAAAGAAAGTGTATGAGAAGAGACTGGCAGATAACATAAAAAGGGAATCTAAAAGTCTTCTATAGGCATAACAAATAGTAAAAAGGTAGTAGGAGGAGGGGTTAATAAGGGACCAAAAGGGTGGCCTTTACATGGCGGCAATGGCCATGGCTTAGGTATTAATTGAGTACTTGCATCTTTATCAAGGAAGAAGATACTGCCGAATTCATAGGGCTAGATTTTAAGGAGCCCTTGACATCGGGATCTGTGGTGGGGGGTGCCTGAAGATGGCCCAGGATGAGGTCCGCCACAGGTCTCGACGCCGGCAGTGCCTTGCCTGATCCTCCCACTTAGCGACGGGAGAACAATCGCCATATGCCAATAAAGTAAATTAATAGATTTGCATGTACTTACCATTAATCTTGATGTCCTGCTACAATCTTCGGCCTAGCGGCTGGTACTCCGCGCCTTCGGATCCCCATCTATGGAAACGAGGCGCAACACTTGTGGGGGGGGGGGGGGGGGGAGAAGGTAAGTTTCTCATGCAGGAGGAGTAGTGGGGGGGTGCAATGGGGTCAAATTAACATCATGGTTGTAGGGGATGGTGGTAAGAGTTGTAGTTCAAAATTTCTGCAGTTTTGGGGTGGTGGGGGAAGGTCAGATGATAAAGCTAAGTGTTTTGGGGGTAAAGGGCAAATAATTAATTAGCAAGTAGGGTTGACAGCCCTTTAAAAATGGTGTCAGTGCCTGTGTACAGGCAGCTGACGTCATTGCCGGGGATGGACAGCCCACCCCCACCCTGTGATCGGCGGAGGGGGTGGCAGGGGCAGCCCGCCCTGCCTACTTAACTGAGCCACCACACTTGAGATTGTGGCAGCTCTTTGGCGGGCTGCCATTTTTTTCGCCCGCCACCAAAATCGGCAACAGGCACATAGAATTCAGCCCATAGTAAAAGAGGAAGTAGTTGAGATACTGGATGGGCTAAAAATTGATCAACTGGAGGTATTAGAAAGACTGGCTGAGTTTAAAGTTGATAAGTCACCAGAACCAGATGGAATGCAGTTAAGGATGCTGAGGGAAATAAGGTTGGAAATTGTAGAGGTGTTGGCCACAATCTTCTAATCCTCCTTAGATGCAGGGGTGGTGCCAGAGGACTGGAGAATTGCAAATGTAACACCCTTGTTCAAAAAAGAGTTTAAGTTTAAGCCCAGCAACTTTAGGCCAGTCAGTTTAACCTCTGTTTTGGAAAAGCTTTTATAAATTAAAATCGGGGACAAAATTAACAGCCACTTGGGCAAGTCTGGATTAATTGAGGAAAGCCAGCACAGATTTTTTTCAAGTTTAACTAACTTGATTGAGTTTTTTGATGAGGTATCACATAAGGCTGATGAGGGTAATGAAGTTGTTGTGGTGTACATGGCCTTCCAATAGGTGTTTGATACATTGTCACATAATAGGCTTGCCCACAAAGTTGAAGCCATGGAATAAAAGGGACAATAGCAGCTTGGATACAAAGTTGGCTGAGTGACAGGAAGCAGAGACTAGCGGTGAACATAATAAAAACAAGAAATGCTGGAACCACTCAGCAGGTCTGGCAGCATCTGTGAAAAGAGAAGCAGAGTTAACGTTTCGGGTCAGTGACCCTTCATCGGAACTGACAAATATTAGAAAAGTCACAGGTTATAAGCAAGTGAGGTGGGAGTGGGGCAAGAGATAACAAAGGAGGTCTAGATTGGACCAGGCCACATAGCTGACCAAAAGTTCACGGAGCAAAGGCAAACAATATGTTAATGGTGTGTTGAAAGACAAAGCATTAGTACAGATTAGGTGTTAATACACTGAATATTGAACAGCAGCAAGTGCAAACCTGAAAAAAACAGTGGGTAAGCAAACTGAACAAACTAAGATGAAATGAAATAATTGCAAAAAAAAGATTGCAAAAAATGTAAAAAAGAATGTAAAAAAAAAGGAACACTCCCCCCTGCTCTCATGCTCACATCTCTGTCCTGGGATTGCTGCAGTGTTCCAGTGAACATCAACGCAAGCTCGAGGAACAGCATCGCATCTACCGATTAGGCACACTACAGCCTGCCGGACTGAACATTGAGTTCAATAATTTCAGAGCATGACAGCCCCCCATTTTACTTTTATTTTTAGTTATTTTTTCTTCCTTTTTTTTTACATTCTTTTTTACATTTTTTACAATCTTTTTTTTGCATTTATTTCATTTCATCTTAGTTTGTTCAGTTTGCTTACCCACTGTTTTTTTTCAGGTTTGCACTTGCTGCTGTTCAATATTCAGTGTATTAACACCTAATCTGTACTAATGCTTTGTCTTTCAACACACCATTAACATATTGTTTGCCTTTGCTCCGTGAACTTTTGGTCAGCTATGTGGCCTGGTCCAATCTAGACCTCCTTTGTTATCTCTTGCCCCACTCCCACCTCACTTGCTTATAACCTGTGACTTTTCTAATATTTGTCAGTTCCGATGAAGGGTCACTGACCCGAAACATTAACTCTGCTTCTCTTTCCACAGATGCTGCCAGACCTGCTGAGTATTTCCAGCATTTCTTGTTTTAATTTCAGAAGAACTTTTTTATGCAGCGAGTGGTTAGGATCTGGAATACACTGCCTGAGTGTATGGTTGAGGCAGATGCAATTGTGGCTTTCAAAAGAGAATTGGATAAGGAACTGAAGAGAAAAACAGATGCCAGGCTATGGGAAAGGGCGGGGGAATGGAACGAGCAGAGTTGTTGTTGCAGAGAGCTGGCACAGACACAATGGGCTGAATGGCCTCCTTATGCGCTGTAACCATTTTATGGTTCTATGGTCGGAATTTTACCTCTTTCGCCGGCTCCGTGGTCCGGGAGGCGGAAGTGGGTGCCGAAGTCATTCCCACTCCACGCTCAGCTGCTGCCCTAATTGAGCACCAGCTAACCAATTAGCGGCTCGGCAGCGTAGTAATGTCCGTAAAGGGCCCACAGGGTGCAGGAGGCTGAGCATCGGTGGGGGCGGGACTAGAGCCGGAAGAAGGTGCTGAAAGCCACTTAAGTGGCTTTCAGCACCATCAGTGGCTCAAAGAGAGCTACCTGCAGCAAGGAGGATGTTGTGAGGAGCTAGAGCTGAGCAGAAGGGATAGAACTGGCTGAGGGGGAAAGGAGTATAATAAGAAGTAAAGGGGCGACCCATCCATTAAACATTAATCTACCAGAGGTAATGGAGGACCAGAACCCACTTACGGCAATGACAGGGAGAGGCAACTGCAGGCACCCAGGTTCTCAGAAGACTCTCTACATGTCCTCCTCCAGGCCGCTGAGGCAAGGCGGGAGGTCTTCTACCTAGCAGGCAGAAGGAGGAGGGCTCCCCAGGTCACTAAGAAAGCGTGGTTGGAGGTTGTGGAGGTCAGCAGCTGTGGGATTGTGAGGAGGACATGACCCTAGTGCCAAAAGCGGGTCAATGACCTTCTCCGCTCTGCCAGGGTAAGGGGCATGTCGCAGTCATCGCAGCTTTGAACTAGTACGGGAGGGTCATCGGGTGTTGATGCTGCAAAGTCGAAGCCATCCATCTGGAGTGAATGGCTGTAGCCCTGTCCTGGGCCATATGCTGGGCACATCTGAGACACACAATGGTCGAGAAGTGTGCCAACCGTACACTTCAATGGCAATGGTCCCAGAGGCAGAATGCAGGTGCTCCTTCAAGTCAAGGAACTGAACTAATTGCCATGAGTTTCCACAGGAGAAGAGGGCACAGAATGTCCGAGAGAGGGGCTGGACTGGTGGCGGTGTGGCCAACCTCGCCTTTCTCACCAGACTGGAGGAGGAGGCATTGCTGCTTGCAGGGCAGGACGGAGGAAGCTTAGTAGCCGATGGTGAGGCCGGAGCACCTGGCAGGAGGGTGAGTTCCCCAGAGTGTGGTTGAGGGGGGAGTGGGCGGGGCAGGTTGACTCAAGCAATGAAGGTTCCTTGCGAGGTCAAAGTCACACACATGTGGCTACACTGCAGTCAATGACATGTCCTTCAGTCAGGAGTGCTGATCATACCTGACCATTCTGTTTTCCCCTGCAGGTGAAACACAGCAGCAGCCAGGCAGCGTCACCGGGGCACAACCGTCCTCCTCTGAGGAGGAGAAGGGGACCTCAGAGGGTGCAGCGACACAGTCTTTGCCCGCACCAAGTACCAGGTCAGAAACTGTCACCTCAGTTGGGCTGTTAGTGTCCTTGGATTCATGGTCACAACCTGGTGCCAGCACTGCACAATTGCCGGACCAGCTGCCAGAGACAGTATCAGCTGATGCCTCTGACACTTGGAGGACTGTGGGAGGCCAGGCCAGTGCTGAGCCCCATGCTGATGATGAGCCTCTGAGGACATCCATTCGGCAGGAGATGCTGCAGGTGCAGTGTGAGGTGTGTGGAGATCTGGTGAAGTTACCAGAGACGATGCTTGCTCTGGCTCGGACTTTGGAGATCTCCAAGCAGGCCATGAGTGCTGCACAGTCACTGACATCTGAACGACTGGCTTCCTCCATTGACAGATTGTCAGCTGCTGTGCAGGGCCTGATCCTGTAGGCCCTGCAGAACCTCTCAGAGAAAGTGAGCTCCATGGACCAATGCCTCAACAAGCTGTTGATGAGGCTCCTGCGACATCCAGAAGCTGCTCATCCCTCTGAGATCAGCAGGGAGGCCCAACTGAGCCTCGCGAGGGCACAGGAGCGGTAGCAGAATGCATCTGGGGCCTCCTCCCAGGGCACTCCTGATGGGTACAGCAGCTCTTTGTCCCCTCTGCCAGTGACATCAGCACCTCAGAATCCCAGGGTGACAGAGGGTGGTCCTGAGACTGCACAGGGTCACCTCAACATGCTGGGGCCCTCATGGCCTCCGGCAGGCAGAGGACAAGGTCATCCCAAGCCATGGGGCATCCTGAACAGTCACCTGCCTCTGCCATGGCTGGCGGCGAGGGATGGTCCACACACGTGAGCACTCGCAAACGTTTCAAGAGATCACAATAACTGCACGAGGGGTCACTGGTGAGATCTGAAATTATTTATTTGTTGTTATACCTCATCTGTCTCAAGTCATTGATGATGTTTTAGGTGATCTTGTTGTCCTGCATGAGATGGAGACTTGGGGAGGTGACACATTTAGGCCTTGTGGTGTTTTTGGGAAAGGTGGGCCGTAGCAGCTGAGATTTCCTCCTGCAGGTGAGTGCTTTAGCACCTCCAGCTGATGTGAATGCCTCATTTCAGACTGACATGTCAGTTGCTGAGTGATGAGCCTCCATTCAGGAGAAACACCTGAGTATCAGAGCCTCCTGGGCCTCCCTTGCACTCAACTCCTGCAAACCTCCAGCTCCCTCCCTACAGCATTCAGGTGGCTGCGTCCCCTCCTCCTCCTCCTCAACCCTTTCATCATTATCATCTGAGGATGCCTCGTACTGAACAATGTCCTCATCCTCCCAGGGCCTCCCCCCCTCTGCAGCATCACGTTAGGTAAGGCACAGCAGATGACAGCAATGCGAGATACCCTTGCTGGCGAGTACTGCAGGGCACCACCTGAGCTATCTAGGCACCTAAATCTCATCTGCAGAAGACCTATGGTCTGCTCAATGGTGACTCTGGTGGTCACATGGCTCACATTGTACCGTTTCTCTGCTTCATTCCGTGGGTTCCTCACCGGTGTCATCAGCCATGTCTTCAGCAGGTAACCCCTGTCACCAAGTATCCATCCTTGCAGGTTCTTGGGGGGTGCTGAATAGTGCTGGAACCTGGGAGTTCCAGAGAATGAATGCATCGTGACTGCTTCCTGGATAATGAGCACACACTTGCAACATACTCTTACGCTGGTCACAGGCAAGTTGCACATTCATTGAGTGAAACCCCTTTCGATTAATGAAGGCCCGTTACTGACCTGTAGGTGCTCTAATGGACACATGTGTGCAGTCAATCACACCTTGGACCATGGGGAACCCAGCGATGGCGCTGAAGCCTCTGGCTGTCTTGGCCTGACTGGCGGAATCTGTTGGAACTCAGTGAACCGGTTGACACGCCTGAATATGGCACCAGTTACCACTTTAACGCAGTGATGCATTGATGACTGTGAGACTCCACACATGTCTCCTGTGGAAGCCTGGAAGGAGCCTGATGCGTAGAAGTTCAGAGTGACTGTGACCTTCAGTGTGACTGGCATTGGATGGCCACCCACGCAGTTGGAAGCAACCTCCGCTGCCAACATCTCACACAGAGATGTGACAGTCTCTCAGGACAGGCGCAGTCTTCTAAAGCACAGGCACTTCGACTTCTGCAGAAAGCTCAACTACGGCCGGCAGACCCTGCCTGCTGGGTAGATTTGTCTCCTCACAGGTGGTTGCTCCCGGCGCAGTCTGTGACTTTCTGCCCCTCCCCCATTACCAGGCTACAGTTGGCCATCAGGTCACTGATTCCACTGACCATTTGACCCCCGTCCCTCCTTGTGTTGTTCTCTTCCTCGCTAGAGGAGCCGCCTCCAGAGTGGACAATGCCGCTGGCTGCAGTGTCCCAAAGATGTTATGAGAGCAGCTATTTGCTGTCGGCTGCAAGGACAGGCGCTCGCAAGTCCCCTCCCCTACACTGATGCTGTGGCCCTACCAGAAGTTTAACTCATTCAGGTGAACCCTGGAGAGCCAGTAATATCAGCCCTGACCTTACAAACAACACACAAATCTAACAGAGATTAATGAAAAATCCAATACCTCCAGCTCCTTCGCAGATACACTGATTGCCGCTCTTTTAAAGATGCCGGATTCCTGACTCTGCCTTCGACTCGTTTGCCAAACGTAAAATAGCCGACAGTAAAATGACTGTGAATTGGATTTTAAAGTAGCTCAATTGGCCCTTAATTGTTGTAAATCGGATGGCGAACGGTGCCTCCATCTCGCCCGCCGTCCAACCTGCGTAAGATGGGGATTGGGTGTCATGACATCAAGGACCCGAGCCAACGTCATCACCCGCCATTTAGCGGCTCGGCCGCCTCGAGGTCATCCAAGGTAAAATTCCGGCCCATGACTCTATAATGTCTGAGCGAACAAGCACCAATTAACTCTCAGGGATTGGATGTATTTAACTTGTGAAGGCTTGGATTTCGAGAATCTAACTGGAATTATGTCACAAATTCTCTACTGAGGGCTACCGAATAGAAGGGAGCAGTTCAAAAAACAAAATCTTGCATTTATGTCGGGCCTCACACAATAATCCCCGCACCTTCCGATGGTCTTCACAGCCAATGAAGTACTTTGTAAAGTGTAGTGACTGATGTAATGTAGGAATAACTTCATATACGCGTTCCCCCAAAAGCTACTGCTGTCCCTTGTTCGACAGATCATTTAACCCTTCCTGGGCTGCTTGTTTTGAAGCTGGTCATGAGAGTTTGTGCCTGACTCATTTTCACTGGTTATATTACCATCCAGAAGAAAGTATTGTAGATTAAACTCAAAAGCAAAATACTGCAGATGCTGGAAATCTCCAATAAAAACAAAAAGTGCTGGAAATACTCAGCAGGTCAATGAAGAGAGAAACAGTTAACATTTCAGGTCAACAACATTATCATCAGAACCAATTAAACACAAATAAATCCCAAGAATCCGCAAAGCACACAAAGTTAGAAACTAGATTGGTGTAAATTATAATATACATACATTTATATTTATGGATGGACGGTTGTATTTTGAGCGAGGCGGCACAGTGGCGCAGTGGTTAGCACCGCAGCCTCACAGCTCCAGCGACCCGGGTTCAATTCTGGGTACTACCTGTGTGGAGTTTGCAAGTTCTCCCTGTGTCTGCATGGGTTTCCTCTGGGTGCTCCGGTTTCCTCCCACATGCCAAAGACTTGCTGGTTGATAGGTTAATTGGCCATTATAAATTGCCACTAGTATAGGTAGGTGGTAGGGAAATATAGGGACAGGTGGGGATGTGGTAGGGATATGGAAGTAGTGTAGGATTAGTATAAATGGGTGGTTGATGGTCGGCACAGACTCGGTGGGCCGAAGGGCCTGTTTCAGTGCTGTATCTCTAAACTAAAACTAAAAATCTTCAACTCTATCATAAATGGACAGTGGTATCTGCAATGTGTGAAATTCTCTAAGTTTGCATCAGAATGGATTGACAACGAGAGAGAAACACAAGGAGACGATGGGACTGAGGTGAGGTCCATGAGCCCCAACACCAGCCAGCAGACTGGCCATGAGTGTCACTGAGCACAGCTCCACAAAATATACAGACAAGACACACCCACAAACCATTTGATACCTCCGCAGGTCAAGCAACTAAACGTCTGATACATCTTTCCAGTGCTCTCTTTCTATATTAACAACTTCACCCGAGTATATAAGTTAACAATGTATGGATCTCCCAGACATTTGTTCCTGCACCTCCTCCAGTATATTGTTACTACCGAGGTGGGAGGAGTGCACTGTCAGTTGTCCCTTTTGGACTGGCATTCGGGTATACGCTGACAGGTCACTGGGACCTTTTCTGGAGCAGTTCTTTTCAGGCAGTGGTGAGAATTAATCTAGCAGGTTTTCCAGGAGAAATGTGGCATCAGGGGTTTCAGCCAACACATACTTGAATTGTTGGGTGTTTTCATAGACAGGAGGAAAGAGGAGCTGACACACTGGACTTCTCAGGGTCTCATATAGAGGTGCAGGCAAAATGAGCCGGGGTTTCTTTTTCCTTGGCAGGCAAAACACCAACTCTCTTCAAAACAGTTCACATCCCAACTGAACTGAAAACAATCCAAAAACCAAACAGAAAGTCAACCTTCTCACCTCCATTAAACTTGACATGTGGTTTCTCTGTAAATATCTCCCCTTCGTCCAAGGTTCCTGTTGTTTATCTTAAGACAGGTGATCTCCCGGTGAGGTTGTTTTTAGCACTCCTTGATTCTTCCAGTAAGTGTTTTCAGTCAAGAGTCCTTTCAATGACCTCAGTGAAAAAACAGGTTTCCAAATGAATCCATTTCCATAATTTAAACGTGAGTCCTTAAAAATAAATATATTTTTTTAAAATAGAAGCACTCTCATAACACCTCCATCCTTGGAGGAATGAAACACCATTTTTAAATGTGTTTCATTACAAAGTATGAAAATAACAGAAGATTAAAAAATATTAAAACACATGTTCACACTCATACTTATTCACCCTTTACCTGCAGCTAAAACTGTTGTGCTTTGTACCATCTTTGCACTCAGATAACTCAAAGCCAAGTTAAATCCTAGACAAAGCATTCACAATTGCATTATTTTTCCTGCAATGTGGATAATCTTTAAGTGATAAGGTTGCATTAGTAAACTCCATTGGAATAGTCTGGCATTCTGGTTTTTGAATTTTCCACAAAAGCTAAGGGGTTATGATAAGTACATACCAGTGTCTCTCTGTAGTCATGGTGGACAAAGACCTCAAAATACTTAAGAGCTAGTAATAAGCCCAGGGTTCCTTTTTCCACTGTTGAATACCTTTTTTGGTGTTGATTTAGCTTTTGGAAAAGTATTCCACTGGACTTCTATGTCTGATTGATCATCATGTAACAGGACTGTACTGACCCACTCGCGTCAATTGCTACCTTGAAGGGCTTAGTGAAATTTGGAGCAGCCAACACTGGTTCATTAATTAAATTGGCTTTCAGCCTCTCAAAAGATATTTGGTACTCCCCTGACCACACGGCCTTGCCTTTCTTTTCTTGAAGCAAATCCATCAGTGGAGCAGCTATAGTACTAAAATTTGGTACAAACTTTCGGTAGAAACCACACATCCCCAAAAACCTCATGATTTCTCGCTTAGTCTTAGGGGTAGGGAACTCCACCAATGCTTGTACTTTCACTATTCTTGGCAACACTTGTCCTTGCCCTACTATATGCCCGAGGTAGGCTACCCATGCTTTTACCAGTTCACTTTTGGCAAGGTTTATCACCAAATCAGCCAATTGTAATTTTCTGAACAGAGCTTCTAGTTGTTCCAAGTGGTCCTTCCAAGTGTCACTGTCTACCAGCACATCATCAAAGTATACCACACAGTTAGGAACACTGGCTACGACTTGGTTCATTAGTCTCTGAAATGTGGCTGGAGCATTTTTTAGCTCAAATGGCATCACTTGGCATTGGAAAAGAATGTCTGGTGTGACAAAGGCCGATATTTCTTTTGCTTGGGGTGTTAAAAGAACCTGCCAGTATCCCTTTAACAAATCTACTTTGGTAATAAACATGGCACTGCCATCTCTGTCAATACTGTCTACCAAGCAAGGTATTGGTTAGGATTCTGCCTTTGTTACTGCATTAACCTTTCTGTAGTCTATGAAGAATCTAGCTGAACCATCATTAGGGTTTAGGCCTTAACATGACTGGGGAACTTCAGTTGCTTTGACTGGGTTTAATTAGGTGGTTTTCAAACATGTATTAGATTTCTACTTTCACCTGAGCCTGTTTCTCTGGACTTAAGCGACAAGGATGCTGTTTTATAGGAAAGGATTCCCCTACATCCATATCATGTATGTCTAAGGTTCTACATTCTGACTTCTCCCTACAGACTCTTTTAAATGCTGTGAGTAGCCTTGTTAGGGCTTCTCATTGCTCTGCATTTAAATATGAAAGCATAGTGTCTAATCTCCCTCACAATTCAATATTAGCTAACCGGATAGTAGGAGGTTCAATTTGAGAATTGTCTAGGCTTCCTCCTGCCTCATCCTCACTCTTCCTTTCATCCTTGACTGTCCCTACTACCTGACATACCTGTGCTTGCTTTTCCTCCTCCTAGCAATTATATTGTTTCAACAGATTGATATGACGCGATCTGGGGTGTCAATCAAATAATTTATTTTACCAATTCTTTTGACTACTCTACATGGGCCATTGAACCGTGCTTCCAGTGGTTCACCCTGTAAAGGCAGTAAGACGAACACCTCATCCCCTGGTTGAAATGTTCAGGTCTTGACAGGTTTGTCTGCCCATTTCTTCATGGTTGTTGGGAAACTTCCAGGTGTTCCTGAGCCACTTTGCAGGTTCTCGTGAGCAGCTCCCAGAACACGGAATCATAATATAACACAAAAGATTTGCCCATCTATTCTAAAAACTTATCTTTCAGTAGTTTTAGAGGACCTCTTATCTCATGTCCATAAACTAATTCAAAAGGACTAAAATCGGTAGATTCATTACGTGAATCCCTTGTGGCAAGCAAAAGAAATTCTAGCCCTTTCTCCCAATCATTGGGATATTCATGACAGTGTGCCCTGATCATCGTTTGCAGGGTCTGAAGGTACCGTTCTAAAGCCCCTTGTGTCTGTGGGTGGTATGCTGAAGATTTTAACAGTGTTATACCCACATTACCCATAACTTCCTGAAAAATTTTAGACATAAGTTTGGAACCTTGATCCGACTGAATCTCTATCGGTAATCCATATCAAGGGAAGAACTGGGTTAACTTCTCTCCCACTATCTTAGCAGAAATTGTTCTCAAGGGAATGGTCTCTGGGAATTGCATAGCCAAATCCATGATAGTGAGTATATATTGGTGTTCTGCTTTTGTTTTCGGTAAAGGTCCTACACAGTCTACCAACAACCTACTAAATGGTTCCCCAAAAACTGGTATGGGAATTCGTGGTGCCGGTTTTATGGCAGGTTGTGATTTTCCCACAATCTGGCACGTATGGCATGTTGTACAAAACTGCACCACGTCCTTGGAACGACCTGGCCAGTAAAAATGTCGACTTATTCGTGATTGGTTCTTCTGGATCCCCACATGTCCCTCTATAAGAATTTAATGTGCTATCCCTAATATTTCCCAACAATACTTGTGCGGTACCGTTATCTGGTGAACAACCATCTAGGCTTCGTCCACAGGTCTGTGAGGAGGCTTCCACTTCCTCATCAGAATCCCCTTTTTAATATAGTAGCCTTCTGGAACTCCCTTTGCCTCAGCTTCAGTTAGAGCTGATTGTGCCACTTTATTAACTCTGGATTGGCTTGCTGAGCCTTGATCAAAGAAAATTTATTAAACATTTACTTTGGATTATCCAAATCCTCCAAAAAAACTTTCAGATGCTCGGCTATCTGTGGTGCCAATCTTACCTCTGACAATGGAACTTGTTTAGCTACTGCTCAGGCCACTACACTGGAAGGAAAAATTCCTGGAATCTTTTCCTGCAACTGTTCTGTCACTTTAACTTAACTTGGTTTTTCCATGACTACTGGAGAAGCTACTACCTTCGCTCAGGCCAAATCATTCCCCAGGAGTAAGTCAACTCCATCTATAGGAAAACTATGGACAACTCCTACAGTTACTGTTCCAGATATTAGGTTACACTCCAGGTACACCCAATACAAAGGTACAGGTATATACTCCCCACTGATACCATTCACTAAAACCTTGGCATTCCTTGTGCTCTCTGGTGGAAAAGTTATGCCTTTTGTCAGGCAAACCCCCCCACCTGCCAAGACTGAGGCACACATTATTTTGCCACATGAACATTAAAACTTAAAATTGCAAGCCCCTGACTGGAAAGACATTTGCACAGTAACAGAGAGTGTTGGAACAATGGGGACCCAGTCGTTGCTTCCCCAATGCACAGAAGAAGTGGTCAGCCCAGTTTTAGTCACGTGACTAACTGGCTGCTGCAGAGGTTTGAACTGCGAGTTTTAAATTGGAGAAAACAATGTTTGAAATCAGAAAGCACTCTTCTCCTGGGCTGAGAGCACCTCTTTTCCTGTCTGCTCTCATCTCGCTCACACCAGCATCGGAAACCATTGAAGACATATGAACACTAAGAGAGAAAAGTCTCCTACAGTGAACAAGATTTAAGAAGAATACTGGGCCCCAACAAAAAATATGAGCTGTCTACAATCAAGGACTCTACAGCAAGCTGGAAACACAGAAACAGTAGCAAGAAACCCCCTTTAGAGACTGCCTCAAACCTCTCCATTTTATTTTTCTTCTGCTCTCTTCAGTCCCTATTTGCATGTGTGTATTGCATGTGCATGCTAGCATGGGCACATCATATATATGTAAGCATTAAACATATTAGAGTTTAAGTTTAAGGTTTAATAAATTTCACTTTCTTTCTTTAAACCTAAGGAAGCCTGTTTATGCTCATTTCTTTGCCTTATAATTGGAAAGCTGTGAACAAGGATTCACAATGGGGAAGCTCAAAACACAGTGTGTTAAAAATTAGACCCTGTTACAATAAGACCAGGTGAAGACAGTAAAAGACCCCTAGACACCTTTCTCACCTGGTTGTAACACTTTCACCAGCAAAAGAGTTTGGGTGGTTCCTGTATCCCTTAGTATAACTACAGATTTACCTGCCTCTCTTGAGGGATAAGGAGTTACTTTTCCTTTTGACAAGAATTCCCTATAACTCTCAGGTATCTTATTCACTTCCCCCGCACTCACAGCAGTTTTTGTGCTTGGCCTTACAGCTGCAGTCAGAGCTACAGTCTGATCTGTCATACTCTCAGTCAGGGCCCCTTTCTCTACATTGGCCTTGTGCACCCCAATATGTCTCATAGGTTTACCCCGCAACTTCCAGCCTTCTGTACTAAGGTGTCCCACCTTGTAACAATGGCAACAGTTAGGCTTTCGGACCTCACTTCCACCCTCAGCATCCTCCCTTCTGGCCTGAGGAGGAGATCCCAGGGCCTTCACAGCAGTCCCTTCTTGTCCCGGCCACTTACCTTCCTTTCACCCTCCCACCTTCTTTCCTTCTTGGGTTTATGGGGGTGACAGACAAAGGGTTTGGGCTTATAAACAAGCTCATAATCATTAGCAATCTCAGCTGCCTGTCTGGCTGTTGAAACCTTCTGATTCTCTATGTGGGTTCTTACTAACAGAGGGAGTGAATTTTTAAATTCTTCCAGGAGAATTATTTCCCTAAGGGTCTCATACGTGGCCTCTACCTTTATTGCCCACATCCAATGATCAAAATTAATTTGCTTTACCCTCTCAAATTCTATATTAGTCTGCGCAGGCTGTGTCCAGAGGTTCCGAAATTTCTGCCCGTATGCTTCCGAGACCAACTCATAAGCAGCGAGAATAGCCTTTTTTGCCATCTCATAATCTGCAGAAGACTCCTCAGAAAGCATGGCATGAACTTCGTGAGCTTTGTCCATCAACCTGCTTTGCATAAGCAGTGTCCGGCTTTCCTTCGGCCACTTCTTCTGTCTGGTTATCATTTCAAAAGAAATGAAAAATGATCTGCATCCCTTTCTTCAAACTTCAGGAGACCTTGCACAAATTTAAACAGCTCTCCACTGGGTCCTGGGCTGGAGTCAGATCTATCCTCACCAGAATTTTCCCTAGAATCAAGGCCGCTCTTGTCTTATTTCCAGCATTTTTAATTCGAACTCCTTTCTTTCTCTTTTCTTTTCCTCAAGTTCAAGCTTCTTCATTGTCAATTCTCTTTCAAGCTTAAGTTTTTCATTTCCAACTGCAACTGAATCCTAGCTAATTCAACTGAACTACCAACAGAATCGCCTTCTTTTTCTTCGAATTTCAAATGCTGTGCTATTACTTCAATTATGTCTGCTTTCTTGGATCTTGGTTTTAACTCTAACTCGAATTTTGCTGCCATAGCTTTTAGCCTAACCTCGGTTAAGTTTCTCAAATCACTCAGTGATATGTCCTCCTTCTCCGGAAAGGTTGTAGCAACTGACAAAGTCATTCCGGTAGTGTAAACTTTACTCCAATGGACAAGAAATCTGTTTTTTCTTTTCCTCTTTTCAATTATTACCACACTTACAAATGCACATCTACTCTTTAACCCAGAATAAACTACACCAACCAGGTTTCTTTAATAAACAACAAAATTATCAGTTTATTATAATAAATTGTCTCTGCAGAGGTCTGTTACAAAAAAAAGACAAAAAAGAATACTTTGGCCAAATACTTGCTAATCCTTAGAGAAAAAACACAAGATATGAAAGGATGTCAGTGGTCACTTTTGGTCTGGAATCCGGGTATATGGTGACAGGTCACTGGGATCATTTCTGGAGCAGTTCTGTTCATGCAGCATCGCAAATTAATCTGGAAGGTTTTTCCGGGAGAAATGTGGCATCAGGGGTTTCAGCCAGCAAATACTTGAATTGCAGGGAGTTTCCAAAGACAGGAGGAAAGAGGAGCTGACACAATGGACTTCTCAGGGTCTCTTAGAGAGGTGCAGGAAAAATGAGCTGGGGTTTCTTTTTCTTTGGTAGACAAAACACCAACTGTCTTCAAAGCAGTTCACACCCCAACTGAACTGAAAACAATCCAAACCTCAAAACAGAAAGTCAACTTCCTGACCTCCATAAACCTTGACATGTGGCTTCTCCCAGTGGATAAGTTATTAATGTATGGATCGCTCAGACACTTTTCCTGTCCCTCACCCAGCGTATACGTTATTAATGTATCGATCTCTCAGACACATGTTCTTGTTCCACGCCCAGTGTATACGTTATGAATGTGTAGATCTCTCAAACACTAGCTCCTGTCCCACCCCCAGTATATAAGTTATTAATGTATGGTTCTCTCAGACACTTGTTATAGTCCCTGCTCCAGTATGTAGGTTATTAATGTATATATCTCTCTGACACTTCTTCCTGTCCCTACCCTAGTGTATAAGTTATCAATGTATGCATCCCTGAGATAATTTTCCCTTCACACCCCCAGTGTCTAAGTTATTAATGTATAGATCTCTCAGACACTTGTTCCTGTTCCTCCCTCAGTGTATGATATTAATGTATAGATATCTCAGCCACTTGGCCTGTTCCTCCCCCTGTATATGCGTTATTAATGCGTGAGTATCTCAGACACCTATTCCTGTCCCTCCATAGTAGGTAAGTTATCAATATATAGATCTCTGAGATTCTTGTTCCTGGCCCTCCCCACTGTATAAATTATTAATGTATGGGATCTCTCAGATACCTCTTCCTGTCCCTCCCCAGTGTATAAATTATTAATGTATGGGATCTCTCAGATACTTCTTCCTGTCCCTCCCCAGTGTATAAATTATTAATGTATAGCTCTCTCTACACTTGTACCTGCCCCTCTTCCAGTCTAAAAGTTATTAATGTATGCCTCTGACTGATAGTTGTTCCTGTCCCATCCCCAGTGAATAAGTTATTAATGCATGGCTCTGAAAGATACTTATTCCTGTCCCTCTGTAGTATGTACATTATCAATGTATGGCTCTCTGACACTTGTTCCTGTCCCTCCATAAGCGTATAAGTTATTAATGTGCATCTCTCTCAGACACCTATTCTTGTCCCTGCGTAATATGTAAGTTATCAATGCATGGCTCTCTCAGACACTTGTTCTTTTTCCACCCCAGTATATATATTATGAATGTATAGATCTGTCAGACACTTTTCCTGTCCCTCCCACAGTGTATAAGTTAGTAATGTATGGTTCTCTCAGACGCTTGTTCCTGTCCCTCCATAGTATGTAATTATCATTGTATGAATCTCTGAGATAGTTGTTCCTGTCCCACACCTAGTATGTAACTTCTTAATGTGGTCATCTCGCAGACACTTGTTCCTATCCCTCTCCCAGTGTATATATTATTACTGCATGGATCTCCGAGACACTGTTTCTTGTCCCTCCCCCAGTGTATAAGTTATTAATGTATGGATCTCTCAGACACTTGTTCCTGTCCCTTCCCCAAAGTATAATTTATTAATGTATGGATCTTTCAGACACTTGTTCCTGTCCCTCTCCTGGTGTATCTGTTATTAATGTATGGATCTCTCAGACACCTGTTCCTGTCCCTTCCCCATTGTATATGTTATTAATGTATGGATCTCTCAGACACTTGTTCCTGTCCCTTCCCCACTGTATAAGTTATTAATGTATGAATTTCTCAGACACTTGTTCCTGTCCTTTCCCCATTGTATAAGTTATTAATGTATGGATCTCTCAGACACTTGTTCCTGTCTCTTCCCCACTGTATAAGTTATTAATGTATGGATCTCGCAGACACTTGTTTCTGTCCCTCCCCATTGTATAAGTTATTAATGTATGGATCTCTCAGACACTTGTTCCTGTCCTTTCCCCATTGTATAATTTATTAATGTATGGATCTCTCAGACACATGTTCCTGTCCCTTCCCCACTGTATAAGTTATTAATGTATGGATTTCTCAGACACTCCTTCTTGTCCCTCCCTCAGTGTATACGTTATTCATGTATGGATCTCTCAGACACTTGTTCTAGTCCCTCTCCCAGTGTATATGTTATTAGTGTATGGATCTCTCAGACTCTTGTTCCTGTCCCATCCCCATTGTATAAGTTATTAATGTATGGATTTCTCAGACACTCCTTCTTGTCTCTCCCCATTGTATAGGTTATTAATTTATGCCTCTTTCAGACACTGATTCCTGTCCCTCCACAGTATGTAAACTATCAATTTATGGATCTCTGAGATTTTTGTTCCTGTTCCACCCCACATACATAAGTTATTAATGTATAGATCTCTCTGACACTTGATCCTGTCCCTCCCCAATTTCTAAGTTATTAATATATGGATCTCTCAGACACTTGTTCTAGTCCCTCCCCAGTATGTCAGTTATTTGTGTGTGAATTTCTCAGACACTTCATCCTGTCCCTCCCCTAGTGTATACATTATTAATTAATGGATCTCTCTGACTCTTATTTGTGTCCTTCCCTAGTATGTAAGTTATCAATGTATGGATCGCTGAGATACCTGTTCCTGTTCCGCTCCCAGTATGTAAGTTATCAATGTATGGATTTCTCAGACATTTTTTTCCCGTCCAACTGCCCAGTGCATAAGTTATCAATGTATGGATGTCTGAGACTCTTGTTCCAGCATCTCCACCAGTTTATATGTTATTAATGTTTGGATCTCTCAGACTCTTGCTCCAGTCCCTCCCCCAGTATATAAGTTATTAATGTATGGATCTCTCAGACACTTGTTGCTGCCTTTCCCCTGTTTATAAGTTATCTATGTATAGATCTCTCTGACACCTGTTCCTGTCGCTCCCCTGTGTATAAGTTATTAATCTATAGTATGCTTAGACACTTGTTTTGTTCCTCCCCAACGTATACGTTATTAATGTATGGCTCTCTCAGACACTTGTTCCGGTCCGTTTGTAGTATGTAAGTTAGCAATGTATTGATCTCTGAGTTACTTGTTCCTGTCCCACCTTCAGTGTATAAGTTATTAATGTATGGATCTCTGACACTTGTTACTGTCCCATCCCCTGTGTATACGTTATCAATGTATGGATCTCTCAGACACTAGTCCCTGTCCCTCCCCCATTGTATAAGTTATTAATACATGAATTTCTCAGACACATGTTCCTGTTCCTCCCCCAGTGTATATGTTAATAATGTATATCTCTCGCAGACACCTATTCCTGTCCCTCCATTGTATGTAAGTTATCAATGTATGGATCTCTGAGATTCTTGTTCCTGTTCCACCCCCAGTATGTAAGTTATTATTGTACAGATCTCACAGACACATGAGCCTGTCCCTCCCCAGTTTATAAGTTATTAATGTATGGATCTCTGAAACACTTGAACCTGTCCTTCTCCGAGTGAATAAGTTATTAATGTATGGATTTCTCAGATACTTGTGCCTGTCCCTTCCCCATTGTATAGGTTATTAATGTATGGATCTCTCAGACATTTGTTCCTGTCCCTGCCCAGTTTGTAAGTTATTAATATATGGATCTCTCAGACACTGGCTCCTGTCCCTCTCCCAATTTGTAAGTTATTAATGTATGGATCTCTCAGACACTTGTTCTGTCCCTCTCCCAGTGTATAGGGTATTAATGTATGGCTCTCTCTTATACTTGTTCCTGTTGTTACAACCAATCGTTCCAGTCAAAGCCCCCAATCAAATCATACCATTCTGATTGTGGTGGGAGAAAGGCACTGTTCGTTCAATCCCGCCCCTCCACAGATCGCCTAACATATCATTTTGAACTTTCCAAATTAAAGACCCAGCCAAATTGTACCATCTATTCACCCCCGAATGTGACTAACCAAACCAGGTGGCTTTAAATCAACAAATTAACTTTTTAATTAGAATAACTAAATTCTTAAACACTACTAAGATATAAACAACATGGAAAATAGAAAAAATTAGAGTCCCTGCAGATTTAGAATTCAGAAGTCAAAATTGTTGCTCCTTCTCCAGCAATGAATTTCTACAATTAAAAACTAGCAAACACTTTTTATGAATTAATTTGGCTTTAGCATTTTTGAGGGATAAAAAGATTATCATCGTCTAACTTCCCTCCCGTCAGTTTAAATTTTCAGAGATCTCTGTTTTGGCCTGACATTTTAAGAATTTTGAGAGAGAATAATAAATAAACAGACTAAATTCTCTTCCTGCAGTTTAAATGGTCTGAGAGCTCGCCTTTCAACTGCTAACACACAGCTGTCTGTCTGTTTCCTCTGTTAGAACAGGCTGTTTTTCCACGATAAGCCAGTTCAAAATTAAATTGTAACAAATGTATCTCTTGATGCTCAGTCCAAGTGGCTGTACCCAAGGCAACCAGGATGCATCCTTTGAAGCTGGTTGGTTCCCTCTCTATATGGCTGTGTCCAATGGCAACCAAAATGCACCTCCTCTGTAACTCCTGAGGCTTGCTTGTTCTTAAAGCAGTACTGATCCTTTGCTGTCTTAAAGACACACCACATATTTTCTGGAAAAAAACATGACACTGGATCATGACACTGTCCAACCCCCAGTGTATAGGTTCTCAATGTATGGCTCTCTGACACTTGTTCCTGTCCCTCATTAAGTGTGTAAGTTATTAACGTATGGCTCTCTCGGAGGCTTGTTCCTTTTCCACCCCAGTGTCTATGTTATTAATATATAGATCCCTCAGACACTTGTCCTGTCCCTCCCCCAGTGTATAAGCTATTCATGTATGGCTCTCTCTGATAGTTGTTCCTGTCCCACCCCCAGTGTATAATTATTAATGTATGGCTCTCTCAGACAGTTGATCCTGGCTCTCCCCAGTTTATAAGTTATGAACGTATGGATCTCTCAGACACTTGTTCTATCCCTCTCCCAGTATATAAGTTATTAATGTATGGATCTCTGAAACACTTGTTCCTGCCCCTCTCGCAGTGTGTAAGTTATTAATGTATGGTTTCTCAGACACTTGTTCCTGTCCCATCTCCTGTGTATAAGTTATTAATGTATGGCTTTCTCGGACACCTGTTCCTGTTCCACCCCAGTGTATATGTTATGAATGTATAGATCTCTCAGACACTTGTTCCTGTCTCTCCTCCCTCTCTGATTCTCCCCTCAGCTGTCACCCTCGCACCTTCTGCTCCTCCTCTAACCCGCCTTTAACTGGATCGGTATATTTATTTGCCGCGTTGTGTGTGTGGCTTTGATTGATAGTCTGTCGAAGCTCCTCGGTGGGAGCGGCGGTGACAGTGACTGTGACAGGTCCTGCTGTCCTGTGTGTTGCGGGGTGCGGACGGGAGCAGCCTGACCCACGGCTCTGTCCCGCCTCTCTGCCACTCACCTCTCCGCTGTGCAGCCGGCGATGGCCGAAGCTGCTCGACTCGGTGCTGGTGTAACCCGCGGAGAAGCTGCCGCCGATTTCCCCGGGCTGGTGGAGCTGACCGAAGAGGAGGAAGTTTTTGTGGCCATGGAAAATGTGAAGGAGACAAGCCCGGGGGGCAGTATGCTGCTGACCGCTGGCGGCCCCGGAGCACCGTCCACCCGGGACATGGAGAACCAGTTCCTGCATCTGGCCATCAGGAAACAAGTCTCGTACAGGTAGGGACGCAGCTTCCAGTGGCGCCTGTGTGTGTGCAGGGGCTAAATCTCTCCTGTAACCTCTACTGAAACTGTCTTAATATATGTATGTATATCAATGTTGGAAAATTGTCATTACATTGTGCTTATTGCAATGCCACCCACTGCAAATTGTACAAATATTAATGAACTAATGGCTACTTTTGTTTGCCTAGATTGACAGATTTATGAAGGGCAGTCAGCACTGGAAAGATGAGGGAGGTGACATTCAGGATCAGTTGGAGTTTGGTCTGAGAATTCGTGGTCTTTTTTTTCTGGTTGTTCTCTTTAAAACCAAAATCCACCAAGTGCTATCCTGCTAAACAGAGTTGGTTGAGTTCTGTGCAAAAGCACAACGCAATTTAACAAATGCAATGGCATAACATCTCGTGTGTTCGTGTCTGTGATACTTTCATCGGTCTTTAGTGAGAGGACTGACCTTCAGGAGTTTCAGTGATTGACAGATACTCTCCCTTGCTGTTTGCCATTTCAGATTGTACAGCGCTTTCAGGTTTAGGAGGGATGCAGGGAAACATGGTCAAACAGTTACATGTGACTGGGCAGGCTGATTGGACTTTTGGTGTCTGTGCATGAGGTGAGTACAGATAACCTCCAAAGGTCCTTGGGCAGTGAAAGCAGGCAGGTAGTCTTTTATGGGAATTGGGATCAAGACTGAATGAAGTCTCAGCTGTTTCATGCACAGTGCCACACATGAACCGTTAGCACTATTTGATGGATTCGCTTTCTCTGTATGGAACTTCTGTATCGTTGTTATTTGGAGCACATTGTGCAAACGCGCGACAGCACTGTGGTCGTATTTAAATGTTGTGGCCTGGAATTTCTTCAATGGGTGTCAAACGGAAATTAGACCCCAAAATACATCCATTTCTGCACCCATTCTGCCGCTGTCAAGTTACACTCAAATTTTCTGCCAATTTCATGAGAGTACACCCAAACGCAAAATGGGATGTAAATCGACATAAACAACCGGGAGCGGGGAAAAGCGCCAAACGCTCACGATATATTCCTTCTTTCAGTCTGAAAAAGTTTCAACTCATTAACTTCCTTTCATGCACACCGGGCACAGTGTGTTTCAGAACCTGCAATCGGGGAAGCTTCGCAATTTTTAAGGTAACTCAGAGATGAAAATGTGACAAAGGTCTCAGTGAGGAGAAATGAAAAAGAAAACGCTCAAAAACTGCAGCACCAAAAAAAAAACTATTTCGTTTTCTGCTGCGCCTGAGAATTACTCGCAATTTGGAGAGCCTCTGAACAAGTCCAATTACAGGAATTTCACCTATCAAACTCTGGAATATGGGGGGCAGGGCCATTATTATTATGCATTTGGGCGGCAGGATTGGTAGCCGATGGTAAAACATTGGGGTGGTTTGAGTGTATAACATACGCTCAAAATCCTGCAATCTTTTGCACTGCATATTTGCGACCCGATTGCTCATGTATCTGGATGCAAATACTCAGGAAATTCCAGGCCATCTATATAATAAACAATACACCGTGCAGTCGGTGTGATAACTTCGAGTTAAGTACTCATGACACAATATATTGCGAAGGGGTTGCCTTAGGACTGTACTTCTGTTCAACTGTTGTGTGACATGCTGTTCAAAGCCATACTTCAGCCTTGTATGTACCTGTCCAAGCAGTGCTGTACTAGCAAGGCGTTTTGTTATCACGGATAGCAGACATGATCCGCAGAATAAACAACTAATGCTAATCACTGACCGCAGCACAGGGACCACCATCGCCTCAGATGTTACCAGGACGCTCATTGCTCCGTGCAGTGGAGCCTGTGTCAGTTGAGTCCACATCTTGAGCTGCAGGCAGGTGTAAGTTTAGCTGAGGTCTGAAGCTCGCTGCTCAGCTATGTCTTGAAATGGTCTGGGTGATTTGCTGTCTGTGAATTTTTTCCCCCTTCCTTCTCATAGGAAAACATCTGTGCTCCCCTCAGCACCTCACCAGCTGGCATAGTTAAGAGCTGATATTCAATGATTGTGGGTGCCAAATTGCATCCAGTAGTTCTGGCATAGTGTGGTGCAGCTCCAATGCACTGAGCTACCACACTGACTGCTCTTGTTTTAACTATTACCCAGGATTCGCATAGGTGTTCTGGGTTTGATTTGGCATTTTTTTTTCATGAACAAGGACTAAGACTGTACATGTTTTTAATATTAACCAAATAAGTAACTTTCTTTACAAACAACGGTGTTTTTCTTAAAACCTGGGCTCTGCATTATTATAGATTGATTATGATTTATTTTAAGTCCTACAATTGGTGACTCATACAAAACATTTATTCTGTTTCCTAACACTGCAGCACAATTGTTTGATATTCTCTTACCCTTCCTTCTTCCTAATTTGGAATGCCAGAGTTTAACTTGATGATAGAGGCCAAAATATTTCAGGCCTCCTCAGCCTCTAATATGGCAGCCAGGAGGCACACGCTCATTAGGAGCTGGAAATTCTTTGCCTGCCACATTGGTGAAGGCCAAAAAATGGACCTGCAGTACTCATGCCCGAAATAGGCACAAGGACCTTTGAATTGGCAAATAAGGGGCCTAACTCTTGTTTGAGATTGGTTTGCCGAAGCAGCCAGCACTGGTTGCTTCGGCAACCAGGAAAACCAAGTCAACATGCAGCCCTTAAAGGGACCAAAGCAGGCCGCAACCAACAAGATAAGTTTTTGAAATATACTTACCTGAACGTGGAACTGGGAGGAGCAGGAGTGCCGGGCTGTCCCGATCCATCACTACTCTGCCCTACTCTCTACCACGCCATCCACCCACGCACCCCCCCCCCAACCTTGCCCCACCACGATCGAGGCCGATTCCCCATGGTCACCACTACTATCCTGCCCAATTGTCGTTACCTGATCTCCACCACCGCTACCTCCAAAGCCCCACCCATTCCCAGTCGCTCCCCACACCCATTTCTGCTCACCCTCTTCCTCATTTACCTGAGAGCTGCTGAGATGCCAGAAGTGACCTGATCCTCCATCGCGCTTAACCAGCAAGCAATCTGTTGCTCCTTACAGTTCAGCACCTCAATGATAATGAGGTCCGAGGCCCAATTATATACAACTCCAGCTCTTCAACCTGAGTATCTCCATCCCTCAAACCAAGCCACTAGAATAATAGTCAGGATCCTACTTTTCAGAAATCAGTTATGGAGGGAGGTCCTCAAAAACTTTTGTTGAAATATCATAGCAGTTAGTTATTCAAGAGTATTTATCTCTGTAAAATATATTCTCTGATATTAGTGGCAGAACAGTACTATTTTTTGAGGGTGTGGGGAAAATACTCCCTATCCAAAACAATTATTCCAAGATGGGACATCTTACTGCCTTCTTTCACATGCCCTTTCTTTCCCAAATACCCCGTAGAAAATATGCATTTTGTCTCATTATGGAATATTTCCTGGATGTAGTCTCCCATATATCTCCACCCCTCAAACCAAGGAGAAATATTAGACCTGAAATTGGATTATGCTGCACCAGTTTTACAGGCATGAAACTGGCACCTAAGAAATCAGTGTGACACGCAATGGGTGGTTGCAGGACTATGAGGTTGGAACCCCGGACAGCCCGCTTCTACCTCCTTCCCAAAATCCACAAACGGGACTGTCCCGGCAGACCCATTGTGTCAGCCTGCTCCTGCCCCACTGAACTTATTTCTTCCTATCTTGACTCTATCTTTTCTCCGCTGGTCCAGTCTCTTCCCACCTACATCCGTGACTCTTCTGACACCCTACGTCATTTTGCCAATTTCCAGTTTCCTGATCCCAACCGCCTCCTCTTCACTATGGACGTCCAATCGCTCTACACCTCCATCCCCCACCAGGATGGTTTGAGGGCTCTCTGCTTCTTCCTTGAACAGAGGACCAACCAGTCCCCATCCACCACCACCCTCCTCCGCCTGGCTGAACTTGTTCTCACATTGAACAGCTTCTCCTTCAACTCCACTCACTTCCTTCAAGTAAAAGGTGTTGCTATGGGTACCCGCATGGGTCCTAGTTATGCCTGTCTTTTTGTGGGATATGTCGAGCATTCTTTGTTCCAGTCCTACTCAGGCCCGCTCCCCCAACTCTTTTTCCGGTACATTGATGACTGTATCGGTGACGTTTCCTGCTCCCACCCCGAACTGGAAAACTTTATCAACTTTGCTTCCAATTTCCACCCTTCTCTCACCTTTACATGGTCCATCTCTGACACTTCCCATCCCTTCCTTGACTTCTCTGTCTCCATCTCTGGGGATAGGTTGTCTACTAATATCCATTATAAGCCCACCGACTCCCACAGCTACCTTGACTACACTTCTTCACACCCTACCTCCTGGAAAGACTCTATTCCATTCTCCCAGTTTCTCCATCTCCGACGCATCTGCTCTGATGATGCTACCTTCCATGACGGTGCTTCTGCTATGACCTCCTTTTTCCTCGACCGAGGATTCCCCCCCACTGTTGTTGACAGGGCCCTCAACCGTGTCCAGCCCATTTCCCGCACCTCTACCCTCGCCCCTTCCCCACCCTCCCAGAACCGTGACAGGATTCCCCTTGTCCTCACTTTCCACCCCATCAGCCTCCATATCCAAAGGATCATCCTCCGCCATTTCCACCACCTCCAGCGTGATGCCACTACCAAACGCATCTTCCCCTCCCTTCCCCTGTCAGCATTCCGAATGGATCGTTCCCTCCCCGACACCCTGGTCCACTCCTCCATTACCCCACCACCTCGTCCCTTTCCCATAGCCCCTGCCCCTGCAATCGCAGGAGGTGTAATACCTGCCCATTTACCTCCTCTCTCCTCACTATCCCAGGCCCCAAACACTCCTTTCAGGTGAAGCAGCGATTTACTTGTACTTCTTTCAATGTAGTGTACTGTATTCGCTGCTCACAATGTGGTCTCCTCTACATTGGGGAGACCAAACGCAGACTGGGTGACCGCTTTGTGGAACACCTCCGCTCAGTCCGCAAGCAGGACCCTGAGCTTCCGGTTGCTTGCCATTTCAACACTCCCCCCTGCTCTCATGCTGACATCTCTATCCTGGGCTTGCTGCAGTGTTCCAGTGAACATCAACGCAAGCTCGAGGAACAGCATCTCATTTACTGATTAGGCAAACTACAGCCTGCCAGACTGAACATTGAGTTCAATAATTTCAGAGCATGAAGGGCCCCCCATTTTACTTTTATTTTCAGTGATTTTTTCTTTTTTTCGTATTTTTTACAACTTTTTTTTTGTATGTTTATTTCATTTCTTCTTAGTTTGTTCAGTTTGCTTACCCACTGTTTTTTTTTATGTTTGTACTTGCTGCTGTTCAATCTTAACACCCTATCTGTACTAATGCTTTGTCTTTCAACACACTATTAACATATTGTTTGCCTTTGCTCCATGACCTTTGGGTCAGCTATGTGACCTTGTCCAATCTACACCTTCTCCTTTGTTATCCCTTGCCCCACCCCTGCCTCACTTGCTTATAACCTTTGACATTTCTAATATTTGTCAGTTCCGAAGAAGGGTCACTGACCCGAAACGTTAACTCTGCTTCTGTCTCCACAGATGCTGCCAGACCTGCTGAGTATCTCCAGCATTTCTTGTTTTTATTTCAGATTTCGAGCATCCGCAGTATTTTGCTTTTAACCTTTTTTACTTACCTTATTGTGGGAGGACTACATCTGCTCCTGTCTCCGCATCAAATCCCTGACTTCCAAGCTGGCCAAGTTTGCTTCACTCCTCTGTGACCGGTGAGTTGCCTCTGGGGCTGCCACTGGGTCTCACAGCTCTTCGTTAAACAAATGAGGCCAGTGCATCAGTTTGCCAAGGTTTAACCCCTGACATTATTTGGGCATAATCCAATTTTTGTCCATTGTTTTTACCTGCTTAGTTTGTTTGCTTGCATTACAGCTGCCTATTTGCTGTAATTAGCTTAAAAGTTAGAGCTGCCTATTTACTGTTCTTCCAGCTCTAACTTTTAAGATAATTACAGGAATAGTCTGCTAAATGAGGATTCTACTATCATTGGTGTGCAGAAATTCTCCCAGCACATTCTGAGTCACTGCCTTGGGTCGTCTACAACTCCTCTCTCGGCTTCAGTCATTCTCCTCAATCCAGTTACCTTTGCTGTATGACTGATACCCAATAAGAAGCTGAAAAGGATTTGAGCAGTGAGTCAAAGACCCTGGTAGAGATTTTACACAAGACTGCAGACAGGATGAAAATGGAAACCTAGTTTAATATATATTTCACAGTGAATCTGGAGGGTGTTGGGAGTGAATTTTGTGTGGATAGAGGCAAAAGTGTCACTCCTGAGTGTTAATGTTTGAACTCACTCCAGATATTCCATTTTGGCTCAAGATAAAAATTGCTTCTGTAAGCTCCTGACAAATGGAGACCTGGACGGGTTGTGCAAAATAATTTGGAATTGCAGATAGCGGTGTGGAAAATGATTCCTTTATTCCATTAATAGATGGGCTGATAAGAGCATCGACAATCACTGTGCCTTCTTGATCTCTCAGATTGATGGATAAATAACATTCTGACAAATGCTAATTTTCATAAAATCCATGATGAAGTTGAAGTTTAAAATTTCAAAATAATAAATTCACATGCATTGAGCAGTTTTCTGGAGTTTGGACAATGAGAAAGGCAATTGAATCTTTTTCTCTTATCACTGTATGGACTGAAGTCAAGTGTGCTGTATATTTTTCCCCCCACTTTGAAGCAGTTTCTGAGTACACAATCAACCATTTAAAAATAGATTTGGCAGGTAGTTGGGCTCCTTCCCACCTTAAAAATCCACCTCCAACCATCCATCCACCCGCTGGCAGGACGAAGCAGAGTCCCAAGTCTGGTAAAGAAGCATCCCCTTTTCCACCACCTCACCAACTTCTCCGCAGATGCAGACATCACAGTTGAAGTCTTACCAAAGACCTTTTTTTAATTATTTCGTGGGATGTGGGTATTGCTGCCTTCTTGAACTGCTGCAGTCGTGCTACAATAACACATTAAATGGACTGTAAATATAGGACAATCACAGCTTGGTGATCAATATTAATTATTTTTATCACTTGCATGGGCTGTGACGTTTTCTTATTTGTTAAAGCATAGGAAGCATGAACAGGAGGAGGCCATTTAGCCCCTCAAGCCTGTTCCATCATTCAGTGAGATCATGGCTGATATGTGACCTAACCAAAAGCCTGAATTTTTCCCATTTCCCTTCATACCTTTGGTTAACAAAAATCTATTAATCTATCAGCCTCAGAATTAAAATTAACAATTGAACTAGCATCAATTTCCATTTTCAAAAGAGTTCCGAACTTCTACCACCCTAATAAAACAAGAGACCTTCCATTCCCAAAGCCAGCTGCAATCCTGCATATTACCTCAATTGGAATTAAAATTGGGTGGCACAATGGCGCAGCCTCACAGCTCCAGCAACCCAGGTTCAGTTCTGGGCACTGCCTGTGCGGAGCTTACAAGTTCTCTCTGTGACCACGTGGGTTTCCACCGGGTGCTCTGGTTTCCTCCCACAGCCAAAGACTTGCAGGTTGATCGGTAAATTGGTCATTGTAAATTCCCCCTAGTGTAGGTAGGTGGTAGGAGAATGGTGGGGATGTGGTAGGGAATATGGGATTAATGTAGGATTAGTATAAATGGGTGGTTGATGGTCAGCACAGACTCGGTGGGCCGAAGGGCCTGTTTCAGTGCTGTGACTCTCTAATGATGCTTGTGGTATTGGATTACTAATGTAGAGGTTGTGAGTTCAAATCCCACTCTGGTAAGTTATGAAATTGAATTCAATTAATCTTGTGGCTGGAAAAATTAACCATGAAAGCTACTTGCTTGTGGGAAAAGCCCAAACTGGTTCACTGTTTTCCTACCTTACAACAGTGACTACACTTTAAAAGCACTTCACTGACTGTGAAGCAGTTTGGGACCTCCTGAGGTCATGAAAGGAGCTATATAAATGCATGTCTTGCTTTTCTTTTCACCTATGTCCTTACGGAAAATGAATCTGCATCCCCTATCCGTTTTGACTTATGTGAGACTCCAATTGTACGCCATGTGGTGACACTTAATGCCCTCAGGGCAACTAAGGGTGGACAGTAAACGCTGCCTTGTCAGCATAGCCCACATCCTGAGAACAGATATAAAGAAGAAGATGTCGGAGCAGAAAAGGTGCTCAGAGTCACATTTTTTACATAAATGTGAGAAATTGATGGTGCAAGCCTGGTCTAGATAACGGTCGGAATTTCATGCAACCATTTGGAGTGCGAATGGTGGTGTGGGGGGGCCGGAGAATCGGGTCGCACATGTCCACTCAGAAATCTGACATTGTGATGCCATTTCCAGATTTGGACAATGACAGGAAAGCACCAAGGTGGAGTCGCCACTCTGGCATGACAGGAGTGCAAGTTAAATTGCTGAATATTTAGTGCTAATACATCAGCATCTAACTCATCACGATTCAATGGGGACTTGGAATTAAGTGGATGACGGCCAGCCCTCATGTGCCTTTGGACGCCTGTCCATTGAAAACTGGCGACACAGAGATGAGGCCTCAGTGCTGCAATGAGTAGGCAGCCATGACCAGCACTGCATAGGGGAAGAGGGGAGAGTGGAAGCCATTGTCGGCCAACAGTGCTGTGTGCTCTGCAATGGGGGTCTTGGTCTCGGGTCATCTGCAGGGGGGCTTGGTCTCGGTTTGGAGTACTGGCAAAGCAGGATCTCGAGTTGGAGTCATGGCTGAGCATGATCTCGAGTTGCAGTGAGGCTGAGTAGGGACTTGGGTTGGAGTGACGGCTGAGCATGATCACGGAGTGACGGCTGAGTAGGGTCTCAGATTGGAGCGACAGCTGAGTAGGGTCTTGGATTGGAGTGATGGCTGAGTAGGGTCTCGGATTGGAGGGCTGGCTGAGTAGGGTCTCAGGATGGAGCAACGGCTGAGTAGGGTCTTGGATTGGAGTGATGGCTGAGCAGGGTCATGGATTGGAGTGATGGCTGAGCAGGGTCATGGATTGGAGTAATGGCTGAGTATGGTCTCAGGTTGGAGCGACGGCGGAGTAGGGTTTTGGATTGGAGTGATGGCTGAGCAGGCTCTCAGGCTGGAGCGACGGCTGATTAGGGTCTTGAATTGGAGTGATGGCTGAGCAGTGTCTTGGATTGGAGTGGTGGCTGAGTAGGATCTCAGGTTGGAGCGACAGCTGAGCAGGGTTTTGGATTGGAGTGATGGCTGATTAGGGTCTTGGATTGGAGTGATGTCTGAGTAGGGTCCTGGATTGGAGTGACGGCTGAGCAGGGTCTCAGGTTGGATCAACGGCTGAGTAGGGTCTGGGATTGGAGTGATGGCTGAGCAGGGTCTTGGATTGGAGTGATGGCTGAGCAGGGTCTTGGATTGGAGTGATGGCTGAGCAGGGTCTTGGTTTGGAGTGATGGCTGAGCAGGGTCTTGGTTTGGAGTGATGGCTGAGCAGGGTCTTGGAGTGGAGTGATGGCTGAGTAGGGTCTCAGGTTGGAGCGACAGCTGAGTAGGGTTTTGGATTGGAGTGACGGCTGATAGAGTCTTGGATTGGAGTGATGGCTGAGCAGGGTCTTGGATTGGAGTGATGGCTGAGTAGGGTCGTGGATTGGAGTGATGGCTGAGTAGGGTCTTGGATTGGAGTGATGACTGAGCCAGGTCTTCGATTGGAGTGATGACTGAGCCAGGTCTTCGATTGGAGTGACGGCTGAGCAGGGTTTCGTGTTGGAGTGATGGCTAAGTAGGGACTTGGATTGGAGTGATAGCTGTGCAGGGTCTTGGATTGGAGTGATGGCTGAGTAGGGTCATGGATTAGAGTGATGGCTGAGCAGAATCTCAGGTTGGAGGGACAGCTGAGTAGGGTCTTGGATTGGAGTGTTGGCTGAGTAGGGTCTTGGATCGGAGTGATTGCTGAGTAGGGTCTTGGATTGGAGTGATAGCTGAGTAGGGTCATGGATTAGAGTGATGGCTGAGCAGAATCTCAGGTTGGAGGGACAGCTGAGTAGGGTCTTGGATTGGAGTGATAGCTGAGTAGGGTCATGGATTAGAGTGATGGCTGAGCAGAATCTCAGGTTGGAGGGACAGCTGAGTAGGGTCTTGGATTGGAGTGTTGGCTGAGTAGGGTCTTGGATCGGAGTGATTGCTGAGTAGGGTCTTGGATTGGAGTGGTAGCTGAGTAGGGTCATAGATTAGAGTGATGGCTGAGCAGAATCTCAGGTTGGAGGGACAGCTGAGTAGGGTCTTGGATTGGAGTGTTGGCTGAGCAGAATCTCAGGTTGGAGGGACAGCTGAGTAGGGTCTTGGATCGGAGTGATTGCTGAGTAGGGTCATGGATTAGAGTGATGGCTGAGCAGAATCTCAGGTTGGAGGGACAGCTGAGTAGGGTCTTGGATTGGCGTGTTGGCTGAGTAGGGTCTTGGATTGGAGTGATTGCTGAGTAGGGTCTTGGATTGGAGTGATGGCTGAGCAGGGTCCCGCATTGGAGTGACGGCTGAGTAGGGTCTTGGCTTGGAGTGATGGCTGAGTAGCGTCTCGTGTTGGAGTGATGGCTGAGTAGGGTCTTGGATTGGAGTGATGGCTGAGCAGGGTCTCGCTATGGAGTGACGGCTGGGTAGTGTCTTGGATTGGAGTAATGGCTGAGAAGCGTCTTGGATTGGAGTGATGGCCGAGCAGGGTCTTGGATTGGAGTGGTGGCTGAGCAGGGTCATGGATTAGAGTGATGGCCGAGCAGGGTCTTGGATTGGAGTGATTGCTGAGTAGGGTCTTGGATTAGAGTGATGGCTGAGCAGGGTCTCGCTATGGAGTGACGGCTGGGTAGAGTCTTGGATTGGAGTAATGGCTGAGTAGGGTCTTGGATCAGAGTGATGGCTGAGCAGGGTCTTGGATTGAAGTGATGGCTGAGCTAGGTCTCAGGTTGGAGCGACAGCTGAGTAGGGTCTTGGATTGGAGTGATGGCTAAGTAGGGTCTTGGATTGGAGTGATGGCCGAGCAGGGTCTTGGATTGGAGTGATTGCTGAGTAGGGTCTTGGATTAGAGTGATGGCTGAGCAGGGTCTCGCTATGGAGTGACGGCTGGGTAGAGTCTTGGATTGGAGTAATGGCTGAGAAGCGTCTTGGATTGGAGTGATGGCCGAGCAGGGTCTTGGATTGGAGTGGTGGCTGAGCAGGGTCATGGATTAGAGTGATGGCTGAGCAGGGTCTCAGGTTGGAGCGACAGCTGAGTGGAGTCTTGGATTGGAGTGATGGCTAAGTAGGGTCATGGATTAGAGTGATGGCTGAGCAGGGTCTTGGATCGGAGTGATTGCTGAGTAGCATCTTGGTTTGAAGTGCTGGCTGAGCAGGGTCTCGTGTTGGAGTGACGGCTGGGTAGGGTCTTGGATTGGAGTGATGGCTGAGTAGGGTCTTGGATCGGAGTGATGGCTGAGAGGGTTTTGGATTGGAGTGATGGCTGAGCAGGGCCTTGGTTTGGAGTGATGGCTGAGCAGGGTCTTGGATTGGAGTGATGGCTGAGTTGGGTCTTGGATTGGAGTGATGGCTGAGCAGGGTCTTGGGTTGGAGTGATGGCTGAGCAGGGTCACGGGTTGGAGTGATGGCGGAGCAGGGTCTTCGATTGGAGAGATGGCTGAGTTGGGTCTTGGATTGGAGTGATGGCTGAATTGGGTCTAGGATTGGAGTGATGGCTGAGCAGGGTCTTAGATTGGAGTGATGGTTGATCAAGGTCGGATTGGGGTGATGGCTGAGTAGGTTCTCGGGTTGGAGTGACGGCTGAACAGGGTCTCGGGTTGGAGTGTCGGCTGACTAGGATCTTGAGGTGGAGTGATTGCTGAGCAGGGTCTTCTTTTGGAGTGACGACTGAACAGGGTCTCGGGTAGGAGTGATGGCTCAGTAGGGTCTCGGGTTGGAGTGAGGGCTGAACAGGGTCTCGGGTTGGAGTGACGACTGACTCGGCTCTTGAGGTGGAGTGATCGCTGAGCAGGGTCTTGGATTGGAGTGATGGCCGAGTAGTATCTCCGGTGGGAAAATTTCTTTCCACATCCACCCTGTCAAGACCCCTCAGGATCTTATATGTTTCAATTAAGTTGCCTCTGACTCCTCTAAAGTCCAGCAGATACAAGCCTCGTTCGTGCAACCATTCTTCATAAGGCAACCCGCCCATTCCAGGTATTAGTCTAGTAAAGACCCAGTTCTGATGAATGGTCACTGACCTGAAATGTTAACTCTGCTTCTCTCTCCACAGATGCTGCCAGACCTGCTGAGTATTTCCACCATTACTTGTTTTTATTTATTATTTATTATTCGTCTAGTAAACTTTCTCTGAACTGCTTCCAATGCATTTACATCCTTCCTGAAATATGGAGACCAGTACTGTACACAGAACTCCAGATGTGGTCTCACCAATGTCCTGTAGAACTGAAGCATAACCTCCTTACTTTTGTATTCACTTCCCCTCACAATAAATGATAACATTCTATTAGTTTTCCTAATTACTTGCTGTACCTGCATGCTAACCTTTTGCGATTCATGCACTCAGACACCCAGATCCCTCTGCATCTCAGAGCTCTGCAATCTCTCACCATTTAGATGATATGCTTCTTTTTTATTCTTCCTGCCAAAATGGATAATTTCACATTTTCCCACATAATACTCCATTTGCCAGATCTTTTCCCACTCACTTAACTTATCTCTATCCCTTTGTAGCCTCCTTATGTCGTCTTCACAATTTACTTTCCTCCCTATCTTTGTGTCATCAGCAAACCTAGCTACCATGCATCTCAGTCTTGGTCTTGTCCCAACATCCACATCCTTTTTGGGAAAGACGTTCCAGATTTCCACTGCCCTTTGTGTGAAAAATTGCTCCCGGATTTCATTCCTGAATTACTTTGAAGTCCAGTGAAAGTTTGTTATTTAGAACATCCCAGCAGCCATTGTTACACAGAGCAAAACCATACAAACATATGATAAGTTAATCCATACTTGGAATGCTGGCCAGGTCACAGGGATGCACCTTATTTTACTTCTGCAGTGTCATGGAACCTTTCACAATTCAGCTGAACAGGTAATCAGGTATCAGTTTAATGTTTCATCCAAAGGACACCATCTCTGTCAATGCAGCACTTTCGCAGTTTCAGCCCACATAGTGTGCTGAAGTCCTGGTGTGAGGCCTTCTGACTGAGAGGTGAGCTTGTGACTTACTGAGCCAAATTGACCAGGGATGGCACAAAACTGACTTTACGGTATAATCACAGAATCACATTTCAGTAAATTCTGTGTATTCCCTGTGTTTAGTGCATGATGTAGTGGGAGTGTATTCTGGAGGATGTCGCATCACATGACATGGTACAGCAGCCCATAAAATTAAAGGGGTGTGGCCAATTAAAGGTAAAGTGATGGCACGAGGGTAAGCTTTTAATTTTTTTTAAACTGTTAATATCTTTTTTTTATTTTCAGCAGGGTAGACATGCAAGATGCAACTTACAGTTGAATGCCTTGCCAAGTTCTCATCTTCCAAGGGTTTCCCACCTCAAACTGTTGTAACACAATGTAGTCACTTGCTGACATGCAGGATGGGCTTCAGGTTGTGCATATGGGATTATTGACCTCTTGCACAGCGACTGGATAGCTGGATCATGGTATTCAGTGAGAAAAGATATGAAAGAGTAGGTCATGCTGACTAAGGCATGCAGTCAATTACATATCCGATATGGATCAGCTGTAGCACTCTTGCCTCTGAGTCCTGAAAGTTGTGGGTTCAGGTCTCATCCTACTCTAGGCTGACACTTCTGTGTAATTATGAGGGAGTGCTGTGTTGTCACATAATATGATGTTAAACTGATGCTTCTGCCTGCTCAATTAGAATGTAAGATATATGATGCTTTTCCAGAAACAGCAGGGGAATTCTGCCACTGTCCTGACCAAAATCTATTCTTCTACTAATACCACCGAATGTTGGCTATTTGCCCTGATATGGCCAGGCGAGGAGGGGATCACAAGCTCCCGTCTTGTCCTCCTTCTTATTTAACTGCAACAGGGTTTTTTCCTTTTTGAACAGTGGATATGCTTACCACCACAGTAAGTATTTTCCCTTTTACTTTTGATGCGATCATGAAAGAACCAATCAGAGAGGTTTTCTTGAGTTTAAACAAGAAAGAGGTGAGTTTATTATACTTAATAATAGTGGTTAGCACCGCAGCCTCACAGCTCCAGAGACCCGGTTTCGATTCTGGGTACTGCCTGTGCGGAGTTTGCAAGTTCTTCCTGTGACCGTGTGGGTTTTCGCCGGGTGCTCCAGTTTCCTCCCACAGCCAAAGACTTGCAGGTTAATTGGTAAATTGGCCATTTTAAATTGCCCCTAGTGTAGGTAGGTGGTAGGGAATATGGGATCGTTGCAGGGTTAGTATAAATGGGTGGTTGTTGGTCGGCAGAGACTCAGTGGGCCGAATGGCCTGTTTCAGTGCTGTATCTCTAAATAAATAAATCTAAAGCTGATTTAAATAAAATAATACACATTCTCACACAAGAATCACACACGCACACAAATAGATTACAGAGTGAGAAGTAGAGTTGTGGTTGGATTCGAGTCCAGAAAACATAAAAAAATTAATACACAGTCTGTGAGGTTAGATGTTCCATGGTCATCCAATGTTGTATTCTTGAAGTCTCTGGCTGGTCAAAGTGCACTTTGTAGCTGGCCCACTTGTCTCAGGGTTTTCTTGGAGGCAGACTTGTAGGTTGGTCTCTTCCACTGGTGTCTCTGTCTGTAGCAATGTGTAGGCTTGGAGGGTCCACAATCGCAGACAGTTTTCAAACTTGCGATGTTATCTAGAGAGAGAGAGAGGGTTGCAGCTCTGCTGCTTCTGCACAATTTCAGTCACTGGCTTGTCTGTCTTTGTCCAAGGGAAACTCCCAGCTTTCACAGAGATGGACAGATGGTCACATGACTGCCTCAGTGCATTCTCTGAAGCCTTTCAATGAGATTCAAGGTTAGGAGTTTCCATCGCCTCAGGATGTCAATACTTACACTTGGAGAGGTTTGCTCTTTCAATGTCAATGTGTCAGGATAGCCATGAATACCATGCTAATGAAAGCAATCTTAGATATTTCAATCACTAGAAAAAGCCATTGTTTTGGGTACAGGCTCATCAGACATGTGTCTGCTGTTGGAGGCCTTGGAATGTGTAAGGTGTTCAAATGCAAATTGCGGTGGCCATCTTGGCGGCTAGCTTTTTTAAAAGTTAATTGTAGGATTTTTTTCCATTAAAAGTTTAATGTAAGTTTCCAACCAATGAATTAAAATTCCTCATTTGGCATTTTGTCTTTTCTTGACAGCCCATTTATTTTATTGCTGCACGAGGGAGCTTGTTGTACAAAAATTGGCTGCTGCGTTGCCTACATTACTTCAAAAATACTACATTGGCTGTAAAATGGATTGGGACATACTGAGGTCCTGAAAGATGCTTTATAAATGCAAGCCAATCTTTTCTGTGTGGGCAGCACATCAGGTGTAAGGAAAAAACTGGTCTCATAATATAAAACATTGAAATATCAAAAAATCAATAATAACAGCAACATTGCAATAAAAAACACAAATCATCTGCCACTTCAAGAACATTGGGCCTGTGGAGCTTCCCATGCTCCCATACCAAATGGGTGCTGAAAGACAAAGGACCAAAGTGTGAACTTTGCAAAATGGGGCTTTTAAGTGTTTTTGCCTGATCTTAATGAGTTTTACTAACGATTGGTTCACAAATCCTTAACTTCACAGACAATTCTCTACTGCAGTTTACTGCTGTGTGCATGACAGGTGTGCCAGTAGACCTCAAGAGTAATTTTAACCTAACGTATCTGTCAGGAAACAGACGGGATTGGGTGCAACGTTGGTATTACACCCTGCCTGATTCTATTCTCCATTGATGTCAGTGGAGTGTCATATTGGGTGGGAATGTAAAACTGGCGTTCCACCCTATTCCATGGGTTTCATACCCAGCACACCTGATTTTAACACTGTATAAATTTTGAGAGTGTTAAAATCAGGTGAGGTTAAAATTACCGAACCCCGCTCTCACTCCCATGTTTATTCTCCAGATAATGCAACAACACTGTGTAGCAGCAGCCTACAGCCATGTAGGAGTGCATTTTAGACATTGTGGTTTTAGGGCCAATTCTGGGTTGCATTAGATATAGAAAAAGAGGTAAATTAAGATAAATATTGTATAAAAATAGAACAGTTAGAGAATAGGAAAGAGTAGACTGCAGGAAAAATAGGAATGACGTAGCCTGAGAATTGAAACATTTAATTATCCATACTTTCAAGGGAATTGTGCTTTCTTACTTCAACAGGTAATGGTTAATGTTGCAGCGATAAAACTACCCTTGATGTTTGACTAGCTTTATTACTAATATATTAGTGTCTTTTTCCAGCACAGTTCATGGACTGAAAGCCAAAAAAAAAATGGGTCCAGGAAGACAAGAATTTTCTTGGATCATTTCAGAGTCTGGGTGGATTAATGCTAACAGCTGGGAGTTAATTCCAGCATCTGATGAACATCCCTTAAAAAAATTGCATTTATATTGTTCCTTTCACATCGTTAAGATAAATAACTCGTAAATTCTTTTTGATGGTGTTGATTGGAAGGATAAATGTGGTTCAGGACAAAGGGAGAACTCACTATTCTTCAAATAGTGCCATTGGTTTACATTCACTTGGACAGGCAGATAGGACTTCAGCTTAACACCTCATCCAAAAGACAGCACATCCAAAAATGCAGTACTCCCTACAGATTGCAATGAAGTGTCAGGCTAGATTATGTACTCGAGTCCTGGAGTGAGACTTGAAGCTTAGTGAGACTGCCAATATTGTGCCAATTACTGCTGAACCATGGGTAGTTTAGTGCTGTTGGCTACTAAGAGCTAGTTTGTGACTACTCAAACTCATTTCACTCTGGCCCATTTCAGCCGTCAATGGCCATTATCCATCAATTCCAGCTACATTGAAATCAAGTTCCCAGAGGCGAAAAGACATTGCTCTTGCTGATTGAGCTATCTAAATCTGTCATTTCATAATATTGCAATTTTACTGGTCATTTTATTGAACAGAAAAGTGCTGCTGAATATGCCAACAACAGTGGCTAAAGCCAGTTATCAGAGAGTCCTCAATCCCACACACTCTACTTGTCTTGTTCTATAATTAAGTTCCACACCCTACAATTGCTGACTATGGGAATGGTGAGAAATGTAGCATTAGAGGGATGTAAAAGTGAGAATAGTGATGCTTGGGTTGGGAAGGAGAATATTTCAATTCAACCCATTTCATATTACAATTGAACCTCATTGTATAAGCCTCATAATGTAATCAGATTTTAGCTTCTTCAAGTCTCATACTGCAATCAAATAACATCCTGTACAAGCCTATAAAAAAAAATTGCGGTTGATAAACTGCATAAAATCTCAGTCTTCAGGCTTCATACTGCTGTTAGATTGTATCCTCAAAAAGCTTCATACTGGAACCAGATCCCATTTTGTGCAAGCTACATATTATAACCATATCACACAGTCCAAATGTGTCATCATCTCATTAAATCATACCCTCAACAAGCCTCATACTTTAATCAAACTTCACCTTGTACAGGCTTATTATGAAGATATGTAAAGGCAGTTGGAAAGGACATGCTTTACCCTGAAATCTAACCTTGCACGCTGCCTTTCCAGTCTCGAATAAAGTTATTTTCTGGGCCAGGCAGCAAGCCAGAAAATCTGGCCAGCTTCACGGAAAACTGCTCCTATAGTCCATGGGGATGATATTAACCTAACCCGCCCCTAGGGAAACTGCCAGTGGGATGGAATGCTGGTCTTACACTCTCTCAAAGTTTTTTTTGGATATTGAAAGCTTCCTATTTTAGGTGTGTGACTGGTCCAATATCCCTGTCAGGTTTATTTCCTAAGAATTTCCTTATTCAACCATTGAAGCATTACCTTAGCTTTCACACGTCTCTATATTTTCTCTTTGCTTCAACAGCATTTTAAAACCAACCTATTTCTCCTCCATATTATAACATTTCAGATCCAACATAACCCTCCAAAACACCCTCCTTTACTCTTTTTTTCAGGTCTTTCATGTTTTCTGAACTGAGATGACATATTCACATCAGGCTATCCTGTATTTTACAGCATCTCATTAGTTTAGATCTAAAGATAGTGATCTCAGTTGTTCAGATTTTCATCTGTTGAAATCACATAGCATTTCAGCCTCATTACTGAATGCTATCTCCCCTCCAGTATCGTTACCAGCTTGCTGAGCCAAGAAACAATTAGCATAGATTAACCTTGCTGTCTCAATATCAACTATAGGACTGATTATTATTTAATCATTATAGATTACAGCTTGTTGTTATTCAAAGTTATCATTGAAAGCACCGGAAAGCGCCACCGAACCGTGCAATGAAATCACTCAAGCCATTTGCTTCAAATCCTTTGAATGGCTAATTTGTTTTTGAGGTGTAATGGATCACTTTGACTAGGCAAAGGTATCAGAAAACCATCTTGATCTCCCCTCATCTGAAAACAGAATCCATTGCCTGCTGACCTTTGACATTGTAAATTCATTCACCAGATGAGGAAGCTGCGTCTGACACAGAGGAGGATCCCACATGAGAGCTGATAGTTCGCTCTAAAGCAGCAAAAAGCTGGGCACACCAGTTCTCTGTTGGAACTCTAAACCAACTCCAGCTTGGAAATCAATATTTTTTTTATTCATTCATGGGATGTGGGCATCGCTGGCTAGGCCAGCATTTATTAGCCAACCCTAATTGCCCTTGAGAAGGTGGTGGTGTCTTCTTGAACTGCTGCAGTCCATGTGAGGTAGGTACACCCACAGTGTTGTTCGGAAGGGAGTTCCAGGATTTTGACCCAGCGACGGTGAAGGAACGGCGATATAGTTCCAAGTCAGGATGGTGTGTGACTTGGAGGGGAACTTGCAGGTGGTGGTGTTCCCATACATTTGCTGCCCTTGTCCTTCTAGTTGGTAGAGGTCGCGGGTTTGGAAGGTGCTGTCTAAGGAGCCTTGGTGCGTTGCTGCAGTGCATCTTATAGATGGTACACAGTGCTGCCAATGTGCGTCAGTGGTGAAGGGAGTGAATGTTTGTAGCTGGGGTGCCAATCAAGTGGGCTGCTTTGCCCTGGATGGAGTCGAGCTTCTTGAGTGTTGTTGGAGCTGCACCCATCCAGGTAAATGGAAAGTATTCCATCCCACTCCTGACTTGTGCCTTGTAGATGGTGGACAGGCTTTGGGGAGTCAGAAGGTGAGTTACTTGCCGCAGGATTCCCAGCCTCTGACCTGCCCTTGTAGCTACGGTGTTTATATGGCTACTCCAGTTCAGTTTCTGGTCAATGGTAATCCCGGAATGTTGATAGTGGGGGATTCAGCGATTGTAATGCCATTGAATGTCAAGGGGAGATGGTTAGATTCTCTCTTGTTGGAGATAGTCATTGCCTGATACTTGTGTGGCGCAAATGTTACTTGCCACTTTTCAGCCCAAGCCTGGATATTGTCCAGGTCTTGCTGCATATGGACACGGGCTACTTCAGTATCTAAGGAGTCGCAAATGGTGCTGAACATCGTGCATTGGTTGGGCCTAGGACACTACCCTGAGGAACCCCTGTAGTGATGTCCTGGAGCTGAGATAATTGACCTCCAACAACCACAACCATCTTCCTTTGCACTAGGTATGACTCCAACCAGCGGAGAGTTTTCCCCCGATTCCCATTGACTTCAGTTTTGCTGGGGCTCCTTGATGCCATACGCGGTCAAATGTTGCCTTGATGTTAAGGGCAGTCACTCTCACCTCACCTTGTTATTGATGAAGGAGTTCTGATGTCCAGGTTGCTGACCAACATGGAGGTTGTTACTCATGTGGGGTGCTGCCTCTGAGAGTGCGACTGGGGAAGAGTCTCAAGCAAGTGGATCCATTGGGCAATGGAGGCAGAGGAATAGGAACCCCACCATTGCCAGAGGATCCATTTCTATGCGACTGCTGAGGAGGTGGCTGGCAACTAAGACAGGTGTCCCAATGAAACTTATCTCTGTGTACGTTGTGCTGTCAGTTGGAAGAAAATCACAAACTCAGAGTCTTTTGTGTAATAACTGAATTTTGCATAGTGTGCAGCTTGTACAATGCTCAAATTTCACACTGCATTCCAATAGATGCATTGCTAATTTCTGGGACTTTTACTGGGTCATGCAGGTTGTGGTCAATATTCTTGGCTTGGCAGCCAAAGCAATGGTACTTGAAGAGGCCACTGGAAGTCGCCACCCCAAAGATAGTTTTTAATTTTTTTTTTCACTTACCTCACTGCGGAGTCAGGTTGAGCACTGCTGACCACCACTTGCACCCTTCCTGGAATTTGTTTCCCACCTTGGAGAGCGCTCAATCTTCATTCTTCCGGCACTGGCAAGCTGCCTTTGAGGCCCTGACTGGTGCCCGCAGGTCATAAAAAACTGAGGCTAGCTGGCCAATATCATATGGCCCTGTCACCAGAATCATTATGCATGTGCAACATGTGCTGCAACGCCAATTCGGAGCTAATCCAATTTCTAGCCCACCCACAACTTCACCTGAGGACAGAAGAGGGAAAAATGACAGAGAAGACCTCTGGTGGTTTCAGTAATGAATGGGTTAATTGTGCAGCTTGTCAGCATAGTCACAAAGTTGTAAAAGGTTGGACAAACTTGCAGTGCACTCTGCAGAGTTAATTTTAAATCGCTTGTACTTTCATCAGTATACTTAGCGATGGTTCCCCAGTGTGTCCCTGCTGTCTGATCATATCACTGGAAAGCATTGGTTTCTTGCAGGGTGGATGCTGAGATTTTTCAAACAAAATGTATTATCTGTTCATTCAATCTTTTAAAACAAGAGTTTTTTGAGGGAAGGGGGCAATTTTCACCAAATACTTTAGGCATGAAAGGGGCAGAGGTAGTCTTGAGCTGAAACACTGGTTTAGCCTGCATTGAGTGCAAGACGCCATTTTGGTAAAGGAGTTGAAGACAGCATTAGGAACGGCCGCCCAGAGTTAACCAGCTGATTTCCACTTAAATTGCCGCAGTGCAAGGTTGCACATGAGTTCTGCTGCAGAAGACTCAATGAGGACTTCGAAGGTGCAGCCTACAGAAGAAGGGTGAAGCTATTCACAGCAAATGCTTGGTTCATTGGGAAGCCTGACAGAAAGCCTGCATTCAGTATCAAGGAGCATGGAGGAGTCTGACATCAACCTGACACAGGGCTTTGCGCAGAACTTGGCACCTATCCTTTCCAGCATGGCAGTGGTGGCCAACTTTATGAGCACACTTTTGGACCCATCCATGATGCAGTATCTGATGGCCCATGTTGAAGCTTCCATTGCAAGACAAGTAGCATCCACCCACCTTCTGTGTGTTGTAGTGGAAGCTAACTGCTACCATCATGGCTCTGGATGTGCAAAGGGGATCCCACAGCGTCACAGCATTCCTACAATTTGGTCACCAACAGATCTGCTTCCTGAAAAGCTTTGTAGATATGGCCTCCTTCCTTTTCCTTGCTCTTCTAGCAGCTGCTCTTGCTCTATGTGGGCTCTGCTTATTCTCCCAGTCCTGCTTGATGCCAAGACAAAGCCCTTCTAGACCACCACTGGTTGTGCAGATGTCAGCAAAAAGTCTTTCAGCACCCGCCCCACCACTTTTGCAACTTAAAACAACTACAGAAAGCACCAAACACTTGTAGAATTGTACCAAAATCCAGAAGAAATCAACCAGCGACTTACTAGTGCTGGTAAGGGGCCTTTTATGCTGCATAACATGTGTTCAGTTGTACAAGGTAACACGATGAGGTTGGTTGGAGCGTGGATCTCCAAAACACCGGAGTCAATTTAGCATGTTGTTATGCCAATGTGTTTTGTTGAATGATAATTTTCTTTGGTCCACTGGCTGGAGATCTGAATTTGTATTTTTTTAAAGACATTTTTCAAAAAGACAAACAGCCAGCAATGTCATCCTTTCACCTTAAGGTGATCATCTAATTTTCAACATTGTATCCTACACTGCAATGACTGTGAGGAGAGAGACAAAATCTCTGCTCAGTCCCCGGTGAGAAACAAGACCCAGGAAGTTTAAATGAACTACCCTTTCTCTCAGCAAGCAGAGAAATACTAATCAGAAAGTTTCCCGATCCAATCTGGAGTCAGACAGGGCTGTCCTCTCTCCCTGTTTGTTTGCTGTATTGAACCCTTTGCTGAGTCTATTAGGAAGGATGCGAGCATAAGAGGGGTGACAATACCAGGCAGTGGAGGCACTCAGGTTAAAACCTCCCTGTACATGGATGACGTCGCCGTCTTCTGCTCGGATCCGCTGTCTGTGCACAGACTGATGAGCATCTGCGACCAGTTCGAACTGGCCTCGGGAGCCAAAGCTAACCATGGCAAGAGCGAGGCCATATTCTTTGGGAACTGGGCTGACTGATCCTTTGTCCCCTTCACCGTCAGGTCAGACTACCTGAAGGTGCTGGGGATATGGTTCGGAAGGGCCAGGACATGCACCAAAACCTGAGAGGAGCGAGTAGCCAGGGTACAACACAAGTTGAGCATGTGGGGGCAGCGATCTCTCTCCATTGTGGGTAAGAACCTGGTCATCAGGTGCGAGGTGCTCACGTTGTTGCTGTACATGGTGCAGGTCTGGCCCATACCCCACTCCTGTGCTGTGGCGGTCACCCGAGCCATTTTCCGCTTAATCTGGGGATCCAAAATGGACCGGGTCCGGAGGGACACGATGTTCAAACCTCTGGATAAGGGCGGGAAAAATGTACTCAACGTGGCCCTCATCCTGATGATCACCTTCGTGTGCGGCTGCATCAAGCTGTGTGTAGATCTCCAGTACGCAAACTCCAAGTGTCACTACGTGCTGAGTTTCTATCTGTCCCAGGTGTTGCGAAGGATGGGCCTGGTCACATTGCCGCGGAACGCTCCATCCAGTTGGACCGTGCCGTACCACCTATCCTTCGTGGAGCAGTTTCTGCGGGAATACACCTTTGACCACCGGTCCATCAGGCAGTGGTCTGCACGGAATGTCCTCAAGGCCCTACTGGAAAAGGAGACGGTGGATCCTGTCGGATGGTTCCCCGAGCAGAACGCCAAAGTCATTTGGCGGAATGCCTCATCACCAGAACTTTCAAACAAGCACCAAGATGTAGCTTGGCTGGTGGTGAGAAAGGCCCTCCCCGTCAGATCCTTCCTGCACGCCCGAAGTCTCACCCCCTCCGCACAGTGCCCCCACGGTGGCTGTGGTGGGGAAGAGACAGTTGCCCACCTCCTTCTGGAATGTGTCTTTGCAAAGCAGGTGTGGAAAGAGATGCAGTGGTTTTTGTCGAGGTTCATCCCAAGCAGCTCTGTAACACAGGAGTCTGTACTCTATGGGCTGTTCCCAGGGACGCACACCGAGACAAACATCAACTGTTGCTGGAGGACTATCAATTCAGTGAAAGATGTCCTTTGGTTGCCCGAAACCTGCTGGTCTTCCAGCGTAAAGAGTTGTCCATGACCGAATGTTGCAGACTGGCTCATTCCAAGGTCCAGGACTACGTGCTGAGGGACGCAGTAAAGCTTGGGGCAGCCGCAGCAAAGGCTCAATGGGGAAAGACCACTGTGTAAGGTCTCCCCACCAAGCTGATCCATGGGAAACCCCTCGAACTGTATTGGGAAAATTTTGTCTGCTGTAAAATGTAAAAATGTATCTGGCACGACAAATGTGAAATGGAAGGGTTGTGAGGCAACTCATGATTGTATTGAAGCAAACAGACCTCCTTTGCACTGTTTGTAATTTTTGACTTGGTGCTGTTTGAAACTCTTTGGTAATGTACTTTTTACAGATTTTATGAATAAAGTATATTTTGGAAATAAAAAAAAGAGAAATACTGCCAACTGCTATGTTTGAATGACTGTCATCTGAAAAGCCCCTCCCCATCTGTGGTTTTAAGCTGGTGTTTTCTCTGCAGCAGGGGAGAAGCTTTTGGACTCTGACATGAACCCCCTAAGTGGGGGTTCCCCTCTCTCCATTCCAGCCGGAAAGCTTTCAAATCTTGCTTGTTGATTGATCACCTTTACATACTCCGGCTACAGTCAGAAACCCCGTTGGAGGAAATCATCTGCATCGCTATCTCCAAGAGACTCATCAAACCAGTCATCTACCTCTTCAAGCTAAAACTCTCAGGGCCACCGAATTCAGCTAGAAGCCAGCCGAATCACCAAACTCCACAGAATGTATACCCTTTGTATGGCCTTTAATTCAACCAATCTAACTTTCCCAACTCTAACCTATTTGTGTGTGTATAAACCTCTAGTGTGTGTGTGAGAGTGAAAGTTGGCATGTATATTATTTTTATTAGTTCAGTTTAGGGACAATAAAGTTAACCTCTTTCTTTGTTAACTCAAGAAAACCTATCCGATTGGTTCTCGTTCTGATCATTGGAAGTAAGTAATCAAACACCTACTGAGTTGGCCAGTACAAGGAGATGGAAAAGAGGGAAGCCCTTTGACCCCTCCTCACTTGACCATAACAATGTTCATTGGTATCATGATCCGCATACCTTTGGTGGATGTTACCTGAGCACAGGGTTAGGCCTTTACCAATCATGGTAGAGGTGTGCGCATGCAGTGGACATCATTTTGGTCTCCAAAAGGCACCCGTAGCACCCAAACAACAGGTGCTTCCAAGCCCAATTCTGCCCCAGGTTTCTGGTTTAGTACCTCCAAGCAAGTTCAAATTATAAATCAGCAATTCGAACCAAAATTATATGTTAAATCCACACTTTCAAACAGGTGTGTCTGATTAGCATTGCAGTCAATTAGCGCCTATTTTCACTCTTTGGCCAAATAACTAGCAAAGTGTTTTGTACTGAGTGGCTTCATAATCCTTTATGATTCAAAGGGCAATGTCAGTGTATTTGCTAGTGTGCCTTACTCATGCCATTTTGCTTTAGAACTGTTATTTGGAAGCAGACATGTGTTGAACTATCTTGCCAGTGATGTTATGAATGAGGACAGTGGATTTGAGGTGAGCATTGCTTACTGATGTTTGGATAAAGACTCAGTGGAGGTCAGGCTTTTTCTGCAGAAAAAAGGGAAGATTGAGGGGCCTTTCTTACATGACCGTAGTGTATATCACAGAACAGTATCAGCAGATGTCAGGGATTAGGCCCTCTTAACTGTGGGGTAACCAAAAATGAGAATGAGCAAGAGGGATTGTTTTTAAAAGGTGCATTAGTGTAAACCATTGGAAGGAGAGTAAACAGTTGGGAGCTGGGAAAGCAGAGAGACTTGACAATATTGTTGAAGGATCAAGGAGAGAAATTTATCATACAAGTTCGATGTACGATCCACCATGACAGAAGTTATTTAAGATGTTTCAATGTGCAATTTTTCAAAGAAAATCTACTGTTGCCTCATTAATCTGTTCTGCAGTAGCAATGCTGTGACAATTCAGAATAAGCAATTAGGACCGAGGAACTTTCTGGAACAAAAAAATTAACTCCCTCTAGTTGAGGAAGTAATTTGAATGTGGTTTGTTTAGCAGGGTATTGCAAATCATCAGCAATGGATAAATATTTGCGCCGTTTCCATTTGTCAAGTGACAGTAATTATACTGACAGACCTGTCTAGGCTGCACTTGTTGTTCTTTTGGAAACAAACATATACTTATCACGATGGGATGTTAAAGATGAGAATCCAGAGACTGCGGCAGTTGGCTATTAGTGTGGTGAATAGCATTTAAAGCACAATAAATGAGCACTATAGACTCTAGATTTTACATGCTGCATTTTTAAGAAATATTAAAATATTAATGATATTTTAATGAGGCCTGCTTCTCTTATGAAATTAATTTGTATCAGTGCTCTGTAGGTTTACTGTAATTTATATTAAAGTACTCATCATCATGACCTTTATTTGATAATATGCCTCATGCTGGAAATGTGCTAATGTCATCATAACCCCAAGGGAACGGGAATCCAAGTCTTATTGGCACATGGATTCTGCTAATCCGAAATGATTGATTTTTTTGTTGTGTACTACATGAGCTTTGTTTACAAGCTTCATACCATTCTGTTTGATGTTCTCCCCTAAGCACCATTCTTGCAAGGAGAGAATTTGACCAGCAGCCAGACTGTCCCCTCGCCTTTTTTTCAGTTCCATTGTATTCACCAACAGGTAGAAGGCATTCAAGAGTGGTGGAGGGGGCAAATACTCATGATTTTTCTCTCACTCAGCTCTGCAGCAGCACTTTGCTACTCCTGACAAGAGGGTTGTTTCAGCTTGGGAACTTACTCTGTGAGGAAGAATGGATGAAAGCTAAAGTGGTACCTCTTCCCACTGTAGACCACAAGGGTCCTATGTGAAGTGAATTGGAGGCAGCGTCAAACCAGTTGCAGATGGAAGTTGATTCATAATACAAAGCTACTCATAGCTTGGTACAACATAGCATTAAATCAGAAACCTTATTTGGATAGGATACATGAATGACTGGTGTGGGGAATATAAATGTGAAGTGGAAATGCTTCTCTAAAGCTGGGTTTGAGGGATATGGTGGTGGGACAGTGTAAAGTGCAGTATGCTCTGCAGCTACCTGTACTGTTTGATGCTGACACTGGATACACTACATTCCACTCCAGGCAGGATGTTTTCACCCAGAGGGTGGTTGGAATCTGGAACACACTGCCTGAAGGGATGGTAGAGGCAGGAACCCTCACAACATTTAAGAGGTATCTAGATGAGTACATGAAATGCCATAGCATACAAGGCTACAGGCCAAGTGCTGGAAAATGGGATTCAAATAGATAGGTGCTTGATGGCCGGCACAGACATGATGGGCTGAAGGGCCTGCATAACTCTATGACTCTAAAACCCTTATCCTGATATCAATCCTGGCAGTTACAATGTACTCTATATAATGGCAATACAACACATTTTGGTGATAGAATATAACAAGAACAAAGAACAGTACAGCACAGGAACAGGCCATTCGGCCCTCCAAGCCTGTGCCGAAAAGTGTGAGAAAGATTAGAAAACCAAAAAGAATGGAAAGAACGGGGAAAGAACAGGAATCCCAAAAATGGCCACCCTTTCATATTTTGATAGTGTTGGAAATCTGCTGCACAATCCATAATAATGGTGGAATTCCATCGTTATCTCATAGTTCCATAGTTTTTTTTATTCGTTTGTGGGATGTGGGTGTCGCTGGCTAGGCCAGCATTTATTGCCCATCCCTAATTGCCCTCAACATTACAGAGGGCAGTTAAGAGTCAACCACATTGCCGTGGGTCTGGAGTCACATGTAGGCCAGACCAGGTAAGGATGACAGATTTCCTTCCCTAAAGGACATGAGTGAACCAGATGGGTTTTTACAACAATCAACAATGGTTTCACGGTTATCATTAGACTAGCTTTTTAATTCCAGATTTATTAATTGAATTCCGATTTCACCATCTGCCGGTTGTAACACTGTTGACTCTGAATCAGAACATTTCATTTGTGAATGTGCGCGTAGTTGTAATGTTACTGGACTCGTAATCTAGATGGCTGGGCTAATGCTCTGGAGATATGGACTGGAATTTTACGCCCTCTGCAGGAGCAGCTGGAGCCGGGATGGGAGAGGTCAGTGGGGGTGGGAGGGCGGTAAAATTGAATGGGAGGCCAGGGGTGCCGTTCCCTTTGCCTTTCTGCCCCTGCTGTAATTTTACCAGTGGTGGGCGAGGTGACAAATGGCCTGCCCACCCCAGGACAATTAAAGCCCTTAAATAGCCAAATAATTGCCAATTAAGGGCTTCCTCCCGCTGCTGCTGGAATATTACAGTAGCTCACAAGGCCGCCCTCTAAAACCTGACGGCCTCTTTGCAGGCTGTGTTGAGGGGGGGGTGCTCTCCTGATCGGACACCCTCTGGCCAACAGAGAGCCCCTGCCCCATGGCACAAGCCGTCCCCACTGAAGCACCTCCCCCCCACCACGAGTGATGCTCCCCCATCCCCCGCCTCACTGTGCCCAGTTTAATTGAGCCCGGAGAGGCCCCACACACTTACCTGCATTCCGGGGCCTTGTTCATGTTGCCAGTCCTGGGTGGGTGCAGTCCCAGGTGGCACTGCTGGGACTGAAGAGCTGCCAGCCTACAGATTGGCTGGCAGCTCTTTAGGCAAGACATCCTGTCTCAGAGGAGCGACTCCTCAGATACTGAAGCAGTCCGTGTAGAAATGCAGCAAGATCTGCACAACATTCAGGCTTGGGCTGATAAGTGGCAAGTAACATTCGTGCCACACAAGTGCCAGGCAATGACCATCTCCAACAAGAGAGAATCTAACCATCTCCCCTTGACATTCAATGGCATTACCATCACTGAATCCCTTACTATCAACATCCTAGGGGCTAACATTGACCAGAAACTGAACTGGAGTAGCCATATAAATACCATGGCTACAAGAACAGGTCAGAATCCTGAGACGAGTAACTCACCTCCTGACTCCTCAAAGCCTGTCCACCATCTACAAGGCACAAGTCAGGAGTGAGATGGGATACTCTCCATTTCCTGGATGGGTGCAGCTCCAACAACACTCAAGAGGCTCGACACCATCCAGGACAAAGCAGCCTGCTTGATTGGCACCCCATCCACAAACATTCACTCCCTCCATCACCGACGCACAGTGGCAGCAGTGTGTACCATCTACAAGATGCACTGCAGCAACACACCAAGGCTCCTTAGGTAGCACCTTCCAAACCTGTGACCTGTACCAACAAGAAGGACAAGGGCAGCAAATGCATGGGAACGCCATCACTTGCAAGTTCCCCTCCAAGTCACACACCATCCTGACTTGGAACTATATCGCTGTTCCTTCAGTATCGCTGGGTCAAAATCCTGGAACTCCCTTCCTAACAGCACTGTGGGTGTACCTACTTCACATGGACTGCAGTGGTTCAAGAAGGCAGCTCACCACCACCTTCTCAAGGGCAATTAGGGTTGGGCAATAAATGCTAGCCTGGCCAGCGTTGCCCACATCCCATGAATTAATATTTTAAAAGTTCCACCTGAGGCCAATTAAGGGACCTGGGTCACGTAAAAGTACGGTGTGGCATCCAGGCCCAGTGGAGGCGGGATCGCCAGCAACTTTTTCTGTCAGTAGGTGGGGCCTCAGGCCTGACGTAAAATTCCAGCCGTGAGCTCATTTCCCACCACTGCAACTGGTAGAATTTAAATTCAGTTAATTAGTAAAGCTGGAGTTAAAAGTTCGTCTCAGTAATGGCGACCATGAAACTACCGGATTATCATAAAAACCCATCTCATTCACTGATATGCTGGAGGGAAGGAAATCTGCTATCATGTGACTCCAGATTCACAGCAATCTGGTTGACTCTTAACAGCCTTCTGATATGGCCTAGCAAGCCATTCAGTTGTAGTCTTGTTTTCAAATCCATCCATGGCCATGCACCTCCCTATCTCTATACTCTCCTCCAACCCTACAACCCTCCAAGGTATCAGTGCTCCTCCAATTCTGACCTCTTGAGCATCCCTGATTTTAATCGCTCCGCTATTGGTGGCCATCCCTTCAGCTGCCTAGGGCCTGAGCTCTGGAATTCCCTCCCTCCACCTCTCTGCCTCTCTATCTCTCCTTTCTCCTTTAAGACACTGCTTAAAATCTATCTCTTTGACCAAGCTTTTAGTCAGCTGTCCTAATATCATCTTATGTGGCTCAGTGTCAAATTTTGTTTGATGATGTTCCTATAAAGCACCTTGGGATGTTTTATGTTAAGGACATTATATAAATCCAAATTGTTGATGCATATAAATGCAAATCTTTCCTTTTTCAGGGCACGTTGCGTGATTTTAGAGTGTGATCTTTGTAAGGAATGGAATTGATTGGTTTAATGGCCAATTCTCATTTCATGCTTTCTTACATAATAGTCTCTTAGCTCACAGCAAGGCTGGATGTTATGTGGGAGAATACCATTCTCCAAAAGACAAGTATTGAAAAACAACTTTCTATGGCAATTTTATTGGACTTTGATGGACGTTACACAGTGCAGATCACACATAAAGAATTATGACAACAGGATAAACGGTTGCTTTGTCAAGATCAATTAGAGCAGATTTTCACTCTTCAGTGTAATATGGTGATCTCCAGCTGAGCAATAGAAGCTTGACAGACTTGTCCCAGAGATGTTGTAACAAAAACATTCTTACTGTTCTCGTGATATGTTTCCCACAGAGCCAAATGGAATGTTTGTTTTATTTAAGTTTGTAGCCATGTCCCACAAGATTGATTTTTATTACTGTATTAGAAGCATTGCAAAGTCTGAAGTAAAATAATATAGAGCTGCAAAGACCTGCTTCTCACTGAAATAATTCGGGAGCATGGTTTTGTTGAAGGGTGATTTTGTGTCGAAAGGATAATTGGGACTCTTGGTACAAATTTTGAATTTAATTTAATTTTACAGGTAACAATTTATTATTATTTTGTTACTGTCATACACTATGATAGGTTACCCATCCAAATAGAGAAAGAATTATAGATACCTTTTGTTTTGAGGAGGTTTTTGAGGTAAGTGATTCCCTTCTTCCTGTGTTATAAAAGTGTGCTGACCCCATACCTCAGGTTCTCTGCTGCAGCTTTTGATGCATGCATCATGTTTGCTTTGTTGAGAGATACATTTGTGTAACTTCAATCTGACTCTTTTTAACTTTTAGGCATGTCTTATTGTCTAGTGGTTGTATTAATCCATATGTTATGGACATGCACTATGTATACGTGACAGAGATTATGTAGATATGATATAGAGATTAATACAGTCAATACAGCAATAACAACTTGAATTAATTTAATGCTTTTAATGCAGAAAAATGTACTAAGGCACTCCACAGAAGTGTAATCAGTCAAATATCGACACTAAACCAAAGAACTGGATTTTAAGGAAGGTCTTGAAGTTGGCGAGGAAGGTGGAGAGGTTTAGGAGGGAATTTCAGAGCTAAGTGCAAAGATAGCTGAAGGCACAGCTGCCATTGGTGGGGCAAAAGGATTTCAGTATATACAAGAAGCCAGAATTGAAGGAATTCTTAGAAGGTTCTCGGGATGGAGGAGGTTGCAGAGATGGGGGTGGGGGTCCCTGTTGGTGAGGCCAGGAATGGATTTCAACATGAGAATGAGAACTTTCAATCTGAGGCATTGCAGGACTGAGAGCTGACAAGTTGAAATTTACAGAGGGTGAAGAAAAGAGACATTTTGAGCTTCCTTTGTTCCTGGTCAAAGTTCAAAGGGTACCAGGAGTATATTTCAGAAAGCACACAGCCAGTTAACAAGCTCTTCTGAAGCTAGTAAGAGGAATGTTCGTGGCTCTGTGGAGAAATATATGAAACACCCCACATAGGTTATTCTTCATAAGACTATCATAAGTCAAGGTGCATATCTGTTATTTTCTGTATTTGAAGAGGATCAGATTTAGTTCCAGTTAAAAAGTGCAGATTTCTGTATTGTTTTTATTATTGATTATTATTGATAAATCTGTTCCTTAGTTTATACCCAAAGCTGTGTTCTGTTGAAATGTTTATTCTGCCAGTATCTGAATTTTAGGAGATCAGGCGAGGCCTCACGATGTATCCAGTTAGCAAAATGTTTTTGGTTGGCTCCTGGGCTCTTTGCACTACTAAACAAGAATTTGCAGTTATACGGCACCCTTAATGTAAACCATCCCATGGTGCGTCACAGGAGCATAATCAGACTAGAAAATTGCCATCAAACCACAAAAGCAGATATTGGGACAAGTCACTGACATCTCGGTCAAAGGCATTGGACTTGTAAGCTTATTCTGGTTTAAGCTGGTTTGTAGGGAGCAAGAGCTCATTTATAGGAATGGCCTTTGGGACTGAGTGTGAGGAAATTATTCAAGTGCAAACCCAAAAACGAGTTTAAAAAAAACAAATCTGCGGTATATTACATCCTTGCAACATTCCACTTTGTTACTCTGCATAATGTGATGGCATTACTTCCTTTTGCAAGTTACTCAGTGCTACAATTTTACTGCCAATTAGCAGTGGAGATGAGTTTTATTTGTTTTTTCTCAATTTGACCTCAGTGGAATATTTTTTGAGTGGGAAGGAATAGAAGAGGTTTCATTTCAGTTTTTTTTGTTACTGATGGGCAGGTTCCCTTACTGAATTACAGCAATTTAACTGAAGTGTTTCTGTATCATGGGGTTTTAATCGTTGCTGTACAAGAAATAACTGACACAGTTTATACTTGAAGGCATAATACAATCGCTCAGATAATATTCGTAAACCACTCTAGCTTTGCTATTGTTAGTTTATGATATTATCTAAATCCCTCCGTTGTGCTGCAGCCTTGAATCTCACTCCAATCCGATTGTCCCGGAGATGTATCATATAAAAATGAATGTATCTACACGTGGTACTGTTGTGAGCCTCGTATCAATTAATATCTTCCTGCGCTTTTGTGTTTTTCACTGATATGGAAGGGATGTGCAGTTTTTGGACGATATCCTGCAGATTTACAGACACATTTGCTAATCGCCCTCCTGGATTTTACCCACATTGTGAGACTCTCAGTGACTCTCCTGATATTTCGCAAGTAAGGTGGCAATCTAACGTTATACCTACTGAAGGTTTAGCTGTGTTCACTTTGTTGGAAGTGCTGTCAGAAACATCCTGGCAAAACTGCCTCATGTTGCACAGCATTCGGCGCATCTCATTCCTACTGAGACAATGCATCTGCCATCTGATAATGGCACTGTTTATGCAAATTACCCTGCGAGTGGTTTTGACACGTCTCCAAACAAAAAGTAGCATCTTGCAGATTGCTGGTTAAGGTGGTGTGATTATGGATAATGCATGCAAGGTTTTTATAGATCTTACTTCTCTGTAGATTATCTATGTTCATACTTATGTTGTGCCAGTGGGTATGACTGTGTAATGGCTATGATACTGGATTAGCCGTCTCGAAATTCTGACATTGATTCCTGCTGTGGTAAATTGTGAAATTGAACTCAATCCATCACTCCAATTCTGGCCTCCTGCATTCCCCACTTTCATCACCCCATCATTGGTGGCCATGCCTTCAGCTGCCTGGGCCCTATAAGCAGTGGAATATTCTCTGCCCAAACCTCTCTGCCTCTCCATCTCCCTCTGGGCACTCCTTAAAACCTACCTCTTTCACCAAGTTTTAAGTAACTCATTCTAAATGTCTCCTTCTTTGGCTCTGTTAACTTCTTGTCTGATTATGCTCCTGAGAAGTGTCTCGGGCTGGTTTACTATGTTAAAGGGTGCTAAAAGAGCTCGCTGCCTGCGAGGGTGGTGATGAATGATTTTAAAAGGAAATTGGATGGACACTTGAGGGAAATAAACTTACCGGGCTGCGGGGATAGAGAGGGAATGGGACTGATTGGAATGCTGTACAGAGAGCTGGCATGGAATCGATGGGCTGAATGGCCTCCTTCTGTGCCATAATGACTGAATGACTCAATGGATGGGATTCCCATTCTGGAGTAGGAACCCCGACGTTGTAGCCACTTCTGGGTCCTGGCCCTGCACCATGTCAGCAAGGTACACATGTTGCAATTTCAATATGGAGAATAGGTAATTGGTCTAGAGTCACTTTCGCTGCACAATTAGCGGCAGCAGACACGGAAAGGAGGTGAGACATAGGCAGCAGCAGACCACATAGAAAGGGCACGTGGCAGCCATTGCAGAAGTTGCTGATCATCCAAAGAATGGAAGAAGGAGTAGAGAAGAGGGAACTGAGAAGGGAGGCCACCGCCCCCCAACCCCGTGCCAGGGCAGCCACCCCTGTTTTCCTGACACCTCACTGTAGGTGCTGCTGGAGGTGGTGACTGAGCACAGAAACATCCTGTTGCCTGCCAGTGGCAACAGAAAGCCTGCACGTTTTATCAAGAGGGCATGGTTGGAGGTATCTCTCAAGGTCAGCAGCAGAGGAGTGGTGAGGAGGCACTGGGTACATTGCAGGAAACGTTTCAGTGACTTTCTCAGGTCGGGAAAGGTGAGTCCAAAGATAGACTCAGATGGCATGCCTCCTGATCAGCAGTCACCAGAATGCAAAAGAGAGGGGCATCCTGAGGGTGCATAGAGTTCTCCTGACCATTGGAGAGATGTGTGCTCAACAGCCTTGATGATCCATGAGCATAGGTCAAAATCCTAGTGCTATTTGACAAGATTGCAGACTGCAGCAGTGTATGAAAATGAAAGGCTGTGAGTGGTGATGGAGAGAGGAATTATCCTAACAGCACCTTTCTTCATCTTCCAAGCCAAATGGCAGTTGAACGCCAGGGCGAACAAGAGGGCACACCTGGATGGTGGATGCCCAAGCTTGCATCACTTGCACACTTTGAGGAGCTCGCCCTTGATGTGGCCAAAGTGTCAAGCCACAGGTAAGCTGGGAATGGAGAAACAGGGGTCTGTCATAGACAGAATGAAAACATCTCAACATCTCCAGGTTCAGGGGATGCATGGCAATGCTCCCCATGCAACGAGCTGTCAGTGTATAAGCTGAATCTCTTTATTTTAAGCAGTGTGAGCATCGGTTGACTGTCCTGATCTCTCATCAGCATCTCTTGTGTCTTCCACAGGGCCACCTGCAGAGGGGCAGGAGCCCACAGAGTGCCAACAAGATCCTGAGAAATCAGAGGAGGAAGACACCTTGGTGCCTGCACTGCAACATCTTTCTTGCACACCCTCCACCAGGGCAGATACTCCCACCTCGGTGGGACCTCAGGCGGTATTAGGCACAGGGTGAAGCGCACATCACATCAGAGCAGGAGGATACAGGCGAGGCAGAGTCAGATATGGCCAGTTCCCTCTCGAAGGAGGAGGGTAGAGTTGCAGAGCCTAGGGAGTCACGAGCAGGTGGCTCTACCTGGAAAACCAGGAGATGTGTGCCCACATGTCGGAGTTACCTGAGGCACTGTGGAGTCATGGGATGAGAATGGAGGAGTCCATTCATCTCATATGCTCCACAATAACTCAGTACTTTGAGCGCATGAGCTCCACCATTGAGAGAGTGGCCAACCTCATGGAGAGCCATATGCGGCATCACTCAGAGTTAATGCAGGAACAGCGCACTGACATGCACAGAATGCACGCCGCAGTCAGTAGCATTGAATAGTCAGTAGTGCAAATGGCGTCACGAAGCATGGAGTGGATGCCAGCAGTGCCCCAGCTGGTTGTCCCCTCCAGCGATCAAGGACACCATGAAAGGTCTAAGGAGGCGATAGATGTTTAGAACATTACAGTGCAGTACAGGCCCTTCGGCCCTCGATGTTGCGCCGACCTGTGAAACCATCTGACCTACACTATTCCATTTTGATCCATATGTCTATCCAATGATCACTTAAATGCCCTTAAAGTTGGCGAGTCTACTACTGCTGCAGGCAGGGCGTTCCACACCCCTACTACTCTCTGAGTAAAGAAACTACCTCTGACATCTGTCCTATATCTATCATCCCTCAACTTAAAGCTATGTCCCCTCGTGGTTGCCATCACCATCCGAGGAAAAAGACTCTCACTATCCACCCTATCTAACCCTCTGATTATCTTATATGTCTCTATTAAGTCACCTCTCCTCCTCCTTCTCTCCAACGAAAACAACCTCAAGTCCCTCAGCCTTTCCTCGTAAGACCTTCCCTCCATACCAGGCAACATCCTAGTAAATCTCCTCTGCACCCTTTCCATAGCTTCCACATCCTTCCTTTAATGCGGTGACCAGAACTGCACGCAATACTCCAGGTGCGGTCTCACCAGAGTTTTGTACAGCTGCAGCGTGACCTCTTGGCTCCGAAACTCGATCCCCCTACTACATGAGGGCCAGCCCTCATGGGGCTCTGTCTTCATCATTCGCCTCCAGGACCCCTCCCATGGATGAAGTATCTGTAGAGTTATGCCCTGTGACAGAGGCTACCCCAGCAGTGATGCCAGTGCAGCAGCTTTTAGCGGTGCCTCCCCAGCACCTCCAAACCAAGGTAAGCTGCCATGGGCGTCTCAGGCCTAGACAGGCACTGGTGAGCAGTCTGCGTCCATCTCATCCTCAGTCACATTGGGGAGCACCTCATAGGAGTGATTGTGAGCGCATGCCTCTGCGTCAATAATGCCCAAGCGGGACACTTGGATGTGTCTGTTGTAAATAATATCACACTGTACTTCGCCAAAGCACTGGCCATGTTGTTGTACTAAGGCAGACCTGTGTCTTCATTTCATCATGGTGACGACTGCCATGATGAGCTGACATCAAGCTCGTTAAATGATTTAACTGACTATTTAGTGATGTTGGGCGGGTTGGCTGTTCGGGCTTTTGGCAGAGCCTTTTAAACTTGGGGCATGCCGGTTTTGCATTGGGAAATCAGCATGCTGACACAAGGGATGGGTTTAAGTGACCGCCTGCTCCTGATCCTGCTCTCTCAAACAAATAAAAATCCTATTCTATGAAAATAAAGGCTGTTGTTAATTTATGGGCTGGCATCAAACTAAATGACCATAAAAGCCGCTGGGTTGTCATAAACCCAACTGCTTGACAAATACTCAGGAATGAGACCCTACCTAGTCTGGCCTACCTGTGACTCCAATTCACATTTAACATGATTGACTTTTAATGCCCTTTCAAAGTAACCTAGCAATTGAGGCCGCCCACCGGCTTCCCAGAGCAACTTGGGGTTGATAACAAATGCCCAGTGTCACCCACATCGTCATGTCCTCGTACCCCTTCATCCCCTTTGCCTCCAACCACCAATCCAATCATATCTTGAATGTTGACATAGTTTCAGCCTCAGTTACTAACCCTGGAAGTGAATTCACTATTTTCACTATTCTCTGTGAGAAGAACTTCATTTGGTCCTCAGTTATAAATCTCTGACATTTAATCTTGCATTTCATTCTTGACACTTAGCTTCCGGTAGTGTTCTGCTTCGATCTACTCCTGTATAGTTATAGCTCAGAGCTTGATGCAGACTAGGACTTTCTCATGAAGAGCACGTACTATATGAATGTAAGTTAATTCTTTCTCTTCCTTTGGACAAAGTTTCCAAACTCATTTTGTATAGGACACTTAGAACTGGCTGAAAGCGTAAACTGATAGACACCTAAACCTCTTGAGCTGAAAGGAGAGTGCTAGCCCAGTTGGCAACTTGGGTTCTCAGCTAACTGAATATAAATGGGCTGGAATTTATTCCCAATCAGATATTGGAGTGTTATAAAAACTGCTTGACTTTGCGGATTATCTGGGAGATGCAAATGCAAGTAATTTACTTCAGATTGGCACAAACATCTGTCAGATGGCTGATTAAATACTTAGCACCAAACATGCCCACTTGACATTGTCCAGGAAATAAAGCAAGAGTTTATTCATACTCGCCATTGGTTTTCTTTTCCTATTTTGTCATTGGGTCCAGTTGCTTTTTATTTTGTCCATACTCAAGATTTGACTCACCGGTGACCCATTCACTCATTTTGTAATGCAACACCATCGAAACTCCTGCCTGTGAATGGGCTACCTCCCTACTCTGAGCTCTATTCTCCTCTGCTGGCTGTAACCGCTAGACTAGGTTAATCAAACACCGTCTGTTGCCGGTGGGCTTTTTTGGCACCAGAAACTTAACCTGGAAGCAGATGGATAGTTGGCCCAAGAAGTAAGTTGTGTCAAAGGCTTGTGCCATTTACGACTGGAAAGTATATAGTCTCAGACAAAAGTGTTATAAAAAGAATTAGCAATAGAGAGCAATTATCAATGGCTACAGCTCAAACTGAGTAAAAGCAAAAGGTGCCCCTCCCAAGAGATTGGGGGGCTATTTTGGCCAAAGGGTGAAAACAGGTGCTAACTGGGTGCAGTGAGGATAAGACCCCCCTGACTGAAAGTCAGGATTTAGCACACAATAATTGCTGATTACCATAATTTGAACTTGTCTGGAGGTGCTGAATCAGACAGCTGCAGGGTTGGCACTAAAGTGTTGATTAGATACAATTTTTGTGGAGTTGTTGATGTGGGCTCCACATATCCACTTTCACTGAAGGTGTGGAGTGCTCTGGTGGCCCATTGCAGGATGGCTCCAGGACCAAGTGGGAGGGCTCACAGGTTCTTGGATGCAGCACTGGAGCTCCTGGTGGAGGGGGGATGTTGTGTACCCACCAGGGGCAGGATGCCACCTCACCCTCCTGTCCCTCTCTCCTGTGGCAACCGGTGCTGCTCTGCCTGGCCTCGTGTCCTCCTTCCATTGCTCATCCAGTCCAGTCCTAATAAGGTACCTGTGACCAAGCATTCGCTTTCTCCTGGTGACTCCGATAGAGTGCCCAATAAGATGGAATATCTCAGCGCTTGCTGTTTTTAGGTGAAGTCCTCAGAAAAAAAAAATAAAAAAAAGAAATTTCTGGAATAAAATGTGGTTCAAGTGTTGGTGAAGTCTTGACAAAGTGTCCCAGAAAGTCTCCCGATGTGTTTCAGAGGTCCTCTTCACAGCTCCAGCAGCAAGTGAACATGAAATGGTGGGTATGCCTTTAAGTAGCACTTGTAATCAACATCAACACCTCGTTTATTCCCAAATAGCTGGTCGCTGTTCTGAGAGGGTATTAGAACAACACTAGCCATCAAAATGGTGTGCAGCCTCTTTAAAGCAAGCTAGCAGGCATTGTAAGTAACAATCAGCTGTTTAGTGAGCTTCTGGGCAGGCCATTCCGACTACAGGGTACAACTCCTTTATCAAGATGGCATCTTGCATTAAACATGGGCTAAACTGGTGTTTCAGTTCAGGACCCCATCTTGGCCACCTCGGAGGATTTTTAGTGCCTGAACACACTGGCAAAAATTAACCCTCCTGTCCTACACATTTGCACAAATAATTTAGTCAAAGAAATTAAATCAGCAACGTTTGCATTCAAGGATGATGTAATATTGCATTGGATGGTAAAATGTGTAGTGGAAGCTTATGTTATTCAAAGGGGCCTAGAGAGGCTTAATAGTTGTGCTTATGGCACTTAATGGCATTTTATGTAAATCAATACAAAGTAATGCTCACAGATAGAGCTAAAATCCATTTGGTTTACAAGATGATGGTTGTAGTTTGAAGAGAACGGAGCCAGTGAAGATTTTGGGAGCATTATAAATGTCTACAGAACAAGATGGTGACAAACAAGACTAACAGAATGTTAGTGGAAATTGTCAGAAGCATGATCCTAAGTCTTCAGATATGTTATTAACAAGTGATAACACCTACAGAATATTATGCTAATTTTTGGTCATCGCATCTCCAAATGACATTGATTTATTCAAAAGGGCACAAAGAGCATCAAAAATTTCAGATTTAAATTAATGATCCAAGGTGTACGGCGACGGGAACTAAAAGTTCTTCAGTAAAAGAGCAAAGATTATAAGTCAGGTTTTTAAAATAACAAGAGTAAATACATTGGCTCAGTAGGTTCTCTCACTGTCAACTTGACAGACTTTTATTTGAAAAAAACGAAATCTGAGTCAAGACAATGACAGAAGGGATGGGTGGAGTAGAGGTGAATTATTGGTTGGCGAGATTTGAAGGATACTCGCACCACTGATCCCACAACTTGGAAGGGCATTTAATGGGATAATCTCTTAACCTGGACAAATTTTCCTTTATTTGTTAACTGTGTGGTTAATCAGCTCAATCCCATTGCATTAGTTTGTCGTGACTGCTGCAGTAAACTGCATGATTAGGTACACTTGATCTGTGCTCTGTTCTGCTTACATTTTCACAACAAGGTAAATCAATGTGGAGCATGTATTGTGCCAGAGTGGAGCTGTTTCCATGGTGAGGATGTCATCTGAACCATGGTCTAAATCGACGAGACAGAAAACATCTGTCTAAAAGCAACATGTTTCACAGCAAAGAGTGAGAAATCACAACTAAACCGTCATGGTCAAATTACACTTACCCTGTGAGAGGTGGCAGGCACAATGAAGCTGCAGCATCCCCAAAGCATAGCATTTCAACTCCAGGTCAGCACTATAAGAAGATGACAACTTACAAGACATCTGTGCTGAGTAGGAAAAATATGCATCACCAGCACAAAGACTGGTGAAAGTAATGTGTATCAATTAATTAGGATAGTGGGTCCTTTGGATGGTCAAAGCTCCATTGTTTTGGGATTGCTGATGGTCCAAGTTTTGGCTAGCGAGATAAAACCAAGAGAGAAAGTATGAAGTTCAGCTTCCAACCCCTAATCCCACCGAACTCCGAACAAAATAATGTGATCATTTCTTTGAATTTCAATAATTTACTTTTAGTTTTGTTTCATGTTCCAGCTTGAGACCATCGGATAGATCTTCCAGATGGATGCAATGGTAGCACAGGTGCCCATCAGGCAATGTGGAGGGTGGTGGGTGATAGGAGAAGTCACCCTGTTCCTCTGTTGCCATTTTTACTTGCACCAAGGATTGTTGTCAGGTTGTTGTGATGTGCCAGTATATCGTGTCCCCCATTGCTGTTGGGCAGTGCATGTCTCTGTGGGCTGAATTTGGTGGAGGCGACAGAGGTCCCGCTGCTGGAGTCGAAAGCGGGAGGCGACCCTGCTTTGGCTGGTGGCAGGACCCGGGCAGGCATATTTCTACTGGCAGCCAATTAAGTGGTCACCACTGGGGCTGCTGTCCAATTAAGGACAGTAGTCCACGCTCCCCAAGGTCTGCCAGCCCAATCAGAGGGCTGGCAGCTCAGTAGTCTCCGCAGTGCCACAGCTAGCAGTGGCCATTGCTGAGGTTACAACACCAGGGAGAGGGTGCCTCATTTACAGGGTGCCCTCGAAGAAAGATAAGTGGGTTTGGGGGTTGCCGGAGCCAGGTGGGCAGGTCCCAGCAATCAGGGTGGGGGAGTGGAGAGGAAGTCGTTGAGCACCAGCGGTGCCGTTGCTGTGTGGGCGGCCACTGCTGCCGGGGGACCCCTCTATGGACCCCTCATAAGGAAGGCCCAGCCAGAGCCTGCTGGGTGGCCGTCATGTTTCATTGGGTAGTCTCCCCATGCAGCACCGGGCCCCTCTGACGTGGGCAAAATGCCTGCAGAGGTGAGAAATAGCTTTTAATTAGCCACTTAAGTGTCTCAATTGCCCCATCCCACTGGGTGACCGAGCCACCAACTTTCCTGCTGCTAGGAAAATGGCATTGTGGCAGGAAGCTATTGGGCACCCCTCCCTTCCTATGCCATTTTGCCAGTCTTCCTGCCTCCCAGTCCGTCGCCAAGGGGCCCGGAATATTTTGGCCTGTGTTTTTGAATGAGTGTGTAAAGAGGGGGAAGAAGATGAATAAGAAAATGGTACATGGATGTGTATGCATGAAAAAGCAAAACAATTGCTTGAGTGCTTTGTGTACTGCCTTAATAAGGTTACACTAGGTGAAGTGTAAACTCATTACAGCTTGCATTTTTGGCCATATATCTTGAGTAGGTGTATTCCCATGATCTCATTTAGCTACTCATCCTAAGACAGGACAATGTTTTCCTCATTTTCTCCCATAACCTATGGACATGTGAAACTGCACTCACTGAATTCAGTTACCTCTACTCAGGCATTTTGGACATTGGTCCGGTTGGGTGGGCTTTCCCTCATCTCCAAAAAGGACAACTCTCCTTTCCTGCACCTCACATCTGGAGAGCTTACTTCATGTGATTTTGTTCGGTCAGTCAGTTTGCTAAATTTGAATCTGCTTCCTGAGAGATTGATCCAGGCACAGGGAGCTCACTGAGGGATGGTGAAACAGCAAATGCAATTAAAGTGTTGCTGCTGTCACTTTAAAAGTGAATGTCACTGAAGAACGCCAAATAAAAAATTTAACTCATGAAACTGTTGCACTTGGGAATGCTGCCCTTGAGGTAGTGCAGCACATGATACAGCAACTGATCCCTCCTGCCCAGTTAGTCTCCTGGAGAAGAATAATTTACAAATACTTATTGAGTCCCAAAGGTAATCAAGGAGTACTTGAGAATATTCATCAGTCCTCACTTCCCCATTATTTAACCCAGGCCTCCTTTCCTCATAGACAACAGTGGAGGACTATTGTGTGCATCTTACAGTCCAGTGTAAACTGAAGATATAATAAATTAACATTACCATAAGAATAGAAATATAATCCCAAACACCCCTATAATCTCTCTACTCATTAGCAATCAGAGCCAGACAGTCTGTTATTCAGGCCAGTGAATAGTAATGTTACTGTATTACATTTACATAGATTTGAAACTTTCAAAATGGAATTGGATATATACTTGAAAAGGAAATATTTGCAGGGCTATCAGGAAAGAGTTGGTGGAATGGGACTAATTGAATAGCTCTTTCAGAGAGCCGGCACAGGCATAATGGGCTGAATCACCTCATTCTGTGCTGTATGATTCTTTCTATCGGTCTTTTAAATAGCCAGGGAAAACTACTTCTCTGTTGGACAATCAGTAACAGCTACTAGCAATAACTTGCATTTATTTAGTGCCACTAATATACTAAAACATCCCAAGGTGCTTCACAGGAGCATTATCAAACAAAATTTGACACCAAGGCACATAAGGAAATTTTGGGATAGGTGAGCAAAAGCTTGGTCAAAGCGGTAGGTTTTAAGGAGTGTCTTAAAGGAGGAGAGAGAAGTAGAGAGGTGGAAGGGTTCAGTGACCTACATCCAACCATCTTCAGCTGCTTTATCAATGAGCTTCCCTCACTTATAAGGTCAGAAGTGGGAATGCTCACTGATGCTCAGCTGATGCATAGTGCTCAGTATCATTTGCAATTCCTCAGATACTAAAGCAGTTTGTGCCCGCATGCAGCAAGACCTGAACAACATTCAGCTTTGGGCTGATAAGTGGCAAGTAACATTCGTACCACACAAGTATCAGGCAATGACCATCTCCAGCAAGAGAGAATCCAACCATCTTCCCTTGACATTCAACACCATTACCATCGCTGAATCCCCCACTATCAACATCCTGGGGTTACCATTGACCAGAAACTGAACTGGGCTAACCATATAAATACAGTGACTACAAGAGCAGGTCAGAGGCTGGGAATTCTGTGGTCAGTAGCTCACCTCCTGACTCTCCAAAGCCTGTCTACCATCGAGAAGGCACAACTCAGGAGCATGATGGAATACTCTCCACTTGCCTGGATGAGTACAGCTCCAACAACACTCAAGAAGCTCAACCCCATCCAAGACAAAGCAGCCCGCTTGATTAGCACTCCATTCATCACCTTCAACATTCACTCCCTCCACCACCGATGCACAGTGTCAACTGTGCGTACCATGTTCAAGATGCACAGCAGCAACTCACCAAGACTCCTTTGACAGCACCTTCCAAACCTGTGACCTCTACCACCTAGAAGGACAAGGGCAGCAGCTGCATGGGAAAACTATGTTCCTCTCCAAGTCACACACCATCCTGACTTGGAACTATGTCGCTGTTCCTTCAGTGTCACCAGGCCAAAATCCTGGAACTTCCTCCCCAACAGCACTGTGGGTATACCTACACCACATGGACTGCAGTGGTTCAAGAAGGCAGCTCACCACCACCTTCTCAAGAGAAAGTAGGGATGGGCAATAAATGCTGCCATTGCCAGCGATGATCACATCCCAGAAACAAATAAAAAAAAATGTTGCATTAGAAGGAGAGGCAATGCAGTGTCGGTGAACTTAAGGAGGAAAGAAAAATAAATGTCAAATATTGTCAAAAGTAAAAAAAATGTTAAGCAAAAAAAAGTCAAAAGTTCCCCACAGCTCCAGCATTATTCTATGCTTCATGAATCAGCTAATTGTAGCGTTTATCTAGATCGGAATAATTTAAAATCGTCATGATGCATATGTGAGCAAGCAATTAAGCTGAGAGCCCCTGCAGTACTCTTACTGTTGCACATAGAAATGGAGGTGAAGTTGTTGTACAGTTCCACAGATTTTGCAAATAGCATAATGGATGACCAGCACTGAGGGCCTCAATTCAATTGAAGCAGATCTAATGAATATCAAGACAGTCACAGAGAAGAGCTCTTGCTTTAACTCACTGGCAGGATGTGTTGCTCTTCCCATATAGTAATGCAACATCGCAGAGTACCGAGGTTAGATTCACACCCTTCAGTTCTCTACATAGTTTCAACTTTGATGCCAGGAGACAATGAACCACGCCTAGGCATTTCCCACAGGGAGGGAAAAAAATCATTCTCTGGCCATGTCTAAGCAGATTCCAAGGAGCAACCAGCCCAGGTAGAGAGGGAAAGTTGGAGGGACACTTACCCTGTATCACTCTAAAGTAATCTTTGGCAACTTCTTAGGAGCTGGTAGATGGCCCATCCTCTCAAAGTCCCATGTAGAGAGACCCAAGAAAGGAAAGAGAAAACATGGTAGTAAATCACCTTGAAAGATATCGCAAAATGAGGATGCTATGCACCCTGTCTAATATCCCGATTCATTGAATGGCAACAGACTGCATATTGGTCGGGATATATAACGAGTGACTGATGTGATGCTGCCTATTTTATGCTTACCACCCAAGACAAATTTCTACCCCTAAGATCTCAAAATAGAAACATCCTAATCTATTCTCCAACATATTTATAGATTGATTGAAACTGGAGGACTGGGTCAGTACACTTCTCTCACCTCAGGAATCTGAGTTCAAATCTAACCCACAATGATGGCCTGAAAATCTCCCCTGTCTGCCTGCTGTAAGGATCCTACATGCAATGAATTTGCCTCACATGGTATATTAACTATGCCGGTAGAGCTATTCCATTACATTAAGCTGATCAAACCTTATTTGCTTATCAAAATTAAGTTAATTAGAAAATACACAACAAGATATATTGCAAAGCATGGAATGAGAAAAACAAATCAGTCCCCTGAGTTCATTTCTTTTATCTGTTTTTAATTTCAATCCATTTAATGTCTTACAGCCAACAAGAAAGGAGGCAATATTCAGTTTAATTATGAATACTGAACCAGAAATAGTTTCCAATCTGGCAGTAAGGGAGCATCTTGAGAATAAAGACCATTGAAAGAGGAAAAAGGAAGGTCACAATCAAAGTTTTGACTTAAACAAAGTCAACATTGAAGGAATAAGGAAGGGATTGATTACAATAGGGCAGGAGAGCTTGTTAGCTGTTGTGGAAATGATGACCATGAAACCATTTTTTAATTGTCATCTGATTCACTAATGTCCTTCAGGGAAGGAAACTTGCTGTCCTTACCTGGTCTGGCCAACACGTGACCCCAGACCCATAGCAATATGTTTGACTCTGAAATGGCCACTCACTTATACCAAACTGTTAGAGAAAAGTTTAAAAGGAATAAAACCGGACGGACCACCCAGCATCAACCTAGGCACCGGAAACCACAATGGCACATTCAACCCTGTCAACCCTGCAAAAGCCACCGAACTAACAATTGGGGATTTGTGCCAAAATTGGGAGAGCTGTCCCACAGACTAGTCAAGCAACAGCCTGACGGAATCATACCTTACAGACAATGTCACAGACACCACCATCAGCATCCCTGGGAATGTCCTGACCCACCAGTGGTGGTGGCAAAATAGTATGCAGTCAAGAGGGAGTTGCCCTGGGAGTCCTCAACATTGACTCTGGACCTATGAAGTCTCATGGCATCAAGTCAAACATGGGCAAGGAAATCTCCTGCTGATTATCACCTACTGCCCTCCCCCCCACCACCCCCACTCAGCTGATGAATCTGTACTCCTTCATGTTGAACACCACTTGGAAGAAGCATTGGGGGTGGCAAGGGCAGCGAAACAGTGTTAATTAGAAATGTCACAGTAAAAGATCCACTGGGAAATAGTGATCGTAATACCATTAAATTCTATGTTAAGTTTGAAAGTGACATACTTCATCACAAACAAGAATCTTAAACATCAACTAAGTTAATTAAGTAGGTATGAGGGGAGAACTGGTGGAGGTAAATAGACTAAAAGATATGGTGGTAAATGAACAGTGGGAAACCTTTAAAGAAACAATTCAAAATGTTCCACAAAAATGCATTCCATTGAAAAACAAAAACTCAGCAAGAAAGACCCAACTGTGGCTTACTCAAGTTAAGGATAGTATTAGATTAAAAGAAGAGGCTTACAATGTTGCAAACAAGAGTAGCAAGTCTGAGGATTGGGAGTGTTTTAGAAACCAGCAAAGGGCCACCAAAAAGTTGATAAAAAAGGAAAAAAATAGAATGAGAGTAAACTAGTCAGTAATATAAAAACAGATTGTAAGAGCTTTTCTAAGTATATAAAAAGGAAGAGAGTAGCTAAAGTAAACATTGCTCCCTCAGAAACAGAGACAGGACAAATTATCATGGGGAATGAGGAAATGGCAGAGGTACTGAACAAATATTTTGTGTCTGTTTTCAAAGTAGAAGACACAAGTTTCATACCAGAAATAGACAGTAAACTTAGCAGCTAAAAGGAGTGAAGAAATTAAAGAAATTAATATCAGCAGAGAGAAAGTATTGGAGAATCTTAACGGGCTAAAATCTGACAAATCCCCAGGACCTGATGGCCTACACCCTCGGGTTCTAAAAGAGATAGCTGCAGAGAAAGTGGATACGCTAGCTATGATTTTCCAAAATTCCTTAGATTTTGGAACAGTCCCATCAGATTGGAAGTTGGCAAATGTTACATCGCTTTTCAAGAAAGGAGGGAGAGAGAAAACAGTGAACTACAGGTCAAGTAGCCTAACATCAGTCATCGGGAAAATGCTGAAATCTATTACTAAGGAAGTCTTAACAATGCACTTAGAAAAGCACAGTATGATTAGAGCAAGTCAACATGGTTTTAATAAAGGGAAATCCTGTTTGATAAATTTATTAGAAATTTTTGATGATGTAACTAGTTGGGTAGATAAAGGGGAACCAGTAGATGTAATATACCTGGATTTCCAAAAGGTATTTGATAAGGTGCCACACAAAAAGTTAGGCAAGATAAGAACTCATGGAGTTGGGGGTAACGTATCAACATTGACAGAGGATTAGTTAACGGACAGGAAGCTGAATTTATTCCCCCGCCGCCGGCGCACCGCCATGCTGCCATAATCGACCGCACGGCGGCTCAAGATAATATGTCGGTCAGGCCGAGCCCCCCCCCACACAACACGTGGAGAGGGCAGGCTCTGCAATGCCGGCAAAGGTGTCAGCTACCTGTGCACAGGCGCTGGCGCCATTTTTAAAGGCTAAATTTAAATATTTAAAACTGTACCCCCCCCCCATACAACACAATAAAAAATATTGCCCCTTCCCCCTGCAATAACGGGTACCGATAATATTTGCCCTCTCCCCACCCCCAAAAGACTTACAGACAAGACTTGACCTTTTCCCCGCCAAGCTGTTCAAAGTGCAGAGGTCACCCCTTAGCCCCCTCCCCTATACTATTAATGCACATTTGACCCTGTACCACTACCCCACCCCCCCCCCCCCCCACACTACACTGAAAATCCTACGTACCCCACTTCCCCACCTTGGTGGCACGATCTTTCCCTGGACGGGAAAATGAAGGCACGTGAGTGCCATCTGCCACTCGGAAGATCCCGGGAAGCGGGTAAGATCACTGACAATTTTATTTAAATGTATTCATTTTCTTAATTTACATATTCAAAGTCAGGTCCTGTCACCCAGTGGCCAGGGTTCACCACGGAGCCTCGCCACTGCAGGGAAGATCGGGCCCGGCACTCCCGACATCGGGCTCTGTTGCGGGAGGCTGCTGGTACAATCTTCCAGCCCCGCCTCCCCCCACCACGGATCCCGATGTCGGGACCTCAACAAAATCCAGCCCAAAGAGTTGGCATAAATGGGGCGTTTTCAACTTGGCAGGCAGTAAATAGGAGAGTGCCGCAAAGATTAGTGCTGGGTCCTCAGCTATTTGCAATTTATATTAATGACTTAGAGAAAGTGACAGAGAGTAATGTATCTAAGTTTGCTGATGATACAAGGGTAAGTGGAAAGGTAGGCAGTGGGGATGACACAGAGAGGCTGCAAAGACATAGACGGGTTAAGTGAGTGGGTAACACGATGGCAGATGGAGTATAATGTGGGGACGTGTGAAGTTATTCTTTGGTTGTAAGAATAGAAAAACAGAATATTTTTTAAAAGGCGTGAAACATGTAAGTGTTGATATTCGAAGAGACTTGGGTGTGCTTGCACAAGGAACACAGAAAGTTAGCATGCAGGTACAGCAAGCAATTAGGAAGGCAAATGGCATGTTGGCCATTATTGCAAGGGGATTGGAGTACAGGAATAAGGAAGTCTTGCTACCATTGTACAGGATTTTGGTGAGAATACATCTGGAGTACTGTGCATAGTTTTGGTGAGACCGCATTTAAGAAAGGATATACTTGCATTGGAGGCGTTTACAGCAAAGGCTCACTAAATTGGTCTCTGGGATGAGGGGATTGTCCAATGATGAGAGGCTGAGTAAATTGGGCCTATATTCTCTGAGGTTTAGAAGCATGAGAGGTGATCTCATTGAAACATATAAGATTCTGAAGGGGCTGGATAGGGTAGAAGCTGAGAGATTGTTTCTACTGATCGGGGAACACAGAGGCACAGTCTCAGGATAAGGGGCTGATCATTTAGGACTGAGATGAAGAGAAATTATTTCACTCAAAGTGTTGTGAATCTTTGGAATTCTCTACCCCAGAGGGTTGTGGATGCTCCATCATTGAGTACATTTAAGGCTGGGATAGACAGATTTTTGGTCTCTTAGGGAATCAAGGGATATGGCGAGCGGGTGGGTCTGAACAAAGGAAACTATGCAGGTATGAGGGGAAAGTTGGTTATGGGGGATTGGGAAAATACACAAAAAGATTTGGAAGTATACAGGAATGGCCAGTATTTAAAGAAGTATTACATGGTCTACAACCAATACACATTCCTCGAAGACACAAAAACTCAACAGGAAAGATGAATCAATTGTGGCTAACAAAATAAGTTAAAAAATGCATCAGATCAAAGGAAATGGCTTATAAGGTTGCCAGAAAAAGTGGTAAGCCCGAGGATTGGGAGCAATTTAGAATCCAGCAAAGGATGACCAAGAAAATGATAAAGAAAGGGAAAAGAGAATATGAATGCAAGCTAGTGAGAAACATAAAAGCAGACTGTAAAAGCTTCTTTAGGTATGTGCAAAAGAAAAGATTAGCAAGGACAAATGTGAGTCAACTACAGACAGAGACGGGAGAATTTGTAATGGAGAAGAGGGAAATGGCAGAGAAACGAAACAATTACTTTGTGTCTGTCTTCACGGAGGAAGAAACTGAAAATCTCCCAGAAATACTAGGGAACCAAGAGATTTGTGAAAATCAGGAATTGAAAGAAATTAGTATTAATAAAGAGGTAGTACTCAAAAAATTAACTGGATTGAAGGTTGATAAATCCCCTGAACCAGATGAGCGACATCCCAGAGTATTGAAGGAGGTGGCTATAGAGATAGTGGATGCATTGGTGGTTATCTTTCCAAATTCTGCAGACTGGACAGTAGCAAATGTAACCTCACTATTTAAGAAAGGAGGGAGAGAGAAAACGGAGAACTACAGACCTGTTAGTTTGATGTCAGTGGAAGGGAAAATGTTAGAATCTACTATAAAGGATGTGGTAACTAGGCACTTTAGAAAGTAATGATATGATTGGGCAGAGTCAACACGGATTTATGAGAGGGAAATCACATTTAACAAACCTGTTGGAGTTTTTGAAGGATGTTACTTGCAGCATAGATAAAGGAGAACCAGTGGATATGGTGGGCTGGATTTTAAGAGCCCGGCAGCGAGCTCATAAAATGGCGGCCCACCTGCACCAAAGAGCAGCTGCGATCTCAGGCGCTGCGGCTCATTTAAATAACTAGGGCAGCCAGTCCCCACCCCCCAATCTCGTGGAGGGGGCGGGCTGTCTGTCCCCGGTTGCCTGTGCACAGGCACTGGCGCCATTTTTAAAGGGCAGCCAGCCCTGCCCTCTAATTTAAATTTTTAAAGAAAGACCCCCCCAAAATTAAATAAATAAATTTGTAACACCCCTTTCCCACTCAATAACACATACATTAACTATTTGCCCTTTCCCCCCCAAAACACTTACTTTTAACATCTAACCTTTGCCCACCCTCCCTCAAACTGCACAGATTTTACAGTTCAACCCTTTCCCACCATCCCCATGCACCCATTATGTTTATTTGACAACCTCCCACCCCCACACTGAAAATTTACCTCCTCCCCACCAGTGTGGCACCGCATTTCCCCAGATGGGGATCGGGGATTTGAAAGCATGGGAATGCCGGCTGCTGCTTCAAAGATTACGGCAGGCCCTCAAGATCGCAGGCAAACGTATGTTAATTCATTCATTTTATTGATTTGAATATTTTAATTGAAGTCCCTTCGCCCAGCGGCGGGGGGGCTGCCACAGAGCTTCGCCGCCGCCGGGAGGTTCGGGCCGGGCCCTCACGACCTCGAGGTCCATTTGCGGGCTTCATCCGGAGCCACCTTCTGGCCCCCCTGCACCCCCACCACCACCCCCCCCCCTCCCCCCAAACACAGAACCTAACACCTGGAAGAGAACAAGGTCCAGCCCGGGGTATTTGGATTTTCAGAAGGCTTTTGATAAGATCCCTCACAGGAGGTTAGTGAACAAAATTAGAACACATGGGATTGGGGGTAATATACTGCTATGGATTGAGAATTGGTGAACAGACAGAAAACAGAGAGTTGCAATAAACAGGTCATTCTTAGGATGGCAGGCTGTTACCAGTGGGATGGTGCAAGGATCAGTGATAGGGCCACAGCTGTTCACAATCTATATAAATGATTTGGATGTGGAGACCAAATATAATATTTCTAAATTTGCTGTTGACACAAAACTAGATGGGAATGTAAGTTGTGAAAAGGATGCAAGGAGGCTTCAAGGAGGCTTGGACAGGCTAAGTGAATAGGCAAGAACATGGAAGATGGAATATAATGTGAATAAGTGTGAAGTGATCCACTTTGGTAGAAAAAAATAGAAAGATAGAGTATTTTTTAAAAGGTGAGAGGTTGGGAAGTGTTGATGTGCAAAGGGACCTGGGTGTCCTTGTTCAAGAGTCACTAAAAGCTAGTATGCAGGTGCAGCAAGCAATTAAGAAGGCAAATGATATGTTGGCCTTCATTGCAAGGGGTTTGTGTACAGGAGTGAAGATGTCTTGCTGCAATTGTATTGAGCTTTGGTGAAACCACACCTGGAGTATTGTGTACAGTTTTGGTCTCCTGATCTAAGGTAGGATATTCTTGCCATAGAGGGAATGCAACTGAGGTTCACCAGACAAATCCCTGGGATGGCGGGACTGTCTTATGACGAGTGATTGAGGAAACTGGGCCTATATTCTGTAGAGTTTAGAAGAATGAAAGGTGATCTCATTGAAACTTACAAAATTCTTACAAGGCGTGACAGGTTGATGTAGATAGGCTGTTTCCCCTGGCTGGTGAGTCTAGAACCAGGGAACATAATCTCAGAATAAGGGATAGGCCATTTAAGACTGAGATGAGGAGGAATTCTTCACTCACAGAATGTGAATCTTTGGAATTCTCTGCCCATAGGGCTGTGGAAGCTCAATCATTGAGCATGTTTAAGACAGAAATAAATGATATCTGAATACTAATGACATCAAGGGATATGGGGATAATGCGGGAAAGTGGCGTTGAGGTAGATGATCAGCTCGAAGGACTGAAAGGCCTACTCCTGCTCCTATGTTCCTATGTTTCCTATGCTCACTCTATCTGCCGGCCATTAATTGATTAGCTGGCGCAAAATTGCTATGGAAACTGGAGTTGGAGCGGGAGGGCCTTTGCCACCAACTTCCACTTCTGCCTTCTCTTTCCCACTGGATCCTGGGAAATCCTGGCCTAAGATTCTAGATTTAGGTAAAGCTGACTTCAATGCGATGAGACAGATGTTGCATTGTTGGATTTGTGTAAGTAGCATTGTAGGGATTTCTAGAGAAAGTATTGGACTCTGGTAAATGTTAACTAACAACTCTATTATTTGCAGTTACTATCTATACTTGCTGCAAGCCACCTACCTATTCTAGCATCCTACTTGCTGCTCCTTCTTCTTCTCCAGCCTATCTCCTGTGACCGTTACATCATCGCTCGTACAGTTGGATGGGTCTCGCACATTGGCTTCAGTATTAACGCTTTATAACCTTATACTACAACAGAGACTGTCCACAGTAAACTGGGCAAATCTGTTCAGGAGTAAAATGACAGAAGATCAGTGGGAGGTGTTCAAAAAGTAATTTAACCAGTTTATACCCCTAAAGGACAAGGTTTCTACTTGCCAAAAAAGATAGCCATAGACAACTAAAGAGGTAAGAGACAAAATAAAACTAAAAGAAAAAGCATGCAAAAATGCAAAAAAAGTGCTCAGATCCTGGCAACTGGGAAAGATACAAAAAGCAGCAAAGGATGACAAAGCAGATAGAAAGAGCTACAGAAAAGGGAGTAAAAGAAACTTGCAAGGGCTATCAAAGTCAACACAAAAAGCTTTTACAATGATATTAGGTAAAAGGGGCTGATTAAAAACAATGTGGGCCCCTTAAAATCTAATAATGGTGATGCTGTTAGTGACGATCAGGAAATGGTGAACATGCTCCTCCCCACCTGCCAGGTATTAGCATTAGCCATAGGCCGCTTTGTGGAGGAGCTCCCCCATTTTTTAATTTAAAGATTTAAACTGTGCAGAGAGGGTGCCTCAAAATAGAGGTGCCCTCTCTCTCTCTTACCTGAACTGCAGGCTTCATCTCTTTCCCAGTTGGAGGGCCTCCTATTGGCCATCCAGCTTCGAGAGTCCATGCACTGTCCGTAATTGGGCAGCAAGCCTGCCCTCTGGCCACTAATTGTTCAATTCAGGGGAAAATCACTGCCATGTGACTGTTTCCCACAGTGCAGTGTTGTGACCCCCCATTTCACCCTGAAGTTGAGGTCCCAACCTAAAAGGCAAAATCCTGCCCTTTGTGTCAGTATTTACAGTCGAGGAAGACGTCAGCATGCCAGACACCCAAAGAAAACTATTATTGAATCAGGGACTCAACAAAATTAATGTATGCAAGATAACAGCAATGGAGAAATTAATGACACTAAAGAACAACAGATCCCCAGGACCAGATGGTTTCCATCTCAAGGTTTTTTTAAAAAGTAGGTGAGAACATTGTAGACACCCTAACTATAATCTTTCAAAGTTCTGTTGTTTCGCAAACCATTCCTTTAGATTGGAAAATTATATATGTTATTCTGCTATTTAAGGAAAGTGACAGAGGGAAACAAGGGGATTATAGATCAGTTAGCCTAATGTCTTATTCCCTGGAATTTGGAAGATTAAACGATGATTTGGTTGATATTTTCAAGATATTAAGGGGAGAAAATATTTCCACTGGTTGGGGAGTTTAGGACTGGGGCATAGTTATAAAATTAGAGCCAGATCTTTCAGGAGTGAAATTCAGAAACACTTCACCCAAAGGGTGATAGAGGTTTGGAACTCTCTTCCACAAACAGCAATTGATGCTAGATCAATTGTTCATTTTTAAAACCGAGGTTATTGTTATCTAAAGGTATTAAGGGATATGGGGAAAAAGTGGGTATATGGATTTAGTTTGCAGATCAGCCATGATCTCATTGAATGGCAGAACAGGCTCAAAGGGCTAAATGGCCTCCTACTGTTGCTATGTTCCTAAATGATTTTATAAAGATATCCAGAAAAAAGTAAGGAATGAATGGGATCCAATAACAACAGGTTTGGGCCTGACATGAATAGGAGAAGGACATTGGAGAACTATTAAGTGAATATTTTAATTTAATCTTCAGCTTAGAAAATGAGGATATGAAAACAGAGATACAGGGAAGGCTAGGAATTGGTAAAGGGATGAAATTTACAAAGATTAGATTAAACAGAAACAATTTTAATGGAAAATTTAGCAGAATTGAGGCTGGACAAGTCTCCAGGCCCAACTGATTTCTGTACGAGGGTATTAAAAGAAATCGGCAAAGAAATTACGTGAGTTATAATTTATTTTTGATTTTTATTTATTTAGAGATACAGCACTGAAACAGGCCCTTTGGCCCACTGAGTCTGTGCCGACCATCAACCACCCATTTTTATACTAATCCTACATTAATCCCATATTCCCTACCACATCCCCTCAATTCCCTTACCACCTACGTGTACTAGGGGCAATTTACAATGGCCAATTTACCTATCAACCTGTAAGTCTTTGGCTGTGGGAGGAAACCAGAGCACCCAGTGGAAACCCACACAGTTACAGGGAGAACTTGCAAACTCCGCACAGGCATTACCCAGAATCAAACCCAGGTTGCTGGAGTTGTGAGGCTGCGGTGCTAACCACTGCACCGCCCAATCTTTAAAGTTTCTTAGAATTGGTGCAAAGAACAGAAGATTGGAAGGTAGCAAATGTGGCTCTGTTACTAGGAAAGGACATTAGGGACAAACCACGCAATTTCAGGCCATTGATTTTAACATTGGTAGAGGGAAATTAGTAGACATCATTATCATAATTAGGGTCAAAGTAATTGAGTACTTGGAAAAATATAACTAATTAGAGGGATTCAGCATTGTTTTGTGAAAGTAGGTCAGGTCTCAGTAACTTAATAGAGTTCTTTGATAGTGTTACTAAGGTAGAGGATTGTGGAAGATTGAAAGGATATCTCATACGTGGATCTCAGGTAGGCATTTGATAAGGTTCCACACAAGAGGTTAATAGTCAAAGTCAAACTGCATTGAATTGGAAGCAACCTTACTGGATGGATGGATTTTTTTTCTGGGAGGATGTACAAGGTAGATATTTGGTATCAAAGAAATATTGTTGGATTGGCTGGTAGTGACAAAATCTATCCCTGAAGGATTTTTGCTCGAACTCTATATGTATTATTTATTTGTGAATAGAGGAGAGGGTATTCAAATTTGTGGCTGATCTTAAGATAGGAGACATCGTGAATTGTGGAGAAGCAGGAAATCTGAATAGGATATAGATTAAGTAAGTGGGCAGAATAATGCCAGATATACCTTAACATAACATAGCTTGATGTTTTAGAGTTTGGGTGTAAAAGTGGAAGATGGAGGTAAACTAAAAAGGGGAAACTAAAAAGACGAGAGGAAGATGGACACAGAAGTCGTTAAAAGCTAACTCACGGGTGAAAAAAAATATCAATAAGCCACATGGGGTACAGGACTGCAACACAAAAAGGTATAGAATATAATATCAAGGAAGTACTATTGCAGCTATACAGAACACTGGTCAGACCTCATTTGAACCGACATGTTGAGTTTTAGGTGCCACACTTTAGGAAGGGCATATTACCTTGGAAAACGTCCAATGACAATTCACGAGGATGACACAGGGATGAAGGGACTTGGGTTTTATTCCCTGGATAATGCATGAATAAGCTGAGGCTGCTTCTGATTTTGCACTTTGATGTTACTTATGTAACAGTCTCTCATAGTTTGTAAACAGCTTGAGTGAAGCATAAATATTAAATGTCCATCACATCTCTACCTGATTCTCTTAAAGTGAAAATGCACTCTGACCACATTACCCTTCTTTTGTGCTAATGAAGCTTACACATCCCAACTGGTCTTCAGATTAGACTACCTTAGGTGCAAGAACAAAGGGATGATACTGCCCTTGAAGCAATTTGCTATTAATAACTAGTTACTATCTCTATAACACATTTGTTTTCCCATTATTGTGCCACTCTAAGTTCTTTGTTCAATCATTGATATTTTTGCAGTTTGCTGTTCCATGGAGTGCATCCTTGACTAGAAAGCAGCATGTGAACAGCAGGACCTTCAAGCTCAGGTTTTTCTGCTGCTTACTGACTCATTCTTATCCTGCAAGCCTTGAATTGACCTATGCTGCTTTCAATATGGAATCTAATGATGCCTGTTAAAGAAATAATTGTTAACAATTGAAGGTTTCTTGTCAGAATATTTTATAACATTTTCGGATAGTTATTTTGGCTTCAGATTTTTATCCAGTGGAGTAACTGTAGCTTTCTTTTGTCTTCCTATAACTAGCTGCACTGAGCTATCACCTGGAGCTGTTGTCTCCTGCTCGGTCAGTCCAATAATGGTATGAGCATAGGTCCTTTCCTTTGCTTTGGATCATTAGTCAGGCAGAATTAACATGAAGACATTTCCCATCTGAAGTTTTTAATGCTTGCCTATCACATGGATACACTTGTTCTTTCTTCTCATTTTTTCCATCCTTGCTGTTCCTCATGGACTCTCTAAGGAATCTTGTTCCTCGTTATAACAGGGAATGGTACTCTGTTCCGTTACACTCGTGAGCAGTCATTACTGGAATTTCTCCTCATATAATAACATTTTCTTGCAGTTCATTAAGAAGTGTTTGATTATACTTTGGCCATTAGTATTTAGTATACCTGATACCTGAAGTTTTCTGACTGCAGTTCTTGGTTCTTGGCACTTTATCTTGTAAGTGCTGTTCTGTGCCCTGACATTGAGCTGCAGGTCTTATTCTAAATTGTCTTCTACATCTCAGTACCTGATGCATTTGTATCTCAAATTGAATACCCGCAGAATGCATCAGTCACAATGAACCCTTTGCTGCACAGATGACCTGCTTTTGCAATAATGAGTAAATTCACCAATCTTACACCCTCAGCGAGAATTTGCACTCAAAAGGAGCAAAGGTTAGAGATATGGGCTATATTGCTGTAGCACTCCTTTCAAGCATAGCTCGCTGCTAGGAATGTGAAATCAGTAACTTTACCATTAAAGATCATAAGATGTATCAAAAACTGTTGACATCTAAGCAGTTTTTTCATCTAAGCCTTGACTATTGATTAGTAGTACCATAATAAGAGCTTGTAGTCTTTGAATAATATTAGGAAAATGTCAGACGAAACATCTAATAAGTAAAAGACAGATGCTCTGGACATTTTGGCAGCAATATCCTCCAGTGTAGGAAGAATTACTTTTTTCCTGCTACATATAAGCTCATAATTCAGGTCATTCATTAATTTTACACTGAGGGGGTGATGCATTGTCGCAGGCACTGTCTTCCAGAGGAGACACTAAGTGACACTGTTGAATGCACAAAAAAAGTCTCATGGCACTAGTCGAAGAAATGCAGGGAGTTCTCCTGGTGCCAACATTTATTCTTCAACTAACATTGTTAAAGCAGACTAATTGGCTGTTAATCTCATTATTGTCTGTGGGATCTTGCTGAAGCTACACTGTGGCAGTTTTGTCCGCAAATTGCTGTGGTGAATGACATCGAAGGTCTCTTGGGATTTTAAATCTTAGGCTTCATCAAATTACAGAAAGTTAGGCTAAAATGACTGAGCATGATATCAACCACTATTTTATGAGATAAAATAATTAATCTTTGTTAAAATAGTATTATCATACACACGTGTTAAGTGTTTGTATACTAATGTCATGCATGTTAATTTGTAAGCTATTACTCCAAAAATGAACTACTGAACTCAACAGAACTGACATTCAGCTTATGTTTTGTTTTGAATTGTTGCAGTAAATTATTCTCTGAGTTGAATAATACAGCTGGTTTACAGACAGAATAAGTGATTGGGCAAGAAAGAGGAAGATGGAGTATAATGTGGAGAAGTGTGAAATTATCCACTTTGGTAGGAAGACTGGAAAAGTGGATTTTTTTTAAAAGGTGATAAACTAGTATATGTTGGGATTCAGAGGGATTTGGTGTTCTCGCAGACGAATCACAGAAAGTTAACATGCAAGTACAGCAAGCAATTAGGAAGGCGAATGGTATGGTAGCCTTTTTACAAAGGGATTGGCGGTTTTTTTTTATTCATTCATGGTGTTACAACCCAGTGAGAAAAGTATCTAGGGGTCCCTCTCAGCCTTCACCTGGTCTTACCGTAACAGGGTTTAATTTTAAACACACCATGTTTTTAGCTCCCCCTTGGTTTGCCTCCAATTATTAGGCAAATAAAGCAGCACAAACAGGGTTTTCTTAGGTTTACAGAAGAAAAGTTGAAATTTATTAAACTTAAACTTCAACTCTAATTTGGTTAACGCCTAAGGATACACAACGTGTTCACACTAGCATGCATATGCAATACACACATGCAAATAGAGACAGAAAAGAGCAGAAGAAAAATAAAGTGGAAACGTTTGAGACAATATCTGAAGAGTTTTTGTTACAGTTCTTAGAGCTCACTGTAGAATCCTTGATTGTAGGTAGATCTTGCTTTTCATTGGGGCCCAGTATTCTTCTTAAATCTTGATCGCTGTCGGAGACTTTTCTCTCTTGGGGTTCATGTGTCTTCGATGGATTCAGAGGCTTGTGAAAAAGAGATGGGAGTAGACAGGAGAGATCTTCTCAGTCCAGGAGCAAACAGACACTCTATCAGAGTTCAAACTGTTTCAGAAAAACCCAGGTTGCCAGGCAGGTTAGTCACATGTCTAACTGGTCTGACCATGTCTTGGGTTACAGCAGTCTCTGCAATGCTCCTCTTACACACAATACCTGGTGATCAAGGTCCATTGTGGGTTGAATGTGTCAGGGAATGGTCCTTTGTCCTTCCAATCACTGTCTTTTAATATGCAAATGTATTTTCCAGCCACGGTTGATCTGTTTAACAAGTCCTTTTTTCCCTCCAGGAACAGTTTAAAATCAATGTTCATGACAAAATTAATGTGCCTCATTTCTGGCAGGTGAGGACCTAACATGACAATGGTAATTGTTTAATTGTTTATTCATTACTGGCAAGACCAGCATTTATTGACCATTCTCAATTGTCTCGAGAAGGTGGTGGTGAGCCGCTTTCTTGACCTGCTGAAGTCCATGTGGTGTCGGTGCAGCCACAGTGATGTTAGGGAGGGAGTTCTAGAATTTTGGCCGAGCAAAGATGAAGGAATGGTGATATATTTCCAAGTCAGGATGGTGTGTGACTTGGTGGGGATGTTGCAAGTAGTGGTGTTCCCACAGTAGTCATGGGTTTGGAACATGCTGTGGAAGAAGTCTTGGGAATTGCTGCAGTACATCTTGTAGATGGTACACACTGCAGCCACTGTGTGCTAGTCGTGGAGAGAGTGAATGTTTAAGCTAGTGGATGGGGTGACGATCAAGTGGGCTGCTTTGTCCTGGATGGCATCGAGCTTCTTGAATGTTGTTGAAGTTGCAATCATCCAGGCATGTGAAGAGTATTCCATCACACTCCTGACCTGTGTCTTATAGATGGTCATAGAGTCATAGAGTTATACAGCACAGAAACAGGCCCTTCGGCCATCAAGCTCCTAACTATTCTAATCCCCATTTTCCAGCACTTGGCCCATAGCCTTGTATGCTATGGCATTTCAAGTGCTCATCTAAATGCTTCTTAAATGTTGTGAGGGTTCCTGCCTCTACCACCTCTTCAGGCAGTGCGTTCCAGATTCCAACCACCCTCTGGGTGAAAATTGTTTTCCCCAAATCCCCTCTAAACCTCCTGCCCCTTTCCTTAAATTTATGCCCCCTGGTTATTGACCCCTCCGCTAAGGGAAAACATTTCTTTCTATCTAACCTATCAATGCCCCTCATAAATTTGTATACCTCAATCATATCTCCCCTCAGTCTTCTCTGCTATAAGGAAAACAACCCTAGCCTTTTCAGTCTCTCTTCATAGCTGAAATGCTCCAGCCCAGGCAACATCCTGGTGAATCTTCTCTGCACCATCTTCCGTGCAATCACATCCTTCCTATAGTGTGGTGCCCAGAACTGTACACAGTACTCCAGCTGTGGCCTAACTAGCATTTTATACAGCTCCATCATAACCTCCCTGCTCTTATATTCTATGCCTTGGCTAATAAAGGCAAGTATCCCATATGCCTTCCTAACCACCTTACCTAACTGTGCCGCTGCCTTCAGTGATCTATCAACGAATACACCAAGGTCCCTCTGACCCTCTACTTCCTAGGGTCCTACCATCCATTGTATTTTCCCTTGCCTTGTTAGTCCTCCCAAAATGCATCACCTCACACTTCTCAGGATTAAATTCCATTTGCCACAGCTCCGCCCATCTTACCAGGCCAACTATATAGTCCTGTAATCTAAGGCTTTCCTCCTCACTGTTTATGACACCACCAATTTTCATGTCATCTGCAAACTTACTGATCATATCTCCTATACTCACATCTAAATCATTAATGTACACTACAAACAGCAAAGGTCCCAGCACCGATCCATGCGGTACACCACTGGTCACAGGCTTCCACTCGTAAAAACTGGTACACTGGTTTTGGGGAGTCAGGAGGTGGGTTACTCACCACAGACTATCTAGCCTCTGACTTGCTCTTGTAGCCACAGTATTTAAATGGCTAGTCCAGTGTCTAGTCAATGGTAAGCTGCAGGATGTTGATGGCGGGGGATTCAGCAATGATAATGCCATTGAATGGCAAGGGGAGGTACTTAGAATCTCTCTTGTTGGAGATGGTCGTTCCCTGTGTTACAACTGAGGCGGGAGGAGTGTACTGTCTTTCTATAGTTCCACTTCTCCAAAGGTCACAACATATATTTAACTGTTTACCTAGTTGCCGATACAGCCATTATATGCTCTATTTTTATTTCAGATTAAAATCCACCAGCCAGGTTTCTTTAATAAACAACAAAATTATTTAATTAATTATAAAACAAGACTGATCCAGTAAAGATGCAAAACAGTAACACATAGATTGAAATATGTAAGTTCCTTTTTAAAATTAGCCACACATACATACACACACACACACACAGGTTAAAGAAAAAATTGAAAACATTTTCTCTGAAGAGATCTTTTTACAAAAAAAGACGAAAAATATTTTGGCCAAATACTTGTTCATTCTTGAAGGAAAAGTAGAAGTCAGGGAATGATATTGGTTTTCCCTTTATTCTGGCATCCCAAATACGCATAGATAGCTATCAATGAGATCTTTTTGGAGCAGTTCTCTTCAGGCGATGTCAAGGATTAGTGTAGCAGGCTTTCCAGGAGGAATGCGGCATCAGGCATTTTAGCTTTCACACATGGATTTTGCAGGGTTTCTTAGAGAGGTGAGGAAAAGATGAGCTGGGTATTTCTCTCAGCAGGTTACAAACCCAACTGACTCAAAACAATATTCCAAAACAAAACCAACTCTTGCCTACCATAAACCTTAACCTGTCACTTCTCTGTAAGCAACTCTCCCTAGTCACCAAGGCTTCTCTTGTTTATTTAGATTAAGATATGTGACATCCAGTAAATGGTTTTAAATAGAAAGCTCAAGTCCTTCCAGTGACTTGTTTTAAAAAAAAACAAAGTCCAGCATCTATGGAATCACTTCAGTCCCAAATGAATCCATCCCCATCATCGTCAACCACGAGTCTTCAAAAAGAAATTAAAAAACAGAAGCACTTTCACAACACCTGTCACTTGTATGACACGAATGTTTCTTGCCACTTATCAGCCCAAGGCTGAATGTTGCCCAGATTTTTCTGCATTTAGCCATAGACTGCTTCATTATATAAACTGTAAGAGTAAGGAAATCTTGCTGCAATTATATAGGGCTTTGGTGAGACCACACCTGGAGTACGGTGTACAGTTTTGGTCTCCCTACCTAAGGAAGGGTCTACTCACCATAGAAGGGGTGCAATGAAGGTTCACTAGATTGATTCCTGGGATGAGAAGTTTGTCCTATGAGGAAAGATTGACTAGAATGGGTCTATATCCTCTGGTCTTTAAAAGAAAGAGAGGTGACCTCACTGAATGTATAAAATTCTTAGAGGGCTTGACAGGGTAGATGCTGAGAGGCTGTTTCCACTGGTTGAAGAGTCTAGAACTATTTGTCCTCATCTCAAGATAAGGGGTTGGCCAATTCTTAATGAGATGAGGAGTTATGAAACTTTGGAGTTCTCTACCCCAGAGATGTGGATGTTCAGACAATGAGTAATGTCAGCTGTGGATCAGTTGGTAGCACTTTTGCCTCTGAAACAGAAAGTTGTGTGTTTAAACCCCACTCCAGGATTTGAACACAAAACAAAGGTTGACAGTGCAATACTGAGGGAGAGCTGCACTGTCGGAGGTGCCATTGTCCAGTTGACATGTTAAACTGAGGCCCGCCTGCCTCTCAGGTGGATGTAAAAGATCCCAGGGCACTATTTTGAAGAAGAACAGGGGAGTTAGCCCTCGTGTCCTGGGCAATATTTATCCCTCAATCAACATCACAGAAACAGATTATCTGGTCATTATCACACTGTGATTTGTAGGAGCTTGATGTGCACAGATTAGCTGTCATGTTTCTTACATTACAGCAGTGACTACACTTCAAAAAGTCCATCATTGGCTGGAAAACACTCTTGAGAGATCTGATGGTCACTGGACACTTTGTTCCAGAAGGCAGTCACACCCAATAGGATAGGGTCTTCTGATTTGGTCCGTGGTCAGGGACAGGAGAATATGACTATGAGTAAGGCAAGTAAGGGGATCAAGAAGGCAGAAGTGGAGGAGCCTCAGCCCTTGCAATTGCGTGACTACACACGCAGGAAATATTCCTGGAACTTGTTCCTGTAATTACTCCATTTCCCTAATTTCATTTGGTTCCTCTATAATTATAAGAGAAACTGATATTTTTGATCTGGCCAAATCATTTCCTAGGAGTAGATCAATTCCCTCTACTGGCAAACTGTGGACAACTCCTACAGTTACCATCCCAGATATTAAGTCACTCTCCAGGCATATTTTATATAAAGATATGGGTATATACTCCCCACCAACTCCATTAACCAAAACTTTTGTGTTCACTGCGCTTCCTGGTGGAAACGTTATATCATTCCCCAGCAAGAGTGTTTGGGTTGCTCCTGTATCCCTCAGTATAATGATAAGTTTTCCTGCCTCACTTAAAGGACATGGGGTTACTTTCCCCTTGCCAAAAATTCATTATAACTTTTGGGGATATTATTCTGTTTTGTATCTGATTTTACAGCTGCCATTAAAGCTATAGCCTGGTCTGCTATACTCTCAGTCAGACTCTTTTCCTCTGCATTAGTTTTGTGTACCCCAACAAGTCCTATGGGTTTACCTCGCAATTTCCAGCATTCTGAACTAAGTTGACCCGTTTTGTGGCAATGATAACACTTCGGCTTGTGAACCTCACTTCTACCCTCAGCACCTTCCTTTCTGGCCTGAGGAGGTGATCCAGGGGTATTCCCAGATGTTCCTTCTTTTCCCGGCTACTTGCCTTCCACTTTCTATCCTTCTCAGGTTTATGGGAGTGACGAACAAAAAGTTTTGGCTGATTCACATGCTCAAAATCATCAGCAATTTCCGCTGCTTGCCTAGCTTTCAAAATTTTCAGGTTATCTCCATGTGTTTTCACTACCAAAGGAATGGAATTTTTCAACTCTTCCAAGAGATGAACTCTCGAAGGTTCTCATATGTGGTTTCCATCTTTAATGACCGTATCCAATGGTCAAAATTAATTTGCTTCACCCTCTCAAATTCTACATATGCCTGCTCAGCCAATCTCCGTAAACTACAAAACTTCTGGCGGTAAGCTTCAGGGACTAACTTATACACAGCAAGAATAGCCTTTTCTGCCATCTCATAATCTGCAGAAGCCTCTTCAGGAAGAATGGTGTAAACTTCATAAGCTTTGCCTACCAACCTGCTTTGCATAAGCAGTATCCAGCTTTGCTTCGGCCATTTCATCAGTTTGGCTATTTTTTCAAAAGATATGAAAAATGCCTCTGCGTGCCTTTCCTCAAACTTCGGAAGAGTTTGTATAAATTTAAACAGCTTTTCGATGGGTCCTGAGCTGAATTCAGATTCTTCCTGACCTGAATTTTCCCTGGAGTCAAAACCATCCCTTTCATCTCTCTTAACCGAAATTCCCTCTCGTTCTCCCTTTCTTCTTTTTCAAGTTCAAGTTTTCTTATTGCTATTTCTTTTTCCTGTCTTTTCAAGTCTTTTCATTTTGAACTGAATCTTAGCCAATTCCACTGCATTATTCATTGACTTACTACCTTCTTGTTCCTCATCATCTTCTCCTTCTAATTCCAGATGTTGGGCTATTGGGTCAATTATCACTGCTTTTGTGGTACCTGATTTCAATTCCAACCCCAATTTTGCCACCAATTCATTGAGTTTATTCTTAACGTTATCAAGTCGCTGAAGGAAACATTCTCCTTTCCCAGAAACTCTGCTGCAACTGCTAATGCCATTCTGATGGTATAGACTGTACCTTGTGATACTAGAATCCTGGTTCCTTCTATTTCTTCGTAATTGGTGTTAGATTTGGATCCAAACAATTGATTTTCCAATTAATATGATCCCAGATGCGAGAGCAATTAATATGATGCCAGGCGCAAGACCCCAATTTATGTGTTATCCCAGAGGTGAGTAATTAATATGATTCCAAACGCAAGCCCCCCAATTAATCTGATTCTGATCCCCGGATAAGCTGCCCAATTAATATGTTATGACCGCGGCAGGAGCAACGCACTGTCAATTCAGTCCCGTCACTCCACAGGTCGCAGCATATTATTGAAAGTTTTCCACCCAATTGGAAAATAGCCAAATTAAACACTCTAGTAACCGTTGGAATAAAACAGACCAAACCAGGTATCTTTAGATAACAACAAATTAATTATTTATTAAAAAGTAAATCTTAAACACTATTAAGTTAAACCTACATCTTAAAGACCTTATAACTTCTTGTTTTAATCTAATTCCCCCATTCACATACATAGGGCTGAATTTTACTGGCAATTCTGGAAGGGAGGAGGCAGGGGGGATACACAGGGGTCTAACTCTGCATTCTTAAAGGGAGGAATGAGGGGGATACACAGGGGTCTAACTCTGCATTCTGGGAGGGGGGGATACACAGGGGTCTAACTCTGCATTCTTAAAGGGAGGAGGGAGGGGGGATACACAGGGGTCGCACTCTGCATTCTGAAATGGGAGGGGTCTGGGATTACTGGAGGGAAAGCTGTGCTGGCATGAAGAGAGGTACCGTGTACCATCCCTCCGTCAACAGTGTACGCTCTGTGTTTGTGAGGGAGCAATGGCATACTAGGCACCCTGTGTGTGGGGAGGGTGCCAGAAAGGGCAGGAGCATGAAGGTTTTATGGATGGTGGGGGCAATCGATTCAGCTGGTAGATCTTGATGTAGTCATGTTGCGTCACTCTGAGTGTTGGCCAAGATGGGCAATGCCATGGCATGCCACATAGTTGAAAGCAGCTGATGTACCCGTCAACACCAATCCATGCCCTTTTAGGAACCTTTGAAAACATGCAGGGTTCAACTTTATTTATTACATGGAAAACGGTATGGCTCATCCTACATTGTGTGATCCTCTGCACGTGAGGATCTGTATGCACCAGAGGCAACAACTACAGGCAGGTGCGATCCACGTAGAGGTCCTCAGTTGTGAACAGCAGCCCCCAAGGGGAGCCCGCCATTACGGTTGCCATGCATCTACAGGCCCCACATGATATGCCATCGGATGTCAGAGCACTAGTGTCAGAGGAGATTGCGCATATAGAGAGGGTGGTGAAATGTCTCTGTGCCCTGCTCAAGGATGACCTGCAGCCCATGGGCTCCGGTGGACATCCCATGCCTTTGTTCCTCATAGTGGCAACGGTTCTTAAGCCTGACACCTTTGCAGCCTTTTAGGGGCCCAAAAAGACCTTTGTGGGGTCACACAGTCAGCAGTGCACCGCTGCATCAGGAAGGTCACCAATGCCTTGCACCGGAGGGCCAGTGAGGATGTTCGCTTCATACAGACTCTCACAGCCAGGCCCAAAGGGCCATTGGTTCTGACACCATTGCCAGAGAACCAAAGGTTGTAATGTTGATAGACTGCACTCATGTGACCATCAGGCCTACTGCCAGGCTACCATCTGCAGACGTCATCATTAAAGGAGCCCTCTCAATCTAGGTGAAGCTGGTATGTGAACACCGCAGATGCTTGCAGCGAATGTGTGACTGCTTCCCAGGCAGCTGCTATGACACCTGGGTGTTGCGCCAGTCCCGGCCGCCATCGCTGTTCACTGAACTGGCTCAGATGGAGGAGTGGCTTCTTGGAGAGAAGGGCTATTCTTTGCAGACATGGTTCCCCACAGTGGTGAGAGACTCCACCACTGCTGCAGAGGAGAGATACAATGCCAGCCACTGAGCCACATGAGCCACCATTGAGCAGGAGATCGGCATGCTGAAAGAATGCCTGTATGGATAGGGTGATGCCCTGTACTACGGGCCAAAAAGGCCAGCTCCTTTCTTTGCTGCTCTGCACAAGTACGTACCCAATAGGGGCCAGGCCTGGCATGATGAGGAGAGACATCAACAGGATTCCTCCTCGGACTATGAGGACGCTGAGGACCTACAATATGAAAGACGCATGGGAGGGCAGATGGCAGCTAGCAGTGAGGCAGGGATGTATGGTAGTGTCTTATCAGACAAAGGCTGTCTGCACCATAGGAACCAACATGAGCTGTGCAAGCCACACATCACCCTCGCTCACCTGCTGTGCACCAGTCCACATCTGCAGCATCCCTGTGTAAACCATTAGAGACAGCAGCTGACTGAGCCAATGTCCATGTCACTGCATCCGTGGAGATGCTCATGAGTAATGGTGGCATGGCAATAATGTTATTGCATACGTTGGCTCTTCTGAAGGGCCAGTGGTGCAAAGGGGTGCGACATTGGCACTACATGCTGGCACACATCATTCCCACAAGTGTTCTACGTTCTTGTTCTAAGTTCTTCCCTTTCTATAACCTCTGCATTACCTGTTACTATTGGGATGGTATTAGTGTCCTCCACCGTGAAAATTGAGGCAAAATACTGATTTAGTGTCTCCGCCATTTCTGTGTCCCCCACTATTAACTCCCCAGTCACATCCTCCAAGGGACCAACATTCACTTTAGCTACTCTCTTCCCTTTTATATACTTACAGAAGCTTTTGCTATCCATTTTTATATTTTGCGCTATTTTTCTTTCATAATTTACCTTTGCTTTTTTTATTACTTTTTTAGTAACCCTTTGTTGATCTTTAAAGGTTTCCCAATCTTCCAGCCTGCCACTGGCCTTTGCAATGTGGTATGCCTTAGTTTTTGTCTTTATGTTATCCATAACTTCCTTGCTTAGCCATGGATGTTTTTTCCCCTTCTGAAAATCTTAAAATTAAGACGAGTAGTTTTCCCCACTTCCCCCCGCCGCCCCGATAATTTTTTTCCTCCTCCCTCCCCACCAGTGACTCACCTCGGAACTCCAACGGAGTTCCGAAGGCGTGCGAGTTGCGGCTGGTTGGCTGTAAAATCGGCGTGGGACTGCCACCAGCAGCATGTCAGGCCATTTGCATGTTACTGTGGCTAATTTCAATATTTTAATCAAGGCCTCGCCACTTGGCAGCAGGGATGCCATACTGAGGCCTCGCCACCACCGTCAATATCCGGCAGGGCCTTCTCGTCGTCGAGGGTCGTGGCAGGCCGTTAGCATTTTAGAGGCCTCCCCACCACAACCCACAGCATCGAGGGGTTGGTAAAATTCAGCCCCGTGAATATCAAAAGCACAGTATGCCAGCAGCTGCACTTCTGTTACCGAGGCGACAGCAGGAGAGAGAGGTCACATGGTATAATGTTTCCACTTAATTGTGTGTAAAACTGGCAAAAGCTGGCTGAAACCAGACCTTACAGCGAAGTGCAAAGCATTAAGGTAGATCAGTCCCCAGGGCCTGATGGGATCTACCCCAGAATACTGAGGGAGAAAAGGGAAGAAATTGCTGGGGCCTTGACAGAAATCTTTGCATCCTCATTGGCTACAGGTGAGGTCCCAGAAGACTGGAGAATAGCCAATGTTGTTCCTTTGTTTAAGAAGGGTAGCAAGGATAATCCAGGAAATTATAGGCCAGTGAGCCTTACGTCAGTGGTAGGGCAATTATTAGAGAGGATTCTTCGGGACAGGATTTGCTCCCATTTGGAAACAAACGGACTTATTAGCAAGAGGCAGCATGGATTTGTGAAGGGGAGGTCGTGTCTCACTAATTTGATTGAGTTTTTTGAGGAAGTGACGAAGATGATTGATGAAGGAAGGGCAGTGGATGTTATCTATATGGACTTCAGTAAAGCCTTTGACAAGGTCCCTCATGGCAGACTGATACAAAAGGTGAAGTCACACAGGATCAGAGGGGAGCTGGCAAGATGGATACAGAACTGGCTCGGTCATAGAAGACAGAGGGTAGCAGTGGAAGGGTGCTTTTCTGAATGGAGGGATGTGATTAGTGGTGTTCCGCAGGGATCAGTGCTGGGACCTTTGCTGTTTGTAGTATATATAAATGATTTGGAGGAAAATGTAGCTGATCTGATTAGTAGGTTTGCGGACAACACAAAGGTTGGTGGAGTTGCTGACAGTGATGAGGATTGTCAGAGGATACAGCAGGATATAGATCGGTTGGAGACTTGGGCGGAGAAATGGCAGATGGAGTTTAATCCGGACAAATGTGAGGTAATGCATTTTGGAAGGTCTAATGCAGGTGGGAAGTATACAGTAAATGGCAGAACCCTTAGGACTTTTGACAGGCAGAGAGATCTGGGCGTACAAGTCCACAGGTCACTGAAAGTGGCAATGCAGGTGGATAAGGTAGTCAAGAAGGCATACGGCATGCTTGCCTTCATCGGTCGGGACATAGAGTATAAAAATTGGCAAGTCATGCTGCAGCTGTACAGAACTTTAGTTAGGCCCCACTTAGAATATTGCGTGCAACTCTGGTCACCACACTACCAGAAGGACGTGGAGGCTTTGGAGAAGGTACAGAGGAGGTTTATCAGGATGTTGCCTGGTCTGGAAAACATTAGCTATGAGGAGAGGTTGGATAGACTCGGATTGTTTTCACTGGAACGGCGGAGGTGGAGGGGTGACATGATCGAGGTTTACAAAATTATAAGCAGCATGGACAGGGTGGAAGAGTCAGTTACTAGGGGACATAGGTTTAAGGTGAGAGGGGCAAAGTTTAGAGGGGATGTGCGAGGCAAGTTCTTTACACAGAGGGTGGTGAGTGCCTGGAACTTGTTGCCGGGGGAGGTGATGGAAGCAGGTACCATAGAGACGTTTAGGAGGCATCTTGACAAATACATGAATAGGATGGGAATAGAGGGATACGGACCCCGGAAGTGCAGAAGGTTTTAGTTTAGGCAGGCGTCAAGATCGGCGCAGGCTTGGAGGGCCGAATGGCCTGTTCCTGTGCTGTACTGTTCTTTGTTCTTTGTTGTCCTTCGTACTGAAAAGAAAGGAGCTGTTTTATTCTCTCAGCAAAAATTCTACAGGAAGCAACAGGGCCAAATTAATTGCCTAAAGAAGAAATGCCTTTTTTCAAGAAAACGCTTGTATTGCTGAAGGAACTGTTGATACTTACTGCATCCGAAGAGTTGAACACCTAATAAGAATCGGCTACTGCATCAAATCCATGTGAATTCTTCGAGTGGCCTTTGACTATTTCCACATTGGAATACCTCATCCCCCAGGAATGTAATCCACAAAGCCTTACTTGTTTTATTTATTCTTAAGAGACAGCTAATTTAAAAAAAACACTTTTAAAAAAAAAGGTTAACTACTGTTATTTTTGAGTGTATGGGCTGAATTTTATTTGGGCACCACTGTCCGCGGCGGCGCCCTTTGAACTCGGTGGCGTGCCCGCATTCACCGGCCGCTGCCAAGCCCCTGCGACGTTAATCGCAGGGGCTCATTAAAATCACAGCGCCAAGCCGCCCTCCCTTTATTATGTGGGGAGAGACGGGACATTCGGCAGGGTGAGAAAGTCTTTGACAGTTGTGCAGCAGTTGCTGGGGCCCTATTTTAAGCACCCCAGCACCTGCCTCCTGACAGCTGTCAAAGAATACTTACCTGACTGCTGAAGAGTGGGGCTGCTGTCAATCTGGCAGCAAAGCAGCAAGTGCTGCAGAAATCCAGCAGGTCAGGCAGCATCCGTGGAGAGAGAAGCAGAGTTAACGTGTCCAGGTTCACAGACCTGAAAGTTAACTCTGCTTCTCTTTCCACAGATGCTGCCTGACCTGCTGAGTGACCCCAGCACTTTCCGCTTTGCTGCCACATACTTACCCTGCTATGTCCCAGTGTCCTGTGAGGTTGAGATCCTCTTCTCCCACTCAAGTGTAACATTCCTTCTTGTAGGCGTGCCGCACCTGGGTGAATAATCTTAATTTCACACATTCCAGGACGTGAGACTTAAATACACCATAAAAGGTATTCCAGAAGTTTACAGAGAACACACTGACACAAATGGGAATGCACGGATGTCACAGCAATGTAAATACGTCTTTCGCTAAATGTGGGTGGAAGTCCCGCCTCGGGACAATTAAAGCCCAGGGATCCGTAAAATACAGGACGGATCCCCGAGCTGGGCAGAAGCGGGTTCCCGTCCGCCTAAGGTAAAATTCAGCCCGATGGATCCATTGGTTATAATATTCCAAAATTCCCCAGATGCGGGAAAGGTTCCAGTGGATTGGAAAAATGCTAATATAATGCCCTTATTCAAAAAGGGAGGGAGGCAGAAAGTAGGAAACTACAAACCAGTTAGTTTAACATCTGTCATTGGGAAATTGTTAGAATCCATTATTAAGGAAGTAATAACAGGACATTTAGAAAGTCAAAACGCAATCCATCAGAGTCAGCATGGTTTTATGAAGGTTAAATCGTGTTTGACTAATTTGCTAGAGTTCTTCGAAGATGTAACAAGTAAAGTGGATAATGGGGATCCTGTAGATGTAGTATATCTGGACTTCCAGAAGGCATTTGATAAGATGCCGCACAAAAGGTTAATACACAAGGTAAGATCACATGGAGTTAGGGGCAATTTATTAGCTTGGATAGAGGATTGGCTAACCAACAGAAAACAGAGAGCCGGGATAAATAGGTCCTTTTCTGGTTGGCAAGGTGTAACTAGTGGGGTGCCACAGGGTTCGGTCCTCGGGCCCCAACTATTTACAATCTATATTAATGACTTGGATGGAGGGGTAGAAGGTACTATAGCCAAATTTGCAGATGACACTAAAATAGGTGGGTTAGTAAGTTGCAATAAAGAAATAAGAAATTTACAAATGGATAGGTTAGGTGAATGGGCCAAAATTTGGCAGATGGAGTTTAACGTGGGATAAGTGTGAAGTTATCCATTTTAGTCAGAAGAATAGCAAGGCAAATTATTATCTAAATGGAGAGAAACTTCAGAGTGCTTTGGTGCAGAGGGATCTAGGTGTCCTTGTACATGAATCATAGAAAACTCGTATGCAGGTGCAGCAGGTAATAAGGAAGGCAAATGGAATTTTGGCATTTATTGTTCAAGGAATAGAGTATAAAAGTAGGGAAGTGTTGCTGCAACTGTACAAGGCATTAGTGAGACCGCACCTGGAGTACTGCGTACAGTTTTGGTCCCATGCTTGAGGAGGGATATAGTTGCATTGGAGGCAGTTCAGAGGAGGTTCACTAGATTGATTCCAGAGATGAGGAATTTGTCTTATGAAGAGAGATTGAGCAGTTTAGGCCTTTACTCCCTAGAGTTTAGAAGAATGAGGGGAGATCTATTTGAGGTATATAAGATGATTAAGGGGATTGGCAAAGTAGAGGTAGAGAGGATGTTTCCTTTGGTGGGGGATTCTAGAATGAGAGGTCATAGTTTTAGGATAAGGGGTAGCAGATTTAAAACAGGGATGAGGAGAAATTACTTCTCTCAAAGGGTCGTGAGTCTGCGGAATTCACTACCCCAGAGTGCGGTGGATGCCAGGACATTGAGTAAATTTAAGGAGGGGATAGACAGATTTTTAATTAGTAATGGGTTGTAGGGTTATGGAGAATGGGCAGGAAAGTCGAGTTGAGGCCGAGATGAGATCAGCCATGATTATATTGAATGGCGGAGCAGGCTCGAGGGGCTGAATTGCCTACTCCTGCTCCTAGTTCTTGTGTTGTGGGGATGGTGGGAAGAGGTTAAGGGTCAAAGATACTGAACTTCGGGGGGGAAAGGTTCAGAATTTCAAAAAGTATTATTGGGGGATAGGTCAATTTATGTTTTTAGGACTCAGTGGGGGTGGGATAGGGGATTCAATGTTACATTAAACGTTTATTAACGTTTTTAAGCTCACCGGCACCTCTAAATGTTTAAATATATCCTGCAGGGCTTGAAGCCCTTTAAAGATGGTGCCAGACGCTGTTGCCGGGGGCGCAGTGGCCGCCCCCTCTACGTCATTGGGGGCGGATGCTCTGACCCCTCCATTTAAATCAGCCCCTGCGTATAATATCGCAGGGGCTGTGTGGCGGCACTTCCATGTCGGAAAGCTGCCGCCTTCACAGCGTGCTGCCACAGAGCACGCTGCGCTAATAAAATTCAGCCCCAGAACTTTCTCTCCCTTAAAGGTGCATTGTTTTTAACAGAATCTTAAAGGCACACACAGTTTTTAATCCAAGGAGAAAAATAATACAAGTCTGTGACAATATATAAACACAGAAGGAGGCCATTTGGCCCTTTGTGCCTGTGCTGGATCTTTGTAGAACTATTCAATTAACTCCACTCCCCTGCTCTCCCTCCATAGCCCTGTAATTTTTTTCCCTTCAGTATTTACACAATTCTCTTTTGAAGGATACTATTGAAACTGCTCCCACCACCGTTTCAGGTAGTACATTCCAGGTCAGAACAACTTGCTGCATAAAAAGATGTTTCCACATGTTGCCTCTGGTCCACATGAACCATGGGTATCATTCACCTTTGAGAACAAGCTATTCAAGATACACTAGGTTGCTCTGCATGTATGGCAACTTGGAGATTAACTAAGAGATTAGTGTGCAAAATTAAAGCATATGGTATTGGGAATAAGGTACTGACATGGATGGAGAACTGGTTGGCAGACAGGAAACAAAGAGTAGGAATAAACGGGTATTTTTCCGAGTGGCAGGCAGTGACTAGTGGGGTAACACAGGGATCAGTGCTAGCACCCCAGCTATTCACAATATATATTAATGATATAGATGGGGGAATTAAATGTAATATATCCAAGTTTGCAGATGACACAAAGCTGGTTGGGAGTGTGTGCTATGAGGAGGATGCAGAGAAGCTCCAGTGTGATTTGGACAGGTTGCGTGAGTGGGCAAATACATGGCAGCTGCAATATAATGTGGATAAATGTGAGGTTATCGACTTTGGTGGCAAAAACAGAAAGGCAGATTATTATCTGAACGGCGATAGATTGGGAAAGGGGGAGGTGCAGTGAGACCTGGATGTCCTTGTGCACCAGTCGCTGAAGGTAAGCATGCAGATGCAGCAAGCAGTTAAGAAGGCAAATGGTATGTTGGCCAGGACCAGGGGTCACAGTCTAAGGATAAGGGGTAAGCCATTTAGGACTGAGATGAGGAGGGATTTCTTCACCCAGAGAGTGGTGAACCTGTGGAATTCTATACCACAGAAAGCAGTTGAGGCCAAGTCATTAAATATATTCAATAAAGAGTTAGATATAGTTCTTAGGGCTAAAGGAATCAAGGGATACGGGGAGAAAGCGGGAACAGGGCACTGAGTTTGGACGATCATCCATGATCGTATTGAATGGCGGTGCAGGCTCGAAGGGCCAAATGGCCTACTCCTGCTCCTGTTTTTTATGTTTCTTTGTTTCTATGTCGATGTTCTACTTGCAGGTGGGCACTGATCTGTACCGCAACTCCATTTATCTGCCTTTTTTCCATCACCTTTGACATCGTTAACAAAGCGAAATCTAACATTCTCAATCTTGAAAGCTCCAATTGTGCTGGCAATGACACCAGCTTGTTTCATTAATTTTAATTTTAAATGTTAAGAAAGTAATGCAATTGGAACTTAATGGAATATTTCATGTTATACGGGGCAGCATCATCCTTAAATACAATTGTGACAGGCTGATATTTCAACAGTGAATATCACTGAATACCACTATTAGCCTCTTTTCTGTGTACCATTCCGTATCCTGTTCCTCTTATTAACAGCTTATTAACATGTGACCCACTAATGCCAAAAATTCAAAACTTGTACTCTGCTCACTTAATTATAATCTGCATCATGAATTGCCCCTTGTGATCCACTTTCCCACCTAATCATTGTGCCAGCATTAATGGATGGGCTCTGGCGTATATGACGTGACTTAACGGCAATATTTATATCCATCTTAAAATTTACCATGGTGCCGTTTATCTTTAGGTCTGTCTATGTCATCAAATCTAAGGAAGAATAATTCTTGATCATATAATTTATCTCCAGTGATTAGTGTTTTAACAACCTTGGGTAAAACAGATTATTTTTAGATGTCTCAGTTTATTAAATTCCTCGTGTTCTTGATTATATGCAGACAGTTACGTTCTTGACTGTGTCTGCAAATATACTGTGTAGGCAGCCCAGATACTTGTTGGCTTGGCAGTGCTTTATGATGATACTTGTTCCATATCTTTCCATTCTCATATCTTTTATGCAAACTTTTCTAGGACTTCAGCTGTAGCCTAGCATTTTATTAACGTTTGATGTGCTCTTTGGATAGCTAGACTTTGTGTTTGCACTAATTTGGTGTAGAAGAAGCAGCTCTTTGATAAATCAAGTTACATTTTGAAACAAAGTATTCAGCACAATTTTTGCATATACATATATTTTTCTTTCGATCCTCTAATTCAAATGGGAGAAGGTGTGTAAATCTGCTTTACATTTTGCCTGCAGTGTCAACCTCAGCTCACTGATAGCATTTTCACCTCCAACTCAGAGGTCATGGGTTTTAGCCCCAATTAGCAACTTGAACACATAATCCAGGTTGGTGATTCAGTGCAATACTGACTGAGTGTGACACTGTCGGCAGTGACATCTTTTGGATGCGACTTTAAACTGAAGCTACGTTTGCCCACTTAGGTAGACATAGGCGATCGTATGGCACTATTTAGAGATAAACAGTTTTCTCCAGTGACCTGGCCAAACATTGATTCTTCAAGAACACCATCAAAACAGATTAACTAGTGATTAATCTCATTACTGTATGTGGGAGCTTAAGAACGTAAGAATTTAAGAAATAGGAACAGGAGTAGGTAATATGGCCCCACGAGCCTGGTCCCCCATTCAGTGAAATCATGGCTGATCTGCTACATCAGCTACACCTTCCCATATTATCCCATATCCTTTTAATTCCCTTCATATTCAAAAATCTATTGATCTCTAACTTAAAAATACTCAATGACTAAGCATCCACAATTCTCTGCAGCCGAGAATTCCAGAGGACACAACCCTTTAAGTGAAGAAATTTGTCCTCATTTCAGACCTAATTAGTTTAGCCCTTATTCTGAGACTGTGACACTCTAGTTTTAGACTCCCCAGCCAGGGGGAACATCCTGTCAGCATCTATCATATCAAACCAGACAAGAAGTTTATATGTTTCAAAGAGATCACCTCTCATTCTTCTAAACCTAGGAAATATAGGCCTCGTCTACTCAATCATTCCTCGTAGGGCAATCTCCTCATCCCAGGAAACAGTCTGGTGCACCTTTACTGCCCTCCCTCGAAGGCAAGCATATCCCTCCTTAGTTAAGGAGACCAAAACAGTACACAGTACTCCAGGTGTGGTTAACCAAGGTCCTATACAATTACAGTAAGACTTCTTTACTCTTATATTTCAATACCTTTGGAATGAAGGCTGACATACCATTTGGGTTCCAAATTGCTTGCTGTACCAACTTGTTAAGTTTCTGTGATTCATATACAAAGACACCCAGATTCCTCTGAATACCAACATTTTCTCCCTCACCATTTAAAAATATTCTCCTTTTCTATTTTCTCTATCAAAGTGGATAATTCGCATTTCTCCACACTTTATTTCATTTGCCACATTCTTGCCCACTCACTTAACCTATCTAAATCCTTCTTTGTGTCCTCTTCACAGCTTACTTTCCCACCTAACTTTGTATTGTCAGCAAATTTGGATACATTACACTGGGTCCCCTCAACTAAGTCATTGATGTAAATGATAAATAGCTGAGGCCCAAGCACTGATGCTTGCAGTACCCCACTAGTTACAATGTGCCAATCCAAAAAATGACCTATTAATTCTTACTCTCTGTTTTCTGCCCATTAACCAATCCTCAATCCATGATATAAACCCTATGCAATTTTGTGTAATAAACTCATATGTGCTTGAGTGCTTTTTGAAAATCCAAATACACTACCTCCACTCATTCCCCCTTATCCACCCAACAAGTTACATCTCAGAAGCTCTTAACAGATTTGCCAAAGCTTTCTGAATTTTTCGTAAACCTGCCCAATCATATTATGATTTTCTGTTATCACATCCATAATAGTAGATTCCAGCATTTTCCCTACTGCTGATTCAGGCTAACTGACTTGTAGTTCCCTGTTTCCTCTCCCTTCTTTCTTGAATAGCAGAGTTATGTTTGCTACCTTCTAATCTATGGTGACCATTCTAAAATCTGGCGAATTTTGGAAGATCAAACCAATGCGTCAATTATCTCTGTAGCCACCTCTTTTAAAACCCTGGGATGTAGGTCATTATTTTCAGGGGATTTGCTGGCTTTTAGTCCCATTAATTTCTCCAGTACTATTTCTTTACTAATACTGATCCTTAAGTCCCTTATTTTCACTAGACCCTTGGTTCCCCATTACTTCCAGAATGTTTTCTCATGTCTTCTAGCATGAGGACAGATAAAAGTTTTTTATTTAACGTCTCTGACGCTTCCTTAATCCTCATTGTAATTTCCCCTGTCTCTGCCTCTTAGGGGCCCACATTTTACACACTCTAATCTACTCCTAGTTACATACCTATGGAAGCTTTTACAGAATGTTATTACGACCAGGTGAGAAAGGGGTCTAGGGGTTCCCTTTCAGCCTTTTCCTGGTCTGACCGTAACAGGGTTTAATTTTTAAAACACCGGGGTCTTAGCTTCCCCTCAGTGAATCCTTGGTCACTGCTGTCCAATTGTAAGGCAAAGAAATCAACCAGACAGGTTTTCTTAGATTTAAACAAGAAAGGTGTAAGTTTATTAACCTTAAAACGCTAATTCGGTTAAAACGACCACGAAGACGCGACACAACCATGCTGGCATGTATACGCGATAAACAAGTTTGAAGCAATAACTGGGGTTTATTTACTGTCCTTTGAGTTCAATGTAGAGTCATTGATTGCAATTAAATCCTGCTGTTTCGTTGAGGCCCAGTGCATGCTTTCAAACTTGTTTCGATGTAGTAGTCTTCTCTCTTGAGGTTTAAGTGGCTTCGGTAGATCTGGAAATTCTTGAGAGAGAGTGAGCCAGGGAGAGAGACCTTCCTTCTCTATGGTCTTCCAAGCAGACACAGTCTTCAAACTGTCCTTTCAGCACAATTCAAAAACCCTGGGCCAGCAGGTTAGTCATGTGACTAGTTGTTTTTTAACAAACTCTCCTGTGTTTTTGTGGATTCCTTTCATTTCAGCAGACACCGACAGTTGGGGGGAAGGGAGGGCTGGTGGGAAATGGAATGCTGGCTTGTTCTACCTTCAATGTCTGGTGATCAAAATCCATTTGCGTTAATTGGATCAGGGAGCAGTTCCATTGTCTTTTCCTAGGTAACTGTCCCTGAGCATGCAAATTTTTCTAGCCACTACTGATCTCTTTAAACACGTCATCTCTTCATTCCAGCAACAGTTTAAAATTAATGTTTCTAATGATGAAATTAATATGCCCCATTCGTGGCAGGTGGGGTCTTCATTGCAATGTCTTTAACTAGTTTACTTTCTTATCCTATTTTCTTCTTCTTTATCAGTTTCTTTGTCATCCTTTTCTGAATTTTAAAATCCTCCCAATCCTCAGGCTTTCTACTCTTTTTGGCAGCATTGTAAACCTCTTCCTTTAACTTCTATCTTGAACTTTTCTTGTTACCCACAGTTGGATCACTTTTCCTGTGGGAGTTTTTATCCCTTAAGGGAATGTATAATCATTGCAAATTTGGAATTAATTCTTTAAATGTTTGCCATTGCCTATCTACCATCATACCTTTTAAACTAGTTTCCAATCTATCTTTGCCAATTTGCCCCGCATACCTACATAATTTGGTTTATTCAGATATAAGACCATAGTTTCGGACTGAACTAAATCACTTTTAAACTCAATATAAAATTGTATCAAATTATGATCACTCTTCTCCAGGGAGTCCTTTACTACCCGGTTATTAATTAACCCTGTCTCATCTAAAATAACCTGTTCCCTAGTTGGTTTCTCGACATATTGATCTAGAAAACTATCTTGTATACATTCTATGAACTGGTCCTCCATACTATTACTGCAAATTTGGTTTGCCCAGTTAATATGAATATTAAAGACCTCATGATTACTGTATTACCCTTGTTACATGCACCTCTAATTTCCTGATTTCTACTCTGCCTGCCTCTACAACTACTGTTAGATTTAGATTTATTTAGATTTAGAGATGCAGCACTGAAACAGGCCCTTCGGCCCACTGAGTCTGTGCCGACCATCAACCACCCATTTATACTAATCCTACACTAATCCCATATTCCTACCACATCCCCACCTGTCCCTATATTTCCCTACCACCTACCTATACTAGGGGCAATTTATAATGGCTAATTTACCTATCAACCTGCAAGTCTTTGGCATGTGGGAGGAAACCGGAGCACCCGGAGGAAACCCACGCAGACACAGGGAGAACTTGCAAACTCCACACAGGCAGTACCCAGAATTGAACCCGGGTTGCTGGAGCTGTGAGGCTGCGGTGCTAACCACTGCGCCACTGTGCCGCCCACTGGTGTTTTTCAGCCCATGTTGTTTCTTCGCTCCACCCAAACTGATTCTCAAACACCATCATCAAAAAAGCAGATTATCTGGTCATTTATCTCACTGCTGTTTGTGGAATCTTGCGATTGACTGCTGCCTTTGTCTGCATTGCAACAGTGACTGTACTTCATTGGCATTGAAGAACTTGGGAGATCCTGAATTGATGAACGACACAGGGGGGAATTTTATGCTCTCCCCTGCGTCGGGTTTGGAGGCGGGGAGAGCATATATTCAGGCGGGATGGTGGCAGGGGAACCCCACCATCTTCCCACCTCCATCCAATTGTCCAGGGCTGGAAGGCCTATGAATGGCCATCCCACCCCTCCACCAATTGAGGCCCTTAAGTGGGCAGTTAATGCCTAATTAAGGGCCTTATCCTGCCACCGCCGGAATTAGCCAAGTAGCTGAGTTAAAAGGCACTTAGTGCCTGAAAGAGGGACCCAGCATCAGGCAGAGGGGCCTGCTGAGAGCTACCCCCTGCCCTTGCTGCCGAATCCCCTACCCCCTCCCTGTCCACAACCCCCACCCACGAAACCCCTCCAGCTGTGACTTAGCTGTGGCCTGGGTCCAGCGCCTCCAGTGAGTTGAGTACCGGCAGTCTCTGATTGGCCGACAGCTCTCAGCAGGCAGAACTACCATCGCTGGCGTCCGTGATCCTGGAGAAGGCCCCCGCTGTCCACTTAAGTGCTTAATTGGCACCTGATTTGATGTGCTTTCCCCAGAGGAGGCAACATGGGGCTTTTGTCAGCGCTTTTACCGATGGTCAAGACCTCCATTGCTAAGACAAAATCCTGGCCTCTATATCAGATAGTTATCCAGATAATTATCCAGCTCGTTCTTAAAGTCTTAATTGACACTGCATGAACTCCTTCACTAGTGTTACGACCTCAGGTAGATCATTAACCTAAAAAAAGAACGAGATGAACCCCCAGACTAATTTAACGAATTACACAAGATGATTTCACATTTTAAGACTTAAAATAACAACTAAACTAAAAGAAATCTCCAATTAACTGAATAGTACTTTGGAAGTAGCTGGAACCCCAAATTACAAATGAAGGTATTTTCTTTACTTATTGAAACACTTGAAAACCTCACACCACACTTATACGTTACACAGTCCTTTTTGATGATGATTTCCTTTGTGGTTAACAGTCCCAAACTCCTCCCAGCTGCAATGGGTTGGATCTCGCAGACTATTCATAATCAACATTCTCTCCGCTCACTTCTCCGAGCACTTCCGACTTGGACATCCATGAAAAATGTGATTTCCGGTGATCCTGTGGGACGTTTACTCCTCCGCAAGCTTCGACTCGCAAAACAGGTTCAAGTCTTCACAGCTTTTTGCTGTATATCTTTAGAGAACAGGTGTTCACTCTCTCTGTTTTAATGAAAGGTCATCAACCTGACACGTTGGGCTAGGTTTTGTAGTCCCACCTCCGGGAGCAGTGGCAGGCACAGAACATGGTGGCCATCCCGTACATGACCCATGTGGCTGTGGCTCCGCGATTATGCGGCAGGCGGACACTGACCATAATGACGGCAGCTGCCACCCCCCAATTATGTGGCGGGGGCAGCATATGCAACACCGTGAACGGCGTGATCTGATGCAGGAGCAGGTGTTGACGCCATCTTTAAAAGGCTGCCAGCCCTGCAAATCAACATAATGCGGAGTTGCCCTCTTCTCCCTGCATAAAATAATGCAGAGCTGGCCCTTCCCTGCCTCGGTGGCGCCAGCTTCTCATGGACCGGAACGTGAAGGCGTGTGAATGCCGCATGTTGAGCTCAAGATTGGGTACGGATGGTAAGAGCTCGGTGACTTGCATTCAAATGGATTGAAAGAGATACTTACCATATTTAAAGTAGGGTCCTGTCCCAGAGCGGTGGAGGTGCCACCACAGAGCTTTGCCGCCCCCAGGAAGGTCGGAACTGGCAATCCCGGCGTTGGGTTTCGTGGTGGCTCTGATTCTCTGCGCCCACCCCCCCACCACCCCCCCCGCGCCCCCACCATGAAACCTGACATTGCCTGCTTAGTATTTCCAGCACTTTCTGTTTTTGTTTCAGATTGCCAGCATCGCAGTATTTTCTTTGGAACCATTATAACTGTTTTTCTTGGTGATGTTGGTTGAAGGAGTCGTGTCACCCAGGACACCAGATCTGCTTCAAATATTGCTTGCAACGTTTATTGTATACCTGAATCGTACATCTTGGTTTGCCATCTTTTCCAGGAGGCAGCATCACCAGCAGTACAGCACTGCCTCGGTGTGGCACTGGATGGTCAACTGAGGTTGTGAGGAACACATAAACCTTGGTGCTTCAGAACACAGTTGTGCTTTCTGTTGAAGTGGAAAGGAATCGCAGCAAATCTAGAAGCTGCTAGTACCTGCGCCTTTTAAGGTGATTTTTTTTTTGTCCTGTGCTGGCTGACAGGGTAATCAGAAAGAAACAGATTGGTTTTCTGTCTCATGATCACGTCTAGGGAAGGCTGTGGCTTTATACAAGACTGCAGAGTGTCATAAGCCTCTGGGGAGACCACTTTCATTGTATGTTGTGCTAGGCCTTTTGATCAAGTGCATCGTGCAGCCCTGATGAAGAAACATGAAGCTATGTGAGTACAAAGCCAAATCTCAGGACTTATCTAGGTTTTGTGGTCCAGTTCCAAGGAAGGTGAGATAGTTGCTGAATGTGTCTCTTTTATAAGAGGAGTAAGGCAAAATTGTCCACTGCCAGCCATCCAATTCCATGGCTTTATCGATGATGTGCCACATGGCATTGTAAGGGACACCTCCTGGATGCCTCAGTTCTGGGTACGTCTGAAAGGATTGCAGGGCTTCTTTTTGCAGATGATAATGGTTGTAGCTACTCCTGCTCTACCAGTGTAACTTCGGCAGGAGTGTGACGCAAACACCTTCAAGGAAATTCCCGACCATAGTAATGTTGGTGAACAAATCCAAGAGTCTAGTGTGCTCTATTCACCATCAAATTCAGCTTAGAAGCCAGAATTACAATAGATTCTGAGATAAAAGAAAGACGTACATTTATATAGCGCCTTTCACGACCATAGGAAGTTCCAAAGCGTTTCACAGCCAATGAAATCCTTTTGAAGTGTAGTCGCAGTTGTAATGTAGGGAATACGGCAGCTAATTTACACACAGCAAGCTCCCACAAACAACAATGTGATAATGACCAGATAATCTGTTTTTGTGATGTTGATTGATGGATAAATATTGGCCACGTCACTGGGGATATCTCCCCTGCACTTATTTGAAGTAGTGCCTTGGGACCTTTTACATCCACCTGAGAGGGCAGATGGAATCCCAGTTTCATGTGTCACCGGAAAGGCCACACCTCCAACAACACAGCACTCTCTCAGTACTGTACTGGAATGTCAACTTTGATTTTTGTGCTCCAGTCCTGGAGCGGACTTGAATCCACAACATTCTGACTCAGAGGTGAAAGTGCTACCAACTGAATATTGGAAATTGAACCAAGAATGTGCCTTAAATGAACATTTCCTCGGTGGTTATTTCCCCAAACCTTCGGTGCTTAGATTCTTTTTGGTAATTTCGAAAACCAGCACTGAGGGGGAAGAAACATAAAGGTTTAATAAAGTATTGGCTATACTTGCAACTTAAATTGCAACAAGCTCATGTTCGCTTCACTCTCAGTGTAACTACTTGTTTATCACATGCCTTTGCCAAGTCCATTGGTTTTTGGTTTTCACAGTAAAACAAACAAAATTGTAAATCTAATCCCCAAAAAAATGGTAAAAGTCCTGAAATACCATTGTGGCAAAAGACTATTGACTTCTTCAGTGACCTTAAAGAATTGACCTTGGTTGTAGGTCTATTTTTAGGGATGTTTCTGAGCTGTAGTTTTTTTAAATTGCTGTGTTGACGCTGTTCATCAGCTTTTGCATGTGCAGGGTCACAGTATGCAATCAGTAGCAGGGGCCCTGGCTGATGTTATTCTCTTGGCACTCCAAGGCCACCAAGACGAATTGTAGTGCCCCTCTGGGAGTACTGAGTATAGTATCTGGAACCCTGGTGTGTGTGGCTCGGTGCCTAAGTTCTGGGAAGTGCCCATTTTATTTTGCCCGTCCACTGAGAACCAGTTTTCCTCTACATAGTGTTACGACCAGAGGAGAAGGGGTCTAGGAGTTCTCAGCCTTTGCCTGGTTTAACCGTAACAGGGTTTAATTTTAAAAACACTGTTTTTAGCTCCCTCTCAGTGAATCCTTGTTCACTGCTATCCAATTGCAAGGCAAAGAAATCAAACAGGTTTTCTTAGATTTAAACAAGAAAGGTGGAAGTTTATTCATTTTAAACTCTAAATCAGTTAACGACTACAAATATGCGCCAAGACCATGCTAGCATACATATGTGATAAACATACACACAGATGGAGACAGAAAAAGTAGAAAGAATAAAAGGGAAAAGTTTGAGGCAATACCTGGTAGTTATTTACAGTCCTTTGAGTTCAATGTGGAGTCTTTGGTTGCCAGTAAATCTTGCTGTTCATTTAGGTCCAGTTCACGCTTTAACTTGTTTCGATGTAGGAGTCTTTTCTCTCTTGATGTTTACGTGTCTTCAGTGCATGCAGAGGCCTATGAGAAAGTGACAGAGAGCCAGCCAGGAGAAAGGCTGTCTTGTTCCAGGTTCAGTTACAATCTGTAGTCTGAATTCAAACTGTCCTGTGTCTAGTTCAAAAAGCCTGGTCCAGCTGGTTAGTCATGTAACCAGCTGGCTTAACCACTCCTGTGTTTGTGGATTCCAAAGCTCTCGGTGGGGGGGTGTAGTGTTGTCTCTCACCCTGACAAGATGTAGATCACCATTGCCCAGCCCAATCTCTGTTAATTGAATCAGTGAGCAACTCTTTTGTCTCTCCAAGCACTGTCTCTCAGTATGCAAATGTCCTCCAGCCAAGTGTCTGGTGATCTCTTGTAAAACAAGTCATTTCTTCACTCCAGCAACAGTTTAAAATTAATGTTCATATGACAAAATTAATATGCCTCATTCTTGGCAGGTGGGGGTCTTCATTTAATGGGAAGTGGCCATTTTATTTTGCCTAGCCACTGAGAACCAGTTTTCCTCGACACAGCAATTCCCTTTGTGCCGAATTCTGAAGGAAGAGCCTGCTTCCCATTGTTTGAATCATATTTGACCTGAGGTGACTTTAATTTAGTTCGTGACAGCTAAGATCATTTGATGCAGCAGATGTAATTTTTATTGTCAGGCTTTGAATGTTTGGTTCAAAATCTGCTGGCCTAATATTGACACTTGACTGACTGTCGACAGATGGTGCCATAAATCAGAAAACTATTGGACAAGTATTTTTTCCAGGTTTAATTTCCTCCGTGTGCGAGTTTTAGCACAGGTAGGAATTTAATGTAAACACCATTTCTTAATGCAGTATTTGTCATTTTCCTGTCTGTTGTATTTTAATTTGTATGATTTTGTTATTGTAACGCATGCCATTAACCTGCCAGGAACTCTGTGTTCCTCCAACTCAGGTTTCTTGTGCATCCCCACTTCCTTCAACCCATGCCTTCTGCCACATAGGTCCTAAACTCTGGAATTCCCTTCCCTAAACCTGTCCGCCTCTCCACCTCTCTCTTTCTTTCCAACATTCCTTAAAACCTACATGTTTGACCGAGTGTCTGGTCATCTGTTCTAATATCGCCTTCTTTGGACTGGTGTCAATTTTTGGCTGATTTGTTCCTGTGAAGCACCTTGGGGTGTTTTACTACATTAAAAGAACTATATAAATGCAAGTTGTTGTTGTTTTTCTTAAACTATCTCAAAGAGGAAATTAAGCACTCGTCCCATGATATTTTCAAACCCAGCGAACCTGAGGGGTGTGAAAGGGGAGGTGGAGAGGTGAGGGGTTGGAGGGAGGGGGGTGCAGGTGTGGATTGGTAACAGCACCAGATGATGAACTCGAATGGTTGCAGAGTATGAGTTGAACCAATTTCAGACATTTTGGGATTTTATCCAGGCGACGGAGGTCTCGACATCCGGAAAAAGCAATGCCGAGTAATCCATGCCTCTTCTGTGGGTGGCCTGCTGAATCTAGTGCCAATTAGGAACTTAAGTGGACAGAGGCAGGCCTTCTGTGGGATCAAGGACCTGGCGATAAAAGTCCCGCCCTCTGAGAGCTGCTGGTCAATCAGAGGCCAGCAGCTCTTCGACTGAGCAGTGTCACCGTGGATGCTGCAAGTGGAGCATCAACTCGAGGCCCAGTAGTAGCTCTGGACCCAGGCCACAGGTAGATCAGGGTAAGAGGGGTCTTGCGGGGGGGGTTTGCGGGGGAGGGGGATATATGGGGGGGGGTGGTAGCAAAGAAAGGGGCGTGGCTCTCAGCACACCCCTCTCCCCCTTCTTGATGCTGGGTTACTCATTCAGGCACTAAGTGTCCTTTAACGATAGCCCCTCCCTCAGAGCCAGGAAGCAACCCACATAGTTTTTCCTACCATGCTTCCCGTGTGGCAACGGGCTGCCCATCGCATACCTAATTGTGGCAGCAGCAGGATGAGGCCCTTAATTGGGCATTAATTGCCCAGTTAAAGGCCTCAATTGGCAGCGGGACAGGAAGGCTCTTCTCAGGCCTTCCCACCTTGGACTTAATTTTGGCGGATGCGGGAAGGTGGCAGGTATCCCCCTCCCCCCACCACAACCACCATCCCATCCAATATTATGCTCTCCCCGCCTCCAAACCCACAGTGGGGGAAAGCATAAAATTCCCCCCTTTGACTAAAGCTACACTGTTGTAATATATCTCGTGCTGTGATTAATGACATCAGAAGTCTCTTGAGGTTTTAAATCTTAGGCTTCATCAAATTAGTAGCATTATCACAAAACCAGCTGTGTGCAATATTAGCTTGCAAACATTTTTAGGTTTGTAGCATTTTAATTACTAGCTTGACAGAAATAAAAAATGATTTCCCTCCATTAAAATAGAATTCTGCAATTTACTGTAACAATTCCTGGTACATGAATCACAAAAGGTTAGTATGCAGCTAATTAGGAAAGCAAATGGAATGTCATTTATTGCAACGGGAATGGAATATAAAAATAGGAATGTTTTGCTACAGTATTATAGGGTATTGGTGAGAGCACATCTGGAGTACTGTGTACAGTTTTGTTCTCCTTATTTAAGAAAGGATCCATATAGAGGCAGCTCAGAGAAGGTCCACTTGACTGATACCTGGGATGAGAGGTTATCTTTTGAAGAAAGATTAGACAGGTGGGTCTGTATCCAGTGGAGAATGAGTAGAAGAATGAGAGGTATTAAAGATCCTGAGGGGACTTGACAGGGTGGATGCTGAAAGGATGTTTCCCCTTGTGGAAGAGACTAGAACTAGGGGACACAGTTTAAAAATAAAGGGTCGCCCATTTAAGACAGAGATGAGAAATTTTTTCTCTCAGAGTGTTGGGAGTCTTTGGACCTCTCGACCCCAGAGAGCAGTGGAGGCAGGGTCATTGAATATTTTTAAGGCAGAGGTAGCTAAATTTTTGACTAACAAGGGAGTTAAAGGGTGTCAGGAGTAGGCAGGAAAATGGATTAGAGGCCACAATCAGATCAGCCATAATCTTATTAAATAGCAGAGCAGGCACAAAGGGGGCGAATGGCCTATTCCTGCTCCTGATTCGTATGTTTGCATGTTAAAACATAGCAGTAAGCACATCAGCTGAATGTCAGCTCTAATGAATTCCATAGTTTCTTTTTGCAATATTAGCCTACAAATGAACACACATTGGGCTCCCCTGCCACGACCCACGATGTCGGAGGGCTGGTAAAATCCAGCCCAGGATATTAGTGTAAAAACGCTGAACAAGCATGTATGCCCACTATTTTAACAGAGGTTAATCATTTTATTTCGGTTAAAATAGTGGTTAAAGTCCTGCAAACCCATAAAGTGTTTGCAAGCTAACGTTGCACTTGGAAATTTTTGTGCTAGTATTGATACTTTGTGTTGAATATTTGGATCATGAGTAACATTCACCTTTGAGAACAAACTCTTCAGATACATCACGTTGTGTAGCAGATATTGTGACCTAGATGTTGTACTTGCACTGGTCAGCACCTCAGCTGGTTTTCCTCCATAACCCTTGATATCCTTATCTAACAAAAGTCTATCAGTTGTAGTTTTGAAAGCTTCAATTGTCCTAATACAAGCTTATTTCATTAATTATAACTAGCAGAGACCAGCAAAATATTTGTAGTCAAATTAATATACTTAATCAATTACATCATCTCATTCACCCGTCCCATGCCATCTCTCTCATGCCATCCCCTCCCTCTTTCCCATGCTATCACCATCCCATGCCATTCTATCCTTCCATGCCACCCCTTACCTCCCATGCCATCCCATCCCATGTCATTCCAGCCTTCCCATGGCATCCCCTCCTTCCCATACCATTCCATCCTTCCCATGCCATCCCATCCCACCAGATTTCCATATTGTCCCTAACCCCCTCGCCCCACTCCGTGCAAGCAACAGTTCCTCAGCTGACATTTTGAAATCATCTAATTATTGGTTATGCCCGAACTAAACACAAGGCAGCACTGACTCACAAAATGGAACAGGATCTCAGCTTCACTCCTTAATGCAGGGTAGGGGTGAGGGGTGTGCGGGCACCTTCCTGGATCAGTCCCACTGCAATCCTGACTGCTGGCCATTGTCAGTGCGGGGCTGATGACCAAGCCAGCAATCGTTGCTGAGGTGATTCTAGGTAGCACTCGCACATACTCATCCCCCAGTTACCGTACTTTAACTGAATCAAAACTTCTAACCCTGGAAAAAGCAACATAAAGCTGTGCATGTGTAAAAACATTGGGTTTAAAATGGTTTGGAAATGTAAACGTGCCCTACATGGATGCGACTCACATATATAGGTTTAATTGAAGGTAATAAACAGAATTGGTTTAAAAAGAAAACGACAGTTGTAAAATTACACTTAGCAACCACTTCATTGAAACAACATTTTCCTCCTCCGTCAGTTTAACACAGTACTCTGAAATAGTTCTACAACTTTTGCATTCAGCTGGCCAGTTAGTGCCTTCCTTATAAGATCCATAGCTGTGTGAGAGGATATGTAATAAAAAAGCCCTGTAGTTTACATTGTTGCTGACTTTCCCAAAAGACAAAAAAGATTTGCATCTATTCAGCACTCTCTTGTGTTTTTCAAATGCCTCAAAGTACCTCACTTAGAATTAACTATCTGGTGCAGTTCTGTGAAATAAGTGGCAACTGTTTTGTGCACGGCACCGTTTCACAAACTACAGTGAGGAGTTTTAAAAATTGCAGTTAGCAACCACTTCCCTGCAACTATTTGCATGGCAGAGATTAGAAGAGCCACACCTGGTTGTAAACAGAGGACCTTCCACCTTACTCTGGGTGCGTTGCATCAGATGGATCAAAAAATTGTTATACTCGGTACAGTCAGTACCCAAATGTAACAATAACATTTTAAAATATCTTAGTAACCAACTGTCATCCAGGCACCACCCACCAAATAAACCCACCAATAGATGCACTCCTTAAACTGACCAATCAAACCAGCCTGGTCAGACAAAGACTGCATATTATTATAAATTCCACAGGTACTTTAGAATGTTAGTTAATATTTACAATTATCACCTCTCCCAAGTATTATATTCAGGCAGTGAATTCCTTGTTTATTGATTTCTGACTTTCGTCATCAGAAGTGGAAACAAGACCAAAAAGAATTTCCCTTTTAGCACAAATTGAAGAAAGACTGACAAGGGTGAAAATCGTTCTTGAACAACTTTTCACTGTAGATTGTGGTTGGCTTTTCATTGCAATAAGGCTTGTGTGCAGTTTGCTTACTGTTTGGGATTAAATGGATAGTCCTTTAAGAGAGTTACCACGGGCCTGAGGGGACGAATTGCTTCCTGTGGTATAAAGTTCTATGTCACAAACAGCAACAACTAGCTTTTGTATAGCTTTTTGTGTAGTAAAATGTCCCAAGGTGCTTCACAGGAGTGTAAATCAGAAAATTAACCTGAGATACATTTTTACTATACTGTCTGGTCGCAAGAGCACTTTGTGAGTTCCTGAGCTTGACAATGGCTTTATATAAATACAAGTCCTTCTCTCTTTCTCAGACCATATCCCATGCTGCATCGCACAGCATGATTATTATTTTCCTTTCTGGACTATTTCTGGTTAAAAACATTTATTTAAATTCCGTAAGTTAAATATATAAGCACCTACACCAAATCTTGGACACAGAATTCAATAAAGTCAAGAGAGGCAAAATTGGATAGCTTCCCCATAAAAAACGGCATGGCTGTCACGATGCACATTTAACCCATGCCTGTTCCTTCCGACGTGGGCAGCACACAAACTTTGTTCTGCCTGCTAATTTAAATGATTGTAGCATGCAGCCAGCACTAAGCATGCTGTTGAGTGGCTGAATGGCAGAGCAGAGGGTGCAAAGTCATGAGAGGCTAGCACGAATTAAAGCTAGTCAGCTTAAAGGGGAAGTGCATTTAGACTGGAGGAGGTGCTGGAAGTCATTCTAAAAGTGATTTTGACATGGAAAAGGCAGAAGAATGGCACGACAGGACAGAGAGCGAGCTCCAAGATTCACAGACCTTGGTGCAGGAAATGGGCAGGACGAGAGAGGTCCTCTATCCAGAGGGAACCAGGAGGCCCTCCAGACAGAGATTGCAAAGGCAGTGGGAGCAGATAACCGTCACAGTCAATACCAGCAGTGTAGCTCTGATGATCTGGATGCAATGCCACAAGAAATTCAATAACCTCACATAAATGGTCAAGGTCAGTGAATGCATCTTTAAATTCCATATCCCACCAACTGCAGCAGTAGCCTCACACTCTGCTCAATGCTCACCTACCAACAATCTCTATTAATCATGACCCATACCTAACATTCATAGCTTCACCTCACCCTCACACACTTATCACTGCTGCAAGCCTCATACCCACATCTCACAGCTTGCAAACAGTCAGATATTCAACCACTCAGGCATATCACCCAAAAAGATTGCACCTTACTCATTGAGGTGAATTTTACCCTCGTTGGACTGGAGCCATCCACCAACCGAAAGCTGTGGCGATCCCCCCCTTCGCCCAGCCTGGGGATCCAGTCTGGGTTTTATGGTCCCCAGGCCTTTAACAGGTCTGAGGTGGGACTTCCACCTCATTGAGGCAGGAAGCACCACCTAATGGAGCTGCCAGCCAATCAGTGGGCTGGCAGCTCTCAGACCAAGCAGCGCCACCGGGAACGGTGGCCACTGCTGGGACTGCACCCATCTTCGTGAAGACGAGGAAGGATGGCCCCAGGAAAAGGTACGCTTTCGGGGCCTTGCTGGGGGTGATCGGTCAGGCACCAGCGAGGCAAGGTTGGTCGTTTGACGGGGGGCGAGGGGCGTGCTGGAGGTTGGGGGAGGTTGGAGCATCGGGGGCAGCCCTCCCTTGGGCACAGGGTGCCTGACCAGGAGGCCCCCCCCCCCGCCCTCGCGCCCCTCAGGCCGTCTTTCGTCAGGTGGCTTTTCTCAGGCCTGGGCCGCCCAACCGGCCAAGGGTAAAATCCCTATTTCGGCAGCCCAGGATGACAGCATTCATCCTTCCACCCCTGCCACTCTGCCGGTGCCCTTGCTGTTGCCTGTCAGCCAACCAGGCCAGACTGCTGCTGCCCATACCGAGGTGGTGCAGTCTGAAGCTGGGCCTTCGAAGCTCAGAGCTGCTTGAAGTCGTCCCACAAGGCCATCAGCTGTCCCCCCCACTGAAAGTTAGCAGCCTTCCACCAGACATGCTGCAGCCACAGCTATATTACTGCATCAGAGCACTAGGACTGGCACGGCACACAAAGACAGACATTGAGGAGATGCACAAGGGTGATGAGTTGAGTTTTGTATGGAACTTTAGATGGTTTGTTTGATAAATTTGGTTTGGAACATTTGTGTTGTGATGACTTTTATTTCAGTATTGTAGCTAAAAGACTGCTGTGATGGTCAGTAACAAAGGGAAGGTCAGGTGTGGGACTATTGGTGAATGAGGAATTAAGTTATGTTCACTGATATCACAATCAGATGAACCAATCATGGACAGCCCAGCCAGAAAGGTGCTGCGCTGCCTCCTTCATTCCCCTCCTCCTCCTCCTCTTCCTCCTCAGCTGCACACTGTACACTTGGTGGCAAGAATTGTGCCCTCACGATGGAGAGGTTGTGCGGGACGCAGAAGATCACGACGAATTGTGTCATGCATTCTGGAATGTACTGCAGAGCTCCTCCAGAGCAGTCCAGGCAGCGGGAGCGTTGGAGGCGGTTCACAGGAGGTTTACGAGATTGATACTTGGAATGAGCGGAAAGGTTGGACAGACATGGCTTGTATTCGCTGGAGTTTAGAAGAGTGAGGGGAGACTTGATTGAAGTTTATAAGATCCTGATCGGTCTTGACAAGGTGGATGTGAAAAGGATGTTTCCTCTTGTGGGTTTGTCCAGAACTATTGATTAGAGATACAGCACTGAAACAGGCCCTTCGGCCCACCGAGTCTGTGCCGAACATCAACCACCCATTTATACTAATCCTACACTAATCCCATATTCCTACCAAACATCCCCACCTGTCCCTATATTTCCCTAACACCTACCTATACTAGTGACAATTTATAATGGCCAATTTACCTATCAACCTGCAAGTCTTTTGGCTTGTGGGAGGAAACCGGAGCACCCGGAGAAAACCCACGCAGACACAGGGAGAACTTGCAAACTCCACACAGGCAGTACCCGGAATCGAACCCGGGTCCCTGGAGCTGTGAGGCTGCGGTGCTAACCACTGCGCAGGGGGCACTGTTTTAAATGTCGGGGGTCGCCCTTTTAGGACAGAGATGAGGAGAATTTTTTTTTCTTTCAGAGGGTTGTGAGACTTTAGAACTCTGCCTCAGAAGGTGGTGGAGGCGGGGACATTGAATATTTTTAAGGCGGAGGTTGATAGATTCTTGATAGACAAGGGAATCAAAGATTATCAGGGGTCGATGGGAGTGTGAAATTCAAAACATAAACAGACCAGCCATGATCTTATTGAATGGCAGAGCAGGCTAGAGGGGCCGAATGGCCTACTTCTGCGCCTAATTCATATATTTGTATGTTAAAGCACTCTAAGGGTCTGTTCAATGACATTTCCTTTGCCAGCATGACCACATTATATAATGTCTAAAATGCATGCTGCCCATGTATGCATGGGTTGCAAACTGGAATCATGACCCAGTTGGTCAATAGATAGCCCTCGTTACTCAGTGGTCACCCTCTGATTTCTCCAAGTGGCTCAAATCCTGATGTTACAGCGGATGTTACAGAATGAAGGTATCAGGACTGCTGCCAGGATACTGGGCATTAATCTGCATGATGTGCTGAGTATGGTTTCACACTAACTGGATATTGAAGGAGTGGAATCCCTTCTGGTTGTGGTATATCCCTGATTTTACATATGGCACCAACAGTGTGTGCAGTTAATGCCACCCTGCACCATGGGGAAGCTCTCTATCCTGGGTGAAGCCCTATGCTCACTCTGCCTGCTTCTCTCTGGAAAGAGACAATGCAATGCATTCCTCTCTCCTGGCATACAAAGCCTCAGTAACCTCCCTTATACAACAGTGGACGGCAAACTGCAAGATATTGAAAACAACACCTGCTGCAGCCTGGAAGGATCCCGTTACATAAAGATTCATGGCCATAGTCACCTTCACAGCGGCTGGTATTGCTGTCCTCGCCCTGCTCTGAGGCCGCACATCTGCCTGCAACAGGTGACAGATTTCAGTGAGCATCTCCCGAGTGAAACGGAAACGTCCCGCACATTGTCCCTCACTGAAGTTGAGATAGGAGAATTGCTCCCTGAAGACCCTGGGTGGACCCTGACCTCCTGCTGAGAGCCTTTCACCTCCTCACTCTTTGAGCAGCTTGTCTTCCTCTGTGTTGCCTCTGCTTGCTTTCTCTCTCATGCTTCAGGCCAAGAATGCTACTTCACCCACAACTGGGAGTAAGTGGTCTGAGCAGAACAGTTGAAGTCAGAACCAAGGCTTTCACCACTTGCCACACCATTCCCTGTAGATTTCAGCAACTTTAAGTAGTAGTACAAACCTCGAAACACTTCTACCATCTCAGTAAAGGTCAGTAGAAATCAATCAGCAACTAACCTAAAATTGGTTAATGATCCATTTAAATAGCACTGGTGAGGGGTTCTTCCTGCTGCTGAACACATGTTCAGCAATGCGAGATTAAGACAGGGTGGAGCATTGAGGTTGAAAATGGCACTGCTAGAGTCAAATCAGCATTACACACTGACTGACATCACAATCTGCCTTGTCTTCTGGCACATGCTCACAGCGCCCGTGCTAACAATCTGTTCAAAATGGCACCCAATGCGACCCGCACCAGAACTGTGCGCACATGGCGCGAACGCCATTTTGGACCCAAAAGAACACCTGTAGTGCCAAAAATACAGGTTCTATGCAACCGAATTTTATGGCCATGGATTTTAATTTTAATGTGCAGTATTTATTTGCACAACAAACATTGGGCTATGAGCAATGTGGTGATATTATAGTGTCACTAATTGCTGCACTGTGCACTGTGACACTTTGTTGTGGGAGGGTAGTTTACCAGATGAGAATATTCCAACAAGGCTGCATACAAATAATTGGATGTAGCCTGTTGCTTCAACTGGGATGATAAATAATTGAATCTGCTGTGATCTGCCGTTCAGCTTGATAGTTTGATGGATTTTTCCAATACTATTCCAACATCTTGTTAACAGGCTCCAGGCACCAGGGGAAGCTGTTGCAGCAGTCACTGGCTTTTTTTTTAAAAAGACATTTGATTTTTTTTTATTTTGACTGTCACGAGGAAATAAGATTTCAATTATAGCTTCATGAAGAATTTTAAGTTGCAGGAAATGAATACTGATTGGAAATCTGGCCAAGTTATATATAGAAACCATTGAACTCTTTGGGCTCGTTCAATTAGGCTTGACGTCACAGAATAGATTGGATTCATCGGCCCAACACTGTGCTTGTTCTTATTTATTCATCACTTTGTACCCACTACGTTTAATAGGTTTTAGTCTGTCATTTACACAACGAAAATTGCTGACATCCATTTTAGCTTTCTCTGCAATGAGAGCACACTATTTCAATCTTTGTTGCTGCTTGCAGTCCTGATACACAACTTAGAACTGCTAACTGCCCTCACTGTGGTTCGTAATATAGTACTCCTTAATGTTGGGTCACGTTGCATGTCTTATTTTGATGAACAGAAATAATAGATGTTTTTTTCTTTTTGCATTGACATAACTTAAAGGGAAAAGAGAGTAACTGAGTCAAATTGACATGTTCTCCGTTGGCCAATAATTTTTTTTTTATTTTTCACGGCTACAAGCACAATCCTCAGTTTAATATAACAGACAAACTGTCAGCAAAGTAAGTCCAGATAGCATTCAGCAGCGTCTTGCTCTCATCCACAAATATTCAACTAACCTCCTACTTTCACTATTATTTTGACCCATAGAATGTTTCAGCACAGGAGACCATTTGGCCCGTCATGCCAATGCCAGCTCTGATCTAGAGCAAACCAAATCTAATCCCACTGCCCTGGTCTCTGCCCGATTTTTTCCTGCTTTAAATAATTATCCAGTTTTCTCTTAAAAGATACATTGGCTTCTGTCTCAGCTACTGATTCCATGCTTTTTGTGTAAAGAAATTTCTCCTGACCACTTTCTTCACTTTAACAATTTTAAATTGCTGGCCTCTTGTCACTGACTCCCCTGCCAGAGGAAAAAGTATTTTCCTGTTCACTCTATCAAAAGCCATCATATTTTTTTTAAACCTCGACAAGTCTCCTATTAGCCTGCTGTGCTGCTGTGGAAATAGCCTCAGGATTACATCTGCTTGGCTCAATGGCAACACTATTGCCACACAGTCAGAGGTCATGGGATCAAGCTGCACTCCTAATAATCAATGCTGACACCTCAATGCAGTACTGAGTGAGGGCTGCAGGGTCGGAAGGTCCCACTTTCAGCTGAGACATTAAACTGAGGCCCCATCCACCCGTTCAGGTGAATGTGAAAGATCCCATGGTACTACTTAAAGATAAGGAGGTGAGTTCTCCTGGTGTCCTAACATGTGTCCTTAAACCTGTAACTCCAAAAACAAATTCAGTGGCTATTTATCTCATTGCTGTTTGTGGGACCTTGCTCTGTATAAATTGGCTGCCGTGTTTCCTACATTATTTTGTTTTTCAGATTGGAGGCCGGTGACCAGTGGTGTGCCGCAGGGATCAGTGCTGGGCCCTCTGTTATTTGTCATATATATTAATGACTTGGATGTGAATGTAAGGGGCATGATTAGTAAGTTTGCAGATGACACAAAAATTGGTGGTATCGTGGACAGTGAAGAAGGTTGTCTAAGGTTACAACAGGATATAGATCAACTGGGAAAGTGGGCAAGGGATAGGCAAATGGAATTTAACGCAGACAAGTGCGAAGTGATGCATTTTGGGAAGTTAAACCAGGGCAGGACATATACAGTGAATGGTAGGGCCCTGGGGAGTGTTGTTGAGCAGAGAGACCTTGGGGTGCAAGTACATAGTTCCTTGAAAGTGGCAACACAGGTAGGCAGGATGGTAAAGAAGGTGTATGGCATGCTTGCCTTCATCGGCCGAGGCATTGAGTACAAGAGTTGGGACGTCATGTTACAGTTGTACATAACATTGCTTAGGCCGCATTTGGAATACTGTGTGCAGTTCTGTTCAAAGCACTGTAGGAAACATGTGATTAAGCTAGAGAGGATGCAGAAAAGATTCACAAGGATGTTGCCTGGTTTGGAGGGCTTGAGTTCTAAAGAGAGATTGGATAGGCTGGGTCTGTTTTCCCTGGAGCGAAGGAAGCTGAGAGGGAACATGATAGAGGTATATAAAATAATGAGAGGCATAGATAGGGTAGATAGCCAGAGTCTGTTTCCCATGGTAGGGGTGACTAAAACTAGAGGGCATAGATTTAAGGTGAGAGGGAGGAGGTTTAAAGGGGATCAAAGGGGTAAATTTTTCACACAAAGAATAGTGGGTATCTGGAATGAGCTGCCGGAGGAGGTTGTGGAGGCAGGAACAGTAGCGACATTTAAGAGGCATCAGGACGGGCACTTGAATGAGCAAGGCATAGAGGGATATGGAATTAATGCAGGCAGGTGGGATTAGTATAGGTAGGCATTATGGTCGGCATGGATGCAGTGGGCCGAAGGGCCTCTTTCTATGCTGTACAACTCTATGACTCTATTATAACAGTGACTGCACCTCAAAAACAATTAATTGGCTGTTAAATGTTTTGGGACATTGTGGGAATGTGAGAGGTTCTATACAAATGCAAGTTCCTTCTTTCTTCCCTGTTTATTGGATTGCTATATGCTCTAGAACTAAAAATTAAGTCAGTCCTGATATGTATTTGTTTTTTCACCCTTATCTATCAGAGTGATTGACATCTTCATGTACTTTGATGGTGCAGTTGGATATGTTTTTAGTACCTATTATTTGTAGTATTTAAGCAGATACAAGGGTAAATTCACTAACAATGTTCTTCCAGAGAAGACAGTGTGGATCAGAGAACTGTCATTACAGATGTTAGCTGGATCAGTGATTGTACTCTGCTATTTGAGGTAGAAGCAGAGTCAAGTCTCACTCCAGAGACATGAGCGCATAATTTCAGCTGATACACCAGTATAGTACTGTGGCAGTACTGTGCTGTTGAAGGTGGCTTGGAGGTGGAGGGAAAAGATCTCACGAAACTAATCAAATCAAAGCAGGGAGTTCTCCAAGAGTACCCCAAAACAGGCTGATAACACCAACAATAACTTGCATTTATATAGCACCTATAATGTAGGAAAACGTCGTACAGCATATCACAGGAGTGTAAGTCAGATAAAAATTGACACTGAACTGAAGAAGGATGGGTGACTAATAACTTGGTCAAAGAAGCAGATTTTAAAGTACATCTTGAAGGGGGATGGAGATATAAAGAGATGGAGAGGTTGAGGGAAGGGGTTACAGAACTTAGGGCCTAGACGGCTGAAGGCACGGTTACAAACGGTGGAGCAAAGGAAGTGGGGGATTCTCAAAAGGCCAGGATTGAAGGAATACAGAGTTCTTGGTGGTTTGGAGGCTGGAGGAGGTTTCAGTGATAGGGAGGGGTGAGCCCATAGAGGTATTTGAACATTAGGATGAGAATTTTCAAATCGAAGCGTTGGTGCAAAGGAAACCAATGTAGGTCAGTGAGCACAGCAATGATGAGTCACCTACTTACTGTTTGTGGGATCTTTCTCTGTGAAAATTGGTTGCCTATATTTAGTCAAGACTGACTACATTTCAAAAATAATTCAATAGCTGTGAGGTGCTTTGGGAACCCTAAGGATGTGAAAGACACTGTGTAAATACAAGATTGTCCTTTGTTTCCTTTGTCAGTGTTGTAGCCCGAATTCCAACTCAAGACGCTTTTACATCACCTACTTCTATTTTACTGGCACCAAAGCAATGTCACTGTCTGCTTGCTGGTGTATGTAAAATAATGGCAACATGTCCACTTCATAACCAAGTGGCTTTTCTTACCTCTTTGTGTATCGGAATAGCGAGATGAATACATAAAAGTTCCAAAGAAGATAACTTTCAAAAGCCTGGAGGTTCAACTAGAACCAAGCAGGCACTGACACAGTTGTACAACAAAGCTATGTGCAACAGCATTTCTTTTAATGGTGTTCAGGCTGCCGCAGGAGATGCACTGAAGGAGGGTGGTCTAATTTGGGGCTGAAGGTTATCCTTCAGTAATAGGACAGCTACCAATTGCATGGAGGGAGGTTGCCAACCAAGTCCATGGGGGTCAGTGAGCTCTGTTGTAAATGTGAAAGACGTGTGCTTCTACCAGGGGCAAGGGGAAGGTGAGTGTGCTAAAGTCTTTTGCATACATTTCTTGTGGAGCCAATCAAGCATGGCAGAAACCAAAGGTGAAAACTGCCTCAACCTGTGGGAGGTGCATTTGAAACATCGTGAACAACTGTTGCCATTTTGTGTACACTCATTCATCTGACAAGAGTTTCTGCTTTGGGCACTACTGGTGATTCAGGCACAAATTGCCCTCAAAATAGTTTTAAATAGTGTATTTTATTGCTCAAGTTTCTACTCAAACTCATTTGCATATTGTGTATCCAGAGTAAAACTAACATGAGGGGCTGAATTTTATTAGCGCGCCACATTTCGCAGCGACACGCTTTAAACTCAGCGGTGTGCCTGAACTGAAAGGCTGCCGTCGAGTGCCCGCAATATTACTGTAGCCAAAGAAATACTTACCTGACTGTTGAAGAGTGGGGCTACTGTCAATCTGGCAGCAAAGCAGAAAGTGCTGGAGAAACTCAGCAGGTCAGGCAAAATCTGTGGAGAAAGAAGCAGAGTTAACTTGTCCATCTTCACAGCCCTGAAAGTTAACTCTGCTTCTCTCTCCACAGATGCTGCCAGACCTGTTGAGTTTCCCCAGCACTTTCTGCTTTGCTGCCGCATACCTACCCTGCTGTGTCCCAGTGTCCTGTGAAGTTGCAATCATCTTCTTCCACTTAACTGCAACATTCCTTCTTGTAGGCGTGCTGCATCTAGGTGAATAATCTTAATTTCGCATATACCAGGACGTGAGTCTTAAATGTACCATAAAAGGCAAATACACAAAAGAAATAGAACCTTAATTGAAGCATAGCTACATACTATGGGCTTCTAAACATCTGACTATGAAAAACCGCAGACTAATATGCATTTGGAATCTTTATTCATTTCTCTGTTAACTGTTATGTGAAAAAACATGTAACTGCAATTAAATGATCTTTGTAAAGAAGCAGAAAAATATGTTCATATTCTATCTACATTGCCAACTAGAAATATTATACCAATAAATATGATCAGCTGCTGCAGAAGCAAAGTGTTCGTGAACATATGTCCATGTGTAATAGATGAAAAACCATGGCAACAATACAGATTTCCTCACTAGTCCTGCATTGGTTTTCAAACAGGTGCAAGACAAATCTTGAAGCCAGACATTAGAGCAATTACATGGTGAAGTCACCTTTGCATTTAAAGGACCACACCAAAAACCGAGGATGGCAGAGAGGTACTCTAGGGTGGCTCCACAGTTCAGTGAAGCCTCCCTGCTCACTCTCCTCCAGGCTGTGCGGGCAAGGCAGGAGGTCCTTTTACCTGGCAATGGTAAAAAGAGGCCCCCCCGCCTGAACAAGGCAGCCAGGCTGGAGATGGCAGAGGAGGTGAATAGCCATGGAGCCATCCGGCATCAAAGGGTCCAAGGCTGGAAGGGGATGAACGATAACTCCCCCAGCCAGCCAGGGCCCTGTAGGCCTGGTGTGCACAGGGTACGACCGCCAAAGTCATCCACAGCCAAAGGGCAATCGGATCAGCAGCCTTCCTCCAGTCAGGCTGCTAGCAGAAGTTGCGAGAAGGTGCACTTGCAAGCATTTACAGAGAACACACTGACACAAAGGAAATGCAAGGGTGTCACAGCAATGTAAATACGTCTTTCATTCAATGTTCATCACCAACATGTGTGTCCTTTTCTCTGTGTGAATGATGTGTGCCAGCATGTAGCATCAATGTCACATCCCTTTGCACAGTTGACCCTTCTGGAGAGCGAAAGTATGCAATAACATAATTGCCATGCCACCATTACTCATGAGATTCTCCACAGATGCAGTGACATGGACATTGGCTCAGTCAGCTGCTGTCTCTAATGGTTTACACAGGGATGCTGCAGATGTGGACTGGGGCACAGCAGTTGAGCGAGGGCGCTGTGTGGCTTGCAGAGCTCATGTTGGTTCCGATGGAGCAGACAGCCTTTGTCTGATAAGTCACTGCCATGCATCCCTAGTTCGCTGCTAGCCCTGCATGCAGAGCCTAGGTGCCATCTGCCCTCCCATGCGCCTTTCCTGTTGTAGGTCCTCAGCGTCCTCATAGTCCAAGAAGGAATCCTGTTGCTGTCTCTCTTCATCATGCCAGCCTGCCCCCTATTGAATGCATAGTTGTGCAGAGCAGCAAAGAAAGGAGCTGACCTTTTCGTCCCATAGTACAGAACATCACCCTATCTATCCAGGCATTGGAAGCACATTTTCAGCATGCCGATCGCCTGCTCAATGGTGGCTCTTGTCGCGTTGTCTCTCTCCTCTGCAGCAGTGGTGGGGTCTCTCACTGGATTCAGGAGCCATATCTGCAAGGGATAGCCCTTGTCTCCAAGAAACCACCCCTCCATCTGAGCCAGTTCAGTGAACAGTGGTGGCAGCTGGGACTGGCGCAGGGCCCAGGTGTCATGGCAGTTGCCTGAGAAGCGGGCACAGATTTGCATGAAGCATCTCCGGTGATCACATACCAGCTGCACCTAGATTGAGAGGATTCCTTTAATGCTAACGTCTGTAGGTGGCAGCCTGGCGGGTGGCTGAAGGCCACATGGGTGCCGTCTACGAACCCTAAAACCTGTGGTACTCCAGCAATTATGCTGAAACCTCTGGGCCTAGCTGTGAGAGTCCGTCCTGAAGCGGACATACTCACTGGCGCTCCGGTGCAGGGCATCGGTGACCTCCCTGATACAGCAGTGCACTGATGATTGTGTGACCCCACAAAGGTCTCCGGTGGGCCCCCACGCTCCCAGTAGCAGCTACAGGCTTCCTAACTGCGGCCTGCTATGGCGTGCTCCCTACCCAACCGGGAGCCAAACCTGTCAATCAAGCTGACTTCGAGCCGGGGATCCTGTTGAAGGAAAAAGTCACACACTGTGGTGTCAATCCTCCCCAGCGTGTTGGGAAACCCGCCAGAAACTCTTCCCCCATGGCTTATCAAAACCGCCCCTGTTTAATATCAGGGCCTATGGTTTTGTGATCAGATACCACCTGAACATGAAGTGAGTGTAGCCTCTTTCTCTTCATGCAGGCCATGGAGTTGCTATGAAGATGTCCACTGGGGGAATTTGGCAAGGCTTTGCCCTCGACGGAATGCCATCACAGGCTGAAAGCTGTGAATCCTGTTCAACTGAGCCATGAAGTAATGAAGGCATTGCCTTTTGCAATCATAGGGTATAAATTTGTTTTGGGTGTTAGAGTGAAACAGGTGATAACAAACAGGTAGCCAATTTACCAATGGAAAATAAATTGCTTGGAGTGCAAAGTGGGCTGCTGATCAGCTCTGGGATCTCATGCTATGACCCAAGACAGATTTATACTTCATAGTGTTTGTTACTTCCCTGATACACTTGATAGAGAAATGTAAGCAGTGCTTTGTTAAATTAATGCCTGCTGTCCACCACACATTTATCATTAGTGTAGAAGTTATTACACTGACAGTGAATTTACATCATTGCCAGCATAACCTACTTAGTGTCTTGCCAGATCTCATCTGTAGCTACGTTATAGCAAGTAACTTAATTGTGAGGTTGTGGTGGGTTGGGATTGGGTGAGATGTAAAAATTGTAAAAATCTTAAACCCGACCCGACAGTTGTTCATTGTCATTGTCACAGAAACAGCATTAGATACAAATTGGTCCATTGGGATTTCCTCCTGGATGCTCTGCTTCCCTTTAAGAACACCTATGGTGATTCACCATCTGTGCTACTGTCAGATATCTCCCATCATCACCTCATCCTGGTTCACCTAACCAACATGTACGTTTTCCTCATTGCTCCATGCTACAGACTAAAGTAGTGATTCTCAAAATTTTTCATCTGTGGACCCTTTAGACGGTCCACCTACTGGTCCTACCCCGTCCACTTTCTTTGCCACCGCAAAGATCTCATCAGAATTAATGGGAAGAGCGGCACTGCTTTTGATGGGGCACCAATGAGGTGAAGTTTGGTTCCAAGCTGGAGAGCTTCAGTCCCTTTCAGCCAGTTCCTCCTCTTTGTGTTCAGCCCCACAAGTGCTGAAGTGTTGATCTCGCAGTTGTATGCTGTAACAATAACATAAATATTGCTTATAAAATTACGTCGTTGTTGATCGCGCTTGTGACAACTCGTGCCACGCAAGCGGGAGCTGCTCTGGTTGTGTAATGTTTTGTCAGTGGTAGGGATGAGGGATCTGGCCCATTCTCTCATATGGCCTTGGCAGCGGCATTGTGCAACATTGACTTGCATTTTGGACCAGCCCACCGACCACCTGGAGGACCCTCGCCAACCACCAGCGGTCCACTTTGAGAGCCATTGGTTTAAAGCTCACTCTGAGCTCAGGGGCATTATTTAAATACTGTTTTCAAGTTTACTTCTATTAACGTTACAACTTCTCTTAAACTGTTTATGCTTGCCTTGCTGCCTTGAATTGGTTCTGCCTGACTTATTATTGTGAGCTGTGTCCATGAGCTTTGGCCTGCCTCCCTCTGTCTCACTGGTCTTACTGCTGTGCAGAGAGCCTGACTGATTTGCCCAACCATTTTGTTGCAGCTGCTGACTGAGTAAAGAACAAAGGCATGCCCTTTTTATATTGCTTACATTTTAGTAACAAACCCCTTTTCCAGGTTCATATACCACTGCCCAGTTAAGAAGGATTAACTGGCTCATATGAGTCCCTTCTAATTTTCCAATCAATTTTGATGAGCACGTTCATTTTTTTCCACCCTTTAATTTTGTATGTTCATTTATCAGGAATTTAGATGGTCAATTTTTGCATGTTTGATGAGATCAGCATTTCCTGATCATTTTTCTTGAACGTTGTAGCAAGTTGAACACAGCTGGACCCACCACCCGTTCTATTACGAACTTTGTCTACAGGCTATTTGACCAACTTCCCATACAAAATGTCTTATCCACCAGCTTCCCAGGCCAGCAGAGAGAGTTTAATGGCATTTAGTGACACTTCCTTCCACAGCCGAACCCTGTAGTGGCTTTTTGGGAGAGGTCCTGGTATATGTGCAGGGAAAGTTGTTTGCCTTGTTTTCTCATGAGACTGCTTCCCAGGCTTTAGAGTTAAACCTTCTGGTATCCCAGAATTCATTAGGCCCAGTATGCTACAGCTTCACAGTGACCATTATGCTGCTTCAGGCCCTGGCACACCTGGCAATGACAGTGGGGATCTGTATTCTGAGGTTTTGGCTCAGTAGAGAGGCAGGTTCAGAGCTGTGCCATCCCTGGCAAGGACACTTGTGCCTATTGTTACGACCGCTCAGGACAAAGCCCCCAATCAAAATATATGATTCTGATCGTGGTGGGAGCAACGCACTGTCAATTCAGTCCCGTCGCTCCACAGGTCACATCATATTTCTTTAAGATTTCCAAATCAAAGAAAAAAGCAGCCAAATTGAACAATCTAGTAACCACCAAATGAAGCAAACTAAACCAGGTATCTTCAGATATCAACAAATTAACTATTTATTAAAAAAGCTAAAATCTTAAACACTAGTAAGACAAACCAATATCTAAAGACCTTATAACTTCTTATTTAAAAAAATCTAACTCCTACATTCGTATACATATACTCAATCTAACAATAGTTTGGTTTTTAATTAGCTGCCCAAAAAAAGTCTTTTCAAGTTATGTTCCTGACGAATGGAGTTTTCCAATACAACACAGTCAAAGTTCACTTGCAGTCTTCCAAGGCCTGATGAAACCGAAGGTCCTTCCAAAGGTAGGAATGTAGCAGTTCAGTTCGGCAGTTGTAGTATTAAACTCTTCTTTTTTCCCAGCGATGAACACAGCAGATCTCAATAACTTGTTGTGAAAGAAAAAAGCCTCTTATTTTTTTATGGAATTAATTCAGTTTGAAGCTTTGTAGGGTTTAAATTGTCTCACAGAGTTCTCCTTCTTCCTTCACTTGCTGGAACAGTCTCTCAACTTCTAATTCCAGATGTTGGCCTATTATGTCAATTAACTATGCTTTTTTGGCACCTGATTTCAATTCTAATCTCAATTTTGCTGCCTATTCTTTTAGTTTCTTCTTAGTTAAAGTTATCAAGTCACTGAAGGAAACATGCTGCTTTCCCAAAAACTCTGCTTCAACCGCTGATACCATTACAATGGTATAGACTGAACCTTATTATACAAGAATCTTGGTTCCTTTTATTTTTGTAATTGGCATTAGATTTGGATCCCAACAATCGAGTTTCCAATTGATATGATCTCAGACACGAGAGTAATTAATATGATGCCAGAGGCAAGAGACCAATTTGTATGTTATCCCAGAGACAAGCAATTAATATGATTCCAAATGCGAGCCCTCCAAATTAGTCTGATTCTGATCCCAGATGTGAGCCGCTTAATTAAATATGATTCGACCACGGATGAGCCCCCAATTAAAACATGTTACGACCGCTCAGTACAAAGCCCCCAATCAAAATATATGATTCTGATTGTGATGGGAGCAACGCACTGTCAATTCAGTCCAGTTGCTCCATAGGTCACATCATATTCCTTTAAGTTTTCCAAATCGGAGAAAAAAGCAGCCAAATTGAACAATCTAGTAACCACCAAATGAAGCGAACCAAACCAGGTATCTTTAGATATCAACAAATTAACTATTTATTTAAAAAAACTAAAATCTTAAACACTACTAAGGTAAGCCAATATCTAAATACCTTATAACTTCTTATTTTAAAAAAAATCTAACTCCCGCATTCGCAAACATATACTCAAACTAACGGTGGTTTGGTTTTTAATTAGCTGCCCGAAAAAATATATAAATAAAGTCTTTGCAAGTTACATTCCTGACGAATGGAGTTTTCCAGTACAACACAGTCAAAGTTCACTTGCAGTCTTCAAAGGCCTGATGAAACCAAAGGTCCTTCCAAAGGTAGGAATTCAGCAGTTCAGTTTGGCAGTTGTAGTATTAAACTCTTCTCTTTTCCCCAGCGATGAACACAGCAGATATCAAAGAATTAATTTGATATCTGAAGCTTTGTAGAATTTTGAGAGAGAAACAACACAGCTTTTCTTCAGATTAAATTGTCTCAGAGAGCTCGCCTTCCTTCACTTGCTGGAACAGTCTCTCAACTGACTGCTGTTCAGCTAATTTTTTAAAAGTCAAAATTGCAACATTGAATCTTTGTCCTCTCTCTCTGTGTGGCTGCTGCTTGGCAACCAGAATGCACTTTGGCTCACTGAGCTTCCGGAAGCTGCTGCCTTAAAGATGCAGTGATCTTTTACAGTCTTAAAGGCGCACCACAATATTTCTGAGGAGAGAATATAAAATAACAGAGGTCCATGACACTATCATGAAGCAGTTGGTTAGCATATGCAGGAGCTATGTTGGTCAGCTTTTCCTGAAACCTTCTTGCCTGAATTCTGCAATGTCCAAGTATGGCAGTGGTATTACGACAGATGCAGAAGATAACCCTCCTTGGAACCACCTCCCAAAACCTACCCCCATTTCTGGTGGGGTTAGGTGTTGGATTGTTCTGTCACTTGTCTGCAAACACAAGCCTGCCCCAAGTGACGCTTTTCCTTATATTTGTGCCTGCTACTGTTTAATCGCTTGTCTCTTTAGCCTTGTCAGATGCTGCTAACGGATTAAGATGCCATTTAAGGATCTCACAAGCTTTCTGAATTTTTGCCCTCCTATTTTGCCAGTTACCTGTAATTAACGCCTCCCTTTAAATTACTCTTTACTGCAATTTTCCTCACCCAGCATTAATATGAGTTTGTACTTAGTGCTGTAAATAATTGTGCAAATAAGTTTACAGCAGAGAATTAGATGCTGCATACACTTGGCTTTATGACTGGGATTTACACCAGTCTGTACCGTTTTGAACTGACCTAAACCTGTGGTTGAAAATCGCCACCAATGTTTAGCTCTTTGTTAGTCTTGCCCATGGGTTCATAAGTAGTAAGTCATGTGTGATGAGGCGGATGAAAGGGAATGTTTTAGTCAGACAGCTGGAGCTGAGCAAGACATTGCTGAACAATTAAGATTCAGCCTTTAAGATATTTAGAATTTCCTTCAATCTCTTGAGGATTCCTAAGCACCATACCAGTAGATCCAGATGATTTAAAAGACAGTTACTGCCTTCATCCAAAAAACAACAAATGCATTAAGACGAACAACTTGATTTTATATAATGCCTTTAAAGTAGGAAACGTCCCAAGGCACTTCATTAAATATAATTACTAACAGAAATGACAACTTCTAAAATGAAAATAGAGCTGTTTCCAGAGAGTATCACAATCATACTCAAACTCAAAAACTTTGCAATATATAACATGCATATTTAGCTTATTTTCTAACTGCTTTAACCATGACATCTTGTGCTGTTCTTCCTCATCCGGCTTGACATTACTAATATATTTGAAACCATCAAGCATGCTATCGTCCTCCTCAATAGGCCACCTCTATAGCATTATTATTTCATGTTTCTAATTCTACCTGTCACATCCTGGATACTGCATCATCTCCAATGGCTTCTCTTCCTATACCTACATGGTCATATTTGGTGTAGTCCATGGGCTGGATTTTACCTTAGGCGGACGGGAATTCGCCACCAACGTAAAAGTCAGTGGCGAATCTGCTTCCGCCTAGCCCGGGGATCCGTCCCGCATTTTACGGGTCCCCGGGCTTTAATTGTCCCTGAGGCAGGACTTCCTTGAGGGAGGAAGTCCCGCCTCAGTGAGCTGCCGGCCAATCAGCTGGCCGGCAGCTCTTAGTCCCAGCAGCGCCACCGGGAGTGGTGGTCATTGCTGGGACTGCAGCTCAGCCGACCAGATGGATCCCTGAGGGAAGGTAAGTTGGGCATGCCTCACCAGGGAGATTGGTCCTTCCCTGGTGAGGCTGGACTGGTCGTTTGGGGGGAGGGGGCGTCTTGGGTCCCGAGGGTGGGTTGGGAGGCAGGGGTGGCTGTCAATCAGACACCTTGTGCCCGACTGCCATGTCCCCCCTTCCAGGGTGCGGAAAGGCCGGCAGCTATTGCTGGGCAGCCTTTCACGTCCTCAGCATGACCGCTTGCCATGGGTAAAATACCCGTGGAGGTGGGCGAGGGCCCTTAGGTGGCCGTTAAGTGGCGGCTTAAGGGCCTTGATTTGCCTCGGTGGGTGAGCCGTTCCCCAGCCCCCCCCCCCCCCCCCCCCCCCCGCCCGATCCCCATAAAGTCGACTGGAGGTGGGACCAGGGCAGGTAGGCCTCCCAGAGCCTCCTCCTCAATTTTATGTCACCCCCACACCACCATCCGACCTGCTGGGGCGGCGTAAAATTCAGCCCCATAGCTCTGTTCCTAGTCCCCCACATTGCATTATGTAGTAGAAGGACCTGAAAGGGTTAATGCTGGAGAAAGTGAGAGCAACCCCTCCCACTGTAGTGATGATGATGCAATAGTTACATGGTAATGGGCTTTGGAAGAAGAGAGTAGCAGCATGAAGGATGCTAGCTAGAGAGGCTTGTGGAGAGTGTAAATAGAGATGTGTAAATAATAAGAGTTATTAGGTGACCATATCCAGACTTCAAGACTTTATCAATAATGCCCTAGCTACGCTACTACTACTACAACAACACACAATATGGTGGCACCAGTTAAAATGACCAGAAAGTACTTAAAACACCTTACCACGTGAAGTAGCGCCAAGAAAGCAGCAGATCTTATCGGGGGACTGCAAGGAGTTCCAGACCAGTTCCGTAGCCAAAGAAGACGCAGTCGGTAAGTCAGCCATGCAGACATTCAGCCTGCACCACAGAGGCGTGGTGGTCTGCAACGAAACATTCAGGTTCAGCAATTGGGTTCTAAGTCACAGTGCCAGGCGATGGTCCAGGATCAGGTGAGAAATATTTGGGGACATTGTTGGATAATGGCGCACTGGTTTGGAAAAATGGAGAGAGAGGTCAATTTCCAGCGCAAAGGCACCTTGGGAATCGGGCAGGGTCAGCAGCCATTAACCAACCAGACCGCGGAGACAAAGCACGGGAAAAGTGCGAACACCTCCATTAAAGTTAAAACAATTTCAAGAGAAAGAGGAACACCCTAAAAAGCCTAGGCAAACAAAATTGTTTCAAAATTTAGAATGCCTAAAAGCTTCCACAATCAGGAAGGACCCAATCAGGTACAAAATTGGTCCTTATGGAGAAAAGGATTCCTACGATTTAGGATTGCTTCCCAGCTGCATACGAAATCAGAAGCAGAACAAGTAAATACCTTTTTATACTCTATGGGTGCAATTGTGGATAACGTGATTGTGAGCAAGGAATAAACAAGCCTTCAACAAATATGTCAATTTCAGGAGTAACAAAATTCTGGAAAAAAACAACATTTAACAAGGAGTCCAAAAGATAGGTGAATCTGTAGATTCTTTTAGAAAAGATCTGTCCAGATTGGCTGAGGGATGTGACTATGAGGAATTGAAGACGGAACTGATAAGGGACCAAATATTTGTGGGAATAGCTGATGACTCCTACAGTTGAAAGATAACCTTACATTCGAGAAAGCAATTCAGGTTGTACGACAAGCAGAAGTCCGAAGACAAAATAGAGCCATTCTGCTAGCTGAAGAGAAGCCCTAGATTAGAAGAAATCCAACGACTGTACAGTTCTTGAAGCCAAAGACAGAGATGCAATCTATAGAGAAGAAGATATACACAGATGAGAAGGTGCATGACACCAGGAAGCCATGCCAGCGCTATGGAGCCAAGAAGACTAAAGACGGGAACAGTGTCCTGCTAGTAAAGTGGAATGTTTCCACTGTAAAAAGACTGGCCATCGTGGAAAAATGTGCCAGAGCAAACCCTATTCGCTCAAAATTGCAAAGCAAAAGACCTTCACAGAAAGAGCGGTGAATGAAGTGCATCAACTTCCAGAAGAAAGGGAACCAGGAGATTTCCTAGGAAGAATTAATGACCCAAATCAAGGATTTCGGATGGCAGACATTTATGTAAATGGACATCTAAAGAATTTCAAATTTGTCACAGGTGCTAGTGTCACAGTTCTGTCAGACCAAGAGCCATGGTTGTTGAGGCATTATGGGCGGAACCCAATTGAAAGTGAAGAGTAAGCATCAATCAACTCTCCAATATAGAGGGAGACAAATGGAAACCCTATACATCTTGCAAAGCCAAGAATTTTCTCTGTTAAGGAGAAAAGTGTGCATCTGATCAAGAAGATTGATGAAGTCAAACAGCCACAGCTAAACAGTCACTTTCAGGTAGACTATCCAAAACTTTTCTCAGGCTAAAGACAGTGTATAGAATCATACTTAAAGAAGATGCCAGACCAGTGTGTATCTTTACACCCAGAAAGATACCACGCCTATTGATGAACCAAATTCAAGACCAGCTGGTATAGATGGCCAGGATGGGAGTCCTTCCTCCTGTTACGTCACCAATGGAGTGGTGTTCAGCTCTGGTTCCAGTCCCAAAACAAAATGGTACTCTTCATATCTGTGTGCATTTAACGCAGCTTAACAAAGCAGTGGCGCGTGAAATTCATCCAATATTCACAGTGGATGACAGCTTGGTGAAATTGTCTCAGAGCATCATGTTTACCAAACTCGATGCCAGTCGTGGGTTTTGGCAGGTTCCCTTAGTCAGAAGGTTTTGTTTCAATTTTGTGTCACCTTTGGGATAGCTTCTGCACCAGAGATCTTCCAAAGGTCTATGCCAAACATCTCAGAAGGGCTCAAGGGAGTTATTTGTCACATGGATAACATCGTGGTACATGGGCGGTCAGTAGAGGAACATGACCGAAGAGTTTGAGTAGTTTTACAATGGCTTCAAGAAGCCAGGCTAACACTGAACGAGAAGTGCAAATTCTCAAAGACATAAACTTGGTTCTTGGGACACATAGTAAGCAGTAAAGGTATAATGGCAGACCTACAGAAGACACAAACCATTACAGAATTCCCTACTCCCACTTCCATTCAAGAGCTCCAAAGATTCCTGGGAATGGTGAATCAGTTAGCCAAATTTCTACCTCATTTAGCGCAGGTAACAAAACCACTGAGACAATTTCTCAAAAAAGATCAAGTGTGGTGTTGGAGCTCACATCAAGAAAAGCATTCCGAAAGATTAAATAAATGCTCATTTCGCCGGACATCTTGGCACACTATAACCCTACACTACCAACAACGACTGCTGCAGGCGCCTGCTCCATTAGGGGCCATCCTTTTCCAGGAGCAATCTGATGGTTCTTGGAGACTAACATACTCCACATCTAGAGCTTTGTCAGAGACAGAGACATGGTATGCGGTAATTGAAAAGGAAGCACTTGCCGTCACATGGGCATGTGGAAGTTTCCTGATTATATTGTTGGATTGAGAGTCATCATAAACCTTTGGTATCTTTATTGGATGAGAAGGAGATCGCAAAAATGCCTCCAACAATCCAAAGATTTCATTCAAGATTAATGAGATAAATGTACGAGACCATATATGTCCATGGAAAGATGCAAACATCGGCTGATTTGCTACCAAGAGTGACGGTAGACCATCTGACACAACAAGATGTGAATTTTGTGGACGAGGTGGAGTCATATTCGCAGTATGCGGCACAAATATACAGAAACTGCAAGAAATTCATCACACCCAAAAAACGATGAAGAATGTATTGGTATAAGGCAGTATTGCATACAAGGGTGGCCACAAGAATGTCCTCGTGGGAAGACAATGAAAACTTTCTATGAATATAGAAAGTACTTCACAATCATCAATGATTTGTTAGTTTATAATGACAGACTAGTCATTCCCAGTTCACTTAGATCGGATATCTTGGAACGTCTACATCAAAGCCACATGGGAATAATGAAGTGCAGAGCATGGGCACAATCATCAGTGTGGTGGCCAGAAATATCCAAAGACATCGAAAATCTGATCCAGAACTGCTAGATCTGTGCAATACAAAGACCAGAACAGCATGAACCTCTGTTAACGACTCAATTTTCGACCAGACCTTGGGAATGTCTTGGTATGGCTTTATTCATGTTCAACGGAAAGTCCTACATGATCATCATTGATTATTTCTCAAGATGGTTAGAAGTGAGGTTATATTCAACAACAAGAGAAGCAGTTATGAGTCCTACAGGACATCTTTGCGACACATGGTATCCCTGAAGAAGTATTTTCAGACAACGGATCACAGTTTGCAAATGAATATTTCACACAGTTTGCAACAAGAATGGGATTTCAACATCTCATAAGTTCACCACGTTATCCACAGTCGAATAGTGAAGCGGAAAGAAGTGTAAGAGCCATAAAGTCCTTATTGAAGAAGAAGGAAGACCTTCCAACCTAACTTCTAATTTATTGATCTACACAGTTGATGTGTGGACTATCAGCTACAGAGTTACTGATAGGCAGGAAGATAAGAATGCAACTTCCTGTGTTGCCTAAAAAATTGCTTCGCAGATTGGTTATCCGGCACTACGAGAGAGTGAGAGATCGGGAAAACTCTTACAGAGGGCAAAAATCTCAAAATTACAACAAAAGATTTTGTGCCAGAGACTTACTGAAACCGAATGAAGGCCAAAGAGTATGGATACGTGACCAAGAAAGGGAGGGTCCTGTAATCCACAGAGATGAAATCTACCAGAGATTGTATGTGGTACACAGAAATAGGGGAAACATTATCCCGATTCCCCAGAAGCAACAGTCAGTCATTTATTTGGAAGAACCAGATGATGATGAAGAAACCCAGAGCAAACAGGATACTACAATCCTTAGTAAATATCTACCAAGTCAGAGATCAAGACTTACAAGGAGGACTACTGATCATCCCAGTCAGACTAGAACAAGATCAGGGAGAGTCGTGAAAGCACCTAACAGACTAAATCTGTGAAGTCAGAGACTTGGGGGGGAGAAAGCATAGTAGGTTAAGTCAGGAATGTATAAATATTAAAGAAAATGTATGGATAAAGACTAGGGGAGAGATGTAGTATAAATACCTGAAAAGTTAATGCTGGAGACAATGAGAGCAACCCCTCCCACTGTAGTGATGATGATGTAATAATCATATGGTAATGGGCTTTGGAAGAAGAGAGTAGCAGTATGAATTATGCCAGCTGGAGATGCTTGTAGAGAGTGTAAATGGAGATGAGTTATTCATTGACTTTATCCAGACTCCAAGACTTCATCAGCAACACCCTAGCTCTGCTACAACAACAACACACAACAGCAATATCATCAGGAAGCATGAACTGAGCTTTCACATGTACAATAATGACACTCAGCTCAAGAACTCTGTCTCCTCTATTAACAGAATAACCGGTGCCACTCTCTCCTAGAGTCATGTGGCTGAATTTTTGAACCTTCCAGGGGTGGGCAAGGTGGCGGGGGGGGGCCCATAAAATTGCAAGGGAAGGCGGGGGGCGTTGGAGTGCCCATCACTTCCCTGACACCATTCAATTTAGTCCGGGGCAGAGAAGGTCGAGAACAGCTTTCCCACCCAGAGGCTAACTGAGGCCCTTAAGTGGACAATCAATGGACACTTAGGGCCTCTTCTTGCCACTGCTGGCATTTTACCAGGGTTGAAGGTGGGACGTCTGCCACGTGCAGAGGCTGCCCAATAACTCCAGACAGCCTCCATGGTGGCTGGTGCGGGTCTCGTCCTCTGTGGGGAATCTGTGGCCCACAGAGGGCCTCCATTGGCAAAGGACACCCCTGTGCCACCACCCACCTCCATACCCTCAGCAACTCACCCCTCCCCACCCTCGACAGGGCTTGCCTGACTGGACCCAGTGAGCCTGCCCCCACTCCTGTAGTCCGGGGCTCCATGGCTGCTCCTGGTCTGGTGACTGCCCTCTGATTGGCCGGTAGCTTTTGAAGTTGGGATCCCCATCACTAAAGGGATGGGGACCCCTGCACTGGGCAGTTAATTGTCCGAGCACCGTGAAATGCAGCCAGTGGTCCCCCAAACAGCCAAGGCGGAGTTCCTCTCACCTTTTGGGCCCAGCGTTGGAACCCCCGCAAGGTGCATAAAATCCAGCCCTTAGAGTTATTATGGCACAGATGGAGACCATTCGGCCCGTCAAGTCCATGTTGGCTCCTTGTAGAGTAATCCAATCATCCTATTTCTCCACTCTGTCCCCATAACCCTGCAAGTTTATTTCTCTCAAGTGTCCATGCAATTTCCTTTTGAAATCATTTGTCATCTCTGCTTCTACCACCCTCATAGGCAGCGAGTTCCAGGTCATTAACATTCGCTGCGCAAAAATGTTCTTCCTCATGTCACACCTGCATATCTTGCCCAAGATCTTAAATCTGTGTCCCCTTGTCCTTTTACCTTCAGTTAATGGGAACAGTTTCCCTTCCTGCAGCATATCCAACATAAAGCTCTGAATCGGAACAGGAGTCAGTCATTCAGCCTCTTGAACCTATTCTGGCTGATCTGTACATCTACTCCATTTACCCACCTTTTATCCATATCTCTGTATAGCCTCATATGATAAAAATCACTATTTAAAATTTCACTTGATCCAGCATCTTCAGCCTTTTACAGAAGAGAGTTCTAGATTTTCCCTACCCTTTTGGAAACATGCTTCCTAATTTCGCTTCTGAATAGCCGCGCTCTAAGTTTGTGCTCCCTTGTCCTGGACTGGAGGAAACTTGGAAACCTGGATATACAACATGCTATTTCTTCATCCAAGTCATTTATTTATATATATATATATATATATATATATATATATATGTAAAATATATTGAGAAAAGGTGAGGCCTCAGGGCAGATCCCTGGGGCATGTCTCACCAATGAGAGTACACTCCCTTTGCCTTCTACCTGCAAACCAATTACCATACCATGTGACAAGATGACATGCATTTCTGTGCACTTTTACTTTTGCTAATAATCTCCTCTGTGGATGAGGCAAATCTTCCTCCAGGTAAATATTGGCAAAGGTGAAGCCATCCTCTTTGGCTCCCATAAACAGCTATGTGCCTCAGGTTTTGACGATCAACATTCCTAGCTGATGTCTTTGACTAAGCTCAGTGATGTGTAACTTGGGCATATTGCTCAACTGCATGCACAAATTCTGCCCTCACGTCTGATCCATTATAATTCTGCTTTCTTTCGCCTCTGAAATATCATGCAGTGCCCCCTCGCCATCTCACCATTAGCGTCAGATCTCTAATCCATGCCTTTATCATTGTGAGGCTGCATTTGCTCAACACTTTCCTTTCCATTGCTTCTCTCCATCACAAACTACAACTCATCTAGAACACTATGGCCTGTGTTCTCACTTTCATGAAGGACCACATCCCTATCACCTCATCCTTGCTAAGCTTCAGTGGATTCTTGTGCACCAGTGAATTAACTTTAAGAATCTCATGCTTCATATCCCTTCTTGTGTTTGCCCTTTCTATCTCCATGATTTCCTCCAGTTTCTCAAGCATTGGCTTACTTCTTGTTTCCTGCTGTACTGTCCCCAGCACCTTCTTCAGCCACAATGGCTCTATCGTCTGGAACCCCCTCCTTCACTACCTCTGTCTTGTCACCTCCCTTCCTGATTCCAAACCCTCTTAAGGACTCTTCTTTTCAACTGTGCTTTCATAACTGCTAATTCCTCTTATCCCTTTCTCCATTTCATTTACTTTCCACTTATTCTATACTGCCCTACAATACAAGCCATCTCACCCTTCAGGACAAGCACTATAGAATTGTGCAGTGTTGTTCTCAGCCTGAACTACTAACACCCAAGTTTAGATTAGATTAGATTAGAGATACAGCACTGAAACAGGCCCTTCGGCCCACCGAGTCTGTGCCGAACATCAACCGCCCATTTATACTAATCCTACATTAATTCATTATTCCTACCAAACATCCCCACCTGTCCCTATATTTCCCTACCACCTACCTATCCTAGTGACAATTTATATTGGCCAATTTACCTATCAACCTGCAAGTCTTTTGGCTTGTGGGAGGAAACCGGAGCACCCGGAGAAAACCCACGCAGACACAGGGAGAACTTGCAAACTCCACACAGGCAGTACCCGGAATCGAACCCGGGTCCCTGGAGTTGTGAGGCTGCGGTGCTAACCACTGCGCCACTGTGCCGCCCCAGTGCTGAATATCATTGGGAGACCAGGTAAGATTAACAAACACTATAGCCTAGCAAGTACTATTTGTGATATTAGCTTCCAAAACACTTAATGCATTAGTATGATATTCCTAAATCTGCTATTATGTTGTAGGCATTAACCTGAAACAGATTAACACTTCTGTTAAAATGATGGACAGAGTAATGCCACATGGATGTGTTGTGTTTGTTCTCCAATGCTGCAGTCATTTCTGGGCTTTTTTTTTATTTCTAGGAATGAGATGTGATTTTACAAACATATGCTCTCAGCATGGTGCCTCACCCGCCAGGAGTGCATAGTGGGAGTTTGGGTGCATGGTCCCCACAATTTTTCAGTCCACACTTTTGTAAAAAGCCCTATGGTTTCTAGCTGCCATTGCTAAACAGCATCCATGTCAGTCATCCAGTACAGAATGTCATTGTGCAAGAAGCTAATTAGTGTGAACTAGCCCCTGCACGGATTTATTTTCCTGCATGATTCCTCTTTTCTCCTTTGTTGTCACAAGGAGCACTCAGGGGGTGGTTCAGCTGTTCAAATAAATCGAAAACCTGAACAATGTCTATGTTATAATAAGACATATCAGAAGGAATACAGGTCTGAATGTAGCCCTTTTTTACTGCAGATAATGAAAAACACTCACAATGGTGATCTGAAGCTGGCACCTGCCCTTTGTTCATGCATTATTGCATTGTTCTGCATCCGGACATGTTCCCACTTCATGCTACCTCTTGGAAATGTTCTTTTGCTTTATTGTGTGGCAGGGGTTCTGTTAAGAATGTCAATCTAATTACAGACAGTACTGTCCTGGATGACTCAGCCACCGAGCTACTCACACTCAAAGGGCCAACTATCATTGAACTTATTCTTGTATTAAGAGCCTCTTAGAGGATTGTCACAGAAGGGGGAAGCAGACACAATCAAATTGGCCATCTGCTTTACACCCTGTTCAATTGCAGTTTCTCTTAATTTCAAAATTGAGAGAGGTAAAATAGACAGTTGATCCGACCCTGTGAGTTTCCCGCCCGGCGAGCTAGGTTAAAACTACCTCATCGTTTCTATAAAAACGTAGCAGCAGATCATCTCTCATTTTGCCCTGATATAAAGAAAAGGACTTGCATTTATATAGTGCCTTTCAGACCCTCAGTCTGCCCCAAAGCACATTACAGTCAATCGGCACTTTTTGAAGTGTAGTCACTGTTGTAATGTTAGAAACACAACAGTCAATTCACGCACATCAAGCTCCCACAAACAGCAATATGATGATAACCAGATAATATGTTTCATTGATATTGGTTGAGGGAGAAATATTGGGGAGAATTCCCCTGTTCTTTGAAATGGTGTCATGGGATCTTTTACATCTGCCTGAGTGGGCAGACAGGGGCTCAGTTTAACATCTTACCTGAAAGGCAGCATTTCCAACACTGTTGCAAAATTTACTCTATGTCAGCCTGTCAGCACAATCAAATCACACATGTAATATATGAATGTATGAAATTCTGGTTGCATCTGATCTGTAAATGTGTTAAAGTTTATTAATTAAAAAAGAGAAACATTTGGAGTTAAGGTTGGACCCTGAAGTACAGCAGTACTTCCACATAAGTGGGCAGAATAAATCTGCTCTCTCCACAGCTTCCCACAGTAAATCAACTTACTGCTTCCAGTCTCTTTCCTTCAGCATATCTGGAAAAACAATGAAGTTCCACCTGGCTATTAACTCTTCACAGCACAAATCTCATTCCAATTTGCTTTACCTGAACTTTTAGGTGCCACAAAGCTGAGTATAGCACTGGCAAATATTGAGACAAACCAGAAACCAACTGTGGCCCTGACCAAACAATTTATTTCACAGGACAATATGGATTACAAACACGATGCTTGTACTAGACTACTCACAGGCAAGTCACAGAATGCCTATAGCCTATTGAATACTACAGAAATCCTTATTCAGGAAATCATGGTTAGCATGTTGTCACACACACTGGAAGTGTGATGATACAACAATCATGACCTAACTCTGAAGAGTTATGAAAAATGGACTTTGTTTTTAAAAATAAACTTTTATTTTAAAAAGTGTACAATGGTCCAAAATGGCCACCGAAGAAAAAGGGATTGGTCTTTTGTGCATTTAAACTGTCTGACAAAGATAAAGGACAAATCTTCAAAGCTAACAATTGTCAATTCCAGAATTTAATGCATTGCTGAAACAAAGGAGGTGTGAAGTAGCAACATCCTGGGCTGTTGTGCAATCACCATGGGGAAGAAACCAAAGTGTCATTTAACAGAAGGTGAGAGATAACCTTAAAAAAAGACAGCCAGAAAGAGAGAGAGAGAGACACTCACCCAGGAAAGAAGCAACATCTAACAGCTTGAGTTCAGCGAAGCCAGGAAGCACATGCCCTGCTGTAAAATCTGACATCTACATTCTACAGCAGTGAGAGCTAGAAGTAACCCATCGTCTTCAACACAACCTTCAATCAAGAGAGCGAAATCTACAATCATTTCAGGTCTGCATCCATCTAGAACTTGATTTCCAAGAGAATGCAACAGGTTTATCACAACCTTTCCCCCCACTAAAAGCCATCTTCCTTATACCCTTTGCTATCTGTCTATGTGTGCGCATATGATCAAATGCGTGAAGGGATGCAGTTGTGACAATTTTGGGATAAGGCAGTATGATCAATAAATAATTGACTTTCTGTTTTTAAAACCGACAAGAAAACCTGTTGCTCACTGTTTATTTGAAAAATAAAGCATCAAAGGAGCTAAATTCTAATACAAATACACTTGCTGGTGTGGTAGAAGTGGGTTTCGGTTCGTGGAGCACTGGCACCAGTACTGGGGAAAATGGGGGCTGTACCGTTGGGATGGTCTACACCTGAACCGTGCTGGGGCTGGTGTTCTAGCAAGCCACATAACTTGGGAAGTAGAGAGGGTTTTAAACTAAATAATAGGGGCAAGGAATCAAATTTGTGAAGATGTGGTAAATCAAAGAGTAGAGACAAGGCAAGAGAGAAGGGTAATAATATGGGAAATAATAAATAGACTGTGACAGGAAGGGACAGAGATTAAAAATCTAAGAGTAAATCAGCAGACAAGGTTAGACATTACAAAAATAATGAAAGGACAAAACTAAAGGCTCTATATCTGAATGCACGTAGAATTCAAAACAAAACAGATGAACTGATAACGCAAATAGAAATAAATAAGTACGATCTGATAGCCATTACAGGGACATGGCTGCAGGATGACATAGATTGGATCCTGAATTTTGAAGGGTATATGACATTTAGGAAGGACAGGAAGTTAGGAAAGGGTGGAGGTGTGAATCTGTTAATTAATGATGGTATTAGCACATTAAAGAGGGATGAACTAAGTTCAGGAAAGCAGGATGTAAAAGCAGTTTGGGTAAAGATGAGAAATGATAAAGACAAGAAGTCACTCAATGGAGTGCTCTGCAGACCCCCGAACAGTAACCACACAGTAGACAGAGTATAAAGGAAGAAGTAATGGGACCTTGTCAGAAAGGTATGGTGATAATCATGGGGGATTTTAATATCCATATAGACTGGAATAATCAGGTGGGCAAAGGTAGCCTAGATGAGCAGTTCATAGAATGTTTTCAGGATAGTTTCTTAGAAGAACACACTCTGGAGCCAACCAGAGAGCTCTACTAGACCTGGTATTGGGCAACGAGATAGGATTAATTGATGACCTCATAGTGAAGGCGCCCCTAGGTAGCAGCGATCATAATAAAATTGAATTTTACATTCAGTTTAAGGGACAGAAGAATGGCTCCAAGACTAGTAGTTTAAACTTAAATAAGGTAAATTATGAGGGCATGAAAGCTGAGGTAGCTCAGGTGAACTGGCATATCAGGTTAAGGGATAGGTCAATAAAGATGCAGTGCAGACATTTCAGGGGATATTTCTGAATACACAGAATAGACACATTCCAACAAGAAATAAAAATTCTGAGGGGTGAACCCACTATCTGTGGTTAATTAAAGAAGTTAAAGATAGTATCAAACTTAAAGAAAAAGCATATAATTGCACAAAGATGGGTAGCAGGTCAGAAGATTGGACAGAATATAAAAAACAACAAAGAATGACTAAGGGATTGATAAGGAGGGAAAAATTAGAGTACGAGAGAAAGTTGGCTAGAAATATAACCACCAACAGTAAGAGGGAGGTGGTTGTGTAGTGGCAATGTCACTGGACTAATAATCCAGAACCCAGGCTAATGCTCTGGGGACCTGGGTTCGAATCCCACATGACAGATGGTAAAATTTGAATTCAATTAATAAATCTGGAATTAAAAGCTAGTCGAATGATGACCATGAAGCCATTGCCAATTGTTGTAAAAACCCATGTGGTTCACTAATGTTCTTTAGGGAAGAAAATCTCTGGTCCTTACCTAGCCTATATGTGAATCCAGAATAGCAATGTGGTTGACTCTTAAAATAAAATGGTCTAGCAATCCATTCAGTTCAAGGACAATTAAGGATGGGCAATAAATAGGTGATACCCAGATCTCACAAAGAAAAAAAAGTTTCTATAGTTATTTTAAAAAGAAAAGTTAACCAAGTGAGCATTGGTCCTTTAGAAAGTGAATCTGGGGAATTCATAAGGGAAAATAAGGGAATGGCAGATGAATTGAACAGGTATTTTGCACCAGTCTTCACTAATGGAAGACACAAGTAATATCCCAGAAATAGCTGTAAATCATGAAATGGGAGAGAGGAACTCAAGAAAATCACCAGGGAAGTGGTACTTAGCAAATTGTTGCATCTGCGGGCTGACAAGTCCCCGGGTCTTGATGGACTTCATCCTAGGGTCCTAAAAGAAGTGGATAGTGAGATAGTTGATGCATTGGTTTTAATTTTCTAACATGTCCTAGATTCGGGGAAGTTTCCATGAGATTGGAAAATAGCAAATGTAACTTCTTTATTCAAAAAGGGAGGGAGACAGAAAATAGGAAACTACAGGCCAGTTAGCTTAATATCTGTCTTAGGGAAAATGTTAGACGCTATTATTAAAGACATTATAGCAGAGCACTTGGAAAAAGTCAACATGGTTTTGTGAAAGGGAAATCATGTTTAACCAATTTATTGGAGTTCTTTGAAGAAGTAACGTGCTGTAGATAATGGGGAACCACTGGATGTACTGTACTTAGATTTTCAGAAGGCATTTGATAAGGTGCCATATCAAAGGTTATTGCATAAAATAAAAAAGGGGGTTTGGGAGGGTAACATATTGGCATGGGTAGAAGATTGGTTAGCTAACAGGAAGCAGCGAGTAGGCATAAACGGGTCATTTTCTGGTTGACAGGATGTAGTGAGTGGTGTGCCACAGGGATCTGTGCTGGGGCCTCAACTTTTTACAATTTATATAAATGACTTAGATGAAGGGACTGAAGGTATAGTTGCTAAATTTGCTGATGACACAAAGATAGGTAGGAAAATAACTTGTGAAGAGGACATAAAGAGGCTACAGAGGGATACGACCCGAAACGTTAACTCTGCTTCTCTTTCCACAGATGCTGCCAGACCTGCTCTGTGATTCCAGCATTTCTTGTTTTTATTTCAGATTTCGAGCATCCACAGTATTTTGCTTTTATTACAGAGGGATAATAGATAGGTTAAGTGAGTGGACAAAGATCTGGCAAATGCAGTAAAATGTAATATTGTCCATTTTGGCAGGAAGAATAAAAAAGAAGCAATCTAAATGGTGACAGATTGCAGAGCTCTGAGATGCAGAGGGATCTGGGTGTCCTAGTGCATGAATCGCAAAAGGTTAATATGCAGGTTCAGAAAGTAATTAGGAAAGCTAATAGAATGTTTTCATTTATTGCAAGGGGATTTGAATACAGAAGTAGGGAGGTTATTTTTCAGTTATACAGGGCATTAGTGAGACCACATCTGGAATGGGGGATTGTCTTATGAGGAAAGGTTGGACAGGCTAGGCTTGTATCCACTGGAGTTTAGAAGAGTAAGAGGTGAGTGGAAAGGATGTTTCCCCTTGCCAGGGTGTGTTTCACATAACTGTTGTTGAATGGTCTTCACTTCCTGGAGGGCCATATCTCATAGCATCGTTCTGTCATCTTACTGAGACACCTAGGTTCAGAAATTGGATCATATCACTTTCCAGTCCACATCCTATTTTTCCATTTGCTCTCATAGTTCTGTTACATGGGATCCCATTATCTTAATGCTAATTCTGCAATTCTGTGACAGTCACTATCCTTAGCAATGACTCATACTCAGGCCTGAGACACTTCTGCTTTCTGTTGTACATGATTGTGTTCGACTCAGGTGGCTGTTTATATTTCCTATTTTCTACCCTCCTTTAATGAAGAAGTTAACACTTTGTTGGGATAGGGCCTCACAGCCTCCTGTGGCCCTGTACCTTCTTCACGTGTGAGTCCAAGCAGGCATGTCGGCAGATTATTCAGCAGCAGACGACTGTTCAGTCTAGTTAAGGGCAAAGTCCATGCATGGATAAAAAGGTTCATACATAATATTAATGGCACTGCTTCTGTTCCTCAGCATTTGAGTCAGATCTAACGTTCTATCTGTATAGATTTTAACATTGGGTACAGGCATTATGCAAGGCATGACTTATCCACGTGCCATGACAGTGTTATGTTTTGATGAGTTGTATGGTGTTCCAGCCTTGGTAGAAAATCCATTTACATGATCTTTTTTTTAAAAACAGGTTTCTCTAACTATCTGTTTACTATAGGTTGCTGTCAGTAGACTAAAGGAGATAGACATATAATTAATATAGAGCATGATAGTTCACTGGTGTTTTGCTAGAACAGCACAGTTTGAATCCAATAAATGCTGACATCACATGTCAGAGTCCATTAACAGTTGACCTCACAGGCCAGAGCCCATAACCTGTTAACATCAGTGACCAGAGACCATTACCTGCTGACATCACAGACCAGAGTCCATTACCTGTTGACATCACAGACCAGAGTCCATTACCTGCTGACTTCACAGACCAGAGTCCATTACCTGTTGACATCACAGACCAGAGTCCTTTACCTGTTGTCATCACAGACCAGAGTCCATTACCTGCTGACTTCACAGACCAGAGTCCATTACCTGTTGACATCACAGACCCAGAGTCCTTTACCTGCTGACTTCACAGACCAGAGTCCATTACCTGTTGACATCACAGACCCAGAGTCCTTTACCTGCTGACTTCACAGACCAGAGTCCATTACCTGTTGGCATCACAGTCCAGAGTCCATTACCTGTTGTCATCACAAACTGGAATCCATTACCTGTTGTCATCACAGTCCAGAGTCCACTACCTGTCGGCATCACAGTCCAGAGTCTATTACTTGTTGTCATCACAGACTAGAGTCCATTATCTGCTGACTTCACAGACCAGAGTCCTTGACCTGTTGACATCACAGACCAGAGTCCATTATCTGCTGACTTCACAGACCAGAGTCCTTGACCTGTTGTCATCACAGACCAGAGTCCATTACCTGTTGACATCACAGACCAGAGTCCATTACCTGTTGACATCACAGACCAGAGTCCTTTACCTGTTGTCATCACAGACCAGAGTCCATTACCTGTTGTCATCACAGACTAGAGTCCTTTACCTGTTGTCATCACAGACCAGAGTCTATTACCTGTTGTCATCACAGAGCAGAGTTCTTTACCTGTTGTCATCACAGTCCAGAGTCCATTACCTGTTGTCATCACAGTCCAGAGTCCATTACTTGTTGTCATCACATTCCAGAGTTCATTACCTGTTGTCATCGCAGTCCAGAGTCCATTACCTGTCGTCATCACAGTCCAGAGTCCTTTACCTGTTGTCATCACAGACTAGAGTCCTTTACCTGTTGTCATCACAGACTAGAGTCCATTATTTGTTGTCATCACAGTCCAGCGTCCATTACTTGTTGTCATCACAGTCCAGAGTCCTGTACCTGTTGTCATCACAGTCCAGAATCCATTACTTTTTGTCATCACAGTCCAGAGTCCTTTACCTGTTGTCACCACAGTCCAGAGTCCTTTACCTGTTGTTATCAGAGACTAGAGTCCATTACCTGTTGTTATCACAGACCATAGACTGTTAGCCACTTGTGGAAGTAAACTGCATTTGCTAGAGATGTTCTGGATCAAATGCTCTCCAATTGGACATGGTATGAGATAGATACAGAGTAAAGATTCCTCTGCTTTTCCCTATTAGTAAACCTTAATCTCAAGCTCTCAAACAGAGATTCTCATGTATCATTTCTCACATCAGCCAATCAGGCCAGGCATAGGGACCTCATAAAACATGGCTGCTCTCCGATGTTGCAGATTGCTTCGTCTCTGTGCAGATTGATCAGAAGCCATTCCTCCTTCCATTCTCCCTTCTAATCCTCAGCAACAAATCTTTGATGTTTAGCCAAAATTCATTTGGGAACGAGACAGTTATTAATTCTAAATTGGGTCATACTTATGAGCAATTCTGTGGTCTAATTTTAGCTCTTTAAAGGTTATAGTTTTGATGCTCATCACTGATATTGATGCTCTGCAAGTGGGAGATTATGCAAATAGCCCGGGATGTTGCAAAGATCCATTGTGCAGGCAGATGTTTGTAGCAGGAGACAGGCTGACAGAACATGCTCGTGAATATGTTACTATGGCAACCCTAATCAAGTTTAAACTTCCCCTGTAGCTTTGACCTGTTCATTTTGAGCAGCTTTATCCCGGAAACTCAGGATTTCCAGGAAGTCAGGACTAAAATCCCCTGCTGAAGATCAAACCCTCTAAATGTCCTTATTAAATTATGCTGTCAAGAGATTGGAATCATAATTCATCTTTTAACACTGTCATTATAGGGTATATTTTTTACTATTTGCTAACAATAGCAAAAAAAAATTCGATTTATGGTCATTCTGGAGGAAAGTATTTCCTCCTCCAAGTCTGACTCATAAGAAAACATGGAACAGGAGCAGGAGGTAGGTCCATAGTCCATCGGGCCTGCTCTGTCATTCAATAAGATTATGACTGAACTTTTACATCACTCCACTTTCCTGCCTGATCCCAATGCACCTTCATTCCCTTAGTGCCCAAAAATCTATCAATGTCAGTCTTGACTAGTCTCATCGACTGAGCATGCACAGCTATCTGGGGTAAAGAATGCCAAAAAAGTTTTTCCTCATCACAGTCCTAAATGGCCAACCTGCTAGCTTCTTTTGAAGAGATCTCCCTGAGACTGTCTCCATAATAAGGTTAGGACACATACATGACTGAAACAAGGGAGGTGGTCTTCCAACATAGACAAATTACTGGAACAAGTGGTGAAAAACATTGCATACCCGAGAATATGATAGGATATTGTATGAGATTGAAAGCAGGAATTCGATCTCTGACCACTTTGAATTCCTGACTCAAATCTCCCACATATTTAAACTACATGAGTTTGCCAACTCATCAATAACTTAATAAGTTCTGAGAATGAAATGATTGGACGGCAAGCCTCATTATAGGCCGACAGTCAACATGACCTGAACAGAATGTGCTTCCAAGAGCTTTCAAAATACTACAGGAGCAACAGATTGGCTTGGCTTTATTTTAAGAAAAATTACAGCAACTTGATCAAGTCAACAGTCATTTCAGTCCCAAAGTTGCCAACAAATATCACTGCTAGTCTTGTGGTCAACAACAACCTATATTTAAATAGTGCTTTTGACATAATAAAACGTCCCAAGGTGCTTCACAGGAGCATTATAAAACAAAATGACACTGAGCCACATAAGGAGATCTGATAACCAAAAGCATGGTCAAAGAGGTAGGTTTAAAGGAGTGTCTTAAGGAGAAAAGAGCGGTAGAAAGGCAGGGAGGTTTAGGGAGGGAATTCCAGAACTTACGGCCTCAGCAGCTGAAGGCATGGCCACCAATGGTGGAGCGGTTAAAATCAAGCCATTATATAGTCTGTCAGGTGTAAGAAATGATTTGTTTATCAAACCCAGAAACAAAAATTAGCTAAAATATTCTGTACTAAAGAAAGAATTAGGCTGCAAAATTTGGCACCGTAGTGCTGGTGGTCTTGACGCTGCAGGAGTCAGTTGAAGTAAAAATTGGAGGGAGGGTTTTTTCCCGATCACTTCTTGCACGGCCTGCGCTGATCATCATGTTGTGGAGAGCGTTGGCGCAGGCATCCCATGCACATGCCGGAAGTATGCAAAGTGGGCATGTCATGATGCAAGTCAGACTCTAGCACTGATTTGATGCTCAACCCGCCACTTTGGGCTTTGCTGCTCCTGTTAACGCTCTCTCTTAAACATACAAGCACAAGGGACCCTTCACCAGTGCTAATTAAAGGCATCACCATTTCAATTTACTGGTGTAGTGCTTTTGAATATCTACGTGTTGTTGCAAAGTTAGTGGAAGTACTGGGTTGGTGGAGGAATTGTGCAAAGTTGTTCAAGTCAGAAAGGAGTGGTGCTGGACGTTTGGACGGGTGTGTGGTTCTGAAAGGCCTATGTGCCACTTACTGTCAGTCATTGGGGCTATAGTTGCAGATGCCCTTGGGCTGCAGCATCAGAGGGAGACATAGCAGAGGCAGCAGAAAAGACAAGCTGCTCGTAGAGGGAGGAAGAGGGCTCTAACAGGAGGCTTTACCCACCGAGGGTCTTCAGGGAGCACTTCCCTAACCTGCAGCTAAGCCAGCAGCAGTGTATTGGCTGCTGTGCTTCAGCCAGGAGGTGGTCACAGATTGTGCCACCTCCTCAAATCAAACCTGCAGCCTCAGAACAGGGTGAGGATGGCACTGCCAGTTTCTGTCAAGGTGATCATGACCCTGAACTTCCACACCAGTGGTTCCTTCCAGGCTGGAAAAGATGACATCGCCAACATATTGCAGTTTGCCATCCAGGGAGGATGGAAAGCTGCTTTCACTCTGAGACCAGCAGAAAGCTCTCTCCACTGGAGATATAGGGCTGGATTTTATGCTCTCCCCCATGGCATGTTTGAATGTGGGGAGAGCATTTAATCGAGCGGGATGATGTGGTGGGTGGGTCCCCGCCACCATCCCACCTCCAACCTAATTAAGTCTGTGGCAGGAAGGCCCATTGATAGCCTTCCCACCCTGCTGCCAATTGAGGCCCTTAATTGGGTAATTAATGCCCAATTAAGGGCCACAAACCGCAGATGCCAATTTTAGCCTTGTGGGTTGCTTGGCAGCTCCCGGGCCCTTAGTGCCTGATCAAGGGACCTGGCATCAGGAATCAGGGGGCCAGCTGAGAGCCACCCCCCTACCCTTGCTGAGGACTCCGCTACACACCCCTCCCCCACGACCCTCACCCTGCGAAACCTCTCCCTCCATGACTAATCTGTGTCCTGCGTCCGTCAACGATCCTTGGCCTTGGGTAGGTACATTACTGGCAGCAGTCACCAACTCTGTGGCAGCACTGCTGAGTAAAAGAGATGCCGGCTTCTGATTGGCTGTCAGCTATCAGCAGGTGGGACCTCCATTGCCAGGGTAGGCCTGCTGCTGCCTGATTGACACGTGATGCAGTGGGCCTTCCTGAAAAGAGGCGACACGGGGCTATCGCTGGCTCTTCAGCCAGTGGCTGAACACCGTCACCCTCATAAAACACTGCCCATAAGTTTTCTTGCTGTCAAATTTATGAAGTGAGGCTTTTACAAAATATTGTTTTCTCTGAGCAGAATTTAATCAAAATAGATGGAGCTTCTTACACTTCTGAAAATAGCCACAGGTTCTGCTCATCCACAAATTATAAATGAGAACAATATATTTACCTCGAATGCACTTAGACTTCGAAAATTGCAAAAGAATTGCTCTTCTTGGATGAAAGCTTCAGAGAACTCGAGATGACAGCGTTCAATTTGTAAATTGTAGTCACATTCAATCTTCTGCTCTGCAGCCCAATGACAAAGGCCAGCAGAAAGCACTGTACATCAACATATTGAGCCGAATTTTTATTTAGATTAGATTAGAGATACAGCACTGAAACAGGCCCTTCGGCCCACCGAGTCTATGCCGACCATCAACCACCCATTTATACTAATCCTACACTAACCCCATATTCCTACCAAACATCCCCACCTGTCCCTATATTTCCCTACCACCTACCTATACTAGTGACAATTTATAATGGCCAATTTACCTATCAACCTGCAAGTCTTTTGGCTTGTGGGAGGAAACCGGAGCACCCGGAGAAAACCCACGCAGACACAGGGAGAACTTGCAAACTCCACACAGGCAGTACCCGGAATCGAACCCGGGTCCCTGGAGCTGTGAGGCTGCGGTGCTAACCACTGCACCACTGTGCCGCCCCCGCAGCAAGGGTCCTGACACTGGGCCAGAAAGGCAAGGGAAACCCCACCTCAGCCCTTTGGGACACCCCAAGCTGTGTTTAATGGTGCTCAGGCAGTTAACTGCCTGGCGCCGGGATCCCTGTTCCTTTAAGAACATGGATCCTGCCTCCAAGAGCTGCCAGCCAATCAGAGGGCTGGCAACTCAGCAGTCTCAGTGGCGCCACAAGGAGCAGTGGTCACTTTTGGGACTGCAGGAGGCCCAGGACCAGGAGCAGCGCCGGAGGGCCAGAGTGCAGGTAAGTTGGGTGGGCTCACCAGGGCTTGTCAGACAGGACCCGCCCAGGGGTGATGGTTGTTGAGGGCAGGGGATGGCTGTTAGTGGGGGGGGGGGGGGGGGGGGGGAGAGGGGCAGCCTTTGCTGCCAGGTGCCCTCTGTGGGCGACAGATTGCCCAAGCAGGAAGTAATCCACCACTAGCCCACAGGTAGGCCACCTGGTTTTAATGGGCGGCCTCCCCACTTGGCGGGGCTCCCACCAGCCACTGGTAAAATACCAGCGGCAGCGGGAAGAGGTCCTTAAGTGGTCTTCAATTGGTTTCTGGGCGGGAAGGCTATTCTCAGCCTTCCCCACCGCTGACAAAATTCAATGGCTTCAGGAAGACAACAGGCACTCCACCCCTTGCCTTCCCTCACTATTTTATGGCCCAGTCTGCCGCCTGCCAGGAGGATTGAAAAACTTCAGCCTATTGAATGCAATAGTGATTCTATTTTGAAAAAATGTGTCCAGATGAAAACTGAGGACTTGGTCAGCTGTACTTTTGTGATACACGCTTTAAAAACAATAGTTGAGGAGCGACAATCAGCATCTTGCAGAACTGTGGCTGGTTCATGATTTGGATTTATAGACATAAGGATTCCTACCCCATACCCAGCTCCTACCCCCCTCCCCCCACCCCCCACAGGAGTTGCATTGGAAACTGTAGCAGCATTGTACAGAAGCAAATAGGTTAGGTTCATCCCAGAATCATTGGGTATCCTCCTGATATTTTCTTCCTAAAAGGGATGAATTATATATGACAACAATTTGCAATTATATATGGCTTGAACATAATAACAGGCCCCAAAATGCCTCACAGGAGTGTTATCAACAAAATTTGACACCGAGCCATATTGGAAGCTATTAGTACAGATGACCAAACATTTAGTCAAGACAGCATAAGAAATAGGAGCAGGAGTAGGCCAACCAGCCCCTTGAGCCTGCTCCTCCATTCAATATGATTGTGGTTGATCTTTGGCCTCAACGCCACATTCTTGCACTATCCCCATGTTCCTCGATTCCTCAAGAGTCCAAGGGCAGGGTTTTGAGCCCTCACTGGGGCCAGGAGCGGAGGTGGCGGGACCTACAAATAGCTCTGCCAGCCGGCATGCCAGTTCCCTGGCTCCTTCCCACTCCCCCAGGCCATTTTTGCGGAGGTGGGATGGGGGAGGGGGGGCAGCAGGGCTTCCCCACCCACACATGCCAGCTAGCCAATTTAGCTTATTAACGACCACATAAGACCAATTAAAACAGGCTGACTGGGATTTTCCAGTCCGCCTCCAGGTTCCCGCGGCAGACCAGGGCGCCAGCGCTCCGGGCAGGCGTAGAGGCTGTCCCTGCCTGCCTGAGAGGCACTGGCTGCCCTATACACAGGCTGCCTCTCCCCAGTAGTGGCCTGGCGGCAAAAGCCATTATTTCATTTAAATTTTTAAAAGTTGGAGAGAGGGCGTCTCCATCTTCAAGCGCCCTCTGCTTTACTTACCATCCATTGTAACTTGTTCTTTTAAAGCTGGAAGGCCTCTAATCAGCCTTTCAGCGTCGAGAGCCCACCTGCCGTCCTTAATTAGACAGTCAGCCTGCCATTAATTGTCCGCCCCAGGGACAATCACAAAGAGTGACTGTTTTTCACACAGTACAGGTTTCTGACCCACATTTCAGTCTGACAGCAGGATTCAGAAACCTGCAGGGAAAATCATGGCCCAAAAAGCTATCTAGCTCAGTCTTGAATATACTCAACAACTGAGCATCCACAGCCCTCTGGGGTAGACAATTCCAAATATTCACAACCCTCTGAGTGAAGAAATTCCTCCTCTTCTCATGATTGACTCCTTACCCTGAGACTATGCCCCCTAGTTCTAGACTCTCCAGCCACTCAGCATTTATCCTGTCAATCCCTCTCAGAATCTTCGGTGTTTCAATGAGATTACCTCTCATTCTTCTAAACCCCAGACAGTATAGGCCTACTCTACTCAACCTCTCATTATCAGGCAATCCTCTCAATCAATCTAGTGAATCTTTGCTGTACCGCCTCCAAGGTAAGCATACCCTTCCTTAGATAAGGAGACAAAACTGCGCACAGTACTCCAGCTGTGGTCTCACCAAAGCCCTATACAATTGTAGAAAGGCTTCCTTATTCTTCTACTCCAATCCCCTTGCAATGAAGTCCAACATGCCATTTACCTTCCTAATTGCTTGTTGTACCTGCATGCTAACTTTCTGTGTTCCTTGTACAAATACACCCAAGTCCCTCTGAACATCAACATTTAAAAGTTTCTCACCATTTGAAAATATATTTTCTTTTATTCTTACTATCAAGGTGAATAAGCTCACACTTCCCCACATTATACTCCATCTGTCACCTCGTTGCCAACTCACTGAACGTGTCTATATCTTTTTGCAGCCTCTTTGTTTCTTTGTGCTGACTGTCCCACCTAGCTTTGTATCATCAGCAAACCTAGATACATTACTCTCAGTCCTTTCATCTAAACCATTAATATAGATTGTAAATAGCTGAAGCCCTAGCACTGACAATAACAACAACTTATATTTATATGGTGCCTTTAATGTAATAAAATGTCCCAAGGTACTTTACAGGAGGAATTATAAAACAAAGTATGACACCGAGCCACAAAAGGAGATATTAGATCAGATGACCAAAAGCTTGGTCAAAGAGGTAGATTTTAAGGAGTGTCTTAAAGGAGGAAAGAGAGGTGTAGAGGCAGAGAGTTGTAGGGAGGGTATTCCAAAGTGTAGGGCCTAGGCAACTGAAGGTGCTGCCACCAATGGTGGAGCAATTAAATCAGAAATGCACTAGAGGTCAGAATTAGAGCAGAACAGATATCTCGAAGGATTGTGGACTGGAGGAGATGACAGAGATAGGGAGGGGTGAGGCCATGGAGGGATTTGAAACAAAGGATGAGAATTTTAGAATCAAGATGTTGCTTGAAGCGGAGCCAATGTAGGTCAGTGAGCACAGGGCTGATAGGGAAATAGGACTTAGTCTGAGTAAAGGCACAGGCAGCAGAGTTTTGGATGGCCTCAAGTCTATGAAGAGTAGAATATGGGAGACCAGCCAGGAGTACATTGGAATAGTCAAGTCTAGAGGTAACAAAGGCAGGAATGAGGGTTTAGTAGCAGGTGAGCTGAGATGGGGCAAAGTCGGGCAATGTTATGAAGATGGAAATAGGCAGTTCTAGTGATGGCACGAATGAGGTCAGAAGCTTATCTTGGGGCCAGATGTGACACCAAAGTTGCAAACAGACTGGCTGAATCTCATACAGGTACCAGGGAGAAAGATAGGGTTGATAGCTAGGGAACAGAGTTTGGAGCTGGGACTGAAAACAATGGATGCAGTCTTCCCAATATTTCATTGGAGGAAATTTCTGCTCAGCCAGTACTGGATGTCAGATAAACAGTCTGATAATTTAGCAATGGTGGAGGAGTCGGGAGAAGTGGTGGTGTCATCAGCATACATGTGAAAACTAACATTGTGCTTTCGGATGATGTCACCGAGGGGAAACAAGTAGATGAGAAATAGGAGGGGGACAAAAACAGATCCTTGTGAGACCCAGAGGTAACAGTGGGAGAGCAGGAAGAGAAGCCATTGCAAGTAATTCCCTGGCTATGACTAGATAGATAAGAATAGAAGCAGGTGAGAGCAGTCCCACCCAGCTGGACAGCAGTGGAAAGGCCCTTGTGGCACCTCAGTAGTTACAGTCTGCCAGCTGAAAATGCCCCATTTATCCCTACTCTCTGCTGTCTGTCCATTAACCAATCTTACCATGCTCATATATTGTCCCTTACCCCTTGGGTGTTACCTTGTGTAATATCCTTTTATGTGGCACCTTGTCAAATGCCTTTTGAAAATCCAAATGTACTACATTCACTGGTTCTACCTGCTAATTACATCCTCAAAAAACTAATAAATTTGACAAACATGATTTCCCTTTCATAAAATCATACTGACTGTGCCTAATCATATTATGACTTTCTTAGTGCCTTGCTCCTTAATAATGAATTCCAACATTTTCCTGACAACTGATGTTCCATGTTTTCCCGACAACTGATAATTCCATGTTTTCTATCTCGATCTCCTTTCTTGAATAGCTGTGTTACATCTGTTATCTTCCAGTCAGCTGGTACCATTCTAGAATCCAGGAATTTTGGAAAATCACAACAAATGCATCCACTGCATTTCGAACCCGAGGATGTAGGCCGGCAGGTCCAGGGGACTTGCTGGCTTTCAGTACCATTAATTTCTCCAGTACTTTTTCTTTACAAATATTAATTACATTAAGTTCCTCACTCTCACTGGCCGCTTGGTTCTGCACTATTTTGGTATGCTATCTGTGTCTTGAGGTAGGTTATAAGGAGAGGCTTCAAGGACGAGAAAGAAACAGAGAGGTTTAGGGAAGGAATTCCAGAGCCGAGGGTAGAGACGACTAAAGCACAGCTGCCAACGCTGGAGCAATGAAAATTGGGGATGTGTAAGCACCCTGAACTGGAGTAGTGCAGAGATCTTGGAGGGTTGTAGCACTGGAGGAGATTACAGAGATAGCAAGGAGCAAAGCAACAGAGGGATTTGAAACAAGGATGAGAATTTTAAAATCAAGGCATTGATGGACTGGGTGCCAATGTAGGTCAGCGAGCACAGGGGTGACAGGTGAATGGGACTTGGTGCAGAAGGGCATCTGAGTTTTGGATTCCAAATTCATGCCAATGTGATTCACGTAAGAGAGGTTTCATGCCATGTGGATGCAAACTAGTATAAACTGGTCACATCCAAATTTTCCCTCCCTCTGCATCCCATAACAGAGATTAATCCATTCCTTCCTGCAATTACAATATTCCCCAAGATCCCTATAACTGCATCCAGTGAATTCTGCCTCCTATCTCACCTTCATCAAGTTTTTATTGAAGCCTGCTTTAAAAGTGACTTTTCCATATGTGTACACATACTGTGTAAACAAACAGCATCTGCTGTACTCAAGTTAAAAAAAAATCCATAGCTACCCAGCATTCAATCAGCTGGCCTGGGTTACATCCTGGGGCCTGGGTCACAGGCTTGGGTCTTCGAATAAACAAAGCTTGCAGAATCGCAGAGTGAATTTGTTCAGGATAGTGCAGAGCCTGCAAGTGTTTCACATGTGCATCTAGCTCTCTTTACATACTTACATGTTGAGGCTTACTGATCAGTTATAAAAAAAACACAGCCCTGGCAAGTGGATTTCGGGTGCCCTACATGCACCTAAACCTATTGTGCAGTCTTCAAAGTCTCCTGTAGGTACAGGAAAAGTTCAGGAGAATGGCTGTAAAAGGGAATTCTCACTGCCATAGGAATTCCCACTGTATCGAGACACCATTGATCCTAGAAGGGGGAAGAAGGACGCAGATATATTTCAAATAATTTGGGACAATTTTAACACTCCAAGTGCCAAATTATGACCAGCCATACAGTTCAAATTGCGTCCAAAAATGTACTATCTTGTTCCCAGTCTATTCCTGCCTGCAGCCGCTTTACCTGGGCATTATTTTTAGGTGAGCAAGGGACCCGTCTGATGGCTGCAGTAGTCTGTTTGATTTGTTCACATTTTGTGATGCTTTTTTATTAACAATTATTATTACAATATTGCTAAATTCTAGTCTGTCAGCTCATCAGTGCTGATGGGACTGCATGAGTGAACTCACTCTATTGTTGTTGATTCTGAACTAGCCTGGCCACTGCAGTCATCTGTAGCCTTTTCTGTGACAAAGCTGTTCTTATTTCAATTGACCTTTTTTTGCTCCAGTTGCTTCTGATTTGCACTATGTAAACTTCTTCTTATTAGTGCAGTATTCTAGGGACTGCTAATTAGCTTGATCATCTTATCAAAGGTCCACAACATGACTCTGGCGCATGGCTTGTCCAAGTTTGATTTATGAGGTACACGAGTGTATGAAAACTGCAATTATTGAATCCTTGCAACTGCACTCTTCCCTCTGGGAATCTACATTATTTAAACATCCTGTATTAAGCTTTAGTCACATGAAAATACAAATGGTGCTCAGGTGTATTCCACTTTATGTTTTTGCCTTCGTATCGTTGTTTGCCAAACTCATTTGAACTTTGGACTTTCACATTGATCTAGCGAAAGTCGGTTAATGGTAAATGGCACCTTATCAAATTTACTTTAATTGACGATTTTTATATTATCCCCTTGGCAGGATTGTCAACACAGTTTAATTCGGGCCATATCAGGCGATTTATTTGCCTACTTTAGTCCTGCGGTTCCTGTGTATGCTGCACCTAGTACTAAATTGATACATGTGCTGTTGGCAGTAGCCTAATACCACTTGTCTAGCGGACTATTCTGGTCTGGAATTAAGTGAAAACCCACCAATGAGAAAACCCAATAAACTGGTAACAATACAGCTGCCCATTTGTGTAAGCTGGACAGAAAGGTTTAGTTCTCGAAAAAAGCTAAATGAATTGGATTTTCAAACAAGGTGAACCCAGAGTAGAGGCCAGTGGGGTGGATTGCCTATGATCTGTGGAAGCAGATCGGTTTGCTGAGCAAAGGGCCTTTTCCTATTCCACATGTTCTTCTGTTTTTACTGGACCTTTGCTATGACACACTGAGCCGTCATGTCCAGGCCCATTGTAGACTAATTGCTCTGATTAGTCAACAACTCCATTATCATTGTATCATTTGACTACCAGGATAATAGAAGGCCAATTACATGGACCTTTGCTCTTACTTTGTCTGTCTGTCTGTCTGCCTATCTATCTCCTCTCTCTTTTTCTCTCTCCCTCTCCCTCCCTGTCTCTCAATCTTCCTCTCTTACCCCCTCAATCTCTCTCTCCCTCAATCTCTCTCTCCCTCAATCTCTCTTTTTCCCTCAATCTCTCTCTCAATGTCTCTCTCAATCTCTTTCTCCTCTGCAGTCTCTCTCTCTTACCCACAATCTCTCTCTCTCGCCCCTTCAATCTCTCTGTCCCCTTCAATCTCTCTCTCTCCCTTCAATCTCTCTCTCCCCCTCAATCTCTCTTTCTTCCCCACAATCTCTCTCTCTCCCCCACAATCTCTCTCTCTCCCCCTCAATCTCTCTCTCTCCCTCAATCTCCCTGAATCTCTCTCTCCTTCAATCTCTCTCTCTCACAATCTCTCTCTCTCTCTCTTTCTCTAACCATGTACTATGAGAACACTGCTGTAATGGCTCAGCTGGTTAAGTGAGTAAATCATTCAATCAGATGAGAATTCCCATGTTTGCTCCCCACTTCCTCCCATCTGCTGTGTGCTGCTAGCTGATCTGAGTCAGGTTGCTTCAATTGGCTTCAGCACCTGTGAGCTAGCAAAGGCGATATCAGCCAGGATGCCTACTCCTGGTTACTGTCCAATCACCACGGCTGTAAGTACCGTGTTTATCTCAAGGCCTGGGAAGCCCAGTGGTATTCCAGCAGAGCTTGACTTCCTTCTATCCCTACATAGTTACCAGAACTCCTGACACCAGGCACAGAGGGCACCCACAGGGATTCCCATCGCCAAGAGGTTTTCCGCCATTCCAAGACCCCAAGAGGCAGCCAGACAGTTGAAGGGGCAGAAATGCCCCAAAGATTGGAACATTGGCAAACTGGTAGGCCTCTGTCGCCATTTGGGGAACCCAAAGTTGTCGCTGTTATTTTCCAGGGCCTATTGCCACATTCTGTATGGAGGCCTCCAGTAGCTAGGGAGGACAAGAGGGGGATCAATTGGGGACCCAGGCCCCACAACCCTGCTGCCATCTGCATGTGGTACGTGGGGAAGCAGTGGCCAGAGACCAACCAGAGGGGACAGGAGAGGGAAATTCTGACCAGTACAGTTAAGCAGCAGTAGGCCTCACTTCCCAGAATTTCCTTCATTCTCTGTTGCCCAGGGTGACAATAAGACCAGCTTCAGGTGTAATGTCCTGCAGTCAAATGACCTGCCAACACACACTCTCCAGTCTCCCATAATTAACGGCTGCTTCAGTGAGGTACTTGAGGGCACCTGTAACCTTTGGAACCCATGCGAAGAGTCAACATCTTGGAGAGAGGGAGAAACTACTGAGAAGGGGATGAAAATGGAGAGAAAACAAAACTGTAGTTTAGATACTGAAAGATAAAATGATGTATTTAAAATAGCACAAGTAGCTGCTTTGAATATACCATGACAAGAAAGGAAAATAAATACTTTCATTTATATAGCACCTACCTGTCACAGCCTCAGGAATTCCCTAAGTGCTTTACAGCAAATGAAGTACTTTTGAAGTGTAGTCACTTTTGTAATGTAGGGAATGTGGCGGCCAATTTGCACACAAGCAAGCTCCCACAAACAGCAATGAGATAATGGCCAGATGATCTGTTTTTTAGTGGTATTTCTTGAGGAATAAATTTTGGCCAGGACACCGGGGTGAACTCCCCTGCACCTCTTCGAATAGTGCCATGGGACCTTTTATGCACACTTGACAGGGCAGACACCGTTTGGTTTAACGTCTCATCTGAAATACAGCACTTGTGACAGTGTAGCTCTCCTGCGCTATGGCACTGAAGTGGCAGCCTTCGTTACAAGCTCAAGTCTCCAAAGTGCGCTTAAACCCATCACCTATTGACTCTGAGGTAACCACAGCTGACGCATATTTAGAACAAACATGCCAGAGACAGAAAACACTGTATCGGTTTGAAATTGTACGTCATTTTGTGGATTGGTCATAAGAACATAAAATCATAAGAAATAGGAATAGGAACAGCCTGCTCCACCATTCAATAAGACCATGGTTGATCTTCTACCTGGACTCCACCTTTCTAAACTATTCCTTTAGTACCCAAAAATCTATCCATTTCTCTTTTGAATATACTCAACAACTGAGCAACCACAGCTCTCTGGGCATTACAATTCCAAAGATTCACAACCCTTTGAGTGAAGACATTTCTCCTCATCTCAGTCTTAAATGGTTGACCCCTTATTCTCAAACTGGCACCCCTAGTTGTGGACTCCCCAACCAGGGGAAACATCCTCCCAACATCTACCCTCTCGGGCCCCTTAAAAAATGTTATATGTTTCAATGCAATCACCTCTCATTCTTCTAAACTCTGGGGAATATAGGCCGAGTCGACTCAACGGTCATGGCTTGTGAAGGATTGGAAGAGCATGGATTTCCACCCATGGTTTCCTACATGGTACAGTCTTCCTAGCTCTTTGTTGCAGATGAACAGAGAACTGGGCCCAGGTCACCTCAGCTTGGAATGATAAATGGTTGAGAGGAAAGAGAGACCACAAGACAGCAGGAGAAAATACCCCAAATGAGAGAGGGGACATAAAAGGAATGAAGTTGGACTCAATTCATAGCTTACAAAATCTCCAAGGTTCTTGTATCCTGAATCAAAAGCCACTGATTCCACTTACTGAGTACTCTGCCTATCATAAGGTTCTTGCTTTATATGTAATTGTAAAACTCCCACAATTCAAACAAGTATTTTAAAATCTGTGATTGTGTGTGTGGGAGGTGAGATGTATTCAGATGTTCACACAATTGAGTGAATCAAATAGACTTCTCCGCCTCAGCTGAGAGCACTTAGCCGCTATACACAGTGGGGAACAGTGAAGCTGGCGTCCACCTGCTGTGATCCCTACAGTTCTGGATTGGTGTGGGAAGGAGTTTCCACTCAGTTCTCGTACTGACCTAGAGAAGCACCAAGAAGAAAACGTGCGGCTGCCAACAAAGTGAGGAAGCGGTAGGAGAGACACGCAACAACACCGAAGCTTCCTGGATTCCTCGCCAGGGATGGGCACTGAACATTGCCCATCAATGAATATTGTACAGAGAGTTAGCATGGTGTGAAGAAGTGCCCGAAATAGCTAGCACCCTTAATATGTTGTAAGCGCCATCTTTATAATTGACTCTTCTGGTTCTGTGGAATGGTTAATGCCATTTGCCTGATATAGGCTGTGATAAATGCAGACAGTGTAAGTGATGGGGAAATGAAAGGCACTGTGACCGAGGGTTTAAGATTAAAGGGTAAGGCTGTACTTGAATCTCAGGAAATCCTATTAACTCTTTCTCTGAAAGTGCACAGAGCTGTGTGTTCAAAGGAAGTGGTAATCATATCTGTATCTGGGAGATTATTTCCCTTGCCAGATAGTTATTACACTTGTATTCTGTATTACTGCCAAGTATTTAAACAGCTGCACAATATTAAGACTCTTTTGATGAGGCCCAAAAACATGACTTTCGGATCCAACATGAAAGATCTAATTTTGTGCCAATATTTATCCTGTGAAATAAATTCTGAGTTTCTAAAATTATCCTCAATGCACTGATGCTTTCAGTCAAGAAGGTTCTTTGATGACTACCATAGATTGTTTATGAAAAAAAAATTATTTCCAGATTTAAAAAAAGACAGGTCCAGTGTCCAGGGTTGCACAGTGAATTTCACACAATATATATAGTGCTGCAACTTTACACACGGTGACCAAAGTTCATCCAAGAGCTACCTGGATAAATAGACGAGTATGGTGATGGATGCAGGCAGAGAATCCTAATGAACCAAACCCCTTCTCAAAAACTCTTATAGTTTAGAATCCTAATGGACAATACCCTTTCCTATAGACTTTCATTGTATAGAAGCCAAATGCATAAACCCCTTCACATAAACACCCATTGTATAGAACCCTAATGGACCAATAAGTATATGAATAAATAATTCATAATATCTTCCACTGTTCAAACAGAAGGTTTTGTTTTATTCATTCATGAATTTGGGCATCACTGGCAAGACCAGCATTTATTGCCCATCCCTGATTGCCCTTGAGAAAGTGATGGTGAGCTGCCTTCTTGAACCGCTGCAGTCCTTGTGGTGTAGGTACACCCATAGTGGTTGTTAGGGAGGAAGTTCCAGGATTTTGACCCAGCGACAGTGAAGGAATGGCGATATAGTTCCAAAACAGGATGGTGTGTGACTTGGAGGGGAACTTGCAGATGGTGTTCCCATTGTCTGATGCCCTTGTTCTTCTAGTTGGTAGAGGTACCAGATTTGGAAGGTGCTATCAAAGTGTGTTTATGTATCAGTCGGAGCTGTTAGCATGAATATCCAATAAAGTTAGAACTCTGTTCCTCATCTCTTCAACTAATCATAATGACAATGTAAGTATAAAAAGATTTTGAAAGGTTTCATTGGATTAAAAATGGATGAATAAGTTCATTATTTGAGTTAATCAGTTAGCGGTGTGTTCTGTCCCTATTTTAACTCTTTCCTTGGGATTTTACTCCTGTGGGTTTTGTGCCTTGATCAGTATCTGAACTGTTATATAGCCACTGCCTTTATAGCCACTGCAGGCGCTGCTTCACAAACCACTGACCACCTCTAGGCGCTTACCCATTGTCTCTCAAGACAAGAAGGCCAAAGAAGAAAATTATTTGATCAGAGCTGCAGCTGTACCTGCTGCTGTAGTCTCATGTATGTATAATTTGTTTAATCAAAGCAATCAGCGTAGTTCCAGGCACAGAGACTTCACTCCATCTGCTCGTGGATACTGTCAAGAGATGGCCTTTCAGTTGATTAATATTGATTAATTACTGATGGGATGGCTAAATATGGCAATAGTTCTAAACCAAATATGACTGAAGGGCCAATTTTTATGGCCTGGTGGGAAACTATGCAGTGGTTTATGAAGCACCCTGGCAGATTTTCACTGTCAGCCATCATTTGAATGCTGCCAGTCAGATGCTTGCCTGTTTCAGTAGCTGAGTAGCTGAGTGTCAGAGTGGAGGAAGGTCAGGCAGCCCAGAAGTTACCTGCTGGCTTCAAGAGAAGGCTGCCAGCAGCATATAAGGGCAGGGTGGGGGTTTTTGCAAGGACCTCAGAGGTGGGGGAGGGGATTCCAGGGCAGTAGAGCCCCAGCTTTGCTGTGAGGCCCGGAGGAGCAGGAGGAAAGGGATACAATTTCATGGTACTGACTGGCTATTATACTTCACCAAAGTGATCATTCTTCATGTGTGGGTCTAGATAGTCGACACGCAGCTTCAAAAAAGCTGATGCTGCCCCTAAAAGGTTAAAGGCTCAAAAATGGCACAAAATAGAATATTATGACAGGTGAAAACAAGCAATTACACTGAGAATGCAGTGGGCTATGTAAAGTGTAGATATGCCCTACATAAGAAAAAAAAATCACGGTACATAAAGAGTTAATTCAAAAGAAAAGTAAGGCAGTATAGAGATTAGAAACATTTGTTATTTTGGAATAATTTTGATTGTAATTTCTTCATGTGTTTCTTCTTGTTTAATAAATTTGCTTGATTATTAAACACCTAAACTAAAAATCCAATGTTGTGATATTCTCCCACTTTTCAAAATTGCTGCAGAGGTACAGGTTAGAGCAGGGACCCGCAGGCCAGGATCCGGCCACCAAAGATTTCCATCCAGCCCGCGGATGTATTTCAGAGATGAGAAAATTCCTATTCGCTTTGTCTTCCAGACCAGCTTTTTAGAAAAATTGTGCTCTCAGTTTCATAGCCGATAGGTCGGTTTCCAATTACGGACAGATTAGGGGTTTTCTGGTGGGTTCCAACCTTTTTTAAAGTCTGCCGGAAAACTCCGAAGTTGAAAACTGACTTGTCAGCTGTGAAACTGACAGCACAATTTTTTTTAAAACTGAGCTGCTGTGCTGAGCGCTCCCGCTGCCTCCAACTTTCAGAGAGAGAGAGAGGGAGCAGAGAGAGAGAAAGAGAGGGAGCGAGAGAAAGAGAGGGGGACAGAGAGAGAGAGGACAGAGAGAGGGGGGGGAACAGAGAGAAGTGGGGGACTGACAGAGGCAGGGGAACAGAGAGAGAGAGGTGGGGACAGAGAGAGAGAGGTGGGGACAGAGAGAGAGAGGGGGGGTTCAAAGAGAGGGGGGAACAGAGACAGGGGGGACAAAGAGAGATGAGGGAACAGAGAGAGGGGGGAACTGAGAGAGAGAGAGAAGAGGTGTCATGCATTTCTTTGTGTTATCTCAAGCAACACAATGAGGCACCTGGATTCCAGTTTCTTGAAGATCTCTAGAAGGGTTATTAACAGCTAAGACTAATACACACAGAGCAAACTATACACAAAACCTTTGTCCAGGGTGTTGCTGTGCAGAGTGACATGGCTTCTAGTCACATGACTACATCCTGGTACTTAGCTCATTAGCATACTGAGTTCTTAAAGGGACATCACCCTGAAAGAGATCACACAACAGGGGGGATAGAGAGAGAGGGGAGGGGGACAGAGAGAGAGAGAGGGTCAGAGAGGGAGAGATGAACAGAGAGAGGAGGGGACTGACGGAGAGAGAGGGGGCAGAGAGAGAGGGGAGAACAGAGAGAGAGGGGGGAACAGAGAGAGAGGGGAACAGAGAGAGAGAGATAGAGGAAGAGAGAGCGAGAGAGGTGGGGACAGAGAGAGAGAGAGATGGGGACAGAGAGAAAGAGAGAGGGAAGGGGACAGAGAGAGAGGGGGAAGAGGGAAGAGAGAGAGGGGCAAGAGGGAAGAGAGAGAGGGAGGGGGACAGAGAGAGAGAGGGGACAACAGAGAGAGCGAGAGAGAGAGAGAGGGGAAGAGAGAGAGGGGGGGAACAGAGAGGGAGAGTAGGGATGACAGGGGGAGAGGGGGGGACAAAGAGAGAGAGGGGAACAGAGAGAGAGGGGGGACAGAGAGAGAGCATGGGGGACAGAGAAAGAGCGTGGGGTACAGAGAGAGAGGGGGAAGAGAGAGAAGATGGGACACAGAGAGCGCGGGAGGACAGAGAGCAAGGATGACACGGGGAAAAACACAAGGGGGAGGACACAGGGCGAGAGAGAGACACAGAGAGGGAGACAGACAGACAGAAACAAAGAGAGAGAAGGGAAAGAGAGTGACCAAGATCACTCCTGACAGATGGACAGCTATCTGGAATACTCTGCATCACTACAAGAAGTGTGCGGGCAAACATTGACTACTTGTGCAAGCAAAAATTGCCAGATATCTTACTACATCAGTGTCCAACATAGTGATGAGAAAATAAGGCAATAAATTAATTTTCGCATTTAAAACTTCTTCACAAAAATGCACATTTGTTATTGTTTTGATTAGGGTTAGGATTAGATCCGGTCACTACTTGGGTGATAGCACAAAGCAGAATGTATCACATCAGCCTCCCTATTGTGAGCCTCATTCGATATCCAGTTCCATTGACTTTGTGCTGCTGCCCAGGATGAATTTCTACCCAGTTAACCAAAAGGTTTTTCACTTTGTTATCCTGGGCATATCACCAAAAGCTTCAGTTTATAGAATGGATGTTTGAGAGAGGAAGGGGGAGGCTAACACATCTTGGTGCAGTCTTGGAGGGTGAGGGGGGCTCTGGGGTGGAGGGGAGACACACATAGTGGCTGGGAACAGTAAGGTGAATCGTTTCATTATTTTAGCTTGTGTGTGTATGTGTAGGATTTCAGAGAATATGCAAGAAGGGAGAAAGAGACAAGAAAGTTTTGATGATGATTCAGAAAGACAGCAGCACCAACAAAGGAAGAGAGTAACTTGGATCAAGCTGCAGAGTAAAAGGAAAGCAGTATAATACCGTGCACGGAATCAGAAAAATAATCGTTACTTTGAGATTGTGCTTGAGTTTGTGACAGAGTTCAGATAACGCTTATAAATTACTGTAGCTTCTCTATCATTCTTTATGAAGTACACTCAAACCTCTCAAGTGTAACATTGCCTTGTAGCACACTGATGGCCATCTCTCCCTGTAATCTCAGACAGATATCTGATCTATTTAATATAATTCAGTTCCTCAAGTGACTTTATTTGACAACAGGATTGTAGTTCATTCTCTCTCCGTATGTTCCCAGCCACATTGTGTGTCCCTCTGAGACTTCACTGAGAAGTGTTTGGAAGGATCTGTACCTTCCTTCCTTTTCGCAAACATCTGCTCTGTAAACCAAGCTATTACTGGCTGAGCCAACAGAGTAAGAACTCCAATAAAAACCACTGTCTCACTTGGTCTAATAGTGTTCATCTGTGTCCAAAGTAATCTAAACAGATTTCTGAAAGGCAGGATTTGAAATCTCTTTTAATTCACAGTAACAAATACCTGGTGCTTGAAATATAATATAAACTATATGGGCTACAGTATTCAGAGTAGTGGAAGCTGTATTTAAAAACTATTATTTTTGATATACTGATTTATTTAATATAGTGGATTTACTATAGTTGCCCATGGGAATTTGCCAGTCTATTAAAATACAACCCAGATCCTCACCGTTGTAAAGAACACAATGGTGATGTTTAGTGCTTATGTTGCTTGTTCCTTTAATGCTGCTACTTAAGTATTCATTGCAGGGCATCTAAAAGAGAAAAAGCAAGACTTGCATTTCTATAGCGCCTTTCATGACCTCAGGCTGTCTGAAAGCGTTTTTGAAGCATAGTCACTGTTGGGATCTTTTACATCTCCGAGAAGGCAGACAAGGCCTTGGTTTAATGTTTCATCCGAAAGATGGCACCTACGACCATGCAGCACTCCCTCAGTGCTGCACTGGAATGTCAGTCTGGACTTAGTACTCTAAGTCTCTGGAGTAGAACTTGAATCCACAACCTTCCAGCATAAGTGCTACCACTGAGCCACAGCTTGCAGATATCTAAGGCTGAAGCTGCTTGTGAATTGCTTAGATTAATTAGAAGTCAATAAATTGCTTGTAACTTTCAGGAACCAGGTCAGAAGAATCCAGGATGATATGCCTAGCCTTCTTTCTGCTTTCCACATGCCCATGGGAAAATTCAGCTCAGTGTCTTTCTTCATTCTTCACAGGTAGATGTAATTCTTAAAGCAATATTGAGTGAATAGTCAAAGGGAAGTGGGATTAGTTGCAATTGGACAACGAGGGGTAGTGAGGGGATGGGGGAAGGGAATGGGATAGTGGGAAGTTGAAGGGATTGGGGACACAGCAAAGAAAAGGGTGTAAAAGCACGATGATGGGGGACAGAGATGGAAAGTGATACAACAGGGGCCACATTTTCTGTCTGTCCCAATGGAAATTACAGCCTGCAGCCTTTAGTGATTCCTATCCCTGCCATGCCATGCCACCCACCACCTCCCAACTACAGGAAAAGAAAAAAGAAGAGCTAAAAGGAAATAGAGAAAGAAGTTAGGGAGAGAGAAATGGAAGAAAAGAGAAAGGCAGAAGCAGAAAAGGAGAGCTAGAGGGAGAGAAACAGCTTCATAATGGCTTTGCCTCCAATAATGTAGAAGACAATGCCAAACAAAACAGGATTTGGGCACCATTCAGGCTTAGGCTGACAAGTGGCTGGTATTCAAACCACATAAATTCGGGCATCTCTAACAAGAAGAAGCTTAACCACCTCCCTTTGAGCTTCAATTGTCAAGTTCCCCCATCACAAACATCTTAGTAGTTACCACTGACCAGAATCTTAACTGGTCCAGCTATGTCAACACTGGGATTACTAGAGCAGGTTATTCTGATCCCATCTCCATCATCTATGTGGCTTGTCACATGTGTGATAGAATACTCACCATTCATGAATGAATGCAGCTACAACACTCGAAAAGCTCAACACAATTCAGCACTGTGAAATTAACTTGGTCAGCATCCCTGACACTGGGTGTAATATCCACTGCCTCAGCCAGCAGCACACTGTGGCTACAGAATGTAGAACCTACAGGATCCACTTCAGCAACTCATCCAGATTATTGTGACAGCACCTCAGAACTCGGTAACCTGTATTACCAAGAAGGATAAGCAGCAACGATCTGGGAACATTGTACCAACACCCCATGGACTGCAGCAGTTCAAGAAGGCAGCTCACCACCACCTTCTCAAGGGCAATTAGGGATGAGCAATAAATGCTGGCATCGCCAGAGACGCCCACATCCCACAAACGAATAAGAAAAAATCTTCAAGTTCTCCTCCAAGTCACATACCATCCCGTCTTGGAGATATTTCACTGTTCCTTCATCAAAGCTGAGACAATACCCTGGAATTCCCTACCTAACGTCATTATGGGATTACCATCAGCACAAGGACTGAAGCATTTCAGGGAGAAGGCCCATAATCACCTCCTTCTCATGGTAAGTAGGGATGAGTGATAAATGCAACCTTGCCAGTGTTGGCCACATCTGAAGAACAATCAAAAAAACAAAGGTAAAGGAATGATCATATTCTTTGACTTACTGTGTGCAACACCACCACATATAAAATATAAAATAAACACCAACGAGACAAACAAAATATAGACTTCAGTCGTATTGAATGCGGTCAGACCCCATCTGGAGCACTGTGCTCAGATTTGGGCACTGCACCTCAAGATATTGGCCTTGAAGGGGGTGTGGCGCATATTTACCAGAATGAGGGTTAAGTTATGAGCACAAGGTTGTGTAAACTTGGATTGTGTTCAGCTGAGTACAAGAAATTGAAGGTTGATCTGATAGAAGTGTTTAAAATGGTAAAGGGATTTGATAGAGTAGATATGGAGAAACTATTTCCTCTGCTGGGGGCAGCAAGAACAAGGAGACGCAACCTTTAAATTAGAGCTAGGCCATTCAGGAGCAAAAGGCTGTGGATGCTGGGACAGTTGGATCTTTTGAGACCGAGATTGATAGATTTTTGTTTGGTACGGGTGTCAAGGTGAGAATATTGAAATGCGGTCAGCCATGATTTAACTGAATGGCGGTTCAGGTCCAAAAAGTCCAACAGCCTATACCTGTTCCTAATGTTCCTATGTCCCTAAATAAATATTACAGTATGATTGGACATTTTTATTTACAATGGAATACAGCAGTTTGAAAAATCAGCTCAGTCTTTTTCTGAAAATAGCTGAAATATTACAGCCTACTTGAAAGCCCATGGCATTTTATACAATATGCAGTGCAGCAACTCATCAAGGCTCCTTCAGCAGCACCTTCCAAACCCACGACCACCTAGAAGGACAAGGGCAGCAGATGCATGGGAACACGACCACATGTAAGTTCCCCTCCAAGTCACACACCATCCTTGGAACTATATTGTTGCTCCTTCACTGTCACTGGGTCAAAATCCTGGAACTCCCTTCCTAACAGCACTGTGGGTGTGCCTACAGCACATGAATGCAGCAGCTCAAGAAGGCGGCTCACCACCACCTTCTCAAGGGAAGTTTGCGATGGGCAACAAATGCTGGACTTGCCAGCGACGCCCACACCCCAGGAATGAATGAAAAGCAGTATTGACATTGCACAGGGTTAGAGGGCAAAGAGAGAATTGAACTAAAGCAGGCAATGGAGTGAAGGGATGAGGGGAAGTGAAGAGGGAACATTCTAACATCTTGCATCTCCTTGCGCCCTAAATAGCATAATGGATGTTCAATTTCACCACACTGATGTACTTCACAAAGCAGAGGTGGCATTGGGGGTTACTGATGGCTGTCATGTGATTAACCTGAAGCCCATGGAAAATGTGAATATAGCATGGCTTTTAATTCTATGCTGCACCTTGACTGCTAAAATATGGTTATCCATGGGATGTTTTTCAAGTTCTTGACAAATTTGGAACAGGTTGACAGGCAATGCATGGTAGTCTTGCAGCCACATTTTTATCCCTGTATATGCAATACTTATCTTTAAGGGCTGTGGTCCTGTGAATATCTGTTTCTCTCCTTCATTATGCTCCCTGCACAAAGCTCAAGAAAATGGAGAGCATATGATAATGATATTTGTGAGATGTCCCAGCAGCATCTGGTGACACCTGCTGATCATTCTAGTGGTGTAGGCTGCAGGCTCATGCACAGATCCTGGCAGCCTCTTGGCCGGCACTGCTGAATTAAGCCACAAATCTATGTTCGCTATCCTACCAAATAGTGATTACCAAATCACTCATTGAAGGATGAGGTTCCCCGTTGTTCTTGAACTAACCTCCTGTCAGATATATACAATCCCCACCACTTACACTGTCTGCACTTACCACGGGCGACTAGCAGTATTGGACAAATGGCACTAACCATGCCAGGACCATAAGAGTAAATAATAAAAATTAAACACTCTGGCTAATTCGGCCAGACTTTGTCATGGATTCCTTCTCTGAACAGATTTTCTTGTTTCAGTAAATCACACATTTTCATCCATCATCTGTTGTTCGTCTTCCGGCAGCTGTTTGGGAGGTTTTCCTTTTCTTCCACTCCTGGTTTCCTTTCTTGATGTGCCACTTCAGTGTTAAACTCCAGAAAGCTTGTTGTGGAAGGATAATGCTGGAGCCTATCTTTACTCAGTTTCACATTTATTGTACAGAATAAAAGGATTACAAACATGTAGCTCCTCACTCAAAACCCTCCCCCAGTCTCAGTAAGTGTCTGCTTATAAGTGCTCAAATAAGACCCCAATTAACACCCTCCACCTGCATATAATCAAACAATTGATACACAATTAACAGAGATTTTGTAATCAACCCCAATCAATCGCGAGGAATGAACCTTAACAGTTTGATTTCCATGCTTGATAATTACTGTCTTACCATCATGACCAATTACCTTACCAGGGCCCTTCCATTTCCTATAACCCTCTCTTTTATAATACACCAAATCTTCTGAATTAAATTCCGCATCAGATGGCCTTATATGATGCCTCAGAGCTCTCCGGATTTTCTCAGAGACCTCATCCTTGATGAAAGCCCATCTCCCTGCATGTAAAGTATTCAAATGCGCAGAAAGAATTGAACTAATTGTAGTACCTTCAGGAGCAGGAGGACTGTCGCACAGTACAGAAGGCAATTTGGGATTCCGCCCATAGACCAATTGATAAGGACTATATCCTCCTGTCATCTGAAGCGAATTTTTCGCACAAACTGCCCATGCCAGGGCAGTTGTCAACTTGCGGTTTGGCTGATCAGCTAAGATTTTATGCCGCATTTCATCAACCACAGTGTGCTCCTTTCACAGAGCCCATTGCTGAAAGGACTTTCAGTTACAGCATCCATAACTATAATGTTCATATTTTCACACATGTTTCTGAACTCGTCATTCACAAATTCTCCTCCACTATCAGTCAGAAACTTAGCTGGTGCCCCAAGTCCAGTCCCTATCCATTTCTCCATGATTTTATCGATAATCACCCTTTTGTCCTTGCTATTTATTATTGTAGAAAGACCAAATCTAGTTGCTAGGTCTATAAAATGTAGAATGAAAATATTCTTGTCTTTGTCCCATACCTTTAAACCCATGGAAACTACTTCGTTAAAGCCACATGCCAATGGAAGGCTGACAATAGGATGTGATGGTGTCCTCTGATACTTTTTACAGATTTCACACTTTTCACTAATCTCTTCTATTACCCTCGTATACTCTTCATCAATCACACCTGGGTTTTTAATCTCTGACAAGAAGGATGAACAAATTGTCTGAGTAAATTTAAGACTATTTGCTTTTTATCTCTTTGATTCTTAACACCTGATACCATTAATAATTCTCTAACACTCTGACTAAAAACATCAGGTTTTGTTAAGGGGATACAATATTGCCCTGACTGGGTAAACTGCAAATTCACAGACTTTCCAAAAACAATTGCCTTATCATGCTCCATATCAAGTTTTATTTGTGCCTTTTTCATTGAAGGCTTACTCAACAGTAAAGTTATCTCACTAGGGATTCCATCAATACTGATAAAGTGGCTTGCTCCAGCTCTTTTATATGGAATTACTACTCTCTTCAGTGACTTCAATGTGTTGTCATCACCAAACCTAAAGCTGGTAGTACTTTTATACTCTTTAACCTTGCATCAATCCTCACTAAGTGAATCCAAATCACATTGTAACCATTCAATTCCACATACTTTAACATGCAAGCACTATCCAATACAGCACAGTTGAATGAATCCGCAACTAACACATTCGTCACAGGACTAAAACTCCTTGTGACTAATACAATTCTTTCAGATTCATCAGCATCTTCCTCTTCTGTCTCAGAATTCTCCACATCTTGTGTTATTTCGAGGACTCTGCTCCTCCGCTTAGTTCATTGCATAATAATACTTTGAGTCACATCTGAGGGATTTATTAACTGTTCCTTGGGCATTCCTGGGATTCATTTACCTATGATTGCTGTTCCAATTCTGTCTTCCACTGTAATAGTCAGACCTGCTAAAGGTGCTTTCATCCTCATTCCTCCTGTCTTTAACTCTTCCATTGTACTTATGCCTGCGTCCAGTATCTGGACCATTTCAGTCATAGAGTTATACAACACAGAAACAGGCCCTTCGGCCCATCGTGTCTGTGCCAGCCATACAGCACCCAATTATTGTAATCCCATATTCCTGCACTTGGCCCGTAGCCCTGTATGCTATGGCGTTTCAAGTGCTCATCTAAATACTTCTTAAATGTTGCGAGGGTTCCTGCCTCCACCACCTCTTCAGGCAGTGTGTTCCAGATTCCAACTATCCTCTGGGTGAAAAAATGTTTCCTCAAATCTCCCCTAAACCTCTTGCCCCTTACCCTAAATCTATGCCCCCTGGTTCTTGACCCCTCCGCTGGGAAATAGTTTCCTCCAATCTAACCTATCAATGCCCCTCATAATCTTGTACACCTCAATCATGTTCCCCCTCAGCCTTCTCTGCTCCAAGGAAAACAACCATAGCCTTTTCAGTCTCTCTTCATAGCTGAAATGCTCCAGTCCAGGCAACATCCTGGTGAATCTCCTCTGCACCCTCTCCAGTGCAATCACATCCTTCCTATAGTGTGGTGCCCAGAACTGTACACAATACTCCAGCTTTGGCCTAACTAGCATTTTATACAGCTCCATCATAACCTCCCTGCTCTTATATTCTATGCCTCGGCTAATAAAGGCAAGTATCCTATATGCCTTCCTAACCACCTTATCTACCTGTGCTACTGCCTTCAGTGATCTATGGACAAGCACACCAAGGTCCCTCTGACTTTCTGTACTTCCTAGGGTCCTACCATCCATTGTGTATTCCCTTGTCTTGTTAGTCCTTCCAAAATGCATAACCTCACACTTTTCAGGATTAAATTCCATTTGCCACTGCTCCGCCCATTTTACCAGCCCATCTATACCTCTCTGTAATCTAAGGATTTCCTCCTCACTATTTACAACACCACCAATGTTCGTGTCATTTGCGAACTGACTGATCATACCTCCTATATTCACATCTAAATCATTAATGTACACTACAAACAGCAAGGGTCCCAGCACCGATCCCTGTGGTACACCACTGGTCACAGGCTTCCACTCGCAAAAACAGCCCTCGACCATTACTCTTTGCCTCCTGCCACTAAGCCAATTTTGGATCCAATTTGCCAAATTGCCCTGGATCCCATGGGCTCTTACCTTCTTGACCAATCTCCCATGCGGGACCTTATCAAAAGCCTTACTGAAATCCATGTATACTGCTTTACTGCTTTACCCTCATCTACACATCTCGTCACCTCCTCGAAAAATTCAATCAAGTTGGTTAGACACGATCTCCCCCTGACAAAGCCATGCTGACTATCCCTGATTAATCCCTGCCTCTCCAAGTGGAGATTAATCCTGTCCCTCACTGTCAGGTCAACAACATTATCATCAGAACCAATTAAACACAAATAAATCCCAAGAATCCGCAAAGCACACAAAGTTAGAAACTAGATTGGTGTAAATTATAATATACATACATTGATATTTATGGATGGACGGTTGTATTTTGAGCGAGGCGGCACAGTGGCGCAGTGGTTAGCACCGCAGCCTCACAGCTCCAGGGACCCGGGTTCGATTCCGGGTACTGCCTGTGTGGAGTTTGCAAGTTCTCCCTGTGTCTGCGTGGGTTTTCTCCGGGTGCTCCGGTTTCCTCCCACAAGCCAAAAGACTTGCAGGTTGATAGGTAAATTGGCCATTATAAATTGTCACTAGTATAGGTAGGTGGTAGGGAAGTATAGGGACAGGTGGGGATGTTTGGTAGGAATATGGGATTAGTGTAGGATTAGTATAAATGGGTCGTTGATGTTCGGCACAGACTCGGTGGGCCGAAGGGCCTGTTTCAGTGCTGTATCTCTAATCTAATCTAAAAAAAAAATTCCCTGTTTGTTCTACCAGAGCTGCAGGAAATGACTGTTTCCCCAGGAATTTCTTTAAGACAGCAGACATCTGATTTAACAGGGAGTCTTTTTCCAAGAACTGAACCCCAGTTAGAAGTGGAGCCTGTCCATATGTGACACCCTAGCGCAATGTAGCTGTGTAAATGCTAGCACTTAACCAGGGATCTCCAAATTGAATTTCCTCAATCTTCTATACAGTCTGTTAAAGTCCATGATATATTCCTCCATTGAATAACCATCTATCAAAAGTCTGATCATGCCCCATAAGCCTTCAATAGGTCATCTTTCTTTTAAATTTCATCCAGGAATTCTAACAGAAGATCCGACCCTCCTTCAGTATCCAACTGACAAGCATCCAGTTCACAAAACACTTTACTTCTGATTTTACTTTTGGTAGGAAGTGACAACGTCAAGGCCGTAACTTGTTTCCTCTTTGGTAGTGATGTCACGCGTGTCCACATATCCACTTCATTCTTCCACTGGTCATATGGTTCAGACTCAGAGAACATCATAGGGTAATCATACTCTTACAATTTGCACTTGCTTTCTGCCATATTTTCCACAATGGGATTTTAGTTCTCTATGTGAGAAATTTCCTAGTTTCCACCCTTCGGCTTTAGACAACCGTCCTCCGCTACTATGTTAAACTCCAGAAAGCTTGTTGTGGAAGGATAATGCTGGAGTCTATCTTTACTCAGTTTTACATTTATTGTACAGAGTAAAAGGATTACAAACATGTAGCTCCTCACTCAAAACCCTCCCCCAGTCTCAGTAAGTGTCTGCTTATAAGTGTTCAAGCAAGACCCCAATTAACATCCTCCACCTGCAGATAATCAAAGAACTGATACACAACTAACAGATTAACATTCAGTACTCACCATTTGGGTTGGATAAAAAGTCAGGGCTACAATCGCCTGGAGTCAGAGAGCTGCTTTCCTGCTACTTGTTTTATTGTCCGCTGTGTATAGTGGTCAACTCTTGTGAACACCAACATGCCCGCTAGAAGCGGTGGGGACTGTAGTTACATTCAGAAAAGCATAAGAATACTAGAAATCAATTACTCAGTGACTCTGTGAAAGTTGTGACTCAGAATAGCAAGGATGTGCCTGCACATTCATAGATTTAATGTTTTTCTCCCGCTCCTCCTCCTTCATGTCCTCTTAAGTCAGAAATACTTCCCTTACCACATGCCTGCCTGGGTAACAGTGGTGAAAACTGGACAACATACCCTATGAATGCTGGTGAAATGGCTCATAATCAACTTGAAAGAAATCTGGAAGTTTTAGTAGATTCAATGCATAATATGCCCAGTCACTGTGGAGCAACAATCAGCAAAGCAAGCAGAACGCTGAACTCTCTTGCTAGAACAGTTGTGAAGGAGTTGAAGGGCAATGCTCAGCTCAAACTGCATCTTGATTGCAGTGTCCAATTTTTATTTACAAGAAGCAAAGACGACATCCAGCCACTGGAAGCAGTGCAGAGAAGCACCATACAGCACTGAAACAGGCCCTTCGGCCCACTGAGCCTGTGCCGACCATCAACCACCCATTTATACTAATCCTATACTAATTCCATATTCCTACCACATCCCCACCAGTCCCTATATTTCCCTACCATCTACCTATCTTAGGGGTAATTTATAATGGCCAATTTACCTATCAACCTGCAAGTCTTTGGCATGTGGGAGGAAACCGGAGCACCCGGAGGAAACCCACGCAGACACAGGGAGAACTTGCAAACTCCACACAGGCAGTACCCGGAATTGAACCCGGGTCGCTGGAGCTGTGAGGCTGCGGTGCTAACCATTGCGCCACTGTGCCGCCCTGCTGGCACTAACTCTCTCCCTTTTATGAAGGTTTAAGTCTATCCTTTCTGTATGTTTATTGGTCAGGTCCCCCCCGACGTTAATTGTGCGCATATCAGAAAATTGGCTGCATATTGGAAGATCACTGCTGAAGTCCCACCACCCACGCATGCGGCCGCATGAACTGGAAATGACCCCAGCATCAGGATCACAAGGTAATTGGCAAAATTCAGCCCATTGTCATCTTACACATTAATACTCAACTGCACCTCTCCTTTGCCTCACTTAAACCCCTCAACTGCCAACGTGCTGTCAAACTGCTTGACTGCCATCAAATCTTGAATGATGGATAACCTCTTCTAGCTCAACACTGTCATAAATTCCGCTGCCTTGCCATTGACTCAGGTGAACCAGTTGCAACATTGGGCATCTTCTTTGATCCTGATCTAGGATTTAAATCCCACATTCTCTCCATCATCAAGACTCCTTACTTCCACTCCACAATATTGTCTGGCTCCTGATCATCCAAAGCTCCCTCTGCTGGCCTTCCATTTTCCATAACATCTAACTTGTCCAAAACACTGCTGCACGCTATCTGTTCTGCACTGAGTTCTTCTCACTCCACATCACCATCCTCACTGAGCTGCATGACTTCCTGTTCCCAAATACATCTAATTACAATCTTTGTTCTCATCTTTAAATCCTTCCACATCTTCATCTTATATCTTTGCAATCTACTCCAATCCCGACATACCATGTCTACCCCACTATGTCTCTCTACCTTTTAGAACCTTCTGAAAACCCATCTCTTCAAACAAGCTGTGTTGACCCTTTTTAATCTCTGGATTAGCATCTGTTTCTTTTGAGCTATTTGTGAATCCTGTTGGATGTTATGTTAAATGAGCAATAGAAATACAGGCTACCATTGTTTTAAGCTGTGTTTCAGAGATGTCAAAGTAAGGCCCCATCTCAGGTGGATGTGAAAGATCCAATGGCATTATTCAAAGAAGAGCGGGGGATTTACCCTCAGGGGCCTGACCAATACTTAGCCCTCAACCAAAACAGATTATCTGGTCATTAACTCTTGGCCATTTGTGGGATCTTGCTGTGTGAAAATTGGCAACGACATCTCCTTACATTACAGTAGTGACTACACTTAAAAATACTTTGTTGTCGTAAAGTACTTTGGGACTTATTGAGGTCATGAAAAGCGCTATATAAATCTTCCTTTCTTTCTTTTAAACTTATTGCAGTCACACCACTGTAGCATTTGCCTCTTTTGGGTCTCATTCTGATTGGCTATTGACTCCCATGATGATAGTTGTGATGCAAGCTGTCACTGTCATGAATTATGCCAGAATTCCAGTAAGAACTCATTTTAAAAGCTAAAGAAGCATGGCTTGGGCCCAGGGCCTCCAGATTCTTTCTACAAGCCTCCCATGCTTATAATTAGCTTGACTTCAATGATTACATTTCTCCCTAGTTCCTTGATGTTTCCTGCTAGAGAGCTGTACTGATCATTGCCCGGCTGCAGGCCAATTTAATGAGGCTGGTGAGGGAAAATACTCAAGCTGCCTCTGATCTTCTGCTCACCCACGTCACTGACAAAAATCAGTTTGATATTTATTCATACCTCACTTCCCCACCTGTCCCCATTCAGACATATAACGACGCTGGAAAATTGTTGAAAATATAAGTCTGGAGCCTTAACAGATACGTAACTTGATCTCAACTTGAATTAATGGTTCAAAGCCTGGAGGGAATTCTTAACTAGGAATTGAAATGTAACATCCAAGCACAGACTGAAATGTAAAATGTTGATGAACAATTAAGCTATTCACTGAAGGAAATAAGGTTTACCATCACACTGCAAAATTAAAGAGCAACCAGGTATTGTACTCGTTAACTATTTCTGAGAAAAAATGAACTTCCATTTAAGACGATTCACAATTCAGGACATCCCAAAGCGCGTCATAGAACATGAAGTACTTTTTAAAGTGTGGACACTGTTGTAATGTAGGAAAACTCAGCAGACAACTTGTATACAGCAAGTCCCCGCAAACAGATTAATGATATGATCTTCTGTTTGAATGATGTTGGTTGAAGGAGAAATATTGGCCAGGACACCAGAGAGAACTGCCCTGCTCTTTTTTAAGAAAGTGCCTTGGGGTCCTTTACATCCACCTGACAGTGCCCAGTGTATCATCAGCAACAGTATAAGACCAGGCACTATGATTGACAGCTTGGCGCAGACAGGGCCTCAGTTTAATATCACATCTAAATGACAGCACCACAGTACTGTGCTGGAGTGTCAGCCTATATTATGCACTGAAGACTACAGAGTAGGATTTGAACCCATGACCTTCTGACTTGCAAGTGAAAGGGCCACCAACAGAGCCATGACTGACACCTCCTACACTGTAAGTTAGAGCTGGTGCCTCCAGGATGCCATAAGAAAACTGAGACTCCATGATGATGGGTTGGATCCCAATGTAAATAGCAAGGCATGCCCACCGAAACTCTGCTGCTGACCCTGGTGAATTCTTTGGGATGGTGGGGAGGTTTGCAACTGTGAATATCATTGGAGGGTACGGACAGCACGAGGGGCATATGTCAGACACCCGCCTGCTGAAGCAGCTAGGTCTGGGTTTGCAGGGTGGGACTTTGGTCCCGCCACCCTCCCCCCAGTTGGAAAGGCTGAAGGACAATCCCCTTTGTAGGGGACCAGTTTAACAATTTTTTTTAATTACCTGGACTCAAATATTCAGAGTAAGGAAATGATCCCTGGCCTGGATATTTCTGTCGATGGGCTCCAAACTGTCAATCATAGTATCTTATCTTATAAAGTAATTGATGATACACCAGGATCTCAGTGAGCCTGGGGACTTGGCAGATAAAATCTGGGTTTAATTCAATGATAATGAAACAGAAGCTCAGTAAATGGAAAAGTCCTGGGGAAAATTGATGTACAGAGAGATTTGGGTGTTCAGGTCCATTGTTCCCTGAAGGTGGCAACGCAGGTCAATAGAGTGGTCAAGAAGGCATACGGCATGCTTTCCTTCATCGGACGGGGTATTGAGTACAAGGGTTGGCAGGTCATGTTACAGTTGTATAAGACTTTGGTTCGGCCACATTTGGAATACTGCGTGCAGTTCTGGTCGCCACATTACCAAAAGGATGTAGATGCTTTGGAGAGGGTGCAGAGGAGGTTCACCAGGATGTTGCCTGGTATGGAGGGCGCTAGCTATGAAGAGAGGTTGAGCAGATTAGGATTATTTTCATTAGAAAGACGGAGGTTGGGGGGGACCTGATTGAGGTGTACAAAATCATGAGAGGTATAGACAGGGTGGATAGCAAGAAGCTTTTTCCCAGAGTGGGGGATTCAATTACTAGAGGACACGAGTTCAAAGTGAGAGGGGAAAAGTTTAGGGGGGATATGCGTGGAAGGTTCTTTACACAGAGGGTGGTGGGTGCCTGGAACGCGTTGCCAGCGGAGGTGGTAGACGCCGGCACGATAGCATCTTTTAAGATGTATCTAGACAGATACATGAATGGGCAGGAAGCAAAGAGATACAGACCCTTAGAAAATAGGCGACATGTTTAGATAGAGGATCTGGATCGGCGCAGGCTTGGAGGGCCGAAGGGCCTGTTCCTGTGCTGTAATTTTCTTTGTTCTCTTTGTTATTTGTTCTCTGTATCTTGTATAACAATGATGCTGTTAAATCCAAAGAGCTCTCCTGCAGTAATCTATGGGAGTTGCCATCAACTGTGCAAGTCATTGCTTGCAACAGCACCATATTCTTTGTCTGTAGCTGTACAATAATCCCAGACTGTAGCTGCATTTAATATTCTTCCTGCAGCTGTACAATACTCTCTGTCTGTAGCTGTACACTAATCTCTGTCTGTAGCTGTGTAATAGTCTTTCTTTGCCTGTACATTAATTTCTGTTTGTAGCTATATAATAGTCTCTGGCTGTAACTGTACAATAATCTCTGTGGCTGGCCAAAAGTCTCAGTTTGAAGTTGTACAAGTCTCTGCCTATAGCTGTTTACTAATTGCCTGTAGCTGTATAATAGTCTCTTCCTGTAGGGGTACACTAGTATCTGCCTGTAGCTGTACACTAATCTCTGCCTGTAGTCTCTGCCTCCAGCTCGACAATAGTTGCTCTATGAAGCAGTACAATAGATTTAATATTACAGAAATATTCAAGCATGCCTTTTCAAACAGTTCAGTTTGATCCATAAGAAATATAGGCTTTACATTTGACCTTGAATCAGGCAGTGTGGAGCTCCCAGTGAGAAATAATGGGCACGTTCGGCGGAAGGATTAATGATTACAGGTTTATTGTCAGTGAATGACAGAGTGCCATAACAGGGAAATTACTCGATTCTACAAACTTGAAAAGTAATCAGCACTTTCTCTATTACTACATAGCTAGAAATAGTTTTTTTAAAAACTGCACAGAATATTCAGAATTAATGGTGAGCTTCTAAAAAGTCACAGGTTGTGATCCTTCGCACAACCCAGCAGTCACAAACATGACCTATCAAACCACACATGACACCAAACACTAATAACTAATTGGTGAATGCACTGTTCAGTTCATTCAATAGACCATGAAATAAACAGTGTAGCCCCCTGTGTAACACACTGTTCAGTCCATACAGATCCATGTGTGACATTCTGCTCAACTATACAGCCCCTTCTATGTAACACAATGTTCAGTCCTTAAAGCTCCCTATAGAACACACTGTTCAGTGCATTCAGCTTCCTGTGTAATACACTGTTCAGTCTATACTGCTCCCTGTGTAAAACAATATTCAGTCTATACAGTTCCCTGTGTAACACACTGTTCAGTCTATACAGCTCCCTGTGTAAAACAATATTCAGGCTATACAGTTCCCTGTGTAACACACTGTTCAGTCTATACAGTTCCCTGTGTGACATACTGTTCAGTCATACAGCTCCCTGTGAAACACACAGTTCAGTCTATAAAGCCCCCTGTGTAACACACTGTTCAGTCTATACTGCTCCCTGTGTAACACACTGTTCAGTCTATACAGCTCCCTGTGTAACACACTGTTCAGTCTATACTGCTGCATGTGTAACACACTGTTCAGTCTATACAGCTCCCTGTGTAACACAGTGTTCAGTCTATACAGCCCCTGTGTAACACAATGTTCAGTCTATACAGCCCCTGTGTAACACAATGTTCAGTCTATACAGCCCCTGTGTAACACACTGTTCAGTCTATACAGCTCCCTGTGTAACACACTGTTCAGTCTATACTGCTGCATGTGTAACACACTGTTCAGTCTATACAGCCACTTGTAACACAATGTTCAGTCTATCCAGCTCCCTGTGTAACACACTGTTCAGTCTATACTGCTCCCTGTGTAACACACTGTTCAGTCTATACAGCTCCCTGTCTAACACACTCTTCAGTCTATACAGCCCCTTGTAACACACTGTTCAGTCTATACTGCTCCCTGTGTAACACACTGTTCAGTCTATACTGCTGCATGTGTAACACACTGTTCAGTCTATACAGCTCCCTGTGTAACACACTGTTCAGTCTATACAGCCACTTGTAACACAATGTTCAGTCCATCCAGCTCCCTGTGTAACACACTGTTCAGTCTATACAGCTCCCTGTCTAACACACTCTTCAGTCTATACAGCCCCTTGTAACACACTGTTCAGTCTATACTGCTCCCTGTGTAACACACTGTTCAGTCTATACAGCCCCTTGTAACACAATGTTCAGTCTATCCAGCTCCCTGTGTAACACACTGTTCAGTCTATACTGCTCCCTGTGTAACACACTGTTCAGTCTATACAGCCCCTGTGTAACACACTGTTCAGTCTATACTGCTCCCTGTGTAACACACTGTTCAGTCTATACAGCTCCCTGTGTAACACACTGTTCAGTCTATAGAGCCCCTTGTAACACACTGTTCAGTCTATACTGCTCCCTGTGTAACACACTGTTCAGTCTATACAGCCCCTTGTAACACAATGTTCAGTCGATTCAGCTCCCTGTGTAACACACTGTTCAGTCTATACAGCTCCCTGTGTAACACACTGTTCAGTCTATACTGCTCCCTGTGTAACACACTGTTCAGTCTATACAGCCCCTTGTAACACAATGTTCAGTCTGTACAGCTCCCTGTGTAACACACTGTTCAGTCTATACAGCTCCCTGTGTAACACACTGTTCAGTCTATACTGCTCCCTGTGTAACACACTGTTCAGTCTATACAGCTCCCTGTGTAACACACTGTTCAGTCTATACTGCTCCCTGTGTAACGCACTGTTCAGTCTATACTGCTCCCTGTCTAACACACTGTTCAGTCTATACAGCCCCTTGTAACACACTGTTCAGTCTATACAGCTCCCTGTGTAACACACTGTTCAGTCTATACAGCTCCCTGTGTAACATACTGTTCAGTCTATACAGCCCCTTGTAACACACTGTTCAGTCTATACTGCTCCCTGTGTAACACACTGTTCAGTCTATACAGCCCCTTGTAACACAGTGTTCAGTCTATACCGCTCCCTGTGTAACACACTGTTCAGTCTATACAGCCCCTTGTAACACACTGTTCAGTCTATACAGCCCCTGTGTAACACAATGTTCAGTCTATACAGCTCCCTGTGTAACACACTGTTCAGTCTATACAGCTCCCTGTGTAACATACTGTTCAGTCTATACAGCCCCTTGTAACACACTGTTCAGTCTATACTGCTCCCTGTGTAACACACTGTTCAGTCTATACAGCCCCTTGTAACACAGTGTTCAGTCTATACCGCTCCCTGTGTAACACACTGTTCAGTCTATACAGCCCCTTGTAACACACTGTTCAGTCTATACAGCCCCTGTGTAACACAATGTTCAGTCTATACAGCCCCTGTGTAACACAATGTTCAGTCTCTACAGCCCCTTGTAACACACTGTTCAGTCTATACAGCCCCTGTGTAACACACTGTTCAGTCTATACAGCTCCCTGTGTAACACACTGTTCAGTCTATACAGCCCCTTGTAACACACCGTTCAGTCTATACAGCTCCCTGTGTAACACAATGTTCAGTCTATACAGCTCCCTGTGTAAGACACTGTTCAGTCCATACAGCTCCCTGTGTAACACACTGTTCTGTCTATAGAGCCCCTGTGTAAGACACTATTCAGTCTATGCAGCTCCCTGTGTAACACACTGTTCAGTCTATACAGCCCCTTGTAACACACCGTTCAGTCTATACAGCTCCCTGTGTAACACAATGTTCAGTCTATACAGCTCCCTGTGTAAGACACTGTTCAGTCCATACAGCTCCCTGTGTAACACACTGTTCAGTCTATAGAGCCCCTGTGTAAGACACTATTCAGTCTATGCAGCTCCCTGTGTAACACACTGTTCAGTCTATACAGCTCCCTGTCTAACATACTGTTCAGTCTATACAGCTCCCTGTCTAACATACTGTTCAGTCCATACAGCTCCCTGTGTAACACACTGTTCAGTCTATACAGCTCCCTGTCTAACACACTGTTCAGTCTATACAGCTCCCTACGTAACACACTGTTCAGTCTATACAGCTCCCTGTCTAACACACTGTTCAGTCTATACAGCTCCCTGTCTAACATACTGTTCAGTCTATACAGCCCCTTGTAACACAATGTTCAGTCTATACAGCTCCCTGTGTAACACACTGTTCAGTCTATACAGCCCCTGTGTAACACAATGTTCAGTCTATACAGCCCCTTGTAACACACTGTTCAGTCTATACAGCTCCCAATGTAACACAATGTTCAGTCTATACAGCCCCTTGTAACACACTGTTCAGTCTATACAGCTCCCTGTGTAACACACTGTTCAGTCTATACAGCTCCCTGTGTAACGCACTGTTCAGTCTATACAGCCCCTTGTAACACAATGTTCAGTCTATACAGCCCCTGTGTAACACAATGTTCAGTCTATACAGCCCCTTGTAACACACTGTTCAGTCTATACAGCTCCCTGTGTAACACACTGTTCAGTCTGTACAGCTCCCTGTGTAACACACTGTTCAGTCTGTACAGCTCCCTGTGTAACACACTGTTCAGTCTGTACAGCTCGCTGTGTAACACACTGTTCAGTCTGTGCAGCTCCCTGTGTAACACACTGTTCAGTCTGTACAGCTCGCTGTGTAACACACTGTTCAGTCTGTTCAGCTCCCTGTGTAACATGCTGTTCAGTCTGTACAGCTCCCTGTGTAACACACTGTTCAGTCTGTACAGCTCCTTGTGTAACACACTGTTCAGCCTATACAGCTCCCTGTGTAACACACTTTTCAGTCTGTACAGCTCCCTGTGTAACACACTGTTCTGTCTATACAGCTCCCTGTGTAACACACTGTTCAGTCTATACAGCTCCTGTGTAACTCCCTTTGTGTCGATGCTTTGACTAGTTTATCCTCAAGTTTATTGGCAGCCTCCAAAACCTCATGATCATGTATTTCTTGTTCTGTTCTGACACTGTTCTCTGGCCTTTATTTCATTATATAATCCATTCAAGTTATGGCCTTTTCTTCCACTTTTACATCCATCAAGACTCTGCCTTGCGAGATTTCCCTCTTGCACGTTGGAGGTTCTTTCTCTGGAACGTGATTGGTTTCTGACACAAGAGTCACATCCGGACTCACTATCACTATTTGAGGTGCACTTTCTTGCTTTCCACTGTTTGACCCCTTTCTGCCAGTCCATGGACCTCACTTCTAGGCCATTATGCTGAGCTTTCAACCAATATTTAACTTACAAATAACATTTCCTGCACGTGGCACAGTTGTTGCATTCCTCCATTCAACAGACCCCTCTGGAATATATGTCACCTGAGTACCTACTCTGGGCAATTGGCCTGTGGATGTGACAGCTCTGTCATGTGTGTCATGATCACTATTCATCCCTTAATCTACCATATTCTGTTCCTCAGGACATTCATCAAAAAACACATGAGCGTTTGAGGTGCCTTGCTCGCTTCTATCAACTGCTCAGAGTCTGATATTTTGTAATCAATTCCGAGTAATCGTGAGGAATGAACCTTAACAGTGTCTTTGCCATGGTTGATAAGTTCTGTCTTATCATCATGACCTTACCAGGCCTTTTCATTCACTGTGACACTCTCTTTTATCATATATCAAATCTCCTGAATTAAGCTTGTCTCAGATGGTCATAAACGATGCCTCAGTGCTCTCCAAATGTTCCCTGAGACCTCAACCTTCTTGAAAGCATGTCTCCCTGCATTTAAAGCATTCAAATACATGGAAAAATTTGGACTAATTATAGTACCTTTTCGAGCAGGAGGACTATCAAACAGCATAGAATGCATTTTCGGATTTCGCCCATCGATTAATTGATGGGGACTATATCGTCCAACCATCTAGAGTGAATCTTTTGCATGAACCATCTTTGCCAGGGTGGTTGTCAACTTACATTCTGGTTTCAGCTAAAATTTTATACACCATTTCATCGATCACCGTATGATTCCTTTCACAGAGTCCATTGCTGAAAGGACTTTCAGCTGCAGTATTTATGACCATGATGTTCCTGTTTTCACACATGTCTCTGAACTCGTCATTGGCAAATTACCCTCCACTATCAGTCAGATACTTCACTAGTGTCCCAGGTGCACTCTCTATCCATTTCTCCAAGATTTTGTCTTTAATTACCCTTTTGTCCTTACTATGTATTATTGTAGACAGACTAAAGCTGGTCGCCAGGTCTACAAAATGTAGAATGAAAATATTTCTTTGTCCCATGCCTTTAGATCCAGGGAAACGACCTCATTAAAGTCATGTGCCAATGGAAGGCTTACAATAGAATGTGGTGGTGTCCTTTGATACTTTTTACAGATTTCACACTGCTCACTAATCTCTTCTATATATCTTGTATACTGTTCATCACCTACACCTGCATCTTTTAGCAGGATTTGAAACCTTTAACAAGCTGGGTGAGAAAATTATCTATGAAACTTTAAGAAAGATAATTTGCTTTTTGTCTTGCTGATTCTTATCACTTGATGCCATTAATATTTGGCTAACCCTCTGATGAGAAAGAGTAGGTTAGGTTAAGGGGATGTAATAATGTCCTGACTGGGTAAACTGCAGATCCACTGACTTTCCAAAAATAATTTCTCCATGTTAAGTTTCATTTGTGCCTTTTTCATGGAGAGTTTCCTCAACAGCATAGGTATCTCACTAATAACTACATCAGTACTTATAAAATGGCTTCCTCCAGCTATTTTACAGGGAATTAAAACTCTTTTTAGTGATCTCAATATGTTGTCATTGCCAAATCTAAAGGAAGTAATAATTCTATATTCCTTAACCCTGTGTCAATTCTCACTACTTACTGAGTCAAGTTAACATTTTAGCCACTATGTCCTTCATAGCGTTGAAGTAGAAGCACTATCTGCAACTAATGCATTCATCACTAGACTAAAACTCCTTTATAATTTGTTTGGATTCATCATTATCTTCATCCTCTTTCTCAGAGTTCCCTTTATCATGTGTCATTTCGAGGACCCAGCTTCTTCACTTTGGGCAGTTCACTGAATAATGATACCTCGAATTACACTTGAAGCACCTATTAACTGTTCCGTGGGCATTCCTGGGATTCATTTGCCCATTATTTTTGTTCCAATTTTGTCTTCTGCTGCAATAGCCTGTCTTTAATCCTTCCATTGTATGCCTGTGCCCGGTATCTGGGCTATTACAAAATTTGGCAAACATTGAATCTTCTATTCTTTGCATCACCATGGAAAAACCAATTTTTTCCATTTCCAGAAGGAAATGACTGTTACTCCAGGAATTTTTTTCAGGCAGCAGACATCTGATCCAACAACGTCTCCTTCTGCGACAATAGAACATTGATTAGAACCAGTTGCTTGTCCATATGAGACACCTTAGCAAAATCCAGGAATTTAAATGCTAGTACTGATCCAGAGATCCCTAAATTGAATCATGTGAATCTTTTATACAACTTGTTAAAGTCCATGATATATTCTTCCATGGAATGACCATTGTTGATACCGAGGTGGGAGGAGTGCACTGTCTTTTCTAGACCCACTTCTCCATAGGTCACAACATATATTTTAAAAAGTTTACCCAGTTACCGATATGGTAAATCATATACTCTACTCTTCATCCCAGAATAAAATACACCAACCAGGTTTCTTTAATAAACAACAAAATTATCAGTTTATTACAAAACAAGACTTATCCAGTAATGAATCAAAGCATTAACACACAGACTGAAATATCAAAGTTCCTTTTTTAAATCCCCCACACACAATCTCACACACATGCTGAAAAAAATCAAGAAATTCCCTCTGCAGAGCTCTGTTACAAAAAAAGACAAAAAAAGAATACTTTGGCTAAATACTTGCTAATTCTCCAAGAGGAGAAAAAAAGATATGGAAAGATGTCAGTTATCCCTTTTGCGTCTGGTGTCCGACTACATGAAGATGAGTCACTGGGATCTTTTTTGGAGCAGGTCTTTTCAGGCGGCGGCAAGAATTAATCTAGCAAGGTTTTTTGTAGCTTCTCAGGAGAAATGTAGCATCAAGGGTTTCGGTTATCACACTGAATACGCAGGGTTTTTCAGAAACAGGAGAAAAGAAATGAGTTGGGTGTTTTGTTCCTGATCTTCAACTGTCTTCAAAACAGTTCACACCCCAACTGAACTGAAAACAATATCCAAACCCCACACAGAAAGTTAATCTCCTGACCGCCATAAACCTTGACATATAGCTTCTCTGTAAACATCTCCCCTCAGTCCAAGGTTGCTACTATCTTAAGGCAGGTGATCTCCAGTAAAGCTTGTTTTTAGCACTCCTTGATTCTTCCAGTAATTGTTTTCACAGTCGAGTGTCCTTTCACTGACCCCAGTGAAAAAAAACAAAGTCCAGCAATTCTTCAGACTTTCAAATTAATCCATTTCCACAATTTAAATATGAGTCCTTAAAAACATATTTTTTTAAAAATAGAAGCACTCTCATAACACCATCTGTTTTCTGATATCTATAACAGTCTGACCATGCCTCTGAGGCATTCAAAAGACCATCTTTCTTATAAATTTCATCCAAGAACTCTAATAAAAGATCCAAACCTTCATCATTATCTAATTGATGGGAATCCAGCTCACAAAATACTTTACTTCTGATCTTACTTCTTGTAGGAAGTGACAAGTCTATACCTTGGCCATACCTTGTTTCCTCTTTGAGACCTAACCCATATCCACATAATGTTACGAGGTTTCCAATTTTTTGTTAAAACTTGAGAATCTATATTTTAAAAACTAAAAAAGTATTTCATGGAAGCTGTAATCTTGAGAAGCTGAACTTTGGGTGTTTTTCTTAAAAGGAAGGTCAACAGAAGGTGGACCAGTAAACAAATCTTATTGGAAAACATGCGATTTCAAGTAAACACAGCAGGGGTGTTCTAATCTGAAGATGTTTACAAGGAAATGACAGTGCATGATTTACAGCTTTCTTTAGTTTCATTTTGAACTCTTTAAAAGCCAGTTGATTTGGCTAAAAAAAGGGCTGTTGGAGTTTGCTTATTGACCTGCCAGGAGAACAGAAGCTCCAGCTAGCTGATATCCCTCTGTCTCTTTGAAGACTCCCTACATCTTTGAAGAATCCCTGCTCTTGAAAAGCAAATCCTGCATCAGGTTGTACTGTTGCCTCCTGTATTTGAAGACGTTCTGCATCTTTGAAAGAACATTGCATCAAATGTGTGAGAATTGAAACCTTTGTTGCTGCACACCTGATTTAAGACCTATATGAAGCCTTCTATTGCTGCATTTCTTGAAAGCCTACGCAGACTGTTCATAAACACTGCCTGGAAAGAACTGTTCTGGAAGACTCCTAGTGGCAGCCACCTATTCACCTTTGGGACACCTCGCCAAAACAAAGGACTTCCATATCTTCCACTGAAAGTTTTTTTTTATTCCTTCTATTTCTTTGCAATAGCTGTAAACAAAAATCCCTTTTTTTCCCAGTTAACCGGTTTTTGTATGCATTTGTGTGTGCGTGAAGGCTAGGATAAAAATAAGGGGCTTTAATATTTCAATTTGCTAGTATGTTTAGTTTATTAGTAGTTAAGACTTGCGGACCAAATGCTGGAAGGTGGGATTAGAATAGGTGGATTGTTTTTCGGTGGGCACAGACACAATGGGCCAAGTGGACGCTTTCTGTGCCTTAAACTTTCAATGATTCTATAATAAACGGATAATTTTTTGTTTATTAAAGAAACCTGGTTGGTGTACTTTATTCTGGGGACAAATAGAGTATCTGATTGAATGTTTCAGTAAGTGGGAAAAATTAAATATATGTTATGAACTGTGGAGAAGTGGGACTGAATTAATAGTGCATTCCTCCCGCCTCGGTCGTAACAATATTCACTTCATTCTTACAATGGTCATATGGCTCAGACTCCGAGAACATTGGAGGGTAATCATACCCTGGCAATTTACACTTGCTTTCTGCCATTTTCCACAATGGCCACTAGGATTTTAGTTTTGCAGTCTACAATTATTTTTTTCTTTGCTTCCAATCTTTACCTTTAGGCAACCATTCTCTGCTACCAAGTTCTATTCCAGAAAACCAGTTGGTGAAGGAGAACACTGGAGCCAATCTTTACATACTTTTATAAGTTTTTATTAATATTAGGAGGTGCATGCATAACACGCATGCACCTCCTAACATAGCTACCAATGTTTCAGTCTGTATCTATAGGAGCAGAAGTGATTCCCCATCACGTGCATACAATTAAACACAATTAATATACAATTACCACCCTCTCTGACACACTGTTCAGTCCAAACAGCCTTCGGTATAACACACTGTTCAGTTCATAGAGCTCCCTCTGCAACACACTGTTCAGTACATAGCGCTCCCATTGCGTAACACACTGTTCAGTCTTTATAGTTTTCTCTGTAACACACTGTTCAATTATACAGACCCTGTATAACATACTGTTCAGTTTGTACAGCCCCCTGTGTACCACACTGTTCAGTCTATACAGACTCTGTAGAACACACTATTTATACAGCTGTCTGCATAATATACTGTTCAGTTTGTACAGCTCCCTGTGTAACACAATGTACAATCTATCCTTTTGCCATGTGCATGGAATTTACTGTGAAGCGTTAGTGCAATGCAAGATCATATATTATATCCATTTGGCACTCAATCCTGATGAACTCCATTTAAGTTTAAGAATATTGAGGATGATATGTGGTGAGGCCTTTGGATAATACATCTTTTGTTAGTTTAAATAGCTCTGTTACACTTTAAAGATCAATGTTGTTCCTGCGACACCTCCAGATTAACAGGTGGCTGATTAATTTTTTGGATTCAGTTCACCAAACAACAGAAGGATTTACATCAAGTTAACCCAAATCCTATTGTATAGAAAGCAGAAAATCAGTTGTTTCACATTTATGCCGACTATGTAGAATTCCATTACAGGTATCATTTCTTTATTGAATTCCAATGATGAGCATTTGTTGTTCAGGTCTAAAGTTCTGTTAATTGCTGTTAAATACCCTGGTGGTTGAAGGTAATAAGGTGAAGAGGTGTTGGGTGTTGATTAGTTAATTGTATATGTGTATATATGTATATATATTGTATATATGTATATATAATGAAGAGCCAGTCAGCACTGGCTGGGTGTTCGGAGTGGAGAAGTAAGCTCTGTGGCAAGTAATAAACAGTCTATACCAAAGCATCCTAGTCTCAGTGTCTTCTTCACAAACAAGCTTGGAAGTTTCTCTAACATTGGTTGTCTGAAAGTGAAGATTGGAGACTAAGATTTGTTTTCAGACAGGAGATTAGAATTAGAGTTTTTTTTTTGCTAAGGCTGTAATTGGAGTTTTATTTTCAGAAAGATAGCTGAAACCAGGTGTAATGTGTCAGGGTATGATTTTCCACTGCTGTTTTGTGAAGCTCAACCTTACGATCAATGGAAGAATGAAGTTGATATATGGACCCGGTTACATCTTTACCTAAAAGGAAGCACGGAATTTCCCTTGCACTTCCCGCCAGAAGCAAGATCAGGAGCAAAGTGTTCTCGGAGCTAGAGGCTCATCATTTGGACGTTGAGGAAGGTTTGGACAAACTCTTGAAATATATGGATAAAATTTATATGAAAGATGATTTATTGAGTGCCTATGAGGCGTGGTCGGACTTTGATAATTTTAGAAAAATGGATGGTTCTTCCATAGAAGAATATATTATGGAGTTTAACTGATTATATGCAAGATTGCAGCAATTCTACTTAGAAATTCCTAGATCAGTACTTGCCTTCAAATGGTTGGATTGTGCTAGGATATTGAACATGGATAGGCTCTTGGTATTAACAGGAATTAGATTCAAAGAAAGATATGCTTTTTGATCCGATGTCTGACGCTCTGAAAAAGGTTTTGGGAAAACATTCCTTTCTGGCCACTTTCATGGTGCAGATGGGCTGTTTAGCGGTGACACTGAAGGTGGAGGATACAATGCTAGCAGCTTTTCGAGGCCGTTCAAATATGGGGCCCTAACATCAGTACGAAAGGAGAAACACACACAAAATGAATGAGGATAGAAACCTACCCTTCCCTATCATACACCTTCCCTTTTGCTCTCTTTCCCACCTACCAGCATCCCCCACCCCCTGCTCCTTCACTTGCTTAAAACCTAATTCTTTTCTAACCTTTGCCAGTTCTGATGATGGGTCACAGATCTGAAATGTTAACTCTGCTTCTCTCTCCACAGATGCTGCCAGACCTGCTGATTATTTCCAGCACTTTCTGTTTTTATTTCAGATTTCCAGCATCTTTTGCATTTATTATGAAGATAGAGACCCTTTTGGCAGCTTTAACAGACAGCAGGAATTGGGTAATTATGGCAGAAAGTTGAACCCCAGGAATAACCAAGGGGTGGTCAATGGGTGTTTCTGATGTGACTCAAAGTATCACTATGCATTGCATTTTCCAAAAAGGAATAACAGGGTTTTTGAGATGACACATGACGAGGATGACACTACTGATCACTCAGAAGGAATTGCACTGCTCACGAGAAGCTACAGTCCAGTAATGAGTGTCCTAGTCGCAGATACATTCAATTGTGCAGAATTAGACAGTGGGTGTACGCCCACAGTATGTGGAGTGGACTGGTTAAGGTGTTACATGGATTCTTTAAGTAAGAAAGACGGAAATAAGGTCAAAGAATATGACAGTTCTACCTGTTTCAGGTGTGGGGATGACCACTAAAGAGTGGTAATTCCATGTGAAATAGCAGGGGTAAACCAGTATATTAGTACGGATGTAGTATCCAGTGAAACACCTTTACTGTTAAGTAAACCATCTATGAAAAAGGCTCAGATGAAATTGGATATGGAACATGATAAGGCGATTGTCTGTGGGAAATCTGTAGCTTTGCAGTTTACACAGTCGGGACATTATTGTATTCCTTTAGCGAGACCTAACATCTCTAAGCAGGATGTTAAAGAAGTATTAATGGAATCCAGGAGGTAGGGATTTAAAGGAGAAAAGGCAAATGATTTCAAAACTACATCGACAGTTTGCACACCCACCTTGTCATAGGTTGAAGATTCTGTTAAAAGATACAGGGGTAATAGATGATGAGCACACTAAACTTATCGAAGATATCAGTGAAAAATGTGATATCTGTAAAAAAAAATACAGGAGGACGTCATCGCTACCCGTAGTGAGTCTCCCATTAGCAAGGGACTTTAATGAAACTGTAGCGATGGACTTGAAGGTATGGGATAAAGACAAAAACATTTTTATTCTACATTTTATAGCCGTGGCAACTAGATTCAGTCTGTCAACAGTAATTTATAGTAAAGACAAAAAAGTAATAGTGGACAAGATTATGGAAAGAGGGACAGGAACAGGACTAGGAGCACTGGCTAGGATTTCTAACATATAATGGAGGAGAATTTGCCAATGAGGAGTTCAGGAGTATGTGTGAAAATATGAATATTGTAGCAATGCACACAGCAGCAGAAAGTCATTTTAGTAATGGGATTCGAGAGAGAAATCATGCTGTGATTGACAAAATGCTCCAAAACGTTTCAGCCAAACAGCCAAATTGTAAATTGGCGACTGCTCTGGCATGGGCAGTATATGCGAAAAACACGCTTCAAATGGTTGGGGGGCTACAGCCCCTATCAATTAGTTTATGGCAGGAATCTGAAAATACCTTCGGTAATGTGGGATCATCCCCCGGTTTTAGAGGGAACTACAACTTTTACAGAACATTTGAATGCCATGCATGTGGAGAGAAGAGCATTTATTAAGGCGGAGGTTTCAGGAAAAATCAGGAGAGCTTTGAGGTATTGGATCAGGCCATCAGCAAAAGGTTTTAATACCAGGGATGTGGGGTATTACAAAAGAGGAGGGCAGAAAGAATGGAGAGGCCCAGGAAAAATTATAGACACTGATGGCAAAATGGTAATTTTGCAACATGGAAACCAAACTATTACAGTACATTCCTCATGGCTGATTGGCATTGATATTACATTAACAGAATCTGAACAAGTGATGGACACTACTGATGCACCATGTACTGCACATGCACATATGTCAGACATTTCCAAGCAGCAGATTGTGGTAGATAATGGGCTGACTGAGAGTGGACCAAGTGATAGTGAAGATCAAGATAAGGCCATTTATCCCAAAGGTCAACTACCGAAGGTTGGGACTAGAGTGAGATATATGCCAGAAGGTTGAGTAGTAGCAGTCCAGAAAGGGATAGAAAATCTAATAGGGGACGTGGTTTCACAAGAGCAAGGACCAGAGAGCAGGCGAGGAACGCCACAAGAAGTAGGAGCTGTTATGATAGAGAAGCTCTAGTGGCTACTAACATGTTAGATGTTAAATTGGTAAAAAGATGCAAAGCAAAAACAGCTTGACAGTTGGAGAGAGTTTGGCGTATACACAGAGGTGCCAGATAGAGGAAAACCAGACCAGCATTGTCCCATAGATGGATCTGTACAGAGAAAGTACTTCCCAATGGTACATATAAAGCGAAGACCAGATTTGGAGCTCGGGGAGTTGAGGAACGACTAGATGACCAGGAAGTTAGAGTGAACTCCCCAACAGCAGAAAAAGCAAGTTTGAGGATTTTCCTAGCCCTTTTAGCGACACACTCATGGGAATGCAAGTCCATTGACATCAAAGCAGCATTTTTGAAGGGGAGAAATTTCAAAAGGAAGTATTTTTAAAGCCAACAAAAGAAGCTGGAGATATAGAAGGGAAATTATGGAAGCTAAACAAGTGTGTTTATGGGCTAAATGATGCATCCAGGATGTGGTATTTTTCAATTAGGTTTGTCCTACTAAAAACTGGTTGTTTTCAACTAAAAGCGGATCCAGGAATGTTTTATTGATACTATGAAGAAAATCCAGCAGGCATTTTCTTGATGCATGCGGACGATTTTCTGTGGGGAGGATCTGAGGCATTTGAAAACATATGGTAGATAAAGTTCTGCAGGAATTTAAAATTGGAAGTCAGGCTTCCGGAGCTTTTAAATATATAGGGTTGAATATTTCTTTTGGGCCTCCTTATCTCGAGAGACAATGGGTAAGCGCCTGGAGGTGGTCAGTGGTTTGTGAAGCAGCGCCTGGAGTGGCTATAAAGGCCAATTCTGGAGTGACAGGCTCTTCCACAGGTGCTGCAGAGAAATTTGTTTGTTGGGGCTGTTGCACAGTTGGCTGTTGGTTGAATATTAGGCAGACTAAATTGGGGGTAACCCGAAATCAACAGTCTTACCTAGAGAAGGTCCTCAGTACCTTGCTGCATGGCAGCGAGGCCTGGACAACGTATGTCAGCCAAGAGCGACGTCTCAATTCACTCCATCTTCGCTGCCTCCGGAGAATACTTGGCATCAGGTGGCAGGACCGTATCTCCAACACAGAAGTCCTCGAGGCGGCCAACATCCCCAGCTTATACACACTACTGAGTCAGCGGCGCTTGAGATGGCTTGGCCATGTGAGCCGCATGGAAGATGGCAGGATCCCCAATGACACATTGTACAGCGAGCTCGCCACTGGTATCAGACCCACCGGCCGTCCATGTCTCCGCTTTAAAGACGTCTGCAAACGCGACATGAAGTCCTGTGACATTGATCACAAGTCATGGGAGTCAGTTGCCAGCGTTCACCAGAGCTGGCGGGCAGCCATAAAAGCGGGGCTGAAGTGTGACGAGTCGAAGAGACTTAGCAGTTGGCAGGAAAAAAGACATAAGCGCAAGGGGACAGCCAACTGTGTAACAGCCGCGACAAACAAATTTTTCTGCAGCATCTGTGGAAGAGCCTGTCACTCTCGAATTGGCCTTTATAGCCACTCCAGGTGCTGCTCCACACACCAGTGACCACCTCCAGGCGCTTACCCATTGTCTCTCGAGATAAGGAGGCCAAAGAGAACCTAAAGAATGTTAATAGGATCACAATAAATTGGGCCAGATCATCACAAAGGGAAGACTCTGCAGCCAAGGAAGACGTCGATCAGTTAAGAAGCTTAATCGGGAAGTTGAACTGTTTGTGCACAAAAACTAGTCTGGATGCTTGCTGCGATGTTTTAGAATTGAGAACCATGCTGAAACATGCTACTATTGGGGAAGTGCTGAAAGCAAATAAAATATTGAAGAGATTGAGTTTTTGATAAATGTACACTCAAGTTTCCAGCATCGGGTGACCGAGAAGAGATGAAATTTGTCATTTTTAGTGACACCTCACATGCTAATCTTCCCGATGGTTATTTGAGCGCAGCAGGGCTCATTATATTTTTGAGGGGGTGACATGATAAATGTTGTCTGTTAGCCTGGGAATCGAAGAAAATAAAGAGGATAGTTAAAAGCACCTTAGTTGCTGAAACACTTGGACTGATAGAAGCGATAGGTATGGGTATGTATTTATCGAGTATGTTAAAGGAACTCTTATATAAGGGGCAATCAGAGAAAACCTTTCCTATAGAATGCTACATAGATAACCATTCTCTCTGGGACAATGTCCACTCAACAAAGTGTCACAGAAAAGATGTTGAGGATTGATCTTGCGAGTATAAAATAATTTTTTTTTAATTCATTCATGAGATTTGGGCATCGCTGGCCAGGCCAGCATTTATTGCCCATCCCTAATTGCCCTTGAGAAGGAGGTGGTAAGCTGCCTTCTTGAATCGCTGCAGTCCTTTTGGGGTAGGTATACCCACAGTGCTGTTAGGAAGGGAGTTCCTGGATTTTGACCCAGCAACAGTGAAGGAACGGCGATATAGTTCCAAGTCAGGATGGTGTGTGACTTGGAGGGGAACTTGCAGGTGCTGCATCTGCTGCCCTTGTCCTTCTAGCTGGTAGAGGTCGCGGTGCTGTCTAAGGAGCCTTGGTGCATTGCTGCAGTGCATCTTGTAGATGGTACACAGTGCTGCCAATATGCATCGGTGGTGGAGGGAGTGAATGTTTGTAGATGGTGTGCCAATCAAGCGGGCTGTTTTGTCCTGGATGGTGTCGAGCTTCTTGAGTGTTGCTGGAGCTGCACCCATCCAGGCAAGTGGAGAGTATTCCATCACACTCCTGACTTGTGCCTTGTAGATGGTGGACAGGCTTTGGGGAGTCAGGAGATGAGTTACTCGCCGCAGGATTCCGAGCCTCTGACCTGCCCTTGTAGCTACGGTGTTTATATGGCTACTCCAGTTCAGTTTCTGGTCAATGGTAGCCCCTAGGATGTTGATAGTGGGGGATTCAGTGATGGCAATGCCATTGAATGTCAAGGGGAGATGGTTAGATTCTCTCTTGTTGGAGATGGTCATTGCCTGGCACTTGTGTGGCACGAATGTTACTTGCTACTTATCAGCCCAAGCCTGGATATTGTCCAGGGCTTGCTGCATTTCTACACGGACTGCTTCAGTATCTGAGGAGTCACAAATGGTGCTGAACATTGTGCAAAAATCGGCGACCATCCCCACTTCTGACCTTATGATGAAGGAAAGGCCATTGATGAAGCAGCTGAAGATGGTTGGGCCTAGGACACTACCCTGAAGAACTCCTGCAGTGATGTCCTGGAGCTCAGATGATTGACCTGCAACAACCAGAACCATCCTCCTTTGTGCTAGGCCAGTGGAAGGTTTTCCCCCTGATTTCCATTGACCTCAGTTTTGCTAGGGCTCCTTGATACCATACTCAGTCAAATGCTACTTTGATGTCAAGGGCAGTCACTCTCACCTCACCTCTTGAGTTCTGCTCTTTTGTCCATGTTTGAACCAAGGCTGTAAAAAGGTCAGGAGCTGAGTGGCCCTGGCGGAACCCAAACTGAGTGTCACTGAGCAGGTTATTGCTCGGCAAGTGCCGCTTGATGGCACTGTTGATGACACCTTCCATCACTTTGCTGATGATTGAGAGTAGGCTGATGGGGCAGTAATTGGCCGGGTTGGACTTGTCCTGCTTTTTGTGTACAGGACATACCTGGGCAATTTTCCACATTGCAGGGTAGATGGCAGTGTTGTAGCTGGAACAGCTTGGATAGGGGCGCGGCAAGTTCTGGAGCACAGGTTTTCAGTACTATTGCCGGAATATTGTCAGGGCCCATAGCCTTTGCAGTATCCAGTGCCTTCAGTTGTTTCTTGATATCACGCAGAGTGAATCGAATTGGCTGAAGTCTGGCATCTGTAATGCTGGGGACTTCAGGAGGAGGCCGAGATGGATCATCAACTCGGCACTTCTGGCTGACGATTATTGCAAATGCTTCAGCCTTATCTTTCGCACTGATGTGCTGGGCTCCCCCATCATTGAGGATGGGGATATTTGTGGAGCCACTTCCTCCAGTTAGTTGTTTAATTGTCCACCACCATTCACGACTGGATGTGGCAGGACTGCAGAGCTTAGATCTGATCCGTTGATTATAGGATCGCTTAGCTCTGTCTATCACATGCTGCATATGCAGTTTGGCACGCAGATAGTCCTGTGTTGTAGTTTCACCAGGTTGACACCTCATTTTGAGGTATGCCTGGTGCTGCTCCTGGCATGCCCTCCTGCACTCTTCATTGAACCAGGGTTGGTCTCTTGGCTTGATGGTAATGGTAGAGTGGGGGATGTGCCGGGCCATGAGGTTACAGATTGTGGTTGAGTACAATTCTTTTGCTGCTGATGGCCCACAGTGCCTCATGGATGCCCAGTTTTGCATTGCTCTATCTGTTCGAAACCTATCCCATTTAGCAATGTGGTAGTGCCACACAACACGATGGATGGTATCCTCAATGTGAAGGAGGGACTTCGTCTCCACAAGGACTGTGCGGTGGTCACTCCTACCAATACTGTCATGGACAGATGCATTTGCGGCAGGCAGATTGGTGAGGACGAGGTCAAGTATGTTTTCCCCCTCTTGTTGGTTCCCTCACCATCTGCCGCAGACCCAGTCGAGCAGTTATGTCCTTTAGGACTCGGCCAGCTCGGTCAGTAGTGGTGCTACCGAGCCACTCTAGGTGATGGACATTGAAGTCCCCCACCCAGAGTACATTCTGTGCCCTTGCCACCCTCAGTGTTTCCTCCAAGTGCTGTTCAACATGGAGGAGTACTGAGTCATCAGCTGAGGGAGGACCGTAGGTGGTAACAGGTCTGTAATCTTGTGGGGTCAGTCAGTCAGTAACAAGTCTGTAATCTTGTGTGATCAGTCAGTAGCAGGTCTGTAATCTTGTGTAGTCTGTCAGTAACAGATCTGTAATCTTGTGGGGTCAGTCAGTAACAGGTCTGTAATCTTGTGGGGTCAGTCAGTAGCAGGTCTGAAGTCTTGTGGGGTCAGTCAGTAACAGGTCTGTAATCTTGTGTAGTCAGTCAGTAACAGGTCTGTAATCTTGTGTGGTCAGTCAGTAACAGGTCTGTAATCTTGTGGGGTCAGTCAGTAACAGGTCTGTAACCTTGTGAAGTCAGTCAGTAACAGGTCTGTAATCTTGTGTGGTCAGTCATTAACAGGTCTGCAGTCTTGTGTGGTCAGTCAGTAACAGGTCTGTAATCTTGTGTGGTCAGTCAGTAACAGGTCTGAAGTCTTGTGGGGTCAGTCAGTAACAGGTCTGTAATCTTGTGTAATCAGTCAGTAACAGATCTGAGGTCTTGTGTGGTCAGTCAGTAGCAGGTCTGAAGTCTTGTGGGGTCAGTCAGTAACAGGTCTGAAGTCTTGTGGGGTCAGTCAGTAACAGGTCTGTAATCTTGTGTGGTCAGTCAGTAACAGGTCTGTAATCTTGTGGGGTCAGTCAGTAGCAGGTCTGAAGTCTTGTGGGGTCAGGCAGTAACAGGTCTGGTAACCTTGTGTGGTCAGTCAGTAACAGGTCTGAAGTCTTGTGTGGTCAGTCAGTAACAGGTCTGTAACCTTGTGTGGTCAGTCAGTAACAGGTCTGAAGTCTTGTGTGGTCAGTCAGTAACAGGTCTGTAACCTTGTGTGGTCAGTCAGTAACAGGTCTGAAGTCTTGTGTGGTCAGTCAGTAACAGGTCTGTAACCTTGTGTGGTCAGTCAGTAACAGGTCTGACGTCTTGTGGGGTCAGTCAGTAACAGGTCTGTAATCTTGTGGGGTCAGTCAGTAACAGGTCTGAAGTCTTGTGGGGTCAGTCAGTAACAGGTCTGTAACCTTGTGTGGTCAGTCAGTAACAGGTCTGAAGTCTTGTGGGGTCAGTCAGTAACAGGTCTGTAATCTTGTGGGGTCAGTCAGTAACAGGTCTGAAGTCTTGTGGGGTCAGTCAGTAACAGGTCTGTAATCCTGTGGGGTCAGTCAGTAACATGTCAGAAGTCTTGTGGGGTCAGTCAGTAACAGGTCTGTAATCTTGTGGGGTCAGTCAGTAACAGATCTGTAATCTTGTGTAGCCAGTCAGTAGCAGGTCTGTAATCTTGTGGGGTCAGTCAGTAGCAGGTCTGTAATCTTGTTGGGTCAGTCAGTCAGTAACAGGTCTGTAATTTTGTGGGGTCAGTAAGTAGCAGGTCTGTAATGTTGTTGGGTCAGTCAGTCAGTAACAGCTCTGTAATCTTGTGGGGTCAGTCAGTAACAGGTCTGTAATCTTGTGTGGTCAGTCAGTCAGTCAGTAACAGGTCTGTAATCCTGTGGGGTCTGTCAGTAACAGGTCTGTAATCTTGTGTGGTCGGTCAGTCAGTAACAGGTCTGTAATCTTGTGGGGTCAGTCAGTAGCAGGTCTGTAATCTTGTGGGGTCAGTCAGTAACAGGTCTGTAATCTTGTGGGGTCAGTCAGTAGCAGGTCTGTAATCTTGTGGGGTCAGTCAGTAACAGGTCTGTAATCTTGTGGGGTCAGTCAGTAGCAGGTCTGTAATCTTGTTGGGTCAGTCAGTAGCAGGTCTGTTATCTTGTTGGGTCAGTCAGTAGCAGGTCTGTAATCTTGTTGGGTCAGTCAGTCAGTAACAGCTCCGTAATCTTGTGGGGTCAGTCAGTAACAGGTCTGTAATCTTGTGTGGTCAGTCAGTCAGTAACAGGTCTGTAATCTTGTGTGGTCAGTCAGTAGCAGGTCTGTAATCTTGTTGGGTCAGTCAGTAGAAGGTCTGTAATCTTGTGGGGTCAGTCAGTAGAAGGTCTGTAATCTTGTGTGGTCAGTCAGTCAGTAACAGGTCTGTAATCTTGTGTGGTCAGTCAGTAGCAGGTCTGTAATCTTGTTGGGTCAGTCAGTAGAAGGTCTGTAATCTTGTGTGGTCAGTCAGTCAGTAACAGGTCTGTAATCTTGTGTGGTCAGTCAGTAGCAGGTCTGTAATCTTGTTGGGTCAGTCAGTAGAAGGTCTGTAATCTTGTGTGGTCAGTCAGTAGAAGGTCTGTAATCTTGTGGGGTCAGTCAGTAGCAGGTCTGTAATCATGTGGGGTCAGTCAGTAGCAGGTCTGTAATCTTGTGGGGTCAGTCAGTAGCAGGTCTGTAATCATGTGGGGTAAGTCAGTAGCAGGTCTGTAATCTTGTGGGGTCAGTCAGTAGCAGGTCTGTAATCATGTGGGGTCAGTCAGTAGCAGGTCTGTCATCTTGTGTGGTCAGTCAGTCAATCAGCAACAGGTCTGTACTGTTGTTGGGTCTATCAGTGACTAATCTGTACAATTGTGGGTCAGTGGGTCTGCAGTATTGCAAGGTCATGAAGTGAGTAACAGGTCTGCGCTATTCTGGGGTCAGCCACTCAGTAACAGGTCTGCATTGTTGTGGGTCCAGTCAATAAGGGGTCTGTACTATTGTGGGGTCAGTCAGCAGCACATCTGTACTATTGTGGGACAAACAGTCGGTCAGTAATGGGTCTGCATTCTTGTTCGATCCGTCAGTCAGTGAGTGGTCTGTATTATATTGGGGTCAGTCAGTCAGTGTCAGGGTGGCACAATTGTGGGTTCAGGTAGTCAGTGGGCTGGATTGTGTGTGGCTCCATGAAGTGGGATCGGAGCCAGTGGGACACAGAATATCGTGGCAGGGATGGCAGCAGGGCAGTAGGGCCAGTGGCCTCTCCATTGCCAAACGATCTTCCCAGGTGGGGTGGGAGCGGTGCATGGAATAGGCCGAGGTCAGCCTTCCTGCCCAGAGGCCAAGTGAGGCCCTAAAGTGGCCTATTAATGGTCAATTATGGGTCTGGTCCCATCACTGCTGCAATCTTACCAGCGGGGGGGCCTCCGCTTTGCGGGGAGGTCGCTTTGTAACACGAGGCACCCTCCCTGTGGGCTTGGGAGTTCCCTCTTCCATGGACAATTTGTGGCCCAAGGAGGACCCTTCCAGGGAACCATTTCACTCCCTAGGACACCCTTCCCCCTGGACTGCAAAACCACCCCTCAGCCCCCCTCGCCAGGGCCTTCCGGACAGGCACCGGCGGCCCCACCTCCCCTACCTGTGTTCTGGGGTTCCAGCCCTGCGTCCAAGGACTCTGCAGTACTGGTAGTGGCCACCGCTTATACTGCTGAGCTGCCGGCCCTCTGATTGGCTGGCAGCTGATGGAGGCGGGATCCCTGTCTTTAAAGGGGCAGAGATCCCAGCTTGCATATCTTTAATTGAAAAACACCAGAGGATCACTCCAGGGGGGCCTCAAATGCAGATTGGGGTTTCCATTGCCTTTTCAGCCCGATGCCGGGAGCCCCACCTCCTACACAAATCCAGCCCAGAAAGAGGTCTGCACTATTGTGGGGTCAATCATTCAGTAACAGGCCTGCATTATTGTGGGGTCAATCATTCAGTAACAGGCCTGCACTATTGTGGGATCAGTCATTCAGTAACAGGCCTGCACTATTGTGGGATCAGTCATTCAGTAACAGGCCTGCACTATTGTGGGATCAGTCATTCAGTAACAGGCCTGCACTATTGTGGGATCAGTCATTCAGTAAAGGCCTGCACTATTGTGGGGTCAATCATTCAGTAACAGGCCTGCACTATTGTGGGGTCAATCATTCAGTAACAGGCCTGCACTATTGTGGGATCAATCATTCAGTAACAGGCCTGCACTATTGTGGGATCAGTCATTCAGTAACAGGCCTGCACTATTGTGGGATCAGTCATTCAGTAACAGGCCTGCACTATTGTGGGATCAGTCATTCAGTAACAGGCCTGCACTATTGTGGGATCAGTCATTCAGTAACAGGCCTGCACTATTGTGGGATCAGTCATTCAGTAACAGGCCTGCACTATTGTGGGGTCAATCATTCAGTAACAGGCCTGCACTATTGTGGGGTCAATCATTCAGTAACAGGCCTGCACTATTGTGGGGTCAATCATTCAGTAACAGGCCTGCATTATTGTGGGGTCAATCATTCAGTAACAGGCCTGCACTATTGTGGGATCAGTCATTCAGTAACAGGCCTGCACTATTGTGGGATCAGTCATTCAGTAAAGGCCTGCACTATTGTGGGGTCAATCATTCAGTAACAGGCCTGCACTATTGTGGGATCAATCATTCAGTAACAGGCCTGCACTATTGTGGGATCAGTCATTCAGTAACAGGTCTGCACTTTTGTGGGATCAGTCATTCAGTAACAGGCCTGCACTATTGTGGGATCAGTCATTCAGTAACAGGCCTGCACTATTGTGGGGTCAATCATGCAGTAACAGGCCTGCACTATTGTGGGGTCATTCATTCAGTAACAGGCCTGCACTATTATGGGATCAGTCATTCAGTAACAGGCCTGCACTATTGTGGGGTCAATCATTCAGTAACAGGCCTGCACTATTATGGGATCAGTCATTCAGTAACAGGCCTGCACTATTGTGGGATCAATCATTCAGCAACAGGCCTGCACTATTGTGGGGTCAATCATTCAGTAACAGGCCTGCACTATTGTGGGGTCAATCATTCAGTAACAGGCCTGCACTATTGTGGGGTCAATCATTCAGTAACAGGCCTGCACTATTGTGGGATCAATCATTCAGCAACAGGCCTGCACTATTGTGGGGTCAATCATTCAGTAACAGGCCTGCACTATTGTGGGATCAATCATTCAGCAACAGGCCTGCACTATTGTGGGGTCAATCATTCAGTAACAGGCCTGCACTATTGTGGGATCAATCATTCAGTAACAGGCCTGCACTATTGTGGGGTCAATCATTCAGTAACAGGCCTGCACTATTGTGGGGTCAATCATTCAGTAACAGGCCTGCACTATTGTGGGGTCAATCATTCAGTAACAGGCCTGCACTATTGTGGGGTCAGTCATTCAGTAACAGGCCTGCACTATTGTGGGGTCAGTCATTCAGTAACAGGCCTGCACTATTGTGGGATCAGTCATTCAGTAACAGGCCTGCACTATTGTGGGGTCAATCATTCAGCAACAGGCCTGCACTATTGTGGGGTCAATCATTCAGTAACAGGCCTGCACTATTGTGGGATCAGTCATTCAGTAACAGGCCTGCACTATTGTGGGGAAAATCATTCAGTAACAGGCCTGCACTATTGTGGGGTTAATCATTCAGTAACAGGCCTGCACTATTGTGGGGTTAATCATTCAGTAACAGGCCTGCATTATTGTGGGGTTAATCATTCAGTAACAGGCCTGCACTATTGTGGGGTCAATCATTCAGTAACAGGCCTGCACTATTGTGGGGTCAATCATTCAGCAACAGACCTGCACTATTGTGGGGTCAGTCATTCAGTAACAGGCCTGCACTATTGTGGGATCAGTCATTCAGTAACAGGCCTGCACTATTGTGGGATCAGTCATTCAGTAACAGGCCTGCACTATTGTGGGGTCAATCATTCAGTAACAGGCCTGCACTATTGTGGGATCAGTCATTCAGTAACAGGCCTGCACTATTGTGGGATCAGTCATTCAGTAACAGGCCTGCACTGTTGTGGAGTCAATCATTCAGTAACAGGCCTGCACTATTGTGGGATCAGTCATTCAGTAACAGGCCTGCACTATTGTGGGGTCAATCATTCAGGAACAGGCCTGCACTATTGTGGGGTCAATCATTCAGTAACAGGCCTGCACTATTGTGGGATCAGTCATTCAGTAACAGGCCTGCACTATTGTGGGGTCAATCATTCAGTAACAGGCCTGCACTATTGTGGGATCAGTCATTCAGTAACAGGCCTGCACTATTGTGGGGTCAATCATTCAGTAACAGGCCTGCACTATTGTGGGGTCAATCATTCAGTAACAGGCCTGCACTATTGTGGGGTCAGTCATTCAGTAACAGGCCTGCACTATTGTGGGGTCAATCATTCAGGAACAGGCCTGCATTATTGTGGGTTCAATCATTCAGTAACAGGCCTGCACTATAGTGGGGTCAGTCATTCAGTACCAGGCCTGCACTATTGTAGGGTTAATCCTTCAGTAACAGGCCTGCATTATTGTGGGTTCAATCATTCAGTAACAGGCCTGCACTATAGTGGGGTCAGTCATTCAGTACCACGCCTGCACTATTGTAGGGTTAATCATTCAGTAACAGGCCTGCATTATTGTGGGTTCAATCATTCAGTAACAGGCCTGCACTATAGTGGGGTCAGTCATTCAGTAACAGGCCTGCACTATTGTAGGGTCAATCATTCAGTAACAGGCCTGCAGTATTGTGGGGTCAATCATTCAGTAACAGGCCTGCACTATTGTGGGGTCAATCATTCAGTAACAGGCCTGCATTATTGTGGGGTCAATCATTCAGTAACAGGCCTGCATTATTGTGGGGTCAATCATTCAGTAACAGGCCTGCACTATTGTGGGGTCAATCATTCAGTAACAGGCCTGCATTATTGTGAGGTCAATCATTCAGTAACAGGCCTGCACTATTGTGGGGGTCAATCATTCAGTAACAGGCCTGCACTATTGTGGGGTCAATCATTCAGTAACAGGCCTGCATTATTGTGAGGTTAATCATTCAGTAACAGGCCTGCACTATTGTGGGGTCAATCATTCAGTAACAGGCCTGCACTATTGTGGGGTCAATCATTCAGTAACAGGCCTGCACTATTGTGGGGTCAATCATTCAGTAACAGGCCTGCACTATTGTGGGGTCAATCATTCAGTAACAGGCCTGCACTATTGTGGGGTCAGTCATTCAGTAACAGGCCTGCACTATTGTGGGGTCAATCATTCAGTAACAGGCCTGCACACTTGTGGGGTCAATCATTCAGTAACAGGCCTGCACTATTGTGGGGTCAATCATTCAGTAACAGGCCTGCACTATTGTGGGGTCAATCATTCAATAACAGGCCTGCATTATTGTGGGGTCAATCATTCAGTAACAGGCCTGCACTATTGTGGGATCAGTCATTCAGTAACAGGCCTGCACTATTGTGGGGTCAATCATTCAGGAACAGGCCTGCACAATTGTGGGATCAGTCATTCAGTAAAAGGCCTGCACTATTGTGGAGTCAATCATTCAGTAACAGGCCTGCACTATTGTGGGATCAGTCATTCAGTAACAGGCCTGCACTATTGTGGGGTCAATCATTCAGTAACAGGCCTGCACTATTGTGGGATCAGTCATTCAGTAACAGGCCTGCACTATTGTGGAGTCAATCATTCAGTAACAGGCCTGCACTATTGTGGGATCAGTCATTCAGTAACAGGCCTGCACTATTGTGGGGTCAATCATTCAGTAACAGGCCTGCACTATTGTGGGATCAGTCATTCAGTAACAGGCTTGCACGATTGTGGGATCAGTCATTCAGTAACAGGCCTGCACTATTGTGGGATCAGTCATTCAGTAACAGGCCTGCACTATTGTGGGATCAGTCATTCAGTAACAGGCCTGCACTATTGTGGGATCAGTCATTCAGTAACAGGCCTGCACTATTGTGGAGTCAATCATTCAGTAACAGGCCTGCACTATTGTGGGATCAGTCATTCAGTAACAGGCCTGCACTATTGTGGGGTCAATCATTCAGTAACAGGCCTGCACTATTGTGGGGTCATTCATTCAGTAACAGGCCTGCACGATTGTGGGATCAGTCATTCAGTAACAGGCCTGCACTATTGTGGGGTCAATCATTCAGTAACAGGCCTGCACTATTGTGGGGTCAATCATTCAGTAACAGGCCTGCATTATTGTGGGGTCAATCATTCAGTAACAGGCCTGCATTATTGTGGGGTCAATCATTCAGTAACAGGCCTGCATTATTGTAGGGTCAATCATTCAGTAACAGGCCTGCATTATTGTGGGTTCAATCATTCAGTAACAGGCCTGCACTATTGTGGGATCAGTCATTCAGTAACAGGTCTGCACTTTTGTGGGATCAGTCATTCAGTAACAGGCCTGCACTATTGTGGGATCAGTCATTCAGTAACAGGCCTGCACTATTGTGGGATCAGTCATTCAGTAACAGGCCTGCACTATTGTGGGATCAGTCATTCAGTAACAGGCCTGCACTATTGTGGGGTCAATCATTCAGTAACAGGCCTGCATTATTGTGGGGTCAATCATTCAGTAACAGGCCTGCACTATTGTGGGATCAGTCATTCAGTAACAGGCCTGCATTATTGTGGGGTCAATCATTCAGTAACAGGCCTGCACTATTGTGGGATCAGTCATTCATTAACAGGCCTGCACTATTGTGGGGTCAATCATTCAGTAACAGGCCTGCACTATTGTGGGATCAATCATTCAGTAACAGGCCTGCATTATTGTGGGGTCAATCATTCAGTAACAGGCCTGCATTATTGTGGGGTCAATCATTCAGTAACAGGCCTGCATTATAGTGGGGTCAATCATTCAGTAACAGGCCTGCATTATTGTGGGGTCAATCATTCAGTAACAGGCCTGCATTATTGTGGGGTCAATCATTCAGTAACAGGCCTGCATTATTGTGGGGTCAATCAATCAGTAACAGGCCTGCACTATTGTGGGGTCAATCATTCAGTAACAGACCTGCATTATTGTGGGGTCAATCATTCAGTAACAGGCCTGCATTATTGAGGGATCAATCATTCAGTAACAGGCCTGCACTATTGTGGGGTCAATCATTCAGTAACAGGCCTGCATTATTGTGGGGTCAATCATTCAGTAACAGGCCTGCATTATTGTGGGGTCAATCATTCAGTAACAGGCCTGCACTATTGTGGGATCAATCATTCAGTAACAGGCCTGCATTATTGTGGGGTCAATCATTCAGTAACAGGCCTGCACTATTGTGGGATCAATCATTCAGTAACAGGCCTGCATTATTGTGGGGTCAATCATTCAGTAACAGGCCTGCACTATTGTGGGATCAGTCATTCAGTAACAGATCTGCACTTTTGTGCGATCAGTCATTCAGTAACAGGCCTGCACTATTGTGGGATCAGTCATTCAGTAACAGGCCTGCACTATTGTGGGATCAGTCATTCAGTAACAGGCCTGCACTATTGTGGGATCAGTCATTCAGTAACAGGCCTGCACTATTGTGGGGTCAAACATTCAGTAACAGGCCTGCATTATTGTGGGGTCAATCATTCAGTAACAGGCCTGCACTATTGTGGGATCAATCATTCAGTAACAGGCCTGCATTATTGTGGGGTCAATCATTCAGTAACAGGCCTGCACTATTGTGGGATCAGTCATTCAGTAACAGGCCTGCACTATTGTGGGGTCAATCATTCAGTAACAGGCCTGCACTATTGTGGGATCAATCATTCAGTAACAGGCCTGCATTATTGTGGGGTCAATCATTCAGTAACAGGCCTGCATTATTGTGGGGTCAATCATTCAGTAACAGGCCTGCATTATAGTGGGGTCAATCATTCAGTAACAGGCCTGCATTATTGTGGGGTCAATCATTCAGTAACAGGCCTGCATTATTGTGGGGTCAATCATTCAGTAACAGGCCTGCATTATTGTGGGGTCAATCATTCAGTAACAGGCCTGCACTATTGTGGGGTCAATCATTCAGTAACAGGCCTGCACTATTGTGGGGAAAATCATTCAGTAACAGGCCTGCACTATTGTGGGGTCAGTCATTCAGTAACAGGCCTGCACTATTGTGAGGTCAATCATTCAGTAACAGGCCTGCACTATTGTGGGGAAAATCATTCAGTAACAGGCCTGCACTATTGTGGGGTCAGTCATTCAGTAACAGGCCTGCACTATTGTGAGGTCAATCATTCAGTAACAGGCCTGCACTATTATGGTCTCAGTCATTCAGAAACAGGCCTGCACTATTGTGGGGTCAATCATTCAGTAACAGGCCTGCACTATTGTGGGGTCAATCATTCAGTAACAGGCCTGCACTATTGTGGGATCAGTCATTCAGTAACAGGCCTGCACTATTGTGGGGTCAATCATTCAGGAACAGGCCTGCACTATTGTGGGGTCAATCATTCAGAAACAGGCCTGCACTATTGTGGGGTCAATCATTCAGTAACAGGCCTGCACTATTGTGGGGTCAATCATTCAGTAACAGGCCTGCACTATTGTGGGGGTCAATCATTCAGTAACAGGCCTGCACTATTGTGGGGTCAATCATTCAGTAACAGGCCTGCACTATTGTGGGGTCAATCATTCAGTAACAGGCCTGCACTATTGTGGGGTCAGTCATTCAGTAACAGGCCTGCACTATTGTGGGGTCAGTCATTCAGTAACAGGCCTGCACTATTGTGGGATCAGTCATTCAGTAACAGGCCTGCACTATTGTGGGGTCAATCATTCAGTAACAGGCCTGCACTATTGTGGGATCAGTCATTCAGTAACAGGCCTGCACTATTGTGGGGTCAATCATTCAGTAACAGGCCTGCACTATTGTGGGATCAGTCATTCAGTAACAGGCCTGCACTATTGTGGAGTCAATCATTCAGTAACAGGCCTGCACTATTGTGGGATCAGTCATTCAGTAACAGGCCTGCACTATTGTGGGGTCAATCATTCAGTAACAGGCCTGCACTATTGTGGGATCAGTCATTCAGTAACAGGCCTGCACTATTGTGGGATCAGTCATTCAGTAACAGGCCTGCACTATTGTGGGGTCAATCATTCAGTAACAGGCCTGCACTATTGTGGGGTCAATCATTCAGTAACAGGCCTGCACTATTGTGGGATCAGTCATTCAGTAACAGGCCTGCACTATTGTGGGATCAGTCATTCAGTAACAGGCCTGCACTATTGTGGGGTCAATCATTCAGTAACAGGCCTGCACTATTGTGGGGTCATTCATTCAGTAACAGGCCTGCATTATTGTGGGGTCAATCATTCAGTAACAGGCCTGCATTATTGTGGGGTCAATCATTCAGTAACAGGCCTGCATTATTGTGGGGTCAATCATTCAGTAACAGGCCTGCATTATTGTGGGGTCAATCATTCAGTAACAGGCCTGCATTATTGTGGGGTCAATCATTCAGTAACAGGCCTGCATTATTGTGGGGTCAATCATTCAGTAACAGGCCTGCATTATTGTGGGGTCAATCATTCAGTAACAGGCCTGCATTATTGTGGGGTCAATCATTCAGTAACAGGCCTGCACTATTGTGGGGTCAATCATTCAGTAACAGGCCTGCATTATTGTGAGGTCAATCATTCACTAACAGGCCTGCACTATTGTGGGGTCAATCATTCAGTAACAGGCCTGCACTATTGTGGGGTCAATCATTCAGTAACAGGCCTGCACTATTGTGGGGTCAATCATTCAGTAACAGGCCTGCACTATTGTGGGGTCAATCATTCAGTAACAGGCCTGCACTATTGTGGGGTCAGTCATTCAGTAACAGGCCTGCACACTTGTGGGGTCAATCATTCAGTAACAGGCCTGCACTATTGTGGGGTCAATCATTCAGTAACAGGCCTGCACTATTGTGAGGTCAATCATTCAATAACAGGCCTGCATTATTGTGGGGTCAATCATTCAGTAACAGGCCTGCACTATTGTGGGATCAGTCATTCAGTAACAGGCCTGCACTATTGTGGGGTCAATCATTCAGTAACAGGCCTGCACTATTGTGGGAACAGTCATTCAGTAACAGGCCTGCACTATTGTGGGGTCAATCATTCAGTAACAGGCCTGCACTATTGTGGGGTCAATCATTCAGTAACAGGCCTGCACTATTGTGGGATCAGTCATTCAGTAACAGGCCTGCACTATTGTGGGATCAGTCATTCAGTAACAGGCCTGCACTATTGTGGAGTCAATCATTCAGTAACAGGCCTGCACTATTGTGGGATCAGTCATTCAGTAACAGGCCTGCACTATTGTGGGGTCAATCATTCAGTAACAGGCCTGCACTATTGTGGGGTCATTCATTCAGTAACAGGCCTGCACTATTGTGGGATCAGTCATTCAGTAACAGGCCTGCACTATTGTGGGGTCAATCATTCAGTAACAGGCCTGCACTATTGTGGGGTCAATCATTCAGTAACAGGCCTGCATTATTGTGGGGTTAATCATTCAGTAACAGGCCTGCATTATTGTGGGGTCAATCATTCAGTAACAGGCCTGCACTATTGTGGGGTCATTCATTCAGTAACAGGCCTGCACTATTGTGGGATCAGTCATTCAGTAACAGGCCTGCACTATTGTGGGGTCAATCATTCAGTAACAGGCCTGCACTATTGTGGGGTCATTCATTCAGTAACAGGCCTGCACTATTGTGGGATCAGTCATTCAGGAACAGGCCTGCACTATTGTGGGGTCAATCATTCAGTAACAGGCCTGCACTATTGTGGGGTCAATCATTCAGTAACAGGCCTGCACTATTGTGGGATCAGTCATTCAGTAACAGGCCTGCACTATTGTGGGGTCAATCATTCAGTAACAGGCCTGCACTATTGTGGGATCAGTCATTCAGTAACAGGCCTGCACTATTGTGGAGTCAATCATTCAGTAACAGGCCTGCACTATTGTGGGATCAGTCATTCAGTAACAGGCCTGCACTATTGTGGGGTCAATCATTCAGTAACAGGCCTGCACTATTGTGGGATCAGTCATTCAGTAACAGGCCTGCACTATTGTGGGATCAGTCATTCAGTAACAGGCCTGCACTATTGTGGGGTCAATCATTCAGTAACAGGCCTGCACTATTGTGGGGTCAATCATTCAGTAACAGGCCTGCACTATTGTGGGATCAGTCATTCAGTAACAGGCCTGCACTATTGTGGGATCAGTCATTCAGTAACAGGCCTGCACTATTGTGGGGTCAATCATTCAGTAACAGGCCTGCACTATTGTGGGGTCATTCATTCAGTAACAGGCCTGCATTATTGTGGGGTCAATCATTCAGTAACAGGCCTGCATTATTGTGGGGTCAATCATTCAGTAACAGGCCTGCATTATTGTGGGGTCAATCATTCAGTAACAGGCCTGCATTATTGTGGGGTCAATCATTCAGTAACAGGCCTGCATTATTGTGGGGTCAATCATTCAGTAACAGGCCTGCATTATTGTGGGGTCAATCATTCAGTAACAGGCCTGCATTATTGTGGGGTCAATCATTCAGTAACAGGCCTGCACTATTGTGGGGTCAATCATTCAGTAACAGGCCTGCATTATTGTGAGGTCAATCATTCACTAACAGGCCTGCACTATTGTGGGGTCAATCATTCAGTAACAGGCCTGCACTATTGTGGGGTCAATCATTCAGTAACAGGCCTGCACTATTGTGGGGTCAATCATTCAGTAACAGGCCTGCACTATTGTGGGGTCAATCATTCAGTAACAGGCCTGCACTATTGTGGGGTCAGTCATTCAGTAACAGGCCTGCACACTTGTGGGGTCAATCATTCAGTAACAGGCCTGCACTATTGTGGGGTCAATCATTCAGTAACAGGCCTGCACTATTGTGAGGTCAATCATTCAATAACATGCCTGCATTATTGTGGGGTCAATCATTCAGTAACAGGCCTGCACTATTGTGGGATCAGTCATTCAGTAACAGGCCTGCACTATTGTGGGGTCAATCATTCAGTAACAGGCCTGCACTATTGTGGGATCAGTCATTCAGTAACAGGCCTGCACTATTGTGTGGTCAATCATTCAGTAACAGGCCTGCACTATTGTGGGGTCAATCATTCAGTAACAGGCCTGCACTATTGTGGGATCAGTCATTCAGTAACAGGCCTGCACTATTGTGGGATCAGTCATTCAGTAACAGGCCTGCACTATTGTGGAGTCAATCATTCAGTAACAGGCCTGCACTATTGTGGGATCAGTCATTCAGTAACAGGCCTGCACTATTGTGGGGTCAATCATTCAGTAACAGGCCTGCACTATTGTGGGGTCATTCATTCAGTAACAGGCCTGCACTATTGTGGGATCAGTCATTCAGTAACAGGCCTGCACTATTGTGGGGTCAATCATTCAGTAACAGGCCTGCACTATTGTGGGGTCAATCATTCAGTAACAGGCCTGCATTATTGTGGGGTTAATCATTCAGTAACAGGCCTGCATTATTGTGGGGTCAATCATTCAGTAACAGGCCTGCACTATTGTGGGGTCATTCATTCAGTAACAGGCCTGCACTATTGTGGGATCAGTCATTCAGTAACAGGCCTGCACTATTGTGGGGTCAATCATTCAGTAACAGGCCTGCACTATTGTGGGGTCATTCATTCAGTAACAGGCCTGCACTATTGTGGGATCAGTCATTCAGGAACAGGCCTGCACTATTGTGGGGTCAATCATTCAGTAACAGGCCTGCACTATTGTGGGGTCAATCATTCAGTAACAGGCCTGCATTATTGTGGGGTCAATCATTCAGTAACAGGCCTGCATTATTGTGGGGTCAATCATTCAGTAACAGGCCTGCATTATTGTGGGGTCAATCATTCAGTAACAGGCCTGCACTATTGTGGGTTCAATCATTCAGTAACAGGCCTGCACTATAGTGGGGTCAGTCATTCAGTACCAGGCCTGCACTATTGTGGGGTCAATCATTCAGTAACAGGCCTGCACTATTGTGGGGTCAATCATTCAGTAACAGGCCTGCACTATTGTGGGGTCAATCATTCAGTAACAGGCCTGCATTATTGTGGGGTCAATCATTCAGTAACAGGCCTGCACTATTGTGGGGGTCAATCATTCAGTAACAGGCCTGCACAATTGTGGGGTCAATCATTCAGTAACAGGCCTGCATTATTGTGCGGTCAATCATTCAGTAACAGGCCTGCATTATTGTGAGGTCAATCATTCACTAACAGGCCTGCACTATTGTGGGGTCAATCATTCAGTAACAGGCCTGCACTATTGTGGGGTCAATCATTCAGTAACAGGCCTGCACTATTGTGGGGTGAATCATTCAGTAACAGGCCTGCACTATTGTGGGGTCAGTCATTCAGTAACAGGCCTGCACTATTGTGGGGTCAATCATTCAGTAACAGGCCTGCACACTTGTGGGGTCAATCATTCAGTAACAGGCCTGCACTATTCTGGGGTCAGTCATTCAGTAACAGGCCTGCACTATTGTGGGGTCAATCATTCAGTAACAGGCCTGCACTATTGTGGGGTCAGTCATTCAGTAACAGGCCTGCACTATTGTGGGGTCAATCATTCAGTAACAGGCCTGCACACTTGTGGGGTCAATCATTCAGTAACAGGCCTGCACTATTGTGGGGTCAATTATTGAGTAACAGGCCTGCATTATAGTGGGGTCAATCATTCAGTAACAGGCCTGCACTATTGTGGGGTCAATCATTCAGTAACAGGCCTGCAGTATTGTGGGATCAGTCATTCAGTAACAGGCCTGCACTATTGTGGGGTCAATCATTCAGTAACAGGCCTGCACTATTGTGGGATCAGTCATTCAGTAACAGGCCTGCACTATTGTGGGGTCAATCATTCAGTAACAGGCCTGCACTATTGTGGGGTTAATCATTCAGTAACAGGCCTGCAGTATTGTGGGATCAGTCATTCAGTAACAGGCCTGCACTATTGTGGGGTCAATCATTCAGTAACAGGCCTGCACTATTGTGGGATCAGTCATTCAGTAACAGGCCTGCACTATTGTGGGGTCAATCATTCAGTAACAGGCCTGCACTATTGTGGGATCAGTCATTCAGTAACAGGCCTGCACTATTGTGGAGTCAATCATTCAGTAACAGGCCTGCACTATTGTGGGATCAGTCATTCAGTAACAGGCCTGCACTATTGTGGGGTCAATCATTCAGTAACAGGCCTGCACTATTGTGGGATCAGTCATTCAGTAACAGGCCTGCACTATTGTGGGATCAGTCATTCAGTAACAGGCCTGCACTATTGTGGGGTCAATCATTCAGTAACAGGCCTGCACTATTGTGGGGTCAATCATTCAGTAACAGGCCTGCACTATTGTGGGATCAGTCATTCAGTAACAGGCCTGCACTATTGTGGGATCAGTCATTCAGTAACAGGCCTGCACTATTGTGGGGTCAATCATTCAGTAACAGGCCTGCACTATTGTGGGGTCATTCATTCAGTAACAGGCCTGCATTATTGTGGGGTCAATCATTCAGTAACAGGCCTGCATTATTGTGGGGTCAATCATTCAGTAACAGGCCTGCATTATTGTGGGGTCAATCATTCAGTAACAGGCCTGCATTATTGTGGGGTCAATCATTCAGTAACAGGCCTGCATTATTGTGGGGTCAATCATTCAGTAACAGGCCTGCATTATTGTGGGGTCAATCATTCAGTAACAGGCCTGCATTATTGTGGGGTCAATCATTCAGTAACAGGCCTGCACTATTGTGGGGTCAATCATTCAGTAACAGGCCTGCATTATTGTGAGGTCAATCATTCACTAACAGGCCTGCACTATTGTGGGGTCAATCATTCAGTAACAGGCCTGCACTATTGTGGGGTCAATCATTCAGTAACAGGCCTGCACTATTGTGGGGTCAATCATTCAGTAACAGGCCTGCACTATTGTGGGGTCAATCATTCAGTAACAGGCCTGCACTATTGTGGGGTCAGTCATTCAGTAACAGGCCTGCACACTTGTGGGGTCAATCATTCAGTAACAGGCCTGCACTATTGTGGGGTCAATCATTCAGTAACAGGCCTGCACTATTGTGAGGTCAATCATTCAATAACAGGCCTGCATTATTGTGGGGTCAATCATTCAGTAACAGGCCTGCACTATTGTGGGATCAGTCATTCAGTAACAGGCCTGCACTATTGTGGGGTCAATCATTCAGTAACAGGCCTGCACTATTGTGGGATCAGTCATTCAGTAACAGGCCTGCACTATTGTGTGGTCAATCATTCAGTAACAGGCCTGCACTATTGTGGGGTCAATCATTCAGTAACAGGCCTGCACTATTGTGGGATCAGTCATTCAGTAACAGGCCTGCACTATTGTGGGATCAGTCATTCAGTAACAGGCCTGCACTATTGTGGAGTCAATCATTCAGTAACAGGCCTGCACTATTGTGGGATCAGTCATTCAGTAACAGGCCTGCACTATTGTGGGGTCAATCATTCAGTAACAGGCCTGCACTATTGTGGGGTCATTCATTCAGTAACAGGCCTGCACTATTGTGGGATCAGTCATTCAGTAACAGGCCTGCACTATTGTGGGGTCAATCATTCAGTAACAGGCCTGCACTATTGTGGGGTCAATCATTCAGTAACAGGCCTGCATTATTGTGGGGTTAATCATTCAGTAACAGGCCTGCATTATTGTGGGGTCAATCATTCAGTAACAGGCCTGCACTATTGTGGGGTCATTCATTCAGTAACAGGCCTGCACTATTGTGGGATCAGTCATTCAGTAACAGGCCTGCACTATTGTGGGGTCAATCATTCAGTAACAGGCCTGCACTATTGTGGGGTCATTCATTCAGTAACAGGCCTGCACTATTGTGGGATCAGTCATTCAGGAACAGGCCTGCACTATTGTGGGGTCAATCATTCAGTAACAGGCCTGCACTATTGTGGGGTCAATCATTCAGTAACAGGCCTGCATTATTGTGGGGTCAATCATTCAGTAACAGGCCTGCATTATTGTGGGGTCAATCATTCAGTAACAGGCCTGCATTATTGTGGGGTCAATCATTCAGTAACAGGCCTGCACTATTGTGGGTTCAATCATTCAGTAACAGGCCTGCACTATAGTGGGGTCAGTCATTCAGTACCAGGCCTGCACTATTGTGGGGTCAATCATTCAGTAACAGGCCTGCACTATTGTGGGGTCAATCATTCAGTAACAGGCCTGCACTATTGTGGGGTCAATCATTCAGTAACAGGCCTGCATTATTGTGGGGTCAATCATTCAGTAACAGGCCTGCACTATTGTGGGGGTCAATCATTCAGTAACAGGCCTGCACAATTGTGGGGTCAATCATTCAGTAACAGGCCTGCATTATTGTGCGGTCAATCATTCAGTAACAGGCCTGCATTATTGTGAGGTCAATCATTCACTAACAGGCCTGCACTATTGTGGGGTCAATCATTCAGTAACAGGCCTGCACTATTGTGGGGTCAATCATTCAGTAACAGGCCTGCACTATTGTGGGGTGAATCATTCAGTAACAGGCCTGCACTATTGTGGGGTCAGTCATTCAGTAACAGGCCTGCACTATTGTGGGGTCAATCATTCAGTAACAGGCCTGCACACTTGTGGGGTCAATCATTCAGTAACAGGCCTGCACTATTCTGGGGTCAGTCATTCAGTAACAGGCCTGCACTATTGTGGGGTCAATCATTCAGTAACAGGCCTGCACTATTGTGGGGTCAGTCATTCAGTAACAGGCCTGCACTATTGTGGGGTCAATCATTCAGTAACAGGCCTGCACACTTGTGGGGTCAATCATTCAGTAACAGGCCTGCACTATTGTGGGGTCAATTATTGAGTAACAGGCCTGCATTATAGTGGGGTCAATCATTCAGTAACAGGCCTGCACTATTGTGGGGTCAATCATTCAGTAACAGGCCTGCAGTATTGTGGGATCAGTCATTCAGTAACAGGCCTGCACTATTGTGGGGTCAATCATTCAGTAACAGGCCTGCACTATTGTGGGATCAGTCATTCAGTAACAGGCCTGCACTATTGTGGGGTCAATCATTCAGTAACAGGCCTGCACTATTGTGGGGTTAATCATTCAGTAACAGGCCTGCAGTATTGTGGGATCAGTCATTCAGTAACAGGCCTGCACTATTGTGGGGGTCAATCATTCAGTAACAGGCCTGCATTATTGTGGGGTCAATCATTCAGTAACAGGCCTGCACTATTGTGGGGTTAATCATTCAGTAACAGGCCTGCATTATTGTGGGGTCAATCATTCAGTAACAGGCCTGCATTAATGTGGGGTCAATCATTCAGTAACAGGCCTGCATTATTGTGGGGTCAATCATTCAGGAACAGGCCTGCATTATTGTGGGGTCAATCATTCAGTAACAGGCCTGCACTATTGTGGGATCAGTCATTCAGTAACAGGCCTGCACTATTGTGGGGTCAATCATTCAGGAACAGGCCTGCACTATTGTGGGGTCAATCATTCAGAAACAGGCCTGCACTATTGTGGGGTCAATCATTCAGTAACAGGCCTGCACTATTGTGGGGTCAATCATTCAGTAACAGGCCTGCACTATTGTGGGGTCAATCATTCAGTAACAGGCCTGCACTATTGTGGGGTCAATCATTCAGTAACAGGCCTGCACTATTGTGGGGTCAATCATTCAGTAACAGGCCTGCACTATTGTGGGGTCAGTCATTCAGTAACAGGCCTGCACTATTGTGGGGTCAGTCATTCAGTAACAGGCCTGCACTATTGTGGGATCAGTCATTCAGTAACAGGCCTGCACTATTGTGGGGTCAATCATTCAGTAACAGGCCTGCACTATTGTGGGATCAGTCATTCAGTAACAGGCCTGCACTATTGTGGGGTCAATCATTCAGTAACAGGCCTGCACTATTGTGGGATCAGTCATTCAGTAACAGGCCTGCACTATTGTGGAGTCAATCATTCAGTAACAGGCCTGCACTATTGTGGGATCAGTCATTCAGTAACAGGCCTGCACTATTGTGGGGTCAATCATTCAGTAACAGGCCTGCACTATTGTGGGATCAGTCATTCAGTAACAGGCCTGCACTATTGTGGGATCAGTCATTCAGTAACAGGCCTGCACTATTGTGGGGTCAATCATTCAGTAACAGGCCTGCACTATTGTGGGGTCAATCATTCAGTAACAGGCCTGCACTATTGTGGGATCAGTCATTCAGTAACAGGCCTGCACTATTGTGGGATCAGTCATTCAGTAACAGGCCTGCACTATTGTGGGGTCAATCATTCAGTAACAGGCCTGCACTATTGTGGGGTCATTCATTCAGTAACAGGCCTGCATTATTGTGGGGTCAATCATTCAGTAACAGGCCTGCATTATTGTGGGGTCAATCATTCAGTAACAGGCCTGCATTATTGTGGGGTCAATCATTCAGTAACAGGCCTGCATTATTGTGGGGTCAATCATTCAGTAACAGGCCTGCATTATTGTGGGGTCAATCATTCAGTAACAGGCCTGCATTATTGTGGGGTCAATCATTCAGTAACAGGCCTGCATTATTGTGGGGTCAATCATTCAGTAACAGGCCTGCATTATTGTGGGGTCAATCATTCAGTAACAGGCCTGCACTATTGTGGGGTCAATCATTCAGTAACAGGCCTGCATTATTGTGAGGTCAATCATTCACTAACAGGCCTGCACTATTGTGGGGTCAATCATTCAGTAACAGGCCTGCACTATTGTGGGGTCAATCATTCAGTAACAGGCCTGCACTATTGTGGGGTCAATCATTCAGTAACAGGCCTGCACTATTGTGGGGTCAATCATTCAGTAACAGGCCTGCACTATTGTGGGGTCAGTCATTCAGTAACAGGCCTGCACACTTGTGGGGTCAATCATTCAGTAACAGGCCTGCACTATTGTGGGGTCAATCATTCAGTAACAGGCCTGCACTATTGTGAGGTCAATCATTCAATAACAGGCCTGCATTATTGTGGGGTCAATCATTCAGTAACAGGCCTGCACTATTGTGGGATCAGTCATTCAGTAACAGGCCTGCACTATTGTGGGGTCAATCATTCAGTAACAGGCCTGCACTATTGTGGGATCAGTCATTCAGTAACAGGCCTGCACTATTGTGGGGTCAATCATTCAGTAACAGGCCTGCACTATTGTGGGGTCAATCATTCAGTAACAGGCCTGCACTATTGTGGGATCAGTCATTCAGTAACAGGCCTGCACTATTGTGGGATCAGTCATTCAGTAACAGGCCTGCACTATTGTGGAGTCAATCATTCAGTAACAGGCCTGCACTATTGTGGGATCAGTCATTCAGTAACAGGCCTGCACTATTGTGGGGTCAATCATTCAGTAACAGGCCTGCACTATTGTGGGGTCATTCATTCAGTAACAGGCCTGCACTATTGTGGGATCAGTCATTCAGTAACAGGCCTGCACTATTGTGGGGTCAATCATTCAGTAACAGGCCTGCACTATTGTGGGGTCAATCATTCAGTAACAGGCCTGCATTATTGTGGGGTTAATCATTCAGTAACAGGCCTGCATTATTGTGGGGTCAATCATTCAGTAACAGGCCTGCACTATTGTGGGGTCATTCATTCAGTAACAGGCCTGCACTATTGTGGGATCAGTCATTCAGTAACAGGCCTGCACTATTGTGGGGTCAATCATTCAGTAACAGGCCTGCACTATTGTGGGGTCATTCATTCAGTAACAGGCCTGCACTATTGTGGGATCAGTCATTCAGGAACAGGCCTGCACTATTGTGGGGTCAATCATTCAGTAACAGGCCTGCACTATTGTGGGGTCAATCATTCAGTAACAGGCCTGCACTATTGTGGGATCAGTCATTCAGTAACAGGCCTGCACTATTGTGGGGTCAATCATTCAGTAACAGGCCTGCACTATTGTGGGATCAGTCATTCAGTAACAGGCCTGCACTATTGTGGAGTCAATCATTCAGTAACAGGCCTGCACTATTGTGGGATCAGTCATTCAGTAACAGGCCTGCACTATTGTGGGGTCAATCATTCAGTAACAGGCCTGCACTATTGTGGGATCAGTCATTCAGTAACAGGCCTGCACTATTGTGGGATCAGTCATTCAGTAACAGGCCTGCACTATTGTGGGGTCAATCATTCAGTAACAGGCCTGCACTATTGTGGGGTCAATCATTCAGTAACAGGCCTGCACTATTGTGGGATCAGTCATTCAGTAACAGGCCTGCACTATTGTGGGATCAGTCATTCAGTAACAGGCCTGCACTATTGTGGGGTCAATCATTCAGTAACAGGCCTGCACTATTGTGGGGTCATTCATTCAGTAACAGGCCTGCATTATTGTGGGGTCAATCATTCAGTAACAGGCCTGCATTATTGTGGGGTCAATCATTCAGTAACAGGCCTGCATTATTGTGGGGTCAATCATTCAGTAACAGGCCTGCATTATTGTGGGGTCAATCATTCAGTAACAGGCCTGCATTATTGTGGGGTCAATCATTCAGTAACAGGCCTGCATTATTGTGGGGTCAATCATTCAGTAACAGGCCTGCATTATTGTGGGGTCAATCATTCAGTAACAGGCCTGCATTATTGTGGGGTCAATCATTCAGTAACAGGCCTGCACTATTGTGGGGTCAATCATTCAGTAACAGGCCTGCATTATTGTGAGGTCAATCATTCACTAACAGGCCTGCACTATTGTGGGGTCAATCATTCAGTAACAGGCCTGCACTATTGTGGGGTCAATCATTCAGTAACAGGCCTGCACTATTGTGGGGTCAATCATTCAGTAACAGGCCTGCACTATTGTGGGGTCAATCATTCAGTAACAGGCCTGCACTATTGTGGGGTCAGTCATTCAGTAACAGGCCTGCACACTTGTGGGGTCAATCATTCAGTAACAGGCCTGCACTATTGTGGGGTCAATCATTCAGTAACAGGCCTGCACTATTGTGAGGTCAATCATTCAATAACAGGCCTGCATTATTGTGGGGTCAATCATTCAGTAACAGGCCTGCACTATTGTGGGATCAGTCATTCAGTAACAGGCCTGCACTATTGTGGGGTCAATCATTCAGTAACAGGCCTGCACTATTGTGGGATCAGTCATTCAGTAACAGGCCTGCACTATTGTGGGGTCAATCATTCAGTAACAGGCCTGCACTATTGTGGGGTCAATCATTCAGTAACAGGCCTGCACTATTGTGGGATCAGTCATTCAGTAACAGGCCTGCACTATTGTGGGATCAGTCATTCAGTAACAGGCCTGCACTATTGTGGAGTCAATCATTCAGTAACAGGCCTGCACTATTGTGGGATCAGTCATTCAGTAACAGGCCTGCACTATTGTGGGGTCAATCATTCAGTAACAGGCCTGCACTATTGTGGGGTCATTCATTCAGTAACAGGCCTGCACTATTGTGGGATCAGTCATTCAGTAACAGGCCTGCACTATTGTGGGGTCAATCATTCAGTAACAGGCCTGCACTATTGTGGGGTCAATCATTCAGTAACAGGCCTGCATTATTGTGGGGTTAATCATTCAGTAACAGGCCTGCATTATTGTGGGGTCAATCATTCAGTAACAGGCCTGCACTATTGTGGGGTCATTCATTCAGTAACAGGCCTGCACTATTGTGGGATCAGTCATTCAGTAACAGGCCTGCACTATTGTGGGGTCAATCATTCAGTAACAGGCCTGCACTATTGTGGGGTCATTCATTCAGTAACAGGCCTGCACTATTGTGGGATCAGTCATTCAGGAACAGGCCTGCACTATTGTGGGGTCAATCATTCAGTAACAGGCCTGCACTATTGTGGGGTCAATCATTCAGTAACAGGCCTGCATTATTGTGGGGTCAATCATTCAGTAACAGGCCTGCATTATTGTGGGGTCAATCATTCAGTAACAGGCCTGCATTATTGTGGGGTCAATCATTCAGTAACAGGCCTGCACTATTGTGGGTTCAATCATTCAGTAACAGGCCTGCACTATAGTGGGGTCAGTCATTCAGTACCAGGCCTGCACTATTGTGGGGTCAATCATTCAGTAACAGGCCTGCACTATTGTGGGGTCAATCATTCAGTAACAGGCCTGCACTATTGTGGGGTCAATCATTCAGTAACAGGCCTGCATTATTGTGGGGTCAATCATTCAGTAACAGGCCTGCACTATTGTGGGGGTCAATCATTCAGTAACAGGCCTGCACAATTGTGGGGTCAATCATTCAGTAACAGGCCTGCATTATTGTGCGGTCAATCATTCAGTAACAGGCCTGCATTATTGTGAGGTCAATCATTCACTAACAGGCCTGCACTATTGTGGGGTCAATCATTCAGTAACAGGCCTGCACTATTGTGGGGTCAGTCATTCAGTAACAGGCCTGCACTATTGTGGGGTCAATCATTCAGTAACAGGCCTGCACACTTGTGGGGTCAATCATTCAGTAACAGGCCTGCACTATTGTGGGGTCAATCATTCAGTAACAGGCCTGCACTATTGTGGGGTCAATCATTCAATAACAGGCCTGCATTATTGTGGGGTCAATTATTGAGTAACAGGCCTGCATTATAGTGGGGTCAATCATTCAGTAACAGGCCTGCACTATTGTGGGATCAGTCATTCAGTAACAGGCCTGCACTATTGTGGGATCAGTCATTCAGTAACAGGCCTGCACTATTGTGGGGTCAGTCATTCAGTAACAGGCCTGCACTATTGTGGGGTCAATCATTCAATAACAGGCCTGCATTATTGTGGGGTCAATTATTGAGTAACAGGCCTGCATTATAGTGGGGTCAATCATTCAGTAACAGGCCTGCACTATTGTGGGGTCAATCATTCAGTAACAGGCCTGCACTATTGTGGGATCAGTCATTCAGTAACAGGCCTGCACTATTGTGGGATCAGTCAGTCAGTAACAGGCCTGCACTATTGTGGGGTCAATCATTCAGTAACAGGCCTGCACTATTGTGGGGTCATTCATTCAGTAACAGGCCTGCATTATTGTGGGGTCAATCATTCAGTAACAGGCCTGCATTATTGTGGGGTCAATCATTCAGTAACAGGCCTGCATTATTGTGGGGTCAATCATTCAGTAACAGGCCTGCATTATTGTGGGGTCAATCATTCAGTAACAGGCCTGCATTATTGTGGGGTCAATCATTCAGTAACAGGCCTGCATTATTGTGGGGTCAATCATTCAGTAACAGGCCTGCATTATTGTGGGGTCAATCATTCAGTAACAGGCCTGCATTATTGTGGGGTCAATCATTCAGTAACAGGCCTGCACTATTGTGGGGTCAATCATTCAGTAACAGGCCTGCATTATTGTGAGGTCAATCATTCACTAACAGGCCTGCACTATTGTGGGGTCAATCATTCAGTAACAGGCCTGCACTATTGTGGGGTCAATCATTCAGTAACAGGCCTGCACTATTGTGGGGTCAATCATTCAGTAACAGGCCTGCACTATTGTGGGGTCAATCATTCAGTAACAGGCCTGCACTATTGTGGGGTCAGTCATTCAGTAACAGGCCTGCACACTTGTGGGGTCAATCATTCAGTAACAGGCCTGCACTATTGTGGGGTCAATCATTCAGTAACAGGCCTGCACTATTGTGAGGTCAATCATTCAATAACAGGCCTGCATTATTGTGGGGTCAATCATTCAGTAACAGGCCTGCACTATTGTGGGATCAGTCATTCAGTAACAGGCCTGCACTATTGTGGGGTCAATCATTCAGTAACAGGCCTGCACTATTGTGGGATCAGTCATTCAGTAACAGGCCTGCACTATTGTGGGGTCAATCATTCAGTAACAGGCCTGCACTATTGTGGGGTCAATCATTCAGTAACAGGCCTGCACTATTGTGGGATCAGTCATTCAGTAACAGGCCTGCACTATTGTGGGATCAGTCATTCAGTAACAGGCCTGCACTATTGTGGAGTCAATCATTCAGTAACAGGCCTGCACTATTGTGGGATCAGTCATTCAGTAACAGGCCTGCACTATTGTGGGGTCAATCATTCAGTAACAGGCCTGCACTATTGTGGGGTCATTCATTCAGTAACAGGCCTGCACTATTGTGGGATCAGTCATTCAGTAACAGGCCTGCACTATTGTGGGGTCAATCATTCAGTAACAGGCCTGCACTATTGTGGGGTCAATCATTCAGTAACAGGCCTGCATTATTGTGGGGTTAATCATTCAGTAACAGGCCTGCATTATTGTGGGGTCAATCATTCAGTAACAGGCCTGCACTATTGTGGGGTCATTCATTCAGTAACAGGCCTGCACTATTGTGGGATCAGTCATTCAGTAACAGGCCTGCACTATTGTGGGGTCAATCATTCAGTAACAGGCCTGCACTATTGTGGGGTCATTCATTCAGTAACAGGCCTGCACTATTGTGGGATCAGTCATTCAGGAACAGGCCTGCACTATTGTGGGGTCAATCATTCAGTAACAGGCCTGCACTATTGTGGGGTCAATCATTCAGTAACAGGCCTGCATTATTGTGGGGTCAATCATTCAGTAACAGGCCTGCATTATTGTGGGGTCAATCATTCAGTAACAGGCCTGCATTATTGTGGGGTCAATCATTCAGTAACAGGCCTGCACTATTGTGGGTTCAATCATTCAGTAACAGGCCTGCACTATAGTGGGGTCAGTCATTCAGTACCAGGCCTGCACTATTGTGGGGTCAATCATTCAGTAACAGGCCTGCACTATTGTGGGGTCAATCATTCAGTAACAGGCCTGCACTATTGTGGGGTCAATCATTCAGTAACAGGCCTGCATTATTGTGGGGTCAATCATTCAGTAACAGGCCTGCACTATTGTGGGGGTCAATCATTCAGTAACAGGCCTGCACAATTGTGGGGTCAATCATTCAGTAACAGGCCTGCATTATTGTGCGGTCAATCATTCAGTAACAGGCCTGCATTATTGTGAGGTCAATCATTCACTAACAGGCCTGCACTATTGTGGGGTCAATCATTCAGTAACAGGCCTGCACTATTGTGGGGTCAGTCATTCAGTAACAGGCCTGCACTATTGTGGGGTCAATCATTCAGTAACAGGCCTGCACACTTGTGGGGTCAATCATTCAGTAACAGGCCTGCACTATTGTGGGGTCAATCATTCAGTAACAGGCCTGCACTATTGTGGGGTCAATCATTCAATAAAAGGCCTGCATTATTGTGGGGTCAATTATTGAGTAACAGGCCTGCATTATAGTGGGGTCAATCATTCAGTAACAGGCCTGCACTATTGTGGGGTCAATCATTCAGTAACAGGCCTGCAGTATTGTGGGATCAGTCATTCAGTAACAGGCCTGCACTATTGTGGGGTCAATCATTCAGTAACAGGCCTGCACTATTGTGGGATCAGTCATTCAGTAACAGGCCTGCACTATTGTGGGGTCAATCATTCAGTAACAGGCCTGCACTATTGTGGGATCAGTCATTCAGTAACAGGCCTGCACTATTGTGGGGTCAATCATTCAGTAACAGGCATGCACTATTGTGGGGTCAATCATTCAGTAACAGGCATGCACTATTGTGGGATCAGTCATTCAGTAACAGGCCTGCACTATTGTGGGGTCAATCATTCAGTAACAGGCCTGCACTATTGTGGGATCAGTCATTCAGTATCAGGCCTGCACTATTGTGGGATCAGTCATTCAGTAACAGGCCTGCACTATTGTGGGGTCAATCATTCAGTAACAGGCCTGCACTATTGTGGGGTTAATCATTCAGTAACAGGCCTGCAGTATTGTGGGATCAGTCATTCAGTAACAGGCCTGCACTATTGTGGGGTTAATCATTCAGTAACAGGCCTGCACTATTGTGGGGTCAATCATTCAGTAACAGGCCTGCATTATTGTGGGGTCAATCATTCAGTAACAGGCCTGCACTATTGTGGGGTTAATCATTCAGTAACAGGCCTGCATTATTGTGGGGTCAATCATTCAGTAACAGGCCTGCATTAATGTGGGGTCAATCATTCAGTAACAGGCCTGCATTATTGTGGGGTCAATCATTCAGGAACAGGCCTGCATTATTGTGGGGTCAATCATTCAGTAACAGGCCTGCACTATAGTGGGGTCAGTCATTCAGTAACAGGCCTGCACTATTGTGGGGTCAATCATTCAGTAACAGGCCTGCACTATTGTGGGGTCAATCATTCAGTAACAGGCCTGCACTATTGTGGGATCAGTCATTCAGTAACAGGCCTGCACTATTGTGGGATCAGTCATTCAGTAACAGGCCTGCACTATTGTGGGATCAGTCATTCAGTAACAGGCCTGCACTATTGTGGGGTCAATCATTCAGTAACAGGCCTGCACTATTGTGGGATCAGTCATTCAGTAACAGGCCTGCACTATTGTGGGGTCAATCATTCAGTAACAGGCCTGCACTATTGTGGGATCAGTCATTCAGTAACAGGCCTGCACTATTGTGGGATCAGTCATTCAGTAACAGGCCTGCACTATTGTGGGGTCAATCATTCAGTAACAGGCCTGCACTATTGTGGGGTTAATCATTCAGTAACAGGCCTGCAGTATTGTGGGATTAGTCATTCAGTAACAGGCCTGCACTATTGTGGGGTTAATCATTCAGTAACAGGCCTGCACTATTGTGGGGTCAATCATTCAGTAACAGGCCTGCATTATTGTGGGGTCAATCATTCAGTAACAGGCCTGCACTATTGTGGGGTTAATCATTCAGTAACAGGCCTGCACTATTGTGGGGTCAGTCATTCAGTAACAGGCCTGCACTATTGTGGGGTCAATCATTCAGTAACAGGCCTGCACACTTGTGGGGTCAATCATTCAGTAACAGGCCTGCACTATTGTGGGGTCAATCATTCAGTAACAGGCCTGCACTATTGTGGGGTCAATCATTCAATAACAGGCCTGCATTATTGTGGGGTCAATTATTGAGTAACAGGCCTGCATTATAGTGGGGTCAATCATTCAGTAACAGGCCTGCACTATTGTGGGGTCAATCATTCAGTAACAGGCCTGCAGTATTGTGGGATCAGTCATTCAGTAACAGGCCTGCACTATTGTGGGGTCAATCATTCAGTAACAGGCCTGCACTATTGTGGGATCAGTCATTCAGTAACAGGCCTGCACTATTGTGGGGTCAATCATTCAGTAACAGGCCTGCACTATTGTGGGATCAGTCATTCAGTAACAGGCCTGCACTATTGTGGGGTCAATCATTCAGTAACAGGCATGCACTATTGTGGGGTCAATCATTCAGTAACAGGCATGCACTATTGTGGGATCAGTCATTCAGTAACAGGCCTGCACTATTGTGGGGTCAATCATTCAGTAACAGGCCTGCACTATTGTGGGATCAGTCATTCAGTAACAGGCCTGCACTATTGTGGGATCAGTCATTCAGTAACAGGCCTGCACTATTGTGGGGTCAATCATTCAGTAACAGGCCTGCACTATTGTGGGGTTAATCATTCAGTAACAGGCCTGCAGTATTGTGGGATCAGTCATTCAGTAACAGGCCTGCACTATTGTGGGGTTAATCATTCAGTAACAGGCCTGCACTATTGTGGGGTCAATCATTCAGTAACAGGCCTGCATTATTGTGGGGTCAATCATTCAGTAACAGGCCTGCACTATTGTGGGGTTAATCATTCAGTAACAGGCCTGCATTATTGTGGGGTCAATCATTCAGTAACAGGCCTGCATTAATGTGGGGTCAATCATTCAGTAACAGGCCTGCATTATTGTGGGGTCAATCATTCAGGAACAGGCCTGCATTATTGTGGGGTCAATCATTCAGTAACAGGCCTGCACTATAGTGGGGTCAGTCATTCAGTAACAGGCCTGCACTATTGTGGGGTCAATCATTCAGTAACAGGCCTGCACTATTGTGGGGTCAATCATTCAGTAACAGGCCTGCACTATTGTGGGATCAGTCATTCAGTAACAGGCCTGCACTATTGTGGGATCAGTCATTCAGTAACAGGCCTGCACTATTGTGGGATCAGTCATTCAGTAACAGGCCTGCACTATTGTGGGGTCAATCATTCAGTAACAGGCCTGCACTATTGTGGGATCAGTCATTCAGTAACAGGCCTGCACTATTGTGGGGTCAATCATTCAGTAACAGGCCTGCACTATTGTGGGATCAGTCATTCAGTAACAGGCCTGCACTATTGTGGGATCAGTCATTCAGTAACAGGCCTGCACTATTGTGGGGTCAATCATTCAGTAACAGGCCTGCACTATTGTGGGGTTAATCATTCAGTAACAGGCCTGCAGTATTGTGGGATTAGTCATTCAGTAACAGGCCTGCACTATTGTGGGGTTAATCATTCAGTAACAGGCCTGCACTATTGTGGGGTCAATCATTCAGTAACAGGCCTGCATTATTGTGGGGTCAATCATTCAGTAACAGGCCTGCACTATTGTGGGGTTAATCATTCAGTAACAGGCCTGCATTATTGTGGGGTCAATCATTCAGTAACAGGCCTGCATTAATGTGGGGTCAGTCATTCAGTAACAGGCCTGCATTATTGTGGGGGTCAATCATTCAGGAACAGGCCTGCATTATTGTGGGGTCAATCATTCAGTAACAGGCCTGCACTATAGTGGGGTCAGTCATTCAGTAACAGGCCTGCACTATTGTGGGGTCAATCATTCAGTAACAGGCCTGCACTATTGTGGGGTCAATCATTCAGTAACAGGCCTGCATTATTGTGGGGTCAATCATTCAGTAACAGACCTGCACTATTGTGGGGTCAATCATTCAGTAACAGGCCTGCATTATAGTGGGGTCAATCATTCAGTAACAGGCCTGCACTATTGTGGGGTCAATCATTCAGTAACAGGCCTGCATTATTGTGGGGTCAATCATTCAGTAACAGGCCTGCACTATTGTGGGGTCAATCATTCAGTAACAGGCCTGCATTATTGTGGGGTCAATCATTCAGTAACAGACCTGCACTATTGTGGGGTCAATCATTCAGTAACAGGCCTGCATTATAGTGGGGTCAATCATTCAGTAACAGGCCTGCACTATTGTGGGGTCAATCATTCAGTAACAGGCCTGCATTATAGTGGGGTCAATCATTCAGTAACAGGCCTGCACTATTGTGGGGTCAATCATTCAGTAACAGGCCTGCACTATTGTGGGGTCAATCATTCAGTAACAGGCCTGCACTATTGTGGGGTCAATCATTCAGTAACAGGCCTGCACTATTGTGGGGTCAATCATTCAGTAACAGACCTGCACTATTGTGGGGTCAATTATTCAGTAACAGGCCTGCACTATTGTGGGGTCAATCATTCAGTAACAGACCTGCACTATTGTGGGGTCAATCATTCAGTAACAGGCCTGCACTATTGTGGGATCAATCATTCACTAACAGACCTGCATTATAGTGGGGTCAGTCATTCAGTAACAGGCCTGCACTATTGTGGGGTCAATCATTCAGTAACAGGCCTGCACTATTGTGGAGTCAATCATTCAGTAACAGGCCTGCACTATTGTGGGGTCAATCATTCAGTAACAGGCCTGCACTATTGTGGGGTCAATCATTCAGTAACAGGCCTGCACTATTGTGGGATCAATCATTGAGTAACAGGCCTGCACTATTGTGGGGTCAATCATTCAGTAACAGGCCTGCACTATTGTGGGGTCAATCATTCAGTAACAGGCCTGCACTATTGTGGGGTCAATCATTCAGTAACAGGCCTGCACTATTGTGGGATCAATCATTCAGTAACAGGCCTGCACTATTGTGGGGTCAATCATTCAGTAACAGGCCTGCACTATTGTGGGGTCAATCATTCAGTAACAGGCCTGCACTATTGTGGGGTCAATCATTCAGTAACAGGCCTGCACTATTGTGGGGTCAATCATTCAGTAACAGGCCTGCACTATTGTGGGGTCAATCATTCAGTAACAGGCCTGCACTATTGTGGGGTCAGTCATTCAGTAACAGGCCTGCACTATTGTCGGGTCAATCATTCAGTAACAGGCCTGCACTATTGTGGGATCAATCATTGAGTAACAGGCCTGCACTATTGTGGTGTCAGTCATTCAGTAACAGGCCTGCACTATTGTGGGGTCAATCATTCAGTAACAGGCCTGCACTATTGTGGGATCAATCATTCAGTAACAGGCCTGCACTATTGTGGGGTCAATCATTCAGTAACAGGCCTGCACTATTGTGGGATCAATCATTGAGTAACAGGCCTGCACTATTGTGGGGTCAATCATTCAGTAACAGGGCTGCACTATTGTGGGGTCAATCATTCAGTAACAGGCCTGCACTATTGTGGGGTCAATCATTCAGTAACAGGGCTGCACTATTGTGGGGTCAGTCATTCAGTAGCAGGCCTGCACTATTGTGGGGTCAATCATTCAGTAACAGGCCTGCACTATTGTGGGATCAATCATTGAGTAACAGGCCTGCACTATTGTGGGATCAATCATTCAGTAACAGGCCTGCACTATTGTGGGATCAATCATTCAGTATCAGGCCTGCACTATTGTGGGGTCAATCATTCAGTAACAGGCCTGCACTATTGTGGGATCAATCATTGAGTAACAGGCCTGCACTATTGTGGGGTCAATCATTCAGTAACAGGCCTGCACTATTGTGGGGTCAATCATTCAGTAACAGGCCTGCACTTTTGTGGGTTCAATCATTCAGTAACAGGGCTGCACTATTGTGGGGTCAGTCATTCAGTAACAGGCCTGCACTATTGTGGGGTCAGTCATTCAGTAACAGGGCTGCACTATTGTGGGGTCAATCATTCAGTAACAGGCCTGCACTATTGTGGGGTCAATCATTCAGTAACAGGCCTGCACTATTGTGGGGTCAGTCATTCAGTAACAGGCCTGCACTATTGTGGGGTCAATCATTCAGTAACAGGCCTGCACTATTGTGGGGTCAATCATTCAGTAACAGGGCTGCACTATTGTGGGGTCAGTCATTCAGTAACAGGGCTGCACTATTGTGGGGTCAATCATTCAGTAACAGGCCTGCACTATTGTGGGGTCAATCATTCAGTAACAGGGCTGCACTATTGTGGGGTCAGTCATTCAGTAACAGGCCTGCACTATTGTGGGGTCAATCATTCAGTAACAGGCCTGCACTATTGTGGGGTCAATCATTCAATAACAGGCCTGCACTATTGTGGGGTCAGTCATTCAGTAACAGGCCTGCACTATTGTGGGGTCAGTCATTCAGTAACAGGCCTGCACTATTGTGGGGTCAATCATTCAGTAACAGGCCTGCACTATTGTGGGGTCAGTCATTCAGTAACAGGCCTGCACTATTGTGGGGTCAATCATTCAGTAACAGGCCTGCACTATTGTGGGGTCAGTCATTCAGTAACAGGCCTGCACTATTGTGGGGTCAATCATTCAGTAACAGGCCTGCACTATTGTGGGGTCAATCATTCAGTAATCATTGAGCATTCGCCTGGACTGCAGTGTCTCATGATGTCATTGGAAAGCCTAGGGCCTGGGAGCTGTGGGATTGCAGCTCCTGGGTTCTCAAACAAATACCTTGAAGTGATGCTGAAGGCTGTGAGAAAGAGCAGGGAGGTCGTCTTCCCAGAGGGTGGCAGAACGGGGTCACCCGTCGAGACAAAGCCGGCCTGGGTTGAGGCCTTTTGCACCCTCCAGCAGACACACTACCTGAGGACCCTCAGGGCACATGCTGTTCCTGAACATGCTGGGCGGGGGGCCGGGAAGGGTGTTGGGTGTACCCAGGGCACTTACTGACCCCTGAGAATGGCTGAGAGCCATAGTGCTGCTGAGGACTCGTCACCACTGAAACATTCAGCTCCTAATGGATTATGGCAGATGTCATTGGTCACAGAGGACAGCGGTGCCTTATCTCGCTCTCTTTTGTCCTTGCAAGAGAAACGGGCACATAATGCCTGAGAGAGGGCGCAAACAGAACGAGTGGTGCCATACTTCCAGTGGGTCACACCAATGGAACAGCAAGTGATGGAGTTAACCAGGATCCTGGATGAGGAAGAAGTTTGCCCTGGCATAATGGGAACTCATGGTGGAGTTGGGGATTACAGAGAGGAAAGCACTCATTAGTGGGGTGGAGTGGACGCCACCCTGTCCAATAGCATGCTGAGCACTGAGTTGCATTGTGTGGCCTCAGCGCTGCAGTGGCATCTGCTTTCCTAGGCTTGCTCTCATCATCTTTTTGTGCCTTCCGCAGGTGCAGACATCCACCCAATGACACCCTCTCTCTCCTCAGCCCCAGGAGAACATCTCCGAACTGAAGAAGCACCATCAGGCCTGACTAGCACGCTGTCCACTAGTGCAGAAAGGGTGGCACTGAGTGAGGAGTATGGCACTCATGTCCAGGAGGAAGTGCAGAGGCAGCTAGGGCTAGGTCCCCTCGGAGGAGCAAGGACAGACACAGCCCTGCTCAGCTGGGCACAGGTGCAGGGCCTCAGAAGTCATAAAGAAGGCTTTACTCAGACCAGCAGCAGCAGATGTGTTCCCACATGTTAGAGTTCCCTGACACAGTGTGGGGTCATGGGCAGAGGATGGAGGAGTCCATCCAACTCATGTGTGCCACAATGGCTCAGCTATGAGTGTATGAGCTCCTCCATCGAGTCACCAATCTCCTGGAGAGTCATATGTGGCAGCACTTGGAGTGCATGCACATTGACCACCACAGGATGCATGAGACACCATGTAGCCTGGAGCAGTCAGTGGCGCTGGTGCGGATGTCGGTTGCCCCCCAGCTGGTGTCCCCCTGCAGCCACCTGGTACAGCTGCCAAGGGCTGAGGATGTCATAGCAGAGGATGAGGCTGCCACCCCTCACGGGGTGTGTTCTTCATCCTTGGCTCCTCTGCCAGTGGGAGCCTCAGTATTGCAGGATCAAGGTGCAGCAGCCTCTGGAGAAGCTCCCCTGGCACCTCCACTATGAGGACGACCACCATGTGCATCTCAGCTCAAGCAGAAACAAGTGAGCAGACTGCCTGCACCTCCTCCAAGGCCACAAGGGGAGTGCTGTGTAGGAGTGGCTGAGCACAGAGACCAGTACATAGCACAGAGCACTGAGTGGGACACTAGGGTGTCTTTTTACTGTCTCTGTGCACTGTTTCCCTTTCTTATCACTGTACAAATAATGACACTGCAAGGCATACATCTGAGACTCCTTTTATTGATGGCAGGACATGAAAAGTGATATGAGATGGTGAAAGAGATCAAGATTGCCTACACGGTGAGGGCAAAGGCTCTGCAGATGTGCATCCTTCATTGGTAAGAGTTTAAATGTTCCAGGCTGCATCCTCAATGGGTGTGTTAGCACACTTACCTCTGACTGCTTTTCATACCATGCCCTTCATCCTGGGTCAAAGGGATTCAGTTGAAACATTCCTGAATCAAATGATCCCTGCATTCATGGCATCCTGATAAAACCTTCATGCCCTTCGCTGTGCCCGACCACCTCCTTGTGCAGCCGGGCACTTCAGTGTTCAGCATCATCCCCCTCTGCCTCCACTTCCTCCTCCTCTTCTACATCCTGCTCGTCCTCTTCCTCCAATGAGCTATCTCATTCCAGGGCCTCACCATCATCAAAGTTCCACACCTCTGGAGGGCCATGCGATGGAGAGTGCAGCAGAGCACCACAATGAGTGAGACCTTGCAGGTGGATATTGGAGGGCACCACTGGACCGGTCCAGGCACCTGAATGGCATCTTGAGAAGCCCAATTGCCTGGTTGTCCTAATGAGCAGATGGCTTTGGTTGTATCGCCTCTGTGCTTCTGTCTGGGGTTCAAGTAGAGGGGTGAGTAGCCATCTCTTCAAGGAATATCCCTAGTCCCTAGAATCCATCCGCAGACTTTGGGGTTGGAGTGAAAAGCTGTGGCAGTCTGGATCGCCAAAGGATGAAGGAGTCATGTCAGCTGCCAGGAAAGCGAGTGCACACATGGAGGAAGCTCTTGTTGAGGTCGCAGACCAGATAGACGTTGAGGGAGTGGAATCCCTTCCTGTACATGTATCTCACTGGCTGGTCACTGGGTGCCTTGCTGGCCACATGGTTATAATCCATGATGCCCTGAATCTGGGGGAATCCAGCGATGGAGATGAAGCCCACTGTGATCTGTGCCTGCAAAGCTGCATCTGTCGTGAAATGAATGTATTGTCCAGCTTTGGTATCTAGGGCATCAGTAACCTGAGATGCAGTGGTGTGCAGCCGTCTGCAAGATGCCACCAAGGTGCACAGCAGATCCTTGAAAGGAGCAAGAGGCGAATAAGTTCAAGGCCCTAGTGAGTTTGATGACTATTGGCAAGGCATGTCAAGCAGTGAGGTGCAAGGTCTTCAGCAACTAGGTCACAGCTGTCTTTGACCATCTGCCTGGAGATTTGCAGTCTCCTGCAGTACTGGTTCTCAGTTATTTCCAGGTAGCTCCACCTTCGGTGGTAGATATTGTGTTGAGGGTATGGCCTCCGTGTCCTTCTGGCTCCTCGTCCCTCTCCTCTGCCCTCCTGATGCCCAGGGTTGTGTCCTTCCTGCAGAGGGTGTTGCTCCTCATTTCCACTGAGCCCAGAATCTGAGAGCTGTGCCCGCATTGCCAGCTGCAGCCTTTCTTGTGCTCATATGGTTGCCAGTTGCCCTTGGCTGCCTTGGCCCCTGCTCTTCAGCCTTCATAAGGGCAGGAGCGCTGACTGACTGCTCTCTCTGCCACCTGTGTAGCTCAAGGGCACCTGTTCCCCAATATCTGAGCACCCCCCTCTGCGCCATTGAAACTTTTATGGCTCCGGGGTAATTCCCTGGGGCATGAATGACTCGATCCCCACTCTACACATCTCCCTTCAGCTGGTCTGCCCCAGACAGCGCGTGTAGCCTGTGCACCCCCTAAAACTCTTAACTCCGCCCATTAACAAGCTCTTAAAGAGCTCTTTAAGCACCTTAATTGCCTTTACTCGGGGATCAGGCAGGATCGCTATCCTGCCTGACTCCCACCTTGGTGAATATGGCTGGCGCAAGGAATGGCGTCAGGAAAGTGGCACACCAGCCAGTGCTGATACTTTTGGGTCCAAAGATTTAGCAAAGTAACAGATCTGCACTATTGCTTTTTTATTTGGTTCATGGGATGTGGGAGTCATTGGCTAGGCCAGCATTTGTTGCCCATTCGTATTGCCCTTGAGAAGGTGGTGGTGAGCCACCTTCTTGAATCACTGCAGTCCTTGGGGTGTAGGTAAACCCACAGTGCTGTTAGGGAGTTCCAGAATTTTGATCCAATGACAGTGAAGGAACTGTGATATAGTTCCAAGTCAGGATGGTGTGTTGCTTGGAGGGGAACTTGCAGGTGGTGGTGTTCCCATGCACCTGCTGCCCTTGTCCTTCTAGGTGGTAGAGGTTTCGGGTTTGAAAGATTCTGTCGCAGGAGCCTTGGTGAGTTGCTGCAGTGCATCTTGTAGATGGTACACACTGCTGCCATAGTGCGTCGTTGGTGGAGGGAGTGAATGTTGAAGGTGGTGGATGGGGTGCCAATCAAGCGGGCTGCTTTGCCGTGGATGATGTTGAGCTTTCTGAGGGTTTTTGGAGCCGTGCTCATCCAAGCAAGTGGAGGATATTCCATCACACTCCTGCCTTGTGCGTTGTAGATGGTGGGAGTCAGAAGCAGGGTTACTTGCTGCAGAATTCCCAGCCTCTGACCTGCTGTTGTAGCTACAGTATTTATATGGCTGGTCCAGTTCAGTTTCTGGTCAATGTTGATAGTGGATGATTTAGCGATCGTAATGCCATTGAATATCAAGGGGAGATGGTTCGATTCTCCCTTGTTGGAAATCATCATTGCCTGGCACTTATGTGACACGAATGTGACTTGCCACTTATCAGCCCAAGCCTGAATATTGTCCAGGTCTTGCTGTATATGGACATGGACTGCTTCAGTATCTGAGGAGTTGCGAATGGTGCTGAACATAATGCAATCATTAGTAAACATCCAACCTTATGATGGAGGGTAGGTCATTGATAAGCAGCTGAAGATGGTTGGAGCTCAGACACGACCCTAAGGAACTCGTGCAGTGATGTCCTGGGGCATGGATGATTGACCTCCAACAACCACAACCATCTTCCTTTGTGCTAGGTATGACTCCAGCCAGTGGAGAGTTTTCCCCCTGATTCCCATTGACTTCAGTTTGCCTAGGGCTCCTTTATGGGTCTGTTATATTGCCTGTGGGTCTGTTATATTTCCTGCAATGTTTCTCTCTGTTTCCCACTCCCTGTAACCTCCTCGATCTACAACCCTCCAAAATCTGTGCTCTTCTCCAATGGTCACATATGCATCTGGATTTTGATGGCTCCACCATTGGCAGCCCTGCCTTTAGCTGCCTGGGCTCAAAGCTCTGGAATTCCCTCCATAAACTGCTCTTTAAAACCTATTTCTCTGATCTAATGTTCGGTCAGCTGTCCTAAATCTCCATATATGGCTCGGTGTAAAATTTTGTCTGATAATTCTCTGAAGCGCCTTGGAATGTTTTACTATTTTAAAGACGCTATATAAATAGAAGTTCGTGCTGTTGTTGCTATCACAGTTTAATGGTGTATTTTACCGCCATCTAGTGGCCTCTCTTTACAACATCCCTATTCGATTAACTGTTCGCATTGTTTGTGCTACATGAGCTGTGAGTTGCATAGCTGCAATGTGCCTATGCTGAAAATCACATAGGAATAGAGCTAACTTTTTTGCCAGTCAAAAAACACATTGTAATAAGGATGCCACTGTCTGTCTAAATAATAATGAATAAATCAGTCTATGTTGAGGTGGTTTAAAGCTCACAAGTACTGCCATTGTGATTTGGTTCACTACTTATATTTGTGCACGCGCACTAATTTCTCCCACGCACACGATTATGTTTTTTTTGTCACTTCAGACTGAAATGGAAGTTCTGCTGTCGCTGTCCGCGGTTTTGTGTGTCATTCTGTTTGCAGCAGAAAACCACCACCCATTTTCCTGTGTTTGGAGGCATTTCAGGGGCACAGTAGGCCCCCAGCAGGGTTCAACTCGCAGGCAACAAGAGCTCACAGGAGGTCTGGGGGGACTGGCTGCTGTTGCATATTTGAATGAGTTCCGTTCAAATTAGTCATTTTATTTTGCAGCCTTCTGTTGTCCTGAAATAATGTAATTGTGCAAAGGGTCACCACGAACCACAAAAAGACTTAATGGTGATCACACTTTAACAAGGTGACTAGTAAGTGCATGTAATATGGTTTAGGGAGTGTATTGCATTTGGCAGCACTCTCACCTCTGAGTTAGAAGATCTAGAGGTTTAAGTCCCACTTCAGAGACTTGAGCACAAAATCCAGGCTAACACTCCAGGACAGAACTGAAGGAGTGCTGCATTATCCGAAGTATCTGTCTTTTGGATGTGACATTAAACTGAGGCCCTGTGTGACCCCTCAGGTGGACATAAAGGTCCCATGGCACTATTCGAATAAAAGCAGGGGCATTCTCCCTGGTGCCCTGGCCAATATTTATCCCTTAACTAACATCACTAAAACAGATAATAGACCAAATGATCTTATTGCTGCTTGTGAGATAAATGTGCATAAATCGCCTGCTGTATTTCCTATATTACAACGATGATTACACTTCTTTGGCTGTAAAGCACTTTGAAACTTCATGAGGTTGTGAAAGGCACTGTATAAATTTCTTTAACCAGCATCTTTATAATGAGGTTCATGGCGATGGTAAATGTAAGCGACTCTCTGGGATAACAGCGGACGGAGTAAGTGGTGGAGATGTAATTCAGTTCAAACTCTTTCTCTTGCTGTAGCCCATGGACTTAATATGAAGAGCTCGAATACCCACATGAGCACCATGGGCCATGGTGCATGCCAGGGAACGCTACCATCCTGTGAAAGCTTTGCATTCTGCCAGCAATTGCCTCGTGGCCACAGGAAATGTTTTCTGCCTTTGCAAACATAGCATTTGTCACTTGATGAATACAGATGTGTTGATGTTCCCTAAGGTAGTATGGCATGAACACTTTGTGTTTTTGGAACCTTCACTTCTACAGGAAGAGCTGTCACTGAATTACATATTGACAGCAGGTCATTGTGCAGTAGTTGGCAGAGCTCTGGCAGCCAGGCTGGTGACGCAGAAGTAATAAATGTAGGTGTATTCTGACATATCCAGGTATAGGTAAAAGGGTCTATGAACACATATCTCCTCTGACATGCCCAGCTACCTTGAATACACTTCCTGTAATGACTCTATTCCATTCTCCTGGTTTCTCCATCACATCTGTTCTAACAATGCCACCTTCCATACCGGTGATTCCGATACATCTTGCTTCTTCCTCAACTGTGGTTGTTAGGACCCTCAACTGTGTCTGTCCCATTTCCCACACTTCTACTCTCACCCCTTCCCCTCCCTTGCAAAACTATGATAGGGTTTCCCTTGTCCTAACCTTTTGCCCCATCATCCTCCACAATTTCTGCCACCTCTGGTGTGATGCCACCACCAAACACATCTTCCCATTCCCTCCACTATCAGCATTCAAAGGGACCATTCCCTCCGCAACACCCTGGTCCATTCCCCAATCACCCAAACACTCCCTCCCCTTCCCATAGCACCTTCAGGTACAAGCACAGAAGATACAACACCTGCCCCTTTTACCTCCTCTCTTCTCACTGCCCTAGGCCCCAAACACCTGTTCCAGGTGAAGCAGTGATTTACTTGTACTTCTTTCAATTTATTATACTGTATTCGCTGCTCACAATGCATTCTCCTCTACATTGGGCAGACCAAACACAAACTGAATATTCACTTTGCTGAACACTTCCATTCAGTCCACATGCATGACCCTGAGCTTCCAATTACTTCCGATTTGAATTCTCCGTTTTACTCACACTCGACCTCTCGGTCCTCGGCCTCCTACACTGTTCCAATGAAGCTCAACAGCAGCTCGAGGAACAGCATCTCATCTTTCAATTAGGCATTTTACAACCTTCTGGACTCAACACTGACTTCAGTAACTTCAGATCATAACCATGGCTTCCATTTTTTCGGAGAGCAGGTAATGATTCCACTATTACCATTTACACCTCTCCAGGCCCATCTTTTGTTTCTTTTCTTGTCCCGTTTCCATCTCTTTCTGTCATTCCTTTTGTCATTTAAACTCTCCTGTCTTCCACCCTATCACAGACCTTCCCTGTTGTCCTTTTTCTCCGCTCCCCCCTTTCCCTGCCTCTGTACTTGTTTTAAACATGTTACATCTCTAACTTTTTCCAGTTCTGACGAAAAGTTATCAACCTGAAACGTTAACTCTGTTTCTCTCTCCACAGATGCTGCATGACCTGCTGAGTATTTCCAGCACTTTCTGTTTTTGTTTTACATTTTCAGCATCTGCAGTATTTTGCTGTTTTATGTGTTGAAGGGTCATATTCGAAACCCCGAGGGGATACTCATTTATATCCCTTTAAAGTTGGGATTTTGAACCCAGCGGTAACCAAGAATATATTAACGGGGAAACAAAATTAGAAAAGAGAGTCACTTAGCAAAACCAACTAATGTATGGGGCAAAATGCAGCAAAATGTAACTGAAAATGAGAAAAGAAATTATGTGTAACAAAAACCATCACTGGCTTTTCAGAAACCTATTTGAGCAGACCAGAGATCTTCGGAGTCCCTGTGCGTCCGGTTTTTATGAGTGAAGAACAGACTATGGGTGAAGGCTTGCCCACAGTTGGAGATTTGAAATGGAACCTTTAAAAGGCAATCTGAATATGTATTGAAATCACACATGCCAGTGGAGCAACCAGTTTTCTTTTTAGAAACATGTGAAACATATAATACTCTGCATGAATCTCATCAAAAATTGAATATTTTGATGCTGTATTAGATGGTTTGTGAATACACAACAAAGAGCTGTGTCCTTTCTCTACTTCTATACAATATTTCTGTATGCTGAGATCCGCCTGCAGTTGTCAGATGGGTGTGCAGTTGGTTGCTAAATATACTTGTGTTGACGAGCGGCTTTCTTATGGCTGCACAAACAATTATTTTTATTGAGGGTTTGGGTATTACACATAAGTAATATGTGTGTTGTGACGCTAGGCAAGGCTTGTGCAGCTAGAAGTGTCCAGTATCACAGCATAGTGGAAGGCCAATTCATAGAATCACAGAATGATACAGCACACTACAGCCATTCAGCCCATTGTGCTTTTGTCAGCTCCTTGGAAGACCTACCCAATTAGTCCCACTCCCCTACTCTTTGGCCATAGTCTTGCAAATGTTTTTTCCTTCAACTATTTATCGAATTCCTGTTTGAAAGATATTGTTGAATCTGCTTCCACCATCCTTTCAGGCAGTGCATTCCAAATCATAACAACTTGCTGCATATAAACAATTCTCATCCTTTGCCTTTGGTCTGTGTCTTCTGGTTACGGACCCTTCTCCTTGATTACTCTATCAAATCCTTTCATGATTTTGAACGCTTATCAAATCTCTCCTTAGTCTTCTCTACTCCAAGGAGAAAAATCCCAGCTTCTCTAGTCTCTCCAAACACCTGAAGTCCCTCATCCTTGGTTTAATTCTAATAAATCTCTTCTGCCTTTTGTCTAAAGCCTTGACATCCTTCTTAAAGTGTAGTGCCCAGAGTTGAACACAATACGTAAGCTAGTGTTTTATAAAAGTTTCGCATAACTTCCCTGCTTTTGCACTCTATATGAGTGACATGACATAATAACATGACAGGGTTGCGCAGCTTCGGAAAGTAAACCTGGAAATCTGGGTTTCCAAACATACTGCAATGTTTTAACTGCACAGTGTGCATCTTTTCTCCTTGACAGGTTGCTGCCCAGAGGTCAGCCTAAGGGCTTGGTTTCCAGTGGGTGGGGAGGACTCTGCAGCACGCCACGGGAGCAGTGAGGCCCGATCCCCAACCCCAGGGGTGTTGCGGGAGAGGTCTGATCCATGACCCCGGGGGCTCTGACCCCCGATCCCAATGGTTGACTGACTCCAGGGATAGTCTGATCCCTGACCCTAGGGTTCTTTGTTTGGGACATGGTCTGATGGGGGGAACTTGGGGGCTGGAGGGAAGCACACCCAGTGCTGTAACAGTTTTTACCTTCTCCACAAAGCTATCTTCACCACCCTTCAGCTGCCAGGTTTCTCAGGCCTGGGAAATCTGACTGGCCACAGAGCAGGTTACATCACAGGCTGTCAGCCTCATTGAAACATTTCAGTTGCCAACCCGCCTCTGTTCAACCTGGAAGTGGGCAAGTTATGATTGGGTCTGAGATTTTAAAAGTTTTAACATCTGAGTCGACTGCAGTCCACCTGCTTTTGGTTGTAAAATTTCAGCCCTGTGTCTCTATTTATAAAGCATAGAACTTGGCTAGGCACACTATGGCCAGAATTTTCCGTCACCCCAGCGAGCCGGATGGTGGCGGGGTGGTGGTGGGTGCGGTGGTGGTGGCGTAAAATTGAACCGGAGGCTCCGGAAGGCCTTCCCAACCTGCTCCCACCTCCGCCCCACTTTACGTGCCACTTAACAACCACTTAAGGGCCTTCGCCTGCCTCCACGGGGATTTTACCCGTGACAAGCGGGCATCCAGGAGATGTGAAAGGCCACCCAGTGAAAGCTGCCGGCCTCTCAGCACCCTGGGGGTGGGCCTTGACAAACGAGCTACCCCAATCACCCCCAGGACCCGAGATGCACCCCCCTCCCCCCCACACAACCACCCTTGCTTCGCCACGGTGCGACCGATCACCCCGGTGAGGCAACCTTAACTTATCTGCAGTCCTGGCTCCAAGTCCTCGGCTGGGTTGCAGTCCCAGCAGTGGCCACTGCTCCCGGTGGCACTGATGCATCTAAGAGCTGCCGGTCCAATGACTGGCCGGCAGCTCAATGAGGCGGGTCTTCCTCCCTCAAGCAGGTGGAAGTCCCACCTCGGAACCATTAAAGCCCGGGGACCTGTAAAATGCGGGACGGATCCCCAGGCTGGGCGGAAGCGGGTTCGCCACCGGCTTTTACATCGGTGGCAAGCTCCCATCCGCCCGATGTAAAATCCAGCCCTATATCTTTTTAACACCCTTTTCAATTTCATGTGCCACCTTCTAAGAATTGTGTACATTACTCACCCAGGTTTCTCTGTTCCTGCACCGCTTTTGAAATTGCACCCTTTCTTTGACATTGCCTATCCTCATTTATCCGACCAAAATGAACCACTTCACACTTCTCTGTTAAATTTCATGTGCCGTTGAGTCTGCTCATTTCCCCAGACTATCCATATCCTCCTGAAGTCTGTGACCCCTCACTATTTGTTACATTTCCAAGTTTCATTTTCTCTGCAAACTTTAAAATTATGCCCTGTATACCTAAGTCCAGGTCATTAATACATATCAAAAAGAGCAGTGGTCCTAATATTGACCCTTGGGTGGACACCACTGCACACTTCCCATCATTCTGAAAAACAACAGTTCACCATTATTCTTTCCTTTCTGACCCTTAGTCAATTTTGTATCCATATAGCCACTGTTCCTCTAATCCCATGGGATTTAATTTTGCTTGCAAGACTATTATGTGGGACTTCATTAAAACATTATGAAGTCATCATTCAGCAGAGAACAAACTGAGTTCAAAATCTACGGGCGGAAACTGAAAACGGAAATAAAAGGAGAGTTTGAGAATAGACTTGTGAGTAACATAAAAGGGATCCCAAAATACTTTTATAAACATATTTTTGTACTTTAAGCGCAGCCTTTTAAGTACCTCTTTATTTTTATCCTATCCAATTTCTCTACCACTTCCTCCTTTATTGTGACATTGGCAGAATCTTCTTTATTGATGACAGATGCAATGCACTCATTTCATACCTCAGCCATGCCTTCTGCCTCCATAGGATGATCTCCTTTATGGTTCCTAATCAGCCCCACCCTTCCCTTGACTACCTTTTTACTATTAATATGTTTATACAAGTATTTTGGGATCTCTCAGCCATCGAGCTTCAGTATGCAGATGATGCTTGCATGGGTGCTCACTCTGAAACTGAACTCCAGATCATTGTCAACTCCTTCTCCAAAGCATATGAGAAAATGGGTCTTTCACATAACACTCGGAAAATGAATAAAAGCAAAATACTACAGATGCTGGAAATTTGAAATAAAAACAAGAAATGCTGGAAATACTCAGCAGGTCTGGCAGCATCTGTGAAGAGAGAAGCACAGTTATCGTTTCAGGTCAGTGACCCTTCATCAGAACTATTTGGAAAATGAAGGTCCTCTTCCAACCAGCTCCCACAGCGCAACACCTCCCCCTGTCAATCAAGATCATTGGCGAGATCCTGAAAAATGTGAACCATTTTTCATTTCTTGGGAGCTTCCACTCAGTGAAGGCAGACTTAAACGATGAGGTTCATCATCAGTGTGCTAGTTCTGCCTTCAGCCGACTGAGGAAGAGAGTATTTGAGGATCAGGATTTCAAACCCGAGACTAAGATCATGATTTACCAGGCAGCAGTGATCCCTGTGCTCCTATATGCTTCGGAGACTTTGACAACCTACAGCAGTTACCTCAAAGCACTGGTGAAGTACCACCAGAGATGCCGCTGCACAATCCTCCAAATCCAATTGCAGGAAAGGCGGTCCAACAGCAGCGTCCTCTCCCAAACCAACCTGCCCAACATTGGGACTCTAATCACCCAAAACCAGCTCTGCTAGGTGGGACATGTCATCCGCAGGCCTGACACCAGAGTCCCGAAGCAACTGTTCAACTCAGAACGTGGTTGCGGCAGGAAACTCCCAGGAGGACAGCGGAAATGCCTTCGAGATATCCTGAAAGCATCCCTGAAGAGATCAGACATCCGCGATGGCTGGGAGTCCCTGGCTCATGACTGTCCTAGGTGGAGAAAGCTCATTCGGGAAGGCATCGTATACTTCGAGGGACTTCGTTGGGAACTGCGGAGGCAAAGTTGGAGTCAGAGGGAGCACACAAACCTCAAAACTACTCATCTACCTGATCCTTCAAGCACCACCTGCTCCTCATGTGGCAGAGTCTGCAGATCACACAATGAACCTATCAGCCATCTCAGAGCCCATCATACTGGAATGGAAGTAAGTCGTCCTTGAGCTTGAGGGACTGCCTAAGAAGAGAAGAAGGATTAGGACGTCCCACTTATCACTACTCTAAAGTTCTTGCTTCTTTCTCCAATTTGTGTGCAAATTTGTACCATTATCTCCTTCCCACTATTTAGTGGTCTAAAGTGTACAGCCAGCACTGTAATAACTCCTCTATAGTTCCGTAATTCTAACCATGTGATTCTAATCAAATAAATTGTATCTAACTAGAACCCTCAAGTACATCATCCTTTTCCAGTGCTGTAACTGATCAATACTGCCACCCCACCCTCCTTTTTCCCCTTCCCTATCATTCCTGATTACATTGTACCCAGGAACATTGAGTTGCCATTCCTGCCCTTGTTTGAACCATGCCTCCATTATTGCCAGTATATCACATTCCATGTAGTTACTTGTGCTTGAAGCTCACTAACCTTATTTACCATGCTCAGTCAATATCAAAAGTACTCTGTAAAGTACTTTGGGACATTGTGAAAGATGCTATGGAAATGTTTTTTCTTTCAAGCCAATGGGATTGGGACTGGTTCGGGGGAGAAGGGACTTGTACCAGATTGGCAGGTTGCACATCAACAGAGTTGGGATCAATATCCTTGCAGGAGGGTAAACTAGTGCTGTGGCGGAGGGTTTAAACGAATATGGCAGGGGAGGGACACCAGAATGAAGCATTAGAGAGGAGATGCAACATGCACAGAGGATTAGAATAAAGTATAGTTCAGAAATAGGAAGCATCAGACAGTGGGGAAATGTAAGACAAACTAAGATGGGATAGGAATCCACATGCACTCCAAACCCAGCTTAGTCTGCCTCACATTTCCCCACTGCCTGTTGTTTCCTATTTCTGAACTATACTTTATTCTAATCCTCTCTAATTCTGGTGTCCCTCCCCTGCCATATTCGTTTAAACCCTCCGCCACAGCACTAGTTTACCCTCCTGCAAGGATATTGATCCCAACTCTGTTGATGTGCAACCTGGCAATCTGGTACAAGTCCCTTCTCCCCCGAACCAGTCCCAATCCCATTGGCTTGAAAGAAAAAACATTTCCATAGCATCTTTCACAATGTCCCAAAGTACTTTTGATATCTAGTCACTGTTGTAATGTAGGAAATGTACCCCCCCCCACCCACACCGGCAGCCATGTAATCTGCTGGGAGATGCAAAAAAACGTGCTGGGACAATAAGGGAAAGAACACTCTAAAATTTCTCTCCAATCCCCTGATGGAGCAAGTAAAGACACTTAGGGGGGGATTTTGTGTGACCCCTGAGGCGGGGTTGGAGGCAGGGGGGCACGGAGTATCATGACGGGCGGTGGAGAGGGAAGGGGTAGGAGGCCCTGTCGCCTCCCCGTTTCCCAGTGATCTTCCCAGGGGCAGGATGGGCCTGCAACGGGCTTCCCACCCAGAGGCAAATTGAGGCCCTTAAGTGGCCAATTAAGGGCTTCTTCCTGCCGCTACTGGGATCCTCCCAGCTGGGGGCGGGGGGGCACGGGGGTCTCCGCCATGTGGGGAGGTCTCCTTGTAAAACGAGGGACCCCCCTGAGGGATTTGCTGGGGGGGGTCCCTCCTTCATAGGAAATCTGTGGCCCGTGGAGGAGGCCCACCGGGAACCAGTCTGACACCCTTTCCCCCGGACTATAGGGTGGCGCTGCCGATACCTCTGAGCTGCCGGCCCTCTGATTGATTGGCCGGCAGCTCTTGGAGGCGGGTTCCCCATCTTTTAAGGGATGGGATCCCGGCTCCTGAAACTTTGATTCAAAAAGACTGAAGGATCGCTCCGGGAGGGACACAAAAGGGCAGGGGGTGGGGTGGGGGGGGGGGGGGTTCCCCCACATTTTCAGCCTGGTGCCAGGAGCCCTGCCTGCAACACAAAATCCAGCCCTTAGCTTCTATACGATGTGATTTGTGTCCCAGTCAAGAACCAGACCATCTCCCTCTTGCAGAGAGTCAGTACCCACCACACATTGGCTGACAGTGTAATCCAGAACCTCACAATTCTCTGGGAAAAGAAGAATCATCTAATATCCAATCTATTTCCACTCTTATAGAGCTTAAATTCATGTCCTCTAATCCTCCCCAATCTGTTAAACTGGAATAATCTATCAATAGAGACTCTATCCAGCCCTTTCATTATTTTATAGACCTCTATCAGGTCACCTCTAAGCCTATGCTGCTCTAAAATAAATAGACCGAGCTCCTTGAGTTTATCTGAGTAGCTGTGGTTCTTTAAGCTAGGAATCATATTTGTAACTTTTCCAAGTCCACAATGTCAGCCCCCCATGTGAGGGGACCAACACCAGGCACAACATTCTAGATGTGGTCTGACCAGCGACCTGTATAGTGTCAAAATGATGTCTTTTCATTTATACTGAATGGTTCTATTAATAGAGTGCAATTAGCTTTTGCTGCAGTTTCTCTGCATCAGTCATGAACCTTCAGTGATTTGTGTACAATAACATCAAGATTTTTTTTCTCTCTCAACCTCTTTCACTATTGTTCCTTGAAAGTTATCCTGTTTTGGCTCGACCAACATATGTAACTCTACATTTATCTAAAATGTCGTTTGCCAATGTGTGTCCCATCTACAGCAACAAGTTCTACTCATATGGCACCTTTAAAGCGAATAAAATATCCCAAGGTGCTTCATAGGGGCATTATAAAACAAAATTTGATGCCTAGCCACATAAAGAGATATTAGGTCAGATGACAAGAAACTTGGTCGAAGAAATAGAGAGTAGGAGAGGTTTAGGGAGGGAATTCCAGAGCTTGGGGCCTAGGCAGCTGAAGGTGTGGCCATCAATGGTGGAGACCAGAATTAGAGCAGTGCAGATATCTTGGAGGGTTGTGGGGCTGGAGGAGATTACAGAGATAGGGAGGGTCAAGGCCATGGAGGGATTTGAAAACAAGGATGAGAATTTTAAAGTTAAGACATTGCTTGACTGGGAGCCAATGTAGGTCAGTGAGCACAAGGGTGTGAGGGGAATGGGACTTCGTTTGAATTAAGACACGGGCAGCAAAGTTTTGGATGAGTTCAAGTTTACAGAGGGTATAATATGGGAATCCAGCCAGGTGTGTGTTGGAACAATCAAGTCTAGAGGTAAGGAAGGCATGAGTGAGGGATTCAGCAGCAGATGAGCTCTGACAGGGACGAGGTCGGGTGGTGTTACAGAGGTTGAAATAGGCGGTCTTAGTGATGGGGTGAATATGAGGTCGAAAGCTCATTTCAGGGTCAAATGTGACACCAAGGTGTCGAACAGACTGGCTTAATTTCTAACAGTCGCCAGGGAGCAGGATGGAGTCAGTAGCTAGAGAACAGAGCTTAGAGCGGGGACTGAAAACAATGCCTTCAGTCTTCCCAATATTAACAGACTCGGTGGGCCGATTTCAGTGCTGTATCTCTAAATAAAATAAAATAAAAATTAAATTGGAGGAAATTTCTGGTCATCCAGTACTGGATTCAGTACAGATAAGCACTCTCATAATTTAGCAACAGTGGAGGAGTTGAGAGAGGTGGTGATGAGGTAGAGCTGGGTGTTGTCAGCGTATATGTGAAAACTAAAGCTATGCTTTCAGATGATGTCACCGAGGGACAGTATGTAGATGAGAAATAGAAGGGGGCCAAGGATAGATCCTGGTGGGACATGAGATATAAGGGTGCGCGAGCAGGAAGAGACGCCATTGCAGGTGATTCTCTGGCTATGATTAGATAGGTCTGAATGGAACCAGGTGAGAGAAGTCCCACCCAGCTGGGCAACAGTGGAAACACGTTCGAGGAGGGTGGTGTGGTCAGCCGTGTCAAAGGCTGCAAACAGATCATGAAGGACAAGGAGAGAATATTTATTCTTTGCCACAGTCACTTCGGATGTCCTTTATGACTTTAAGAGCCATTTCAGTACTATGGCAGGGGTGACAAACTGATTGGAAGGATTCAAACATGGAGTTCTGGGAACAATGAGAATGGATCTAAGAGGCAACAACATGTTCAAGGACTTGGGAGCGGAAAGGGAGGTTGGAGATGGAACGATCGTTTGCAAGGACGATGGGGTCAAGGGTTAGTTTTTTCAGGAGAGGAATGATGATGGCGATTTAATGGAGAGAGGGACAACACCTGAATAGAGAGAACTGTTAACAATATCACCCAACAAGGGGACCAGGAGGGGAAGTTGGGTGGTCAGCAGTTTAGTGGGAATAGGGTCAAGGGAGCAAGAGGTGGGTCTCATAGATAAGATAAGCTCTGAAAGGATATGAGGGACTTAGGAATGAAACTGTAATGAGAAGCTTTTTATGCCATCTGATGCAACATAAATGAGATGTGTGGAGGTCAGTTGATTGAAGATCTCAAACAGGTTTGTTAAACAGCTAACTATTATACACAGTACAGAGCTAACTATTTACAGGTCTTGCCTCTTGGTGCTACAGTTACAGAGTGATTCAGGCTCGTAGTTGCATGACTGCATCCTGGTACTTATCTCATTAGCATACTAAGATTTGAAAGGGACATCACTCTTAAAGGCAATCACACAACATCCCCTTTCTTTCCAAAGATACGTCTCGTATGCTAAAAGTAAAAATACATAAAATTAGATAACATCAAAATTATTTACATAGGTATAGAGATTATGAACTTTACAAATATAGAGGTTCAAAAGTTCATATATCGTCTCGATGGTTTGACAACACTTGCTTGGGGAGTTTACGTCTCATCTGTTGCTGTTCTTTCTGAAGTTTCTCCCTCTCTGTATTCAGTTTCTGTTTCTCTGCCTTCAGCCTGCTAACATACTCTGTTGCTTTTTTCAAGACGACCACTCTTGAGGCCTTGTCATTCTTGGAAAGCTGCGGCACCTCATCTTGAAGAGTCAATAGACAATGCTTCAGCTCATTCCTCCTCTGCCTCTTCAGGACATTACGTGTCCTTCGCCTTTCCTCATCCTCTGCGCCTGAAGACTTGGGGCTCAAGGTCAAGGACTTGTTGGGGGAAGAGTACTTGGTCTCATGGAGGTACCTGTCCTTTCTGGCTCGTTCTGGTGGTGGTGGTTCTCTAGAGAGCAGAAGTGAAGGCACAGCATAGCTAGGTTTCCAGACTGCACCACTGGATGCTGGTCAGAGTCTGCGAGCGGGTTCCAGTTCTTGGAGATTTCCCCTTGACAATGCTCTCGTGGATGGTTATGATGTTAAGATCCTAACACACTGGTAGCCCACTCGTGTCTACTAGGTAGAATGTTTGTGGTTTCTATGCCGACTTGCTGTATCTGCATTACATTGTTAGTGTGCCACTGCAGGGGATGGGTGGCCCGTTGTATGCAGATAACTTGGTAGTCGTTGGTTGTATCATTGATTTCTACTGACTCCAGTACATATCTTTGAGAATTCAGACTGGTCGGATATTTGCACAGCCGTTCACAAGGCAATTCTTTATGCTTGATTGATTTTATGAGTTTTTTGAAAGCTCAGGCTGAGTGAATGAAAGCTCTGCATGCTGGAGTGATTTAATAGTTTCTTTTTATAGCTTTAGCTGCAAGCTGTGTGAATGGAGGAATCCCGCGCTTTTCACTGTCGGGCACCTCCTGTAATGTTGCAGACCTGATCAGCGTGAAAACAAATGATCAGCCTGAGATAGGCATTGGGTTTTCCCTATTTTTTTTTCTTTTACTGAGTCTTTTTAAAAAAGTCAACTTTGCAAGCACCTCAAAGCTTTTTTTTTAAAACTGGGGTTCCTGATCTGGTGGCACACTGACTCACCCGAGCACAGTGATTGATTTGCAGTCTGTCATTCAGCTCTGTCTTCTACAGCTTGAGGTGAGTTTTCTTTTCTTCTTTACATAGCCTGGGCCAGTCTTTTCTTTTAAATTTCTCTCTTTTAGCTGTAGGTAGTTTTTAAAGCTGTTTTCCTGTGATCCTCAATCTTGGATGCTGTCTTCTCACCACAGCTGCCACCATGTATTGAGAAGCTTTTTTTGTTGTCTGATGCAACATAAATGAGATGTGTGGAGTTCAGTTAATTGAAGATCTCAAACAGCTTTATTAAACAGCTAACTATTACACAATACAGAGCTATCTATTTACAGGTCTTGCCTGTTGGTGCTACAGTTACAGAGTGACTCTGGCTCGTAGTCACATGACTCTGTCCTGGTACTTAGCTCATTAGCATACTAAGATCTTTAAGGGATATCACTCTTAAAGGCAAACACACAACAGAAACTAGAGAAAAATGCAAGTTCAGGGCTATAGTTGGGGGAAGCATTAAAGGAAGTTTAACCCGGTGGGCTAGTGGAAGGGAGAGAAGCGGCCTAGGCAGCTGATTGGATGTTTTGATCTTAGTGCCAAAGAAGTCCATGAACTCCTTGCACTTATTGTTGGAGGTGAGGGTGTAGGGACAGGGGAGAGAGGTTTAAGAAGATGGTTTGCAGTAGAGAAAAGAAGCCAGGATTATCTTTGCATTCCAGGATGATCCTGGAATAATGAGCAGTTTTAGCAGATCTAAGTCTATTTGAATTTGATTGCATTCCGCTATCATCTTACACCTTGCGTAGATGTCATCTTCAAATTTACTTAGCATGCTCCCAACACCACTGTCTAGGTCCTTAATAAAAACCATGAAGAGTAGCTGGCCTAGGACTGATCGCTGGGGATACCACTAGTAACATGTCTCTAAGCTGAACCACATCCGCTATACTAAACCTTTTGGCTCTGGCATTGGAACCAATTCGTAATCCAGCATTTCAAATTTCTACTGATGTCACAGCATCCACCTTCTGAAGTAACCTATTGTGAGGTACCTTATCGAAGGCTTTCTGAAAGTCCAGATAGGCAATGTCTACCTGAGTTCTCTCACCCACCACCCTAATGACTTCCTCAAAAAACTCTTCCCAGATTTGTTAGGCATGACCTATTTTTGGAAGCCATTTTCTAATGGTCGCTTCCATTTCCCAGTGATCATAAAGGACAATTCTAATGATCCCTTCTTGTATCTTCCCATTAATGGATGTGAGGCTGATAGGCCTGTAGTTTCCTGTCTCTGATCTGTCCCCGTTTTTGAAAATAGAAACTACGTGAGCTAGCTTTCAGTCTAAGGGAGCTATCCACGACCATATTGAACTACTGAAGATAGGGGCAAAGGGCTCACAAAGCACCCACCCAATCTCCTTAACCACCATCAGATGGATACAAGATGGACCCTGGAGGCCTATCAATTCTGAGCTTCCCCGTTGATCCAAAATGACATTACAATCAAGTTTAATATTAATAATTCTATTTAATACAGAGCACCCCTCATCTGAAACATAAGCTTCATCTACAAGAATATAGACTGGTGTGAAATTGACATTCAGCAGCTCAGCCACAACCTGCGAATCAGTTTGAATCTGCCCTACAATGTCATTTACTAGCCTTATACGGTACTTAATGATCTATTCACTTCTGACATAGCTAAAAAAAGCTTTTGTCATTACTGCTGCAATTACACACCATGTTCTTTTCTTGGCCAATCATATAACTATTTTTGTCTTCCTTAATTGCATACGATACTGTTCCCTGTTCTCTTGAGAGTTTGATATCTTAAGTGTGTAGAATGCCTTCTGTTTCAATTAAATTTGCCTCTGTACATTCCTCATTTTGTTTTACCATGTGCCCTTTTAACTAAATATGGTTTCATTATGTTTGAAAATAGCTTTAAGTAAAAACCATTTGTCCTCAGAACTTGGTTGCCAATCTAACAAGGTTACCCACTCAACTTTTGTTAGATCTTCAGCCATTTTTGTAAAGTTAGAGCTCTTAAAATCTGGGACTGGCATTAGATTGGCCAATCCAAGGCTGCAGACAATCATATTAAACCTAATTATATTATGGTCAGAGCTGGCCAGGTACTCCTCCACATTGAGGTTTGATACAGCACTCAGGACACTGCTCAAAACCAGAGCCAGAATCTGTTTATCCCCAGATGCCACACCAACATGTTGTGTAAGGAAACGACCATTGATGTTGTTGACAAAATGTCTTCTTCAAGTAGTGTCACGGAACATTTTTGGTCTGCCTGAGAGGGCAGATGGTGCCTCACTTTTACATCTTAACTAAAAGAAAGTGTGTCTGACAGTGCTGCACTCCCTCAATGCTGCATTAGAGTACTTGGAATGTTGTAGCAGGTCAACATTCTCCCTTCCAAGTGATGAATGGTGAACAGGGGGAACCAAAAGGTTGCAAAAGTTTTATTGGAACTCCATAGGAAAGTTCCACATCAAGCAATAACTTCAATCTGCTATAGTCCTTGCTTTTTGATATTGAAATAATCCATTCCCCTTTTTCCTTCTTCTTTTGACTAGTTTCAGAAGGCTGAGTATTTCCTCCAGTCTGATTTCTTGATTTTCTAAAACCCTCTGCCAAACTGAGTAGTCAGTTTTAGAGGGAAAGCATTGTTTACGATGGACTGCATTTATCAATGCCCCATGATATGTGATTTTCACAGGATTGTGCTCCAACGGCTCAGTAATTATGGTGCATTCACTGTTTAGTGCAGCAATAAGCAGTACAGGACAGGACCATTTGATCCCTGAGTTAGTGAACGTCAACCAGATTGTTGGTGGTGGCACGCTTTCTATTTAGCCATAGCATCCCTAGCCTAGGGAAGAAAAAATTAGACATGGCTTCTTTCAAAATTATGAGCAGATTGATAGAATAGATTGGGAGAAACTGTTTCCATTGTCAGGAGGGTCAGTAACCAGAGCAACAAACATAACGTAATTGGCAAAAAAAAACAAAGTGGAGATGTTATTTTTAAGCAGCGAATTGTTTTGCTATGGAATATACTGCCTGAAAGGGGAGTGAAAGCAGATTCAATAGTATCTTTCAAAAAGTAATTAGAATTTAGAAAAAGAAAAAATTGCACGCCTGTAGGGAAAGAGCAGGGGAATGGGGCTAATTGGATAGCTCTTTCAAAGAGTCGGCACAGGTATGATGGGCTGAATGGCCTCCTCCTGTGCTGTTGGATTCTAAATTCTATGATTCTCTTGGAGAGAAACTTGGGTTGGGATCCAGTTCTGCAAAGTCTGTCTCTCTTTTTGTCATTGGTGAAATTCTCCTGGGGTCAGCCACTTGCTACTGTTGCCCTCCTCTCTCTTCCCACCTCCACCACCACCACCACCCCCCCCCACCCCCACGTCATGCTTACATCAGAAAAAGAGTCATGGCTGGCAGGATGATGTCATCCCTCGTCACAAACATTTTGCCTCCTTAGCTCCCAACACAAGAGTGCGCCACCACAATGCCAGCGTACTTTGCTTGTCAGGAGGATAACTGGGTGGACGTGAGGCTCACATTGCCATGTCGGAAAGTGAGAATTGCTGAGGTTTAAAATAAAAATTATTTCCTTTAGCTTGGACTGCTTGCCCCACAACCAACAGAAATGCCCCTCCCAAATTTCCCATAACTCACCCCCATCCTGCTTAACGGAAATGAAAATTGACAGAAAAGAAGGAAGACTTGCATTTATATAGCAACCTCAGGATGTTCCATTCTGCTTTACAGCCAATGAAATACTTTTTGTAGGATCGTCACCTTTGTAGGTAGGAAATGCAGTGGCCAACTAGCATACAGCAAGATCCCACAAACAGAATTGAAATAAATGACCAGATAATCTGGTTTAATGATGTTGGTTGAGAGATAAATATTAGTCAGCACACCAGGGAGAAGTCCCCTGCTCTTCGAAATAATGTCATGGGATCTTTTACATCAATCTGAAAAAGCAAATGGGGCCTTAGTTTAACGTCTCACCCGAAAAGATGTAATACCGGTTGCATGAACATCCAAAGTCAAAAATGACCCCCAATGCCTCAAAGTTTTTCACACAATGGAGTACAGTGAGACTGTTGTTATGTTGGCAAATGTTCCAGCAAAGAAGGCATGCACGTATCACTGTAGTTTGTACTATTCTTTAAAAGAAGTTCTGACGTATTTGATAACACATGGTATAACGTGTGTAAGTGAAAAGACAAATTTTCTTTTGTCCAACCATTTCCATTCATTCTTACTGTGGCATTGTGCTCTAACATAACATATTTCTCTGTGGAGAGCTCTGTTTACTGTGTAGTATGCGGAGACTCATGCTTCAGGAGTGATATATTACTGGATTTATTTCAACAGCACAAAAGCCTGATTGTTCATGAGTGTTACAGATAAGAATGAAATAAACCCATTATTCTACTTATTCCCCATCAGTGTAAAAGATAGATTATTGCACTCACATGAATTTTCATATTTGATAAAGATTAGTCATTTTGATATCACAACATTTGAAATGGAGAATATGGTTCAATAAAGAGGAGTCTTAAGGAGAAATATTTAACTTCTGCACTGGATATCTTTGGCTTTGAAATAGCCAATGGTAAAATAGTTAAATCTAAAACAGTAATTCAGCTAAAAACTCTGAGCAGGAATCCAAAGCAGGCCATTGGTTAGAGATTAAACCCATGACTCTGGGCAGGGATTACAGCAGGACTCTGCTCAGGGATTAAACCTGAACTCTGGTCAGGGATTACACCAGGATTCTGGTCAGGGATTAAACCAGGATTCTGGTCAGGGATTAAAGCAAGACTCTGCTCAGCAATTACACCAGAACTCTGGGCAGGGTTTAAACCAGGACTCTGCCCAGGGATTGAACCAGGACTCCGGGCAGGGATTAAACCAGGACTCCGGGCAGGGATTAAACCAGGACTCCGGGCAGGGATTACACCAGAATTCTGGTCAGGGATTAAACCAGGATTCTGGTCAGGCATTAAAGCAAGACTCTGCTCAGCAATTACACCAGAACTCTGGGCAGGGTTTAAACCAGGACTCTGGTCAGGAATTAAACCAGGATTCAGGTCAGGGATTAAACCAGGAATCAGGTCAGGGATTAAACCAGGATTCCAGGCAGGGATTAAACCAGGACTCTGGGTAGGGATTAAAGCAGAACTTTGGGTCAGGATTAAACCAGGACTCTGGTCAGGGCCAGCCCTCTTAAGTGCCTTTGAGAACACCCCCTCCCCCCACCCCCACCTACCTGACCACAGCTGCGGCCACAGGCCATCCTGATCAGGGGCAGGATTTGGCATTTAGGGTCGGGACACCAAAATCGAGGTCAAATGGGGGACCTGACCCTACATGGCAAGAGCAGTCACCCAACCTCAATTTTGCCTGAATTGACCAATTAGCGGCCAGAGGCACACTCGCCAAACAACTAAAGACCATGGGCGGGTTCTCAAAGCTGGAGGGCCAATAGGAGGCTTTGCATCATGGAAGGTGCTGCAGGCTGCTGTTGCAGGTAAGGGAGAGAGAGGGTGCCTCCATCTTGAAGCATCCTGTCAGCACTTTCAAAACTTTTGCAGTAAAAAATGACCACAGCTGCCAGACCACCATTGTGGAGGGAGAACCCCATCCACAGGATGGCCTGTGACTACGGCTGTGGTCAGGTAGGTGGGCGGGGGTGGGGGGGGGTTCTCAAAGGCACCCTGGAGCATTGGCCCTCCAGTCGGTCGCCATTAGGCCGCCTCCACACAGCCGCCGTGCACCCGATGCCACGGGGGGCTCACAGGCCAACGGGAAAACAGTCGGCCTCTGATCCATTGGCCTTAATTGGCCTGTTAATGAGCTTAACTGGCTACCCGCTGCTTGCAGTTCTGACCTCGACTCAGCCTTCCCTGAAATGGCTCGTAGGTGGGATAATGCCGGCAAACCGGCACACCAGTTGGCGGCACCAAATTACGCAACCCCCCCCCCCTCCCCCCACCTCCACTACCACCTCTATTCCTGCCCCATCAGCCCATGAAATTCCTGCCTCATCCGAATGTAAACATAAGGAAGTGTGCATCAATAACATAAGGTGGTTCAACAACAACAATGCCAGTAGCATTTATGTCGTACCTTTAGCATAATAAAAGATCCTGAGGCCCTTCGCAGGAGTGTTAGCAAACAAAATATGACACTGAGCCTCGTAAGGACATATTAGGCCAGGTGACGAAAAGCTTGATCAAAGATGTAGGTTGTAAGGTGTATCTTAATGGAGGAGAGAGATAAAAAGCGGAGGACAGATTTCGGGAGGAAATTCCAGAGTTTCGGGCCGAGGCAGCTGAAAACACAATCGCCAATAGTGGAGCGATGGAAATCAGATGTGCAAAACAACCAAATTGGAGAAGTGAAGTGATCTCGGAGAGTTGTAGGGCTGGAGGAAGAGATCGGATGGGGTGAGACCATGGAGGTGGCAGGCCGACCAAGAGAGCTTGGAATAATCGAGTCTAGCGGTAATAAAGGCATGGATAAGGGTTTCAGCAGCTGATAGGCTGAGGCAGGGGCGGAGACAGGGAATATTACAGAGGTGGAAGCAGGCGGTCTCGGTCATGGAGGATACGGGCTCAGAGGCTCAGCTCAGGATCCAATAGGATGTCGAGCTGACTGCTGCAGCAGAGATTAGTTAACTCATCAGTGTTGTTGCTGAATGAGAATTGAAGCTGGGTTCTTCTTGGTCCATCTGGGACATTCGCAGGTAACTTCATTCCATCAGGCCACCAGGAATCTCTGATATGTATAAATGGTAAAAGAAATAGATAAATCTGCAGCATGAATTTTCAAATCCATCAACTTTGCATTGATGTATAGCCATGCCAAATAAACAGTGTGCTTGAATTTCCTCACTGGTTATGCTCTGGTAGACTCGTAAACCAGCGTCATATGAGGTGGGGGGGCGTGGGGGGGGGGAGGGGTGTAAACTATAGGTGAATGTACTACAATGATTGACGTGCAGGAAATATGTAATTCAATAAGTTTTGCATTATTTGAGCCCTGGCAATGCTGGGTGCCAGGGATGCATTTGTACTTGCAGTGTCACAGAAGGGCCTCGGTGGTCGGAGGGCTTCATTTTAAAAGGTCTGTTTCCCTAATGCTATCGATGGCGAAGTCCTCGATCGCATAAGAGAAACCGGTAAGATAAACCAGGCACTAGTTAAATCATTCTTTCACTGTTCTCCAGGGAGATGTTCTTTTTATTCTGCGACAAAATATTGCTGTGTTTCCCTTCTCCCCCGCTTGAAGCGGACACCCCAGGTGATGCTGCAAATGGCCCTGGCACCAATAAAATATTTGTAGCCCCTGACCCCAGGAATGGCAGGCAAGCAGGAAACGGACAGGTGGAATTCCCACCAAAGACCACCTGCCATTGCAACAGACAGGAAACTGTGGGCCAAGCGTTTTCAATTATGTTGTCTATGTACGTGACCAGAGTTTGTGATTTACTCAGAGATAGACCAGTGCTTGACTTCAGCCATTTACATCACTGTTTTTTTTCTGATAAATCATACACTCCCATCATGTATCTTGTTACCTTCTACAGCCTGATTCTACTGACTAATGAAGCATACTGATTATTTGCGTAATAGGATTGTGCATTAAAATTTGATATTGAGCTATTCTTAGATCCTTTTTTAAACAAGAAACTGTTTTTTTTTAAGTGTAAATTGTTTTGGTTAATGCTAAAGTGGTACATGGTGTGGTACAGGGGAACTCTGATAGTTTAAAATGGCCATGTTTGTTTAATCATTAAAACTGGCTGCTTCCTATTGTGTAAGTGCAGAGGACACACATCCTCAAAATGCGGGTTAAGGTGTGACCAGTCAAAGCAATGCACAGTCAGGGGAGCATTACAACAGGGATCTCTGGTTGCCTGTGTCCTGTGGCCACAACCAAATATGGAGCCCCTGGTGAAAAACTGCATAAAATTGCCAGATCAAAATATTCTGGAGATTAAAAATACTGCTGGCCTATCTTTTCATGCAGTTTACTGCATGTTTGTTAGTTAATGGATCTGGGAAGGGGGGAGGGTGGTGATCTTGGTGCCCTTAGCACAAGTGTTGTTAATCTGACCATGTGCACACTGTCCGGGTAGATAGCTCAAGTTTACTTACGTATTTTTGTTACTTGTATGCCCAGCAAGATGGGGGATCTCAGCAACACATATTTTAGGCAATGGAGCATTCTGAGGACAGGTCCAGGTGGCTAGAAATGACTGTTCTATTTTACCCTTCCCCAATGCTGGACCTCAGCCCCAATCTCCGAAGGGCATCGCTGCTGTGCCAGGACAACCCGAACCAGCCATCCTATGATCTCTGAGTGAGGTTGCCCATTGGTGCTGAATCAGGGCTGGGTAGCATTGCCCATTAGGATTTGGATTGAGATTGTTCATTTCATGGAGGACCCTTACAGCCAGTTCCCCATCAGTTTAGGCTGGATTTGAACCCAGGTTCCAGAGGGACAGTCGAAGGCAGTGGAGAGAAGGGACACTAGACTGACCTGCAAGAAGTCACTGATCCATCATTTCATCAAGATCAAATGAAGTTGTAGCTGCACAGTACTGAACACTAGGGACCGGACTTTAACAGCCCACCGCTGATCTCGGTGGAGACCTCAGAAAATGGCAGCCCGCACATGCGGGTCACATGCCAAACATGCCACATGCGGTGGCTTATTAAATAGCCATGGCAGCCTGCCCCCTTCAATCACAAGGGGGGGGGGGGGGGGGGATGGGCAGGCTGTCCATTGCTGCCAATGGTGTCAGCTGCCTGTGCACAGGCTCTGGTGCCATTTTTAAAGAGCAGCCAGCCCTGACAGCATATTTAAATTTTTAAAGATACACCCACCAAAATTTATCATATAAATTTCCAACACCCCTTTCCCACCTCTCAATAACAATTACATTAACTATTTGCCCACCCAGACTGCACAAAGTTTAAAGTTCACCCCTTCCCACCATCCCCTCTCCCCATTACGTTTATTTGACCCTGTCACCCACCCCCCCCCCCCCCCCATTCTGCACTGAAAATCTTAACTCCTCCCCCATCCCCACCAGTGGTCACGCCGGCTTTCCCTGGACGGGGAAATTGGAGGCACGGGAGTGCCAGCCGCTGCGCCAAGGATCGTGGCGGGTCCGGAAGATTTCAGGTAAGTTTATTTAAATTTATTCAAGTCATTCATCGAAACATTTAGATTCAGTTCCCGTTGCCCAGCGGCAGGGGGGCCGCCACGGAGTCTTGCCGCCGCTGGGAGGATCGAGGCTGGCCCTCCCGGCGTCGGTCTCTGTGGCAGGCAGCTGCCAGACCCATATTTCAGCTCTCCGCCCCCCCACCCCTCCCCACCCCCCGCCACAGAGCTCAATGTTGTGGGCTTGGTAAAGTCCATCCCCAGGAATCAATTATTAAATTTTGCCTTGAGGTAAAATTGGCCTGAAGTCAATTTTTTTCGTAATACATTTAACAGCTTGCTATTTAAATAAGGTTAAAATCAGTTCAACCTACTGGTGTGAAACACCAATTTACCAAAAAGAAATCCTTTCATGTAAACAGAATCACATAATAATACACTCGACTTTACCAGATGAAATGGATATGGTGCTTATCCATGTTCTTCAGTGCAAGCAGATCCCCGCTATACCCTACACATTGGGTAATCTGTAGAACTAAAACTCAAAGTTGAACATGAACACTCCATGTTCAAGTTACAGTTTATTAACAATTAGGACCCTAGCAAATTTGATGAAAAATTATTGTGTGCAGTCTCGAATTGTGCACATCTGATTACTGCATAAATAACTTTACCACTAGGGGATCTGCAGAATTTGACACACAGTTGGGGTCCTTCTGCTTCGATGTTGCACATGTTCTGACCTCGGCGAGATTGTTAACATGAAAAATACGAGATATGAACCCCCAGACCAATTTAAAGAATTACCCAAGATTTCACGATTTAAGAATTTTATCATAACATCTAAATTAAGAGAAATCCCCATTAACTAAATAGTACTTTGTAAGTTGCTAATACCCCAAATTACGAAGAAAGGTATTTTCTTTACTTATTAAAATACTTGAAAACCTCACACCACACTGATAGGTTACACAATCGTTATTGATGGAGAAATACTTTGTGGGTAAAGGTCCCAACTCCTCCCAGTAGCAATGGGTTGGATCTCCCAGACCTTTTCAAAACTCAATCCCTTCTTCGCTCACTTCTCGAGCCCCTCCGACCTGGACGTCTGTGAATGAGGCGATTCCTGGTGATCCTGCTGGAATTCTACTTCTTCGCAAGCATCAACTTTCAAAAACAGGTTCAAGTCTTTTCAGCCTTCAGCTGTCTCAGGCTTCCAACAGCAGGTGTCCCCTCTCTGTCTCCTGAGGCTGCAACCACTGGGTTCCCTTCTTACAGCCTGCCTTGAGGCCACAACTGCTTGTTTCTTCTCTTAAAGGGTGTCTTCCTTCAGAAAATCTGGTCAATTTATCTGGACGCAAAAGTCAATAGCCTTATTATCCAATATGCAAAAACCAGAAGTCTGGTTTCACTGAGACACCTGGACCTTACTTTGTTCCCAGGTGTTAATAGCTGCTTGGTTCGTTGCTTCTTCAAAACCACTGACCCCTTGTTTTACAACCCAAATGTCTGGGAGGGTGAACCCCATTGTTCTTCAGCTGTTACCCCTGCAGTCTCTGTTTTTCAAAAAAAAGTCTTTGATCTGTGTTGTCTGTTGTCCTGGCAACCAAGACTTCTGACTTGTCCTTTAGCAGGGACCTCCGGACCCCATCCTAAACTTTTAAAATTCACAATTTTTTCAAACATAATCATACCACAAAGTTCATTACAGCACACAACTGGGCTGGATTTTGTGGCGCTGGTGGGACTCCCGGCACCAGGCTGAAAACGCGGGGGGAGCCCTGTCTCAGCCTTTCCAATCACTAACCCCACCTCCTGCAACCCCCCCCCCCACCCCCCCTCACCTCCCCCTTTGCGCGATCTTGTGTTGTTCCGGCACTTAAGTGGCCGTCACCGGAATCTCCGTCCCTTTAAAGATGAGGATTCCACCTCCAAGCGTGCGGGCCAATCACAGAGCTGGCAACTTAGCAGTATTGGCAGAGTCATCAGGAACAGTGGCCACTGCTGGTACTGCAGAGACCTTGGACCCAGGCCCAGCTCTGGAGACCCAGACCTCAGGCAAGTGAGGTGGGGTTGCCAGGGCTTTGGGGAGGGGAGGGTGGGAGGGTGGTCCAGGGAGGTGGAGTTTTTCCTGGCAGGGGACCTTCGTGGGCCACAGATTGCCCCCAGGCCCATAGGGAGGGTGCCTTGTATTACTAGGCGACCTCACCTCATGGCGGAGGCACCCCTTCCCCCCCTACCACCCTCCCCCCCACCCCCCCCCCAACCACCGCTGGTTAAATCCCAGCAACAGACGTAAGAGGCCCTTAAGGGGCCATTGATAGGCCACTTCAGGGCCTCAATTGGCCTCTGGGAGGGAAGGCCGTCATCAGCCTATCCTGGCTCCGACAAAATCGCTTGGCTATGGGGCAGTGACAGGCCCTCCACCCACCCCCCCACCACCTCCCGTCGCAATTCTATGGATAGCCCCCACCTCCGACCCTGCCGCAGGGGGGCCCATAAAATCCAGCCCAGCAGGACAAAACCGCGGTCTCATATCTTCCTCGGTTTATAAATCTATATCATTCATATAATGTTACTTGCCTTTCCTCTACTTGGGATAATCAGCACTCTATTTGCAATTCCACCCTCCACCCCACCAATGCCCCAGCCCACTAGGTGTTTGAGCAGAAAAACCCAATATATACTTCTGTGGTTTATGGTGTCATCAGGAAGTTTGAATGAGGAACTAGTGAGACATGACCAGTAAGACCATTGCAAAAGAAAGCGAGCTGCTGCAGCATGGCAGAAGAGCATTTATCCACAGGCTGGCTGTCAAAGTGTTAAATAACCATGGACTTCTGGCAGCTGTGGTAGAGATCATCCACACCATAAAGACCCAACCGCTGGACAGATGGGGAAGAAGAAGACCTGGCACGTTCCTCGAACTCCTGGGGGAAGGTACTGAAGTATCATACAGAACTGGGTCCGTACTGTACATCAAAACTTGGCAACAGCAGGGGCCAGGGCAGTAATTACAGCTCATTCCACCACACCCGAGAACAGTGCAGCTTCAGTCTCCATTGCACTTTGACTTGGTTCATAGGGCAAAGAAGCAACAGTGGTGATTTGAGACCAGTGATATATATACATAAGGGGCAACAGGATAAACTCAGGGTCTTACTTTCTATTTCCCTGCACTGACCAATGTCATTGCATCAAGGTATATGTTTTTTTGCACTGGGTTACAGCTGTTGTTTTGAGATGGTTGTTTGGCTTTCCTTATCTCTATCTCTCCCTATATTTTATTGATTTTATGGCCAGGGCTGCAGTTTTTGATCTGTGTGGAGTGCAGTAAAGAGAAAGCAAAAATAACATGGCTAACGTTGCTTAACTTGTATCAGATACACTTGTTATGACAGACTATCTATTTAAAGGAGCAGTGTCTCCCACATGCCAAAGACTTGCAGGTTGATAGGTAAATTGGCCATTTAGCAATTGCCCCTAGTATAGGTAGGTGGTAGGGAAATATAGGGACAGGTGGGGATGTGGTAGGAATATGGAATTAGTGTCGGATTAGTATAAATGGGTGGTTGATGGTCAGCACAGACTCGGTGGGCCGAAGGGCCTGTTTCAGTGCTGTATCTCTAAACTAAACTAAACTAAAAAAAATATTTTCTGGAGAACAAGTCTGAGAAGCACTGTGTGTCATTTTCATCATAGAATCACTGCTGCTAAAGAAATAATGGGCTCCAATGCAGTGTACAATTAAAAGTTTGTCAAATGTTTTTCAATTTTTAAGACAATTGGGAAAGGAACCAAAGGGGGAGATGCAGAGAAATGTTTTTACTTTGCAATTTGTTATCTGAATTTACTGTCTGAAAGGATGGTGGAAGCTGATTTAAAAACAGCTTTCAAAAGGGAATATACTTGAAAATGGAAAATTTGCATGGCTACGGGGGAAGAGCGGGGGAGTGGGACTTAACAGATAGCTTGCTCAAAGATCTGGCACAGGCAGGGTGGGCCAAATGGCCTCCTTCTGCTCTTTATAATTTTCTGATTGAATATTACAGCTCTTCTTGAATGTGTAATTGATCTCACCAGTGTAATGCCATATGCTGCATGACAAGCCTAGCCAGACAGCATTACATAGACACAGGCCGATTTTAAATTATGGCATACATTGGGCAGGCCATGAGGGCAGAGGGACCGCATTGACTGCAGTAGCGAGAGACGTCGACCATTTCAATGAAATGTGAATAGAATACATTTTCCATGAGTAGAATATATTTTCAATGGACTATATAACATTGCCTTATAAATGTGATATAGCCTATTGAAAATATATTCTACTTTTCAATCATAAACACTGTTGTTATTATGTGTTCTCATTGTTCAGTTTTAGAAGTTCTATTGTTGGGCCTTGCTTGGCTTGAATCAGCAAACACTGAGAGATGGGAGGCAGCTCACCCATTAGTGGTGTTAATCTGTTCATTGTGTATCAATTGTTTGATTATATGCAGGTGGAGGGTGTTAATTGGGGTCTTGCTTGAGCACTTATAAGCAGACACTTACTGAGACTGGTGGAGGGTTTTGAGTGAGGAGCTACATGTTTGTAATCTTTTTACTCTGCACAATAATGTGAAACAGAGTAAAGATATGCTCCAGCATTATCCTTCCACAATAAGCTTTCTGCAGTTTAACAAGTGGGGTTGCAAAATTGGGTGGCTCCTTTGCAGTGCCAACTATAAGTTAAACCTTAAAGGTGGGTGGGACAGGGCAGGGTGCACTGACTGGCCGGTAGTGGTAGAAAGATGTTTGTGGAGCCGTGAGGAGCCACAAAAGTCAGTGACAGCTCAATATATGGCTAATGAAATACTTTTGAAGTGTAGACACCGTTGCAATATAGGAAATGGACAAAGCAGCCCGCTTGATCGGTATCCCATCCACCACCTTAAACATTCACTCCCTCCACCACCTGGCGCACAGTGGCAGCAGTATGCACCATCTACAAGATCCATTGCAACATCTCATCAAGGCTCCTTAGACAGCACCTTCCAAACTCGCAACCTCTACCACCTAGAAGGACAATGGCAGCAGATGCATGGGAACACCACCACCTACAAGTTCCCCATCAAACCACACACCCTCCTGACTTGGAAATATATCGGCGTTCCTTCACTGTTGCTGGGTCAAAAACCTGGAACTCCCTTCCGACTGCAGCAGTTCAAGAAAGTGTTTCACCACCACTTTCTCAAGGGCAATTAGGAATGGGCAATAAAATGCTGGCCTAGCCAGTGACGCCCACATCCCATGAAAGAATATTTTAAAAATTGGGCACAGCAAGACTCCACAAACAACATTGAGTTAAATGACTAGATAATATATTTTAGTTGTTGAGGGATAAATGTTAGCCAGGACACAGGGGACAACTTCCTTGGTCATCTTGAAAATAATACCAAGGGATCTTTTACATCCACCTAATGGGGCAGACAGGGCCTTGGTTTAATATCTCATCTGAAAGATGGCACCTCTGAAAGTTCAGCATTCGCTCTCAGATAACACTCTTGTAAATCACCTTGGGACATTTTTACTATGGTAAAGACAGTATACAAATGCAAGTTATTGTTGTACTGAAGTGCCAAAGCAGGTTATGCACTCAAGTCTCTGGTGTGGGACTTGAACCCACAGCTTTCTAGCTCCGACCACTGAGCTACAGCTGACACATTGCACTGTACGAGAGAAAGTTAGATTTATATATCACGTATGCTGCATTGGTACACTGGAGTAAGTATTAAATTGCTTGTGATAATCTGTAGTAAATGAGATTAATAAATTCCTGCTATGTAAAATGGCTTGAGTCCACAGCAGGGTGTTCAGCATTCAAAGACTATGGATGCCAGATTGCATTGGAAATATTTCCATCTCAGTGCTGAACTGTGCTCACTCAAATCTGCATATACATGGGAATTGCTCATTCTCCAAATTTCAGATGACACCCAGCTTAAAAAATTCCAGTGAGTCAGTGTGTTTGGTAAAGGGAAGAGAAACAATAAAAATTGGCCATGGACCAATACCTACCAATGTCTCAGAAAAATAGGAAGTTACATAAGAACATAAGAAATAGGAGAAGGTGTAGACTATTAGGCTTTTTGAGCCTGCTCCGCCATTCAATATCCCAACTGATCTTCCACCTGAACTTCACCTTCCCACCCTATCCCCACATCCCTTAATTCCCTTAGCACCCAAAAATATATTGATCTCTGTCTTGAATATACTCAACGACTGAACATTAACAGCTCTCTGGGGTAGAGAATTGCAAAGATTCAAAACCCTTTGAGTGAAGAAATTTCTTTTCATCTCAGTCCTAAATGGCCGACTCCTTATTCTGAGACCTTAATTGAAAATAGATATCAATAACACTCTCTGGTTTAAGTTTTTAAAAAACTGTGTGTGTTGCTCCCCTAGCAAAATGCACAAAGATACAACAGCCTCCACTCTAAATTTAGCTGTTCAGCAGATGTTGTGAGAATAGCCTGAAGCCCGAGTTGACCTTTAGATTCACTTTTACTGTTTTGCCTTTGTGTAGAGAAATAATCCAATTTTTCCTGCATTACAACAGTGACTACACTTCACAAATACTTAATTGGCTGAAAAGCCCTTTGGGACATTCTGTGGTTGTGAAAGGCGCTATAGAAATCCAAGTATTTCTCTTTCTATTTACCTTCCCTCCCTTATAGCGGGATTGAGAATGGGAATTCTGTTGGTGGGGAATCACTGACAAAATTTGTATCATCTCGTACCTGTCAAGCCAGAACTGTGCAGCCTCCCAGTGTTATTACCCATTGAACTTAAGTCCTGCTCATTTGAAGTGAGATTCACCTTCATTGCTTTAAAAATTTAGTCCACATCTCACTCCTAAAATAACCCAACTTTGTGTGTTTAAATACTTTTGCATTTTACTGTGCTCTTTTTGATCATAATTCCCACTCCTATTATTTCTCTGCTTTGTGAACTCTGCATTTCGCTGGTATAAAACACTCAGCTACCAGAATAGTTAGTGAGCTCTAAATGACTCCACAAAATCCTGTTGGTTGAATAAGCAAGCTATTGTTCAGCAGTGTTGCATGTGGACCCAACATCCGTGATTTGGATTTTTGGAGATATCAACAGGGCTGATACACAAAGGCCTCCACTAGGCTAAATGGCACACATTGCATTTACACTTGCACAATCTCCCTTACTTTGCGCAGCATCTAGTACTAGGAAGTATTGTGTTTTAATGGCTTGCAAACATAAATTTCCATCACCGGACAGAGCATTGCAGTGACTTTTAGGGCCTCATAAATCAACATTCATGAAATACACAATTGTTTGAGACTCTCTGTCAGTCACTAGCCAGCCCTCTATAGTCTGTGGCAAATTCTCACCCAGAGTTGTACAATAGAGGTCATCAATATAAAATAGTCACCATAAAATCAAATAGAAAATTCAGAAGAAACTTCTTTACCCAGAGATTGGTGAGAATGTGGAACTCTCTACAACAGAGAGTAGAGGGTTATACTGATAGAGTTGAATGAGGGTAGACTTGAGTGGAGCAAAAATGAAGGCATGGACTGGTTGGCCTGAAAGGCCTGTTTCTGTAATAAATTAATGTTCCGGGTGTGTTCTACTTTCAGATGCTTATAGACGTGCTTAGTTGAAATTGTAGTCCTGAAGTCCTCGCTGGGCCACGTGCACAGTTTCAGGCTTGCTTCTCCGTCTCCAGAAGGCAGAAGAGGAGGTTTGATCCTTGGCCCCTAGTTGCTAGCTGTGCTGGTCTGTAGGTTTGAGGCTTTAGCAGTTGCAGCCAAGACTCCTCTGGATCTTTATTGGAGAGAGAGAGAGCTGCCTCCTTGATGGCTTTCAGTTACTCCTCTGCTTTCTCATGTACTCCGGTATTTGCAGAGTTAGTAATTATTCAGGCTGAAATCTATTTCAGTGCAGTGGATATAGGGTAAACTCAGTTATTGCATGCTCATGGTGGGGCAGTGTCATGAAAACCCTACATGCCAAATGGGAAATATTAATTTCATCAGTTGGAACCTTGCCTTAGACTTTTGCTGGAAATTCTTGCAAATATCTTTTTTTTAAAAGAGTAACCTGGCAGCCAAGATGGCCACTGAAATTTACATTTAAAACACCAAATAGACAAGAGACAACATGACTGATTCAATCTAGCCAGAACAATGGGGTGCTCTCTGATTAAATTACCTGAAATGGCTTTATCAACATGGTCGTCGACACCCATTGACTTTGAAAAAGCCAACCCCCCTCCAAGTGTGACTGAACAGCTTAAGGTGTGGCACCTTGAATCTCAGAGAAGATTCCAGAAGGGCCTCATTAGCCCAACAAAAAGGTTTGGGAATGTCATGTGACTGCTGTGCAGCTCTCGAGACACTAAGCTTTGTCAGTGAGAAAGCAGAGAAGTAACTGAAAGTCATCAAGGAGGCAGCTTGTTCTCTCTCTCTCTATATATATATCTATATATATCTCCAGTAAAGATCCAGAGGCTAAAGCTTCAAACCTAAAGACCAGCACAGCCAGCAACTAGTGGACAAGCATCAAACCTCCTCTTCCGCCTTCCGGAGCCTGAGAAGCAAGCCTGAAACTGTGCACGTGGCCCATCGAGGACTTCAGGACTACAATTTCAACTAAGGACTCTGGGACTGATGTTCAGTATTTAAATTCCATTTATTACAGACTCTACTCCAACCACCCATCTCTGTTTTTCCCTCTGTAATCTATTTGTGTGTGTGGCTGTCATGTAATGTGTGTATGGATGCATAGCGCATTTTAGTAATTTTAACCGGTTTAGCGTATTAAGGATAATAAACTACGTCTTCCTTTTTTAAACTCAAGAAAACCTGTCTGGTTGGTTCTTTGGAAATTATATTCGAGGAACAGGAGCAAGTGCTCACTGAGGTGGTAAATTCAATCACTGTGTAAAAAGGATAAACCCTGTTGCGGTCAAACCAGCGAAGGGGCGAAAGGGGGCGCCTGAGATCCCTTCCTCAGCTGGTTGTATCAGGCATCCATACTCGAAGGAAACATGAGTTGGGGCTACAATGTAACCTCACTTCTCTGACCTATTCTCCTATTAAGGGCAACACCCCACTGTGAGCATGATTACTGAATTTACTCTTCTATAGGTTGAATTCTGGTAGAAGGTAACTTGATGGATGTGAAACGATTGCAAGTATAAATTCTGTTTTGAAGCTTAATTATTTTTTCACTTTGAAATATTGAGAAAACAGTCATTTTACTTAGTCATATATTGACAATATGGAGCTTTCCTACTACAAAAATGAGTGACCTTTTCTTCATTAGGCTTATGGCTGTTGAAATCAGACTTGGAAGAACATATGGAGGTCAAAATAAAGCTCTGACTCAGTGCTGAGGAGTTAATTTAGCAGAGCCCACTCCTGCTCACACCGTGGTTCTGAATGGCAGGTCTTTCACACAGCCGTTTAAATGGCTTTTTTTATTTACAACAACAACTTACAATAATATAGCACCTTTAATGTTGCAAAATATGCTCAAATAAACAATTAAACTGTTTTTTAAAAATCCAGAAAGGTTGAACTTTGGATCGAACGTATTCCAGTACAATGTTGGAGGTTCCATTGGTTGCAAAATGGACCAATTTATATCAGGTTGCAAACCCTCCAGGATTATGCTGGCATCTCCAGGAATTAAAGGCTAATTTGTTTACTGCTATGAGTGACCCAAAAGAAAAAGTGTAGAAACATTTAAAAAATTGTATGTTTTGTTAATTTTCTTTGAAGACTTTCATTTATTAACTCTGCAAATATTGAAGGTGTAGAGATAGGCTGTTTGACCGGGCAGGTGATTGGGGATGAGAGGTCATGTGATAAACTCCAGGAATATTTCCAATCAGAGTTGGCAACCCTCTATTCAAACTTAAAACAATGCAGTGTGACTGTTTCACTTCGATGTGACAGTTCCTTTATAAAATTTGAATGGCAAGGCATTGAAAACTCAGGGAAATGCATGTAACTTTAATCTGGGATTATAACCTGAGCTGTTAGTGTCTGAATGTCCTCGGCAGTTCTGCTGGACTCCCTCTGTAACTCAGACAGGAGTCTGTAGGGTGCAATTGGTAAAAGGCCATGACCTGAATCAGGCGCGGAGGTACAGGGGACAAGGATTCCCTGTCTAGGAGCTCCAGCTTTGGCTTTGATGTAAGAGGCTGGTACACCCAATGAAATGTGGATACCATTCTGCAGAACCGTGGGGACTGTATTGAGTCTACAAGTGTGGACCTGGTCACTCCTCCTCCCCCAAAGGCAGCCAGGCACTGGAGTTTTTGAATCACAGGGCAGGTGGACACCCATAGTGGTGTGAACCAGCTACCAGCTCCATGGCCGTCCACTGCCCCTGCAAACGCTGGTGCAGTTAGCGCGAGAGAGCTCTGGCGGCATGCTCCTGACATACCTGCTGCAATCATAACCCAAGATTCCTGGGGCCATTTTGTTGAAATGAAAGGGAATAATTTTGACTTTTGGCAATAGTGTAAGATGGGAATTATTGGATTGACAGCCCATTCAATACCTCTTGCCAAAATCTCCAGAAAACCCCCCAATCCGTTTGAAGCTCCAGAAAGAGAGAGAAATCAGTTTGAATTTCCAAGAAAGTTTAATTACATGTTGATCAGGACCTCAAAGGAAAGAAACCAAAACAACAACAACTTGTATTTATCTAGCACCCTTAACATAATTCAAAGCACGAAGAATGCATTTTTGATAGGCGAGTAGATCTCTGTCCCCTTCAAATCATGGTGTGTGACAGCAAAGAAGCAGTGACAGCTGATACTAAATTTGCAGGGTTTTCTAGTTTGTTATTCTGTCAGTACCCATCGTCCATATATTTCTGTTAGTTAGCTATTAACTTCATGAAGGCAAGTTGAGCCATTTATAAGTTGTTTTTTCCAGTCCCAACGGCTAATTGCTTCTCTTCTTTTGAGCCAGGAGCTGCAGGCACATCATTATACATATATAGCCTATTGAACTATGAACCTGTTTGTAAGGTTTTATGGACTCATTGAAAAAGAGCACAGTTGGGCTCCATGCCCGATTGCAGCGATTGTTCTATTACAGTTGTACAGATCAGCTACAGTACCTGCTCTCTACTGAGTTCGTTGATCTCAAGCAAGGGCTGAGTCAGGGGTGATACAATTTGCTTCCCTGTGGCAGAGAGGGAGAAATCAGCGAGTGTATCTGTTCATAGGAAGGAAAAAAGAAAGAACTTGCATTTAGAGAGTGCCTTTCACAATCTCAGTTGTCCCAAACTGCTTCACTGGCAATGAAATACTTTTTGAAGTGTAGTCACTGTTGTAATAGGTGGAACACTACAGCCAAATTGTGCACAGCAATGTTCCGAGGCTAAAAGGGTTAAATTATGAGGACAGGTTGCATAGACTAGGCGCGGTCTAATTGAGGTGTTCAAGATAAATAAAGGATTTGATAGGTTAGGTAGACAAAAATTATTTCCTCTGTTGGGAGAGTCCGGAATGGGGGGAGGTACATATTCTTAAAATTAGAGCTAAGCCATCCAGGGGTGATGTTAGAATGCACTTTTTCACACAAAGGGTGATAGAAATCTGGAACGCTCCTCACAAAAACTGTTGAGAATGAGTCAATTTAAAATTCCTAAACTGAGTCTGATAGATTTTTGTTAGGCAAGGACAATAAGGATTATGGAACCGAGGCAGGTACATAAGATACAGAACAGCCATTATCGATTTGAATGGGGGAACAGGCTCAAGGGGGTGAATGGCCTACTCCTGTTTTTATGTTCTTCCTTCCTACGTTCTCCCACAAAAAGCAATGAAATAATGACTAGATAATCTGGTTTAGTGATGTTGTTCGGTTTGATTCAATAATCCTTTCTGACCACAGGAAGTGGGGGTGTTGACTTCTTCCACTTCAATGGAGGCGGTGGCTTAGTGGTAGTGTCACTGGGCTAGTAATCCAGAGGCCTAGGCTAATGGTCTGGGGAAATTTGAATTCAATTAATAAATCTGGAATTAAAAGCTAGTTTAATGGTGACCATGAAACTATTGTTGATTGTTGTAAAACCCCATCTGGTTCACTTATGTCCTTCAGGGAAGGAAATCTACTATCCTTACCTGGTCTGGCCTACATGTGACTCCAGACATGCAGCAATGTGATTGACTCTTAAATGCCCTCTGAAATGGCCCAGCAAGCCACTCAGTTGTATCAAACAGCTACTAAGTCAAAGCAAAGGAATGAAACCAGATGGACCACCCAGCATCGACCGAGGCACTGGAAACGACAACGACAAACCCAGCCCTGTCGACCCCGCAAAGTCCTCCTGACTAACATCTGGGGGCTTGTGCCAAAAGTGGGAGAGCTGTCCCACAGACTAGTCAAGCAACAGCCTGACATAGTCATACTCATGGAATCATACGTTACAGACAATGTCCCTGACACCACCATCACCATCCCTGGGTATGTCCTGTCTCACCGGCAGGACAGACCCACCAGAGGTGGCGGTACAGTAGTATACAGTCGGGAGGGAGTTGCCCTGGGAGTCCTCAACATTGACTCCGGTCCCCATGAAATCTCATGGCATCAGGCCAAATATAGGCAAGGAAACCTCCTGCTGATTACCATCGACCACGCCACCACCCCCCCCCTCCCCCCCCCACCCCAACCTCGGCTGACGAATCAGTGCTTCTCCATATTGAACACCAATTGGAAGAGGCACTGAGGGTAGCAAAGGCACAGAAAGGGGACTTCAATGTCCATCACCAAGAGTGGCTCGGTAGCACCACTACTGACTGAGCTGGCCAAGTTCGAAAGGGCACAGCTTCTAGACTGGGTCTGCAGCAGGTGGTGAGGGAACCAACAAAAGGGAAAAATCTACATGACTTCTTCCTCACCAATCTGCATGGCCACAGATGTATCTGTCCATGACAGTATTGGTAGGAATGACCACCGCACAGTCCTTGTGGAGACCAAGTCCCGTCTTCACATTGAGCATACCCACCATCGTGTTGTGTGACATTACGACGTGCTAAATGCAATAGATTTTGAACAGATCTAGCAACTCAAAACTGGGCATCCATGATGCGCTGTGGGTCATCAGCAGCAGAATTGTATTGAACCACAATCTGCAACGTCATGGCCCAGCATATCCCCCATATCTCTACCGATACCATCAAGTGGGGGAATAACCCTGGTTCAATGAAGAGTGCAGGAGGGCATGCCAGGAGCAGCACCAGGCATACCTCAAAATGAGGTGTCAGTCTGGTGAAGCTACAACACAGGACTACTTGCATGCCAAACAGTGGAAGCAGCATGCAATAGACAGAGCTAAGGGATTCCAGAACCAACGGATCAGACCTAAGCTCTGCAGTCCTGCCACATGCAGTTGTGAATGGCGGTGGACAAGTAAACAACTAACAGGAGGAGGAGGCTCCACAAATAGCCCCATCATTGAGGATGGGGGAGCCCAGCACATCAGTGCAAAAGACAGGCTGAAGCATTTACATCCATCTTCAGACAGAAGTTCCAAGTGGATGATCCATCTCAGCCTCCTCCTGAGGTCCCCAGCATCTGCAAATGCCAGTCTTCAGCCAATCCAATTCACCCACATGATATCAAGAAACGGCTGAAGGTAATGGATACTGCAAAGGCTATGGGCCCTGACAACATTCCGGCAATAGTACTGAAGACTTGTGCTCCAGAACTTACCGTGCCCCTAGCCAAGCTGTTCCAATACAGTTACAACACTGGCATCTACCCGGCAAAGTGGAAATTGCCCTGATATGTCCTGTGCACAAAAAGCAGGACAAATCCAACTTGGCCAATTACCGCCCCATCAGTCTACTCTCAATCAAAGTGATGGAAAGAGTCATCGACAGTGCTATCAAGCAGCACTTGTTCAGTAAAAAACTGCTCACTGAAGCTCAGTTTGGGTTCCACCAGGGCCACACAGCTCCTGACCTCTTTACAGCCTTGGTCCAAACATGGACAAAAGAGCTGAACTCGAGAGGTGAGGTGAGCATGACTGCCCTTGACATCAAGGCAGCATTTGACCGAGTATGGCATCAAGGAGCCCTAGCAAATCTGGACTCAATGGGAATCAGGGGGGAAACTCTCTGCTGGTTGGAGTCATACAGAGCGCACAGGAAGATGGTTGTGGTTGCTGCAGGTAATCAGTCTCAGTCCCAGGACATCACTGCAGGAGTTCCTCAGGGTAGTGTCCTATGCCCAACCATCTTCAGCTGCTTCATCAATGGCCTTACCTTCATCATAAGGTCAGAAGTGGGGATGTTTGCTGATGATTGCACAATGTTCAGCACCATTCGCAACTCCTCAGATACCGAAACAGTCCATGTCCAGATGCAGCAAGACCTGGACAACATCCAGGCTTGGGTTGATAAATGGCAAGCAACATTTGCGCACACAAGTGCCAGGCAATGACCATCTCCAACAAGAGAGAATCTAACCATCTCCCCTGATGTTCAATGCCATTACCATCGCTGAATCCCCCACTATCAACATCCTGGGGATTACCATCGACCAGAAACTAAACTGGACCAGCCACACAAATACTGTGGCTACCAGAGCAGGTCAGAGGCTGAGATTTTTGCAGCAAGTAATTCATCTCCTGTCTCCCCAGTGCCTGTCCACCATCTACAAGGCACAAGTCATGAGCGTGATGGAATACTCTCCACTTGCCTGGATGGGTGCAGCTCCAACAACACTCAAGAAGCTCAACACCATCCAGGACAAAGCAGCCTGCTTGATTGGCACCCCATCTACCACCTTGAACATTCACCCCTTCACCACCGACGCACAGTGGCAGCAGTGTTTATCATATTCAAGATGCACTGCAGCAACTCACCAAGGCTCCTTCGACAGCACCTTCCAAACCCATGACCTCTACTGCCTAGAAGGACAAGGGCAGCAGGCTCATGGGAACACCACCACCTTCAAGTTTCCCTCCAAGCCATCCTGACGTGGAACTATATTGCTGTCCCTTCACTGTTACTGGGTCAAATTCCTGGAACCCCCTTCCTAACAGCACTGTTGGTGTACCTACACTCCAAGGACTGCAGCAGTTCAAGAAGGCAGCTCACCACCACCTTCTCAAGGGCAATTAGGGATGGGCAACAAATGCTGGCCCATCCTGCGATGCCCACATCCCATGAATGAATAAAAAAAAGCAGTAGGTCTGTCAATAAAGCCTCTCCCACCTTGCCCCCGAGAATGGGCTATAAAAAGAGTGGGTTCTTGACGGACACTCTATACTGAGCTGAAATAAATAGACAGCACCCCAACAATCATGTCTGTGGATGGTTGTGGGAGGTCTAAAATTAGACGATAAATTATTTATTGTTCCTGGTCATCTTTAATGCCTGGTTCTTTACATGTTGTCTTGTCTCAAAGAGATATAGGATAATATTGGTCTTACCTAAGTACCTTGCTCTATGGCAGCGAGGCCTGGACAACGTATGTCAGCCAAGAGCGACGTCTCAATTCATTCCATCTTCGCTGCCTCCGGAGAATACTTGGCATCAGGTGGCAGGACCGTATCTCCAACACAGAAGTCCTCGAGGCGGCCAACATCCCCAGCTTATACACACTACTGAGTCAGTGGCGCTTGAGATGGCTTGGCCATGTGAGCCGCATGGCAGATGGCAGGCTCCCCAAAGACACATTGTACAGCGAGCTCGCCACTGGTATCAGACCCACCAGCCGTCCATGTCTCCGCTTTAAAGACGTCTGCAAACGCGACATGAAGTCCTGTAACATTGATCACAAGTCGTGGGAGTCAGTTGCCAGCGTTCGCCAGAGCTGGCGGACAGCCATAAAGGCAGGGCTAAAGTGTGGCGAGTCGAAGAGACTTAGCAGTTGGCAGGAAAAAAGACAGAAGCGCAAGCGGAGAGCCAACTGTGTAACAGCCCTGACAAACAAATGTTTCTGCAGCACTTACGGAAGAGCCTGTCACTCTAGAATTGGCCTTTATAGCCACTCCAGGCACTGCTCCACACACCACTGACCACCTCCAGGCGCTTACCCATTGCCTCTCGAGATAAGGAGGCCAAAGAAGACCTAAGGAAAGGTATACTTGCCTTAGAGGGTGTGAAGGTTCACTAGACTAATTCCTGGGATGAGAGGATTGTCCTGTGTGGAGAGATTGAGTAGACTAGGCCTATATCCCCTAGAAGTTAGAAAAATGAGAGATGATCTCATTGAAATGTACAATACCCTTATGGGGCATGAATGGGAGGATGCTGGGAGGATGTTTCCCCTGGCTGGGGAGTCTAGAACTTGGAGTCATAGTCGCAGAGTTAAGGGATGGGCCATTTAGGACTGAGTTGAGGAGAAATTTCTTCACTCAGGGTTCTGAAACTTTGGTATTCTCTACCCCAGAGAGAGCTGTGGATGCACAATCATTGAGTATATTCAAGTCAGAAATTAAGATTTTTGGAATACCAGGGAAATCAAGGGACATGGGGAGAATGTGGGAATGCGTAGATGTGGTAGAGTGTCAGCCATGATAGTATTGAATGGCAGAGCAGACTCAAGGGGGACCTTCGTCTACTCCTGTTCTTATTTCTTATGTTCTTATGGCTGTACAGAGAACTTTATATCAGTGTCCACCCACTTCAATGAAACTCAATTCTAAATTATTTCTGTGATAAAACTGGTCAAAAAAAAATCCTGAAACATTACCACTTTCCTGGTTTGTGCACTCTTTTATTTTTTGCTATGAAATTCCATGATTTAAATTGAGTACAATATGGCAGGATGAAATAAGCTTATCATTTTCCTGTTGCAGCCCTTTAAATCTTTGCAACAGTACTTGTAAATTCTATCTCCATGTATGAGAGCTCCCAGAGGCAGCCTGCTGTATAAGCTGCTGCTTTGAATGCTCATATAATTAGAACCTGACCTGAAATTCAGGAGAGTCACAAAGTGCTTCATATGCAATGAATTACTTTGAAGTGCAGTGATTGTTGTTATGTATACAATAGAATGGAGTCCAGGCTCTTCCCAATGGTAGAAATAATGCACTTCCTTACTGTAACGACCAGGGGAGAAAGGGGTCTAGGGTTCCCTCTCAGCCTTCACCTGACTTACCGTAACAGGGTTTAATTTTAAACACATGTTTTTTTTTTAGCTGCCTCTTAGTGAATCCTTGTTCACTAACTTCCAATTATAAGGCAAAGGAACTAACCAAACAGGTTTTCTTAGGTTTAAAGAAAAAAGGTTGAACTTTATTAAACTTAAACTCTAATTCGGTTAACGCCTATGGATACGTGACGTGCCCACGCTAGCATGCATATGTGATGCACACATACAGATAGAGACAAAAAAGAGCAGAAGAAATAAAGTGGAAAAGTTCAAGGCAATATCTGAAGATGGTTTTGGTTACTGTTCTTCGAGCTCACTGTAGAGTCCTTGATTGTAGGTTGGTCTTGCTTTTCGTTGGGGCCCAGTATTATTCTTAAACTTTGTTCGATGTAGGAGACTTTTCTCTCTTGAGGTTCATGTGTCCTCAGTGGGTCCAGAGACTTGTGAGAAAGAGATGGAAATAGACAAGAGAGGTCTTCTCACTTTAGGAACAAACAGTCCTTCTGAGTTCAAAAGCACTGTGGCGAGTTCAAAAAACCCTGGACCAGTTAGTCATGTGACCAGCTAGTTGAACCAGCAATGGTTTTTGTGGATTATATCACCTTAGCAGTCTCTGGAATGTTCTTCCTTACACCTTCAATGTCTGGTGATCAAAATCCATTGTGGGTTGAATGTTTCAGGGAATTGTCCTTTTGTCTCCACAAGAACTGTCTGTTAGTATGCAAATGTTTTTTCAGCTAAGTGTCTGGCAGCCCTTGTAACAGGCCTTCTCTTCTTCCCAGCAAGTTTAAAATCAATGTTCATATGACAAAATTAATATGCCTCATTCTTGGCAAGGGTGGGGGGCCTGCATGGCACTTACCAACTCAGGGTGGCACTTGCTCCCAACCTTTAGACCAGGGGAAAAGGGGAAAAGAATGGTGCGTGCCTCTAAATTAAAAGGTTATAAGTTCATGCCCACTGCAAGACTTGGGCACATAATTTGGGCTGATACTTCAGTGTAGTATTCAGGGAGATCTGCAAAGTCAGAGGTGCCATCTTTTAGATGTGATGTTAAACCGAGGCTCTGTCTACATGTTTAGTTGGATGTAAAAGATTCCATGATACTATTCGAAGAACAGTAGATATGTTACCATTTGCTGTTCGTGAGACTTTGCTGTGTGCAAATCGCATGCTGTATTTGTCTACATAAAAACAGTGACTATGCTTCAAAAGTAATTCATTGGCTGTGAAACACGTCAGGATGTTATGAGGAAGTGAAAGCCGCTATATAAAGGCAAGTACCCTACCTCTTGCCCTTCCTTTCTCTGTCTCTTCCTTTCTTCCTTGAAAAATACTTTTAATTGATTTTAACAGCTGTGGGCCGTATTGCCCAGGGCTCAGGAACGCTAGTAGCTAAAGGGAGGCAGGAATCACCAGATCCAGTAGGTGAGTTCTTGTCCAGCACTCCTTGTGGGCCAGGAGCTGCAGGAATGCTTCCCCAAGCCCTTCTAACAAATCTTCCACGACAATATCTCCCTGCCACAATCTCTTTTGACAATCTACTCCTGCCATGATCACTTTTCCCATGACTCTCTTGCCCAATCTCCCCCGTGATCTCTCCCCAGCAAAATCTCTGCTCGCAATCACTTTCCTCTTGACTGCTTCTCCACGAGCAGTGATCTATCCCGCCATGATCTCTTCCCACTGTGATCCCTCCCCACAATCTCTACCCCTGTGATTCCTCCACCTGTAAGCTCGAGCTCTTCCCGTGATCTTTCAGCCCGCAATCCCCCACTACAACCTCTTCCTCCTGTGATCACTCCACCCTTGATCCCTACCCTCCGGAATTTCTCCCCCTGCGATCTCTTCGCTCCGTGTTCTCTCCCCTCCACCACGATCTCTCACCCCTAATGGTCTATCCCTTCCCGCAATCTCTCCCTCCCTCCTTATTGCCCTGTTCCGAACTCCCCCATGTCCCCGCTCTGATCTTTTCTGATTGCCGGGAATTGTGTCCAGTGGTCTCCGGCTGTGGCTTTGTACCACAGGCTTTCTGGCCCAGCAGCCAACCAGGCCATCAATGTGATCAACTGCCAGGTGGGAAATGGAGATAAATTTGGCAGGACCTCCGTGTTCCTGGCATTTTCAGCTTTCCCGGCTGCGAACCCGCGTCCCCACTCACTTCCCTATAATATTGGGGCTGTTAACTCTATTTTCCTCTCCACGGATGCTGCCTGATCTGAGTGTTGGTAGCATTTTCTGTTTCTATGTCACAAAATTAATACAATTTAAGGCCCTTGGTCACATGCCATTTATTAAGAACCCACATGACATTGAATGAACCATTTTATTTATATCTAAAAAGTATTAAAGATTCATGGCACTCTAAACATTACAACTAATCCTCACTGTGTCCAAGTGAATACAGGACACTGATCTCACAAACTTACCAGGCTTTGCTCCTGCTGCTTAGAGTACTATCATAATCCTTCTAATGGAGTAGATTACTGGCCTACAATTCACTTAGGGCCAATCCTGCCTCAGTTTCTACATCTATTTGATTTTCAAATTCTATCTGTGCAGAAACTGCAACAGAAATCTAATTGGATGTTGCTGATCCAAGTACAGTCTAAAATTTGGCAAGTGCCCTGAGGAGGTAATCTCACAGTTTATATGCAAACAGTAAAGAAAGAAACACTTGCATTGATATAGCCCCTTCCTCAACCTCAAGATGTCCCAAAGTGCTTTACAGTCGATGAAGTCCTTTTGAAATGTTGTAATGTAAGAATGCAGCAGCTAATTTTCACACAGCAAACTCCCACAAACAGCACTGAGGGAATGACCAGGTAATTTGTTTTTAGCAACTTGAGTAAAGATTGTCCAGGCTCCCAGAGATAACTCTCCTGCTCTTCTTTGAAATAGTGCCTTGGGATCTTTTATGTCCACCTGCGAGGGCAGAAAGGACCTCGTTTTAATGTTGCTTCCGAAAGACAGCACTCTGACAGTGCAGCTCTCTAGCAGTACTGCACTGGAGTGTCAGCCTAGTGAAACCTTCTGACTTAGAGGCAAGAATGTTACCAATTGAGCCACAGCTAACACATAGGAAAATATCCACTAGTCCATGCAGCCTGTCCCACACTGCAATGTCTTGTTCCTCACAGTATACACGATCCCTAGCCCACTTGGAACCATGTGAATGCCTGGGCGAGGCAATGAAACAGATAAAAACCCAAGCAAATTAGGGAAAAGAAAATCTGGCAAATTCCTCTCCAGCCCTTTTTGTTGGTCGTAACTAGTCTAGTTTTAATTTCAGAACAATTTAAGTGTCATTGACTCACTAGAGCAACAATAGAATGAATAGTATGTGGCAGGCAGTTTGTTAGCTTGTTGGATTTTTGGTAAACACTGTATTCGTCCTTTACATCATATTAAGATGGCTTGTTGAGGAGAAACTTAAAACTAAAATAAAGAAAGACAAAGGGATGGATTTTAATTTGTGTTTCCTGGCATTGAAGGGGTCAGTGGCCTTATCATCCCATTAACCCCAACGGTGTGGCTGGCTCCACGTTGAAAGGAACCTATCGCTTTCTGCCCAAAGTGCCTCACTGATGAGACATGGCATATTGACAGCATCACTGTCAGTGCAGCTATCAGGCTGGGCCAATGGTGAGACCTCTGTGGAAAGAAACACGAGGTCAGGCACAGAACTTCCCTCAGACTGTACAAAGCATCCAATTTGTCTGATCCTGGAACGTGACTACTGAGCCTGCTGGACAGCAAGCCAGTTGGGGGAGATGGTAGCATAGTGGTAATGTCACTAAGCTAGTAATCTAGAGACCCAGACCAATGCCCTGGGGACACAGGTTCAAATCCCACCACAGCAGCTGCCAATTGATTAATTTAAAAAATCTCAAATGGAAAGCTAGTCTCAGCAATAGAGCCATGAAACTATCATTGATTGTCATAAAAACCCATCTGGTTCCCAAATGTCTAGCCTACACCTGCTGCAGACACAGGACAAACCTTCCCCCCAAGAAAGTTCCAGGACAATGTAAAAAGGTGGAGACTCAGCACACTGGATCTCCATCCATTTTTCCTGGCTTTTTCAGCCAGGGAACTGGGTAACCCCTGAGGGTAAAGGTCAGTAGGAGTGAGGCCCTTTTAAGTTAAGTACGAGATTCAATGAGTTCTTAGAGTTACCATTTATTTTTTGTTTTCGTATTCCGAAAAGAGTAGATACTCCTACAGTAAACATATCACAGGTTATTTACTTGATCATTGTTTATCTTAGAAATTTATCTAGTGTTTTATGCTTTAGGTAATTTCTATTGTCAGTCACTGTCACCTTTGAAGAGTGAATGGAAATCCTATGATGTCATAAGATAGTCCAGTACCTCAGACCCATTACCAGATTGGGTTTGATGTTGGCTAACCCGGGCCAGTATTAGAAGCTTTCTGGGAGATCCAGGCAAAGATAGACATTCTCACAGGCCTGGAGAGTTGGGACACATGGGTGTGATCAAAGATATGAAAGCCAAAACAATCAAGGTTTGGGAAGACTGATATACCTGACAAGTGCACATCAAAAATTGGGGCATGGGCTGTGCTTGAGAAGGTAGATATTGACCAGGCCAGATACTTCTTGCAACAAGCTAACTATTAAACAAGTGTTTTGATGAATTATGACCGACAGTAGAAGGCAGTAAATGAATGGCTAGGAAATCATACACAGCATGCACATTAATGTTTGAGATGCTTTCCTGGTAGGTGAGGATCTCTGCTGGATGTGAACATCAGAACATTACCCCCGTGGGCAAAGAATGCACTCTATTGGTTCATGGAGTATTCCTCTGGAAATATTTGTCTTATGCCAACTTCTACAAGGGACTTTTCAAAGGACGTCCTCTGGTTGGTTCATTTTTCTCTTCATGAATTAGTTGGAAACTCCTGTTTTTAGATTAATTTTAGTATTTTACATTTTCTACTTGTTTCTGTAGTTAATAGTATACATATGAATTAAGCTGTTTAGTAACTTAGTTTGTTACAAAGAGTATCTGGCACAGCTGATGTCCATAAGACTTAGTGAAATTCCAGTCCGTGATGCAGTAACAATTAAAGGGTTTAGTCCCCACGCTATCCCAGGAAACCTTGTACATAAGGTTATCGTCATTGGGGCAGGAGTTTGCCATGGAAGCAGACTTTTGGGTTCAGCATTAGAATTATAATGTGGCTGTCAAATGGTTCCTTAAACATAAAGACATTACAGCCTCCTTTATAGTGTCTTTTAGTGCTTGTTTCCTGTCTCTGTATTTCTGCTAGCATAATTCCATGTGGTTGCTCTTAATACGGTATTGAGAGTTACTGAACCTATTGTTCCACAATGGTCATTAATATCCTGTTATCAGCCATCGCATGCAATTAAGGCACTTATCCCTGAATGTCATTGCACTTCAATTATGTAGCATATTACGAGCACAGTAATTAGTAGCTAGGATAGCCCGCAAACAAAATAACAACAAAAGAAAGAATCGGGGCAAAATTGGATCACCACTGGAAAATGGGTGCAAGGATCACGATGCACAATTAACCTGTGTCTGTTCCTTCCCGCGCAAACTTTGTGCTGCCTATTCATTTACATGGTCAAAGCATGCAGCCAGCATTAAGTGTGCTGTAGGGTGCCTGCACGCCTGAGTAGAGGGTGCAGAATTGTGAGTGTTAACATGAATTCAAGCTAGTCTATAGTACTTACATCCAGCCTACACCCCTTAACAGGGAGGTGTATTTTGATTGAAGCTGGTGCTGGAAGGCATTCCAAAAGTGAGTTTGACCTGGAAAAGACACAAGAATGGAATACCAGGGCAGAGGTCCTCTGACACAGCTCTGGAGACTTTGGTGCAGAAGGTGGACAGGAGGAGAGAGGTCATCTATCCGCAGGGGACCAGGAGGCCCTCCAGGCAGGCACTGTGAAGGCAGTGGTAGAAAATAGCTGTCATAGTGAATGCTAGCAGTGTAGTCCAGAGGGCTTGAATGCAGTGTCACAAAAAAGTTCAGTGATCTCACTGAGTTGTTAAGCTCAGTGAATGCATCTTCAAATGTGATATCCCACTAACTGCACCACTAACCTTACACTCTGCACCACATCCACATCACTCACCAACCAACAGTCTCTATCAACCACGACTCTTACTGTACATTCATAGCTTCATCTCACCCTCACTATCTTAGCAACTTATACCCACATCTCACAGCTTGCAAATATTGCCCGCTGTTTAACCATGACAGGCACATCACTCAAACTTGATTGCACCACACTCTCTGACACATTTCCCCATTTCTTGCAGGACAAGGTGGTGCAGGACTGCAGGCAGCAGGAAGAGCTATCATCTGGGGAACAGCTGCATGTCCTTACCCTGATGGAGGAGACAATGCTTGTCATCACTGGAATAGCCGTGACAGAGGCTGTGACCAGCGGCATGGCTGAAACCATTGTAGATGATGGTGTGTTCCTACCTAATCCTCCTTCTCACATCCCACTTCCCCTAATCCCACAATTTCTTCTGATTTACAAGCTGCAGATGGTGTAAGTGGTGGGGTGGTGGTAGGGGGGATGGTAAGAGGGTGGGGTGGAGGGTGTGGGGATGGGTGCAGATGCTAGGCAAGTCTGTACCTCCAAAAACCATGCCTAGCCTACATGGCAAAGAAAGAAAGGTAACCTTTCAGCTTGAAAGCTGGAATATGAGGACTACGTGTCCTGGAATGAACAACGACCCACACTCCACAGCAAGTGAAGGCCAGACAGCGCGATTGACCATGAGCTACATAAGCTTGGTGCCAACATGGCCACCATACGAGAAACCAGATTAGCCGACACAGGCTTTCTGAGAGGTTAATTCCACCGATTGGCCTGGAAAGAGTGCTGAGCACAGTGTAGGCTTTGAAGTGAGCAAGTGGCTTACAGTCAATTGAGCCACCAGTAGCAAACTTGGAGCCTCATCACCCTGTAGTTATCATCTGATGGAGGCACAATCAGTATCATATGCACCTACGCATCAACTCTGAACGGCAGCATCTCAGATAAAGAGCATTTCGATGACTCCCAAGGTGATGTTCTGAGGAACAACCCAAATGGCGAGAGGCTGTTCATCTTGGGTGATTTCAACGCACATGTTGCTGCAGACAGTGATTCATGTTGAGGCTAACATGTCTTCGTCCTCATGGGTTGGGCAAGATCAACGATAATGGACAATGCCTTCTTGAGCTTTGTTCCCTGAATGAACTCTGCATCACCAACACCTTCCTCCAGGGCAGACATCACCACAAGGTATCATGGCATCACCTAAGTTCTGGTCATTGGCACCAACTAGACCTAGTCATCATAAGGCACGATCTGCCCAGTGTTCTTCACACCCGCATCTACCACAGCGGAAATTGCAACACTGACCGTTCTCTTATCAGCAGCTGAGTAAAGATGAACCCTCGAAAGATCCATAGCTCCAAACACGACAGCTCGTCACGTATCAACATCCCTTACACAAGCAATGATGCTGAATACCAGCACTTCACACTGTCACTAGAACACTTACTACCCACCAAAGCCTTAACGGGAAGCACCAATGCCAGCATTGATGAATCTCAGAAGTCACTAAGCTCAATCATCTATGAAGAAGCAGAAGCATCATTTGGTAAAAGTGGAACCTGCAGCAAGGACTAGTTTCAGACCTACTCAGCTGAGATGATATCTGTCATTGATGCAAAAAGCAAAACCTACACGATGCACAATATAAACCCAACAGCTGCATGACCTGAGAGTAGCCAAGACAGCTGTGCAAAAGATGGAGTCACTACACAAAAAAACACTGGATCAACTTATGTCAAGAAATCCAAACTGCATGTGTCAAAGAAAATCTACGAGCTATGTGCGAAGGGATCAAGAGGGCGCTTGGCCCTGCCATCACCAAAGTTGTTCCCCTGAAGTTGGCAGATGGTGAAGTACTCACCGACAGAAGTAAACAGGTGTCCTGCAGCTGAACACTACAATAAGCTGTACTCCTGTGAGTCAGACATCTCCCAATCTGCATTAGACGCTCTCCCACAACTTCCTGACATGGGTAAGTTAAGTGAAGAACCCTCAGCACTGGAGCTCGAGAGACTATGATGACTAGTGAACAGAAGGGCACTCGGCAAGGACGGAATCCCAGCCAAACTGCTCAAGCACAGAAAGTCCCATCTGTTGCCACACCTTTGTGATCTTTTCCTCCTCTGCTGGAAAGTAGGCTCTGTCTCACAGGAGATGTGTGACACCAAAATCATCATACTATACAAAAACAAAGGTGACAGAGGAGACTGCAACAACTACAGGGGCATCTCACTCCTCAGCATCACGGGAAAGGCCTGTGCTAGGGTCATACTTAAAAGACTCCATCTACTTGCAGACCGAGTGTACCCGGAAGCACAGTGTGATTTCCGTGCAGACTAAACTACTGTGGACATGATCTTCTCCATACGCCAGTTACAAGAGAAGTGTAGGGAACAGAGTATACCGCTTTACCTTACGTTCATAGATCTCACGTAGGCATTTGACATTGTCAGTAGAGCAGGGCTCAACAAGATTTTGGGAAAAATTGCCTGTCCATCGAAGCTCATCAGTCCCATCCACTCCTTCCATGACAACATGCACTGCACTGTACAGTTTAATGGCTCCACTTCCGACAGTTTCAGAGTAAAGAATGGAGTGAAACAGGGTTGTGCCCTGGCCCCCACTCTGTTTGGCATCCTTTTCTCCATGTTCCTGACCTTCGCCTTACCTGCAGATATAGAAGAAGTCTACTTGCACACTAGGTCAGATGGTAAGCTCTACAATATATCAAGGCTGAAAGCGAAAATAAAAACACATCACGTCCTGATCAGAGAACTCCTCTACACTAATGTTGCTGCGCAAGTTTCTCACACAGGAACTCAGCTCTAAAGACTCCTGGACTGCCTCTCCCATGCCTGTAACTTGGTCTCCTTGACTATAAGCGTCAAGAAAACTGTAGTCATGGGACAAGGTGTTGCCTCTCTGCCCCTGATCACACTAAATAACACCCCACTGAAAGTGGTTAACAAATTCTGCTACCTTGGGTCCATGGTGATAGCCAATCTGCCCCTTGATGCAGAGCTCTATACACACATAGGGAAAGCAGCTATCACCTTTGACTGACTTGTGAAACATGCATGGGATAACACCAAGCTGACCCTTAGGACCAAGCAGATGGTTTATAAGGCCTGTGTTCTCAGCACCTTGCTACATGGCTGTGGAAGTTCAATCATTTCCATTTGCCCTAAATGTCGACTATTGCACCTGGCAAAAGAGGAAAATGGCGACACATCATGTGGACTGGTGTGCACTACCACGATGACCAGGGCTACATCATCTTGGCAACAGGCCGAAAACAAAATCTCAGTGTCACTTGGTAGCTTCACATGTGGCACTTGTGGCAGAATCTGCCTCTCAAGGATTGGCCTTCACAGCTATCAGCAAAGATGCACCAAAAGAAGACACTTCATATAAATGGATTATTTGCTGTGTTTCCACCACCTTTTGTAGATGGAAGGATGCCAACTTGAGATGGTGTAAGCATGCACCTCTTACTTTCAACCCCTCCCCTCACATAAACGTATACTGTGCCTTTCTTCTTTCAGATACCCAAGAACTGCAACCTGACCAGGCAGTGGTGCAGGGGCAAGAAGTGGAAGAGGAAGAAAAGACTGATGATGAAGAAACTTGCAGCCACCAGCTCATATATAGACATTGTGTGTAATTTAGAGAAAAATTTAGAGGCGGGATCTGCACGTGGTGAGACACTGGGAAAAAGTGATCTACAACCAGGGCACGGGACAAGGATAGCGTAGGTGCCAGCTCGCTGGAGGACGAGGTCGCACACGAGTTCTGCTGTAGAGGACTCAGAAGAGGACTTTGATGGGGCAGGCTTCAGAAAAAGGCTAATGGGTATGCACACAGAAATTATTGGTGCATTGGCAAGCCTGCCAGAAATTAATGTTAAGTGGCATGGAGCAGACTGGCACCAATCTAGCACAGGTCTTTGTGCAAAGTTTGGAGCCTATCCTTTCAAGTGTGGAAGTGGTGGGCAACTCCACTAGCACACTTGCAGACCCATCCATGATGCAACATCTGATGGCTGATGGCTCAATTCCACTGCAGCACAAACAGAAGCCACCCAACGCCTGAGCGCTGAGTGGAACCTCATACTGACGCCATGCAAGCTCAGCTTGTTGCCACACAAGCTCAGACTGCTGCCATCATTGGCTGTGAATACCAGGGCTCAAAGGGTATTGCAGGGTCTCACAGCAGTCCAGCAATCTGTCTCCAAACTTTGCTGAGGTTGCTGAGGTGCCACCTCAGTAGAGAAGCAATGGCTCCATGCAGCTCAAACCTGCTGTCGTCCCCCAGAATGACAGCATTCATCCTCCCACCACTGCTACTCTACCAGTGCCTTTGTTTTTGTCACTCAACCAACCAGTCCAGTCTGGTGCTGCTAATGCTGAGGTAATGCAGTCCAAAGCTCGGCGTTCTAGGACCAGAGTTGCTCTGGGGGGCGGGGGGGGGGGGTTGTTGGTGGGGCAGGGGGTGGTTCCTGCAAGGTCATCTGCAGTCTCCTCCAGTGAAAGGCAGCAGCTTTCTACCAGCCTTGCTGCAGCCACTGGTGTAGCACTGTACTGGAAATCTAGGACAGGAAAAGGCACACGCAAGACAGGCACTAAGGGACTCCAGGAGGGTGAGTGGTTGATTCTTGCGTGGAATATTGAATGTTTCAATTTATAAAGTTGGTTTGGAATGTTTGTTTTGTGGTGATTTTTATTGCCACATTATTTCCAAGAGGATGCTGTAATGGTCAGTGACAGAGGGATGATAATGTGTGGGATTGTTGGTGAATGGGGAATTGGGGTTGTGTTCACTGGTATCACAGTCGGATGAACCAATCATGGATAACCTGGCCGGAAAGGGGCTGTGTTAGTTGCCTTCTCCCTTCTTCCTCTTCTTCCTCTCCCTCCTCATCTTCTTCCACCTCATCATCCTCCGCAGCTGGTTGCCATACACCTGGCGGCAAGGGCTGTGCCCTCATGATGGTAAAGTTGTGCAGGATGCAGCAGACCACGACAAATGGTGATGTGCTCTAGAGAGCCAAGCAGTACTCTCCAGAGCGGTCCAGGCAGTAGAACCATTGTTTAAACACCCAAAGGGTCTGCCCGATGGCACATCATGTGGTAGCATGGCTCACATTGCGTGCGTGCTGCCCATGCGTGCCTGGGTTATGCACTGGAGTAATGAACCAGCTGGTCAACAGATATCTGTTGTCGCCCAGTAGCCACCCTCTGGTTTCTTGTGGTGACTCAATTGCTGATCGTACAGGGGACTGCTGCAAAATAAATGCATCGTGACTGCTGTCAGGATACATGGCATTGATCTGCATGATGTGCTGTGTATGGTCGCACATCAGCTGGACATTGAGGGAGCAGAATCTATTCCCGGTTGTGGTATACCTCTGAATTTACTTGCAGTCTTGCAGTGTGACATGTATACAGTCAATGGCACCCTGCACCATGGAGATGTTTGCTATCATGACAAAGCCACATGCTCACTCTACCTACTTCTGTCTGGCAAGAGCGAATGAAAATGTATTCGGCTCTCTTTGCACACAGAGCCTCAATGACCTCCCTTATGTAACTCTGGATGGCAAACTGGGAGAGGTTGGAAATATTACCTGCTCCAACCTAGAAGGAGCCCGATATAAAAACATTCACGGCCATGGTCACCTCCACAGCCACTGGCAGTGTCGTCCTCACCCTGATGTGAGGCTGCAGGTCTGCCTTCAACAGGGCCAGATATCACACAACTTTACCATCATGAGGGCACAGCCCTTGCCGCCAGGTGTATGGCAACCAGCTGCGGAGTGGAACGGGGACATCACACACAGAATGTTGAGATAGGATAATTGGTCCCTGAAGACCCTGGGTGATTTTAGTTTAGTTTTAGTTTAGTTTAGAGATACAGCACTGAAACAGGCCCTTCGGCCCACCTAGTCTGTGCTGACCATCAACCACCCATTTATACTAATCCTACACTAATTCCATATTTCTACCTCATCCCCACCTGGCCCTATATTTCCCTACCACCTACCTGTACTAGGGGCAATTTATAATGGCCAATTTACCTATCAACCTGCAAGTCTTTGGCATGTGGGAGGAAACCGGAGCACCCGGAGGAAACCCACGCAGACACAGGGAGAACTTGCAAACTCCACACAGGCAGTACCCAGAATTGAACCTGGGTCGCTGGAGCTGTGAGGCTGCAGTGCTAACCACTGCGCCACTGTGCCGCCCATTCTGACATTCTGCTGACACCCCTTCTCTTCCTCCTCTCTCTTCGAGCAGCTTGTCCTCCTCTTTGTAGCCTCTGTTCCTTCTCTCTGTCATGCTGCAGGCCAAGGGGGATAGAAACTAATGTGCCCATAATTGGGAGCAAGTGATCTGAGCCAAACCTTTGAAGTCAGAATCAACTCTTTCATCACGTGCCACACCACTCCCCGTAGATTTCAGAAACTTCAGGTAGCAGCACAATATTCCAAACATTTCTACCATCTCAGCAACAGCCAGTAGAAATCAATCAGCAACTAACATAAAAGCAGTTGATGATCCCTTTAAATGGCACTAGTGGGGGTCATTGGATTGTTCATGTCCACCTGCCAGGCAGACTCTGCCTTGATTTAGTGCTCCATCTGAAAGATGGCGCATCTGACAGTGCCGTACTCCCTCAGTACTGCACTGAGATGTCAGCCTAGATATTATGTGTAAAAGTAAGTCCTGAAGCTTGAACCCACAACCTTCTGACTTACAGGGCAGGATTTTCCATGGGGGTTCCGGACCCTGCCGGCAGAAGCCTACACTTTGTGATTTTCCCCAAATTGGCCAATTAAATGGCCAGAGGATGGGCTTGCCATTCAATTAAGGACAGCGTGTGGACTCTTGAAGCTGGAGAGACCTCTGTTAAACTTTTTTACATCTAAGATAAAAAATACATTCAGCAACTGGGCCACTATTGTGGGTTGGGGGATGAGGAAGGATCCCCTCCATAGGGTGGCCTGTGGCTGCAGTTGAACCCAGGCAGGCAGCCCTCCCCAGCCCTTCTGGGGAACTGCTCCCTGCTTGCTCCCCGCCCCCACCAGTCTGAAGCCAGAGGCTGCCTCCAGGCAGCTGCACTGTCCTGCAGGGACCTGAGAGCCAACTGGAAAATCCTTGTAGGCCTCTGACAATTGGCCTTAAGTGGTCATTAATGGGGTCAATTGGCTACCTGCCTCTTGCAGTGGGTAGCCCTGTCACCACTCCCCCTCCCCCCACCACCACATCCCACCTCCAGCATAATGGCCCAGGTGCACACTGCCTGCAAGCACTATTTTTTGCATCCTCTTGCCTTGGTGCTTACCCCTAGTGGGGCCTAAAAATTCAGCCCAGAGTGTGGTGCTGTCAGCTTAGCCAATGTGACATATAATGGGAAGTCTGCAATAGTTAGACACAATGAAGTTTTTAGGTTCTGATTGGTCTATTTAGATTACTTATTCAAGATCCCTGCACGTGCAGTTAAGGCTCTCATTTTTGCATTTTAGAAATGAGATGTTCTTATTGAAAATATTGGCAGTCTAACTCTTTCTGATCTCTCAGACCTGAAACACTGATGCCACAGGTCTGCTAGCCTGAGGTGTGGATAACAACGTCTCTTCCTGTTAGTTTGAGAACCTCAAGAGTCTGGGAAAAAAACTTCAATTAAAAAGGCCAGTTTTATTTTTATCTGATAATTGCAAAACTAAGCCTGGATTCCCACAAAAGATTCTTGTGGGTATTCGCGAATGTGGGTAATGGGAAGTGCGGATCATTTGAAAATCCAATGTGTTAGCTTTTTTGCATTGCGTTGTCAGATTGGACTTTAAAAGTGATTTATCTGTTAATCCTCCTTTCTCAGGATTTAGGAATAATAGTCAGTATGTCTCTATCAATGCCCAGGCTGTCCTGTTAATAAAGGCCCATGGAATCATACTGCAGCTATGAATCACTGCCTTTATGGGGGTGTTGGGAGGCAGTGGGGGTAGAAAACTGGGGGAAATTGAAGAAAGAATGGAAATATTTATCTCTTTGGGGCAGGGTCAACTCTAGACTTAGAACAAAAATAAAAGAAAATGTGCATCTCTCTCTGTCCATTCGACCTGTGGTATGTCCTGTTTGACCCAATTGTTTGACTGTAACAACAACAACTTGCATTTATATAGAGCCTTTAACATAGTAAAATGTCCCAAGGTACTTCACAGGAATGTAACCAGATAACACGTGACACTGAGACACGTAAGCAGATATTGGGACAGGCAACCAGAAAGTTGGTCAAAAAAGGCAGGTTTTGAGGATAAAATAAAAGCAAAATATTGCAGATGCTGGAAATTGAAATAAAAACAAGAAATGTTGGAAATACTCAGCCGGTCTGGCAGCATCTGTGGAGAGAGAAGCAGAGTTAACTTTTCAGGTCAGTGACCTTTCATCAGAACCTTGAGTTCTGAAGAAGGGTCACAGACCTGAAACGTTAACTCTGCTTCTCTCTCCACAGATGCTGCCAGACCGGCTGAGTATTTCCAGCATTTCTAGGTTTTGAGGAGTTGTTTTAAAAGGAGGAGAGAGAGGCAGAGAGGTTTAGGGAGGGAATTCCTGGGCTTCGGCTGTGGCAGCTGAAGGCAGAGCAGCCAATGGTGGGGTGATGGAAATCAGGGATGCACAAGAGGCCAAAACTGGACTGCAATTCAGACTTCATTATTATCAAGGCTGTGCTGAAAATACAGATTCCTAAAATAAATCTTGAATCGCATGTTGAGGCAGAGGTGTTGTCTCAGCTTGCATTTCACTTTACAAGTGTGGAAATTGCAATTAGGAAATTAGGAGCGGAGATGCTAAGCAATTACTGTAGTTCTGGTTCCCATGGGTGATCCAGATTATAGCTAAAAGGTTCTTTGCAAACCACACAATCCAAGTAAAGGCCATTACCCCAGTGCTGTCTGTATCCAGGAGTAGGGGTTGCTGGGGAGAAGGGAATTATTTTCCACTTAACTGCTTGAATGTTGACTTCATGTTCAACTATCTTTATTGAAAAAAAAATCTTATCTTGTGTTGCTTGCTACCAGAACAGTGTGCCAATAGTTTAAGAAATGCTGGTAATCTTTCCTTGTAAAACTGGGGATGTATACAGTGATGGCAGAAAAGATGCATCATATTTTCAGGCACATCTGACATCTGTATGGTTCATTTATTTACTGGATAAACTCACTGAGCCATCGGGAGAGCAATTTGCTTTAGAACTTAAATGTAAAATCTGTATCAGAGGTGGTGAGCTGGTGTAGTGCATTGTAGTAAGAACATGTACTGTCATAGAGATGCAGCTCCAGCCCCATTGTACTGAGCTCCTGAATTCACCCATCACACAAGGAACAAAAGAGGGAAAAAAATCAGTGCGAGAGCTGTCAATGGACCACTCTTGCTGACTTCTATATAAGTCCTCTCCTACTTCTGGCAGCTGGATCAAGAACTGATGGATTCTGGAGAGCAACTAGTGACCTACTTGGCCTCAGCAGTAGGAAGGTGGAAGGCTCAGGGAGGATATGTGGTGGGGGGGAGGCGTGGTGTGCGGGATCAAATAATTAGAGGGAGGCAGACAGTCAAAAAAAATTACTGTAATGCGCAGAGTTACGTTTATCAGTAGTCGTACAAGATTTAGAAAAAGAATGAACTTGCTTTTATATAACACCTTTCACAACCTCAGGATATCCACAAGTGCTTTGCATGTATGAGGTACATCTGAAGTGCAGTGAATATTGTAATGTAGGAAACATGACTGCCAATTTGTGCACAGCAAGGTTCTGCATACAACAAGGTGATAAATGAGCAATTAATCTGTTCTAATAATATTGTTTGAGGGATAAATATTGGCCACGACACCCGTTAAAATTTCCTTTGTCTTCAATAGTGTTGCAGGACCTTTTACATCCACCTGAGAGTACAGATGGAGATTTGGTTTAGCCTCGCATCTGAAATATGGTACCTCCAGCAGTGCAATACCCCCTCACTACTGCACTGAAGTGTCAGCTTAAATTACATGCTCAAGTCTCTACAATGGGACTTGAAGCCACAACGTTCTGACTCAGAGTTGAGAGTGTCATGACTGAGCCACAGCTGATGCCTTAAAGAATGATTTCACTGGAAACTGTCACCTTTGAAACTTTTACAATGTCATCGTGTTGGATGTTGCTGTAAGTCTGACAGCATCTGCTACAGCACAAGCTTTAGTGAGTTTTTTTTTTTAAGTTGACGATTAATAAAGATGCTAGGGAGTGGAGGGTTGCAGGTTAGAGACCTTGCCCCACTGAGTTCCCAATATCAACCATGCTGAGCAGGTAGGTTTGAGATGAGAGTCTGGAGGAAGGTCCAAGGAAAAATAAGGAATGTGTGCTTTTCGCAGCTCCTGGCAAGTCAAGAAGCAGAATGACAATAGTCTGGCCATCCATTGATCCTTCCTAGCCATAGAGGAGAACGAACCAGCAGAGAGGAACTGGAGGGGAACAAAACTGGAATAAGGAGGCTGCATTGACTCACTATAGGGAAAATATCCTGAAAAAAATAAATTTGAGGCCCCTAGTATAATCAAAAACACACCCCTAGTCATACAGTTGTGAATAAACACGGTCCTGGATGATAACCTATCATTAGCAAAACTGCTTCTTGTTATAAACCTTGGAATTGTTACTTCTGTTAAGAATAAGCATTAGAGAACATTCTAGCAAATGCTTTTCTGGTACCACAAACAGTTTGCAACTGCATCCTGTGGTTTCTGGATTTCTTTTAAATCTTTGCATCTTGCAATTAGTTTTCTGCCAAACTTCTTGTCGAACATGACAGCAGCGTCCAACTCCAGCTTCTGTTGAGGTTCTGAGAGTTGTATTTTATCTGTGTGGACATGAAACAAACTGATTACAGGCAGTGGTAATGAAAAGAAGTTATCATTTCAAAATGCCATAACAATCAGAATTTACAAGACTGATTTTTTTTGTATGAACTGGAAACGATATGAGATAGGTTCTGGAGGATTAGGTAGTGATTTCACTTTATACACAATAAGATATATCAAGGTTTTTCTCTGCAATGCCCCCATTGTTTTCAGTTCCCACTCCAAACTCCGTTCCGTAGCTACCGACTCCATCCCTTTCCCTGGCAACAGTCTGAGACTAAACCAGTCTGTTTACAACCTTGCTGTCATATTTGACCTTGAGATGAGCTTCTGACCACATAGTCACACATCACTTAGACCACCTATTTCCACCTCCATAACATTGCCCAACTATGCCCTTGTCTCAGCTCATCTGCTGCTGAAACCCTCATTCATGCCTTTGTAACCTCTAGACTTGACTATTGCAGTGCACTGCTGGCTGGTCGCCCACATTCTACCCTCTGTAAACCTGAGGTCTTTCGAAACTCTTCTGCCTGTGTCTTAGCCCACACTAAGAAGGCTTGTTGTTGAAGGATGATGCCAGAGCCAATCTTTACTCAGTGTTACATTTATTTTACAAAGTAGAAAGATTACAAACATGTAATTACTCAAAACCTCCACTAATCTCAGTAAATTTTTCCCTTTTTTTGCTCAAGTAAGACCCCAATTAACACCCTGCACTTGCATATAGTCAAACAATTGATATACAGTTAATAATGTCTTGCTTTTAAAATTCTCCACCCTTGTTTTCAAATCCCTCCGTGGCCTTGCCCCTCCCTATCGCTGTAATCTTCTCCAGCCCCACAATTCTTTAAGATATCTGCACTCATCTAATTCTGGCCTCTTGAGCATCTCTGATTTAATCATGCCACCTTTGGTGGCCATGCCTTCAGTTGGATGGGCCCTAAGTTCTGGAATATCCTCCCTACACCTCTCCACCTCTCCACCGCACTTTCCTCCTTTAAGACACTCCTTAAAACCTACCTCTTTGACCAAGCTTTTGGTTATCTGACCTAATATCTCCTTATGTGGCTCAGTGTTATATTTTGTTTTATAATGCTCCTGTGAAAGTGCCATTTAAATATAAGTTGTTGTTGTATAATATTTGAATAGATTTTGAATTGTTCAGATCCCATCAAACTCTATGAAGTTGTGCGGCTGGTAGTTACACGAAACAATATTTTGTATGATCTCCTAATATGATTATATCAAACTCCATTCTCCTCTATTTCAATAGAGCTGTTACCCTATTTCTTTTACACTATAACAACTATGGGGGTAATTTTAACACCCCCCCCCCCCACCCATATGATGAACAAAAGATGGTCTGGCTGGAGTTAAATGAAACCTGACCCCAACCCATTACGAAGGTGCCTACTTTGGGTATAACCATTATATGTTTGGAGGTGTCTGAGTAACCCACTTTGGAGAGACGGGCCCATGACTATAATATTTGAATGTGGCTCCATTCTTCAGATTCGGGTAGCCATTTCAATTTAACGCTGGCCAGTTGGGTTTTACAGCGCTTGAAAGGAGATGGGAACTGCTGGAACCAGCAGCTAAAATGCTTTTTATAGTGCTGCTTGTGGGGCTAGGAGGAGCAGGAGTCCTTCCCCAACCCCACAAGCAAATCTTCTGCTGTGATCTACCTATCCCCGCAATCGTTTGACCCCCGCATGATCTTCTGACTCTGCCCAACACGTGTTCGACCCCCCCCCTCCCCACAATCTTCCCACCCTCCACGATCATCCGACCACCATGCGATCTTCTGAACCCCTCCACGATTATCTGACCACCCGCGACCCTCCCACCCTCCACAATCATCTGACCCACCCCCACATTCTGCTAACACTTCACACCCACCCCTGCAACGATCTTCCGACCCTTGTGATCTGCTGACCCTCCCACGAAATACTGATCCCTCTCACTATGCCCAAATCTGTCCCTCTCTGCTTACTGTCACACTCCGAGCCCCCTCACCAAGTTTCTCTGATTGCTGGGGATAATCCCCAGCGCTCCCCCACTGCTGTGTTGTACCATAGGGTTTCCCATTTGGCAGCCATCCCAATTTTGATGCTGGCCAGGTGCTGGCCAGAAAACGGAGTAATGTTCATGAGGTCTTGCTTTAAATTTAGCAGGACCCCCGTGTTCCAGGCATTTCTAGGTTTCCCCACCTTCCTCTCTGCCTCCCTGTTAATATCAGGGCCCATGTCTCATTTCTGAGTGGGAGACTGGGAGTCAGATGACGATGGTGACTATCTTTGGTTTATGTCGAATCTGATTGGTTTGTTTTGTGCAGAATGTGTTGATGAATCAGAAACTATTCTTGGTTGAAGGTGATTCGCTGCTTTTGTGAAATATCATTGTGGGTAGCACTTAGAAAACCGTAAGGAAATAACCAATTGGAAAGCGGAAATGATTTAGCACTACAGAGAGTAAAAAAATTATTGGAAAAAATGTAAGAGAAATGAGTTGTACGACTGCTTTTATCCCGCTGCCCATTTCTCATTGAGTTTGAATCCAGCCCAGACTAATAGGAAGAAAGATGCATTTGTTGTGTCAGTTTGCAGGTGACATTATTAAGATGCAAAGTGTGACATGTGTTTTAAGCTCCTCTTGTGATACACACCACTGCTTAGCGAAGAGACTAAGCAAAGTGAGCTTCTCCCTGCCTCTGTGGCTCTTTAACCAGCCACTGCCAAGTATGCATCTCTTTGCTTCTCCTTGCTGTTTTTCCTTCTGGTGTTGTTGTATTTCTCTGCTTGTTAATCTGTTGTGTTTGATTTCTTACTGCTGTTGCTCTCTCGCATTCTCGCCCTATTACGGTCTGCTTTCTCACTGCCTTGTGTCCTCTTTGCAATTATTTCTTCTCTCTCGCTGCAATCTGTGAGACAGCCAGCTCATTCACTATTGCTGCAACAGATGTTCCACCCAAGGGCCTTGTAAATCCCACAGGTTTGCCAATTTCAGTCGTCCCTTGACTATCTACATTCTGAATGGAAATTCAAGCAACATGGAGGCATTTGTGTTGGAGTAATATGGAGTTGCTCTATTGGCACAGGGGGCAGTTGTCATTTTTGTGTCACTTTTGGTTCATAAGTGTTCCATTCACAATGAGGTTGTGCTCCAACACCTTCATGTCAGTGCAGCAATGTTCGCTTGGCAAATTGAACAGCTCCACAGCATAGTGCCCAGCCATTAGCAACTCAAATTGAAGACAGTATCTCACAATGCAACCACTTACGTACACTCTGTCTCCATGCTGTTGCTTCCTTCCCCAAAGTACCTGAATCCATTATCATAAACAGCTTGACTTTTGCAGGGCTCACTGTCACTTTCTGCTATCACTTCCCATCACACGCTTCCTACTGTGGTTGCAACTGCTTCCATCCTAATGTTCAGCTGTGCTCCTCTCCATATTTTTCTTGCTCTGGGGCTGCTATCCACTAAATTACAATGGAATGAAAATAAACATTAAGAACTTTAAATGGCTCATTAGACAATGTTTTGAGACATACACAAAGAGAACCATCATGATGCATATCCGTGGGATGGTGGGACATATTGACGCTGACACCCCTTTTCAGTATAGTTGTAACCACTCACCACACATTAAAGAAAGAATGACTTGCATTTATATAGCATTGTTCTCAACTTCAGGATATCTCAAAGCACTTCACAGACAATTAAGAATTATAAAGTGTAGCCAGTGGCCAGAATTATGCATCCACTCCCTCCCACAATCCCTGGGAATGGACTGGAGGTGGGGGATTGTAAAATCGAGTGGGAGGTGGGTGGGGGTGCCATTCTGTCGCCTACCTGCTCCCGCTTCCATTTTACCAGCAGCGGTGGAGGTTGAAAACGACCCTCCCACCCGAGGCAATTGAGGCCTTTAAGTGGCCAATTAATGCCATTTAAGGGCCTCCTCCCACCACCGTTGGTATATTACCAGTGTTGGCCAGGCGCTTTGTCAGCTGAAGAGGTCACCCGGTATCCTTCTTGCGGGCTTAGGGGTGCCCTCCTGATCGGACCCCCTGTGCCCCACAGAGGGCCCCCCCCCCCGTGGCATAAGCCACCCCCGTTGCAGCACCTCCCCCCCTCCCCAATCAACCCCCACCTCACTCACCAGGGCCCAGCCAATTGTCCCTGACGAGGCCCAAAACCCCACTCACCTTTTTGTGGTGCTAGCGTTCCTCTTGCTCTTCTGGCTGGGTGCAGTGCCACAGCTCCTGGTGTGGCTGCTGGGATTGAGGAGCTGTCGGCCCTCTGATAGGCCAGCAGCTTCTGGAGGCGGGACTTCCTGCCTCAGAGGAGCAGAAGCCTCGACCAAGGCCAGTTAAGGGCCTGGGTCACGCAAAATTGCAGCGTGGCTTCCAGGCCTGACGGAGGCGGGCTCACCCCTGACTTTTCAGCCAGTGGGCAGGGCCTCCGCCGCAACTTAAAATTCCAGCCCCAACATGAAAAACATCAAGGTCCCATAATCAGCAATATGATAAAGAACCATAGAATCTGTTTTAATGATGTTGATTGAGGGGTAAATATTGACCAGGGCATCGGCTAAAACCCCCCTGTTCCTTGTGCTATCTTTTATGCCCACCTGAGAGGAAAGATTGAGCCTTGGTTTAATGTCTCATCCAAGAGATGGTATCTTCAACAGTGCAACACTCACTCAGTACTGCACTGGAGTGTTAGCATAGAATTTGTGCTCAAGTATTTGGAATGGGATCTGAAACTATGACTTTCTGATTCAGAGGCAGGAGTGTTAACCATTGAGTTATGGCTGGTGTCCATGAAATTATGGACAAATTTCTTTGTTCTTAAGTGATAGTCCAATTTTGGACAAGATTGTGCTCGCTGGCAGTGTGTGGTATACAAGTGCCCTGCTACATGACAGGCTAGAAGGATAAGGGTTTTCCCATTCCCACACATCACTTTTAAATGTAGGAATAGAGCTACACATAAGTTTTATTTAAAGAACAGAGCTTTTTATTGATTTGGAATTCACAACAGTCAAAGCATTTCAAAGTGAAACACTGAGACATGTCACAAAGCACTGTACAAGTTTGTTCTTTTTCTGTCTTTATAACTTAGTGTTGAATCCTTTTTATAAAGTTGAAGCTATTTAAAGAAACCGCCTTTAAAAAAATTACAGAAATAGTACTGCCATGGAGGTCAGCTTGATTAGCTTGCTTTATAATGAATTCAACTTCAGCCAAAAGATGATGTTGTACTGTGAGCAGGAATCACCAAGGGTGACAGACAGAAGACTCCCACAACCTTCCCGAAAGAATGATCCCGAGGCCTGGAGTAGGACACCATTGAACTCTGGTCTGTTCCAGTTTGAGATATCACCTCAGCTGTGCACATCTGTTCAATAATATATAATTTATTAAAAGAAAGACAATATCAGGTTTATAGCTGCAAGTGACAGCAGTGAAATTATTCACAGGGACATGGATAGGGATCCTAAATACTCGACATATCAGTTATTTTAGGTGTAACCTTGGCTCAATAACAGCACTCATGCCTCAAGCCCCACTCTAGGCTTTCAACATCTCGTCTAGATAGTTATCAAGGGGCTGCACTATCAGAGGTCTGTTTTTCAGATGAGACATGATTATAATTCATTGCAAGTAATGCACTTTAGGTTATCCTGAGAACGTGGAATATGCTATGTAATTGCAAGTACTTTCTTTCTAAGGGTGAGGAACAGGAAGGAGTTCCTGTTTATTCAACAGGTTAAGAGTTATTCACTTACATTACAAATGTTACATTAAAGAAGCACAGACTCCTAAGCAGCTTCCAAACCCAAATTATCCCGATTAGGATCTATCCAGAATTCAAAATGTGTGGTTATGCATTTGGCGAGGGTGAACAAGGCAAGGGAATACACAATAAATGGTAGGATACTGAGAAGTGTAGAGGAACAGAGGGATGTGTAGTGCATGTCCACAGATCCCTGAAGGTGGCTGGGCAGGTAGATAAGGTGGTGAAGAAGAGATACAGGACACTTTCCTTTAATATTCAAGGCATAGAATATAAGAGCAGGGAGGGTTATGCAGAACTGTATAAAACACTAAAATAAAAGCAAAATACTGCAGATGCTGGAAATCTGAAATAAAAACAAGAAATGCTGGAAAGGTCTGGCAGCATCTGTGGAGAGAGAAACAGAGTTAACGTTTCAGGTCAGTGACCTTTCATCAGTAGCCCAATATATATTATATATGTATAAAACACTAGTCAGGCCGCAGCAAGAGTGCTGAGTACTGTTCTGGTTACTACATTACAGGAAGGATGTGATCACACTAGAGTGGGTACAGAGGAGATTTACGAGGATGTTGCCAGGAATGGAGAATTTTAGCTATGAAGGAAAGATTGAATAGGCTGGGGTTGTTTTCTCTCGAACAGAGGAAGCTGAGGGGAGATTTAATTTGAGTTGTGTAAAATTATGAGGGGCCTAGAATGGAGTGGATAGGAAGGACCTGCTTCTGTTAGCAGAGAGGTCAATAACCCAGGCGGCATAGATTTAAAGTAATTGGTAGAAGGATTCTGAGGGGAAGTTAGGAAAAAAAATTTCACCAGAGGGTGGTGGGGATCTGGAAATCACAGTCTGAAAGGGTGGTGGAGGTATAAACTCTCTTCCCATTTAAAAAATACTTGTACTTGAATTTTTGCAACTCATTGGGCTACAGCTGGAAAGTGGGAGTGGTTGGCTCGCTCCTTTTTTGGCTGGCACAGATGGGACAAGTGGCCTCCTTCTCTCTTTCTATGATCCTATGACAATGAATTGGTCCCAACTGCTATATCAAGTGGCATCTCTGATCCATACATAATCAGTGTACCAGGTATTCTATGTTGTGTCTGCTATTTACAGCTTTGTCTAATTGAGAACTAAATAATGTTCTCTGTGACCATTTCATTCCCTCACTCCTTCCCTGCCTCTTTCTGTTCTTTCCATGCTTTTTGGTGTGTCGCAGTAATTCTTTCCCATTCCTTTTCTCAACCCCGATTCCTTCTCCTTCTGTATATCCAACTCCTAATACACAATGCTCAGCACTGCTGATAATGAATTACCCCAGCTTGCAAAGTTTAGAGGAAGATAGTTAGCCCAAATTGGTTGGATCAGTTTGCACAAGAATGGCATAGCCAAGCGGCAAGCCCAGTTAGACATAAGTTAGCCTCACCAAATGTTCTCATTTTATTCATGTTGAAATAAAAAGAACTTTTCAAATTTTGAAGATGACCCAAAGTGTTTCACAGCCAACGAATTGCTTCTTGAAGTGTGGTCACTGTTGCAATTTGGCAAACGCAGCAGCTAATTTGTAGACACAATTTGCTGTACAGGTTATTGGAACATTTGGAAGATGGGTTGTATAAGATTAAGGTACATTTGTGATTTTTACTGTTTATTCTACAATTTTATCTTAAATAGTGTTGTTAACAATCATTGCAACTTTGGCCGGGATTTTGTCGTGGTGACGGGGTAGACCCCGCCTTGGCCCTGTTTCAGACCCCTGTTGCAACTGCACAGCAGGCAGCTAATTAACTGCCCGCCATCGTAGACGCTGCCCTTTTAAGGGACGAGCGCCCACCTCCAGAGCTGCCGGCCAATCGGAGGGCCGGCAGCTCTGCAGTATGGGCAGTGCCATCAGGAGCAGTGGCCACTGCTGGTATTGCAGGAGACCTGCAGGAGGACAAGATGTCAGAAACCCCAGAATGTAGGTAAGTGGGGTTGGAGTCTCTGGGGCCAGTCAGGCAGGCCCCAGCATAAGGTTGGGGTGGGGGGAGGAGGGGGCGTCTTGCCGTAGGGGCTGCCATTGCCATCAGGGAGGGACCCCCTGGGGGGGGCCATGGATTACCCCCAGATGAGGGAACCCATCCCCCCCAAGCCCCTAGGAGGCTGCCAGGTCTCACCTGGCGGAGCCCCCGCATGGCGGTGACCCCTCTGCTTTCAATAAAATCAGACCAGAGGTGGGAGGCTGCCCTTAAGCGGCCAGACAAATGGCAGGGGAGCAGGACAACGTTCTGCATGCCACCTGATGCCACCCCTTGCCATTTTATGTGCCCCACCCACCTATATTCCTGCTTCCTTTATTGCACAGAAGTTATTTTGGTGGGATGTGATTACACCATTCAAACAACAGCCACTCAGGAATTGCAGGACTGAAATAGTTGGAGGTTGAAGGGCAGCAAATCTCCGGAAATGGAAGCAGTCGATGTGATTGGTTGAAAAGAAATGTTCCCCGATTGAGTGACTGATGAGTGGGATTTTGCCACAAGACATCAGGCAGACGTCAGGAACTGAGATTTTAACAATATAGAACACCCCATGACTTCTGGTATATTTAGATGTCTGGGAGGAGCTGAGCTCATTTTTGACTTTTCTCGACCCCTTAGTCTCCTGCACAGTAGGAGTTCCATTTTTATAAAGAATTTGTATTCCGCAACCAAGCAAGCAGACCTATTTAAATAAGTTTGGGCTGAAGCTGTGCTCCGATCTGGAATTAATAATAAACGTGGCCCCATGTGCTGATAGGGAATTGATACATGCAGCAAACTGTTGACAGCGGATTGACTGCCTGGTTTACAATAGCAAAACAACAATGACATGGGGAAGCATCATTCCGCAGAGCAACATCTCAGCTGCTTGAAGGAATGGCAGCCATCAAATCAGGTTACACTTTACACCCCAGTGAGTGACTGGCACTTGGCAGCCCTCCGGGGTTAATGCTCTCTGCCTACTCTGCAGTCAATGGGATGGAGCCTGCAGGCACTGGCGGTGGATAGGACAGCAGATGGCGGCAGCGCCTTCCCCATTCTCTTCCCTCTTTGAAGTTTCATTCATTCTGCAGGAGGCAGAGCAGCAGGCAACTATCAGGGTCCTGTCGCTCTTCTTACTGCAGGCAATGAAACTTCCTGTTGTGAGTGTGCAGCATCCGATTGGTATTGAGGGAGCTGTGGGCAGGGGTAGGGGTAAGGGTAGGAGTAGGGCAGGAGCAGGCAGAGTCCAGCAGAAGCTCCACAGCCACTACTCCAGTGTCCTCCTCACTGGAGGCTTCCCCTCTCTTTTAAATATGTAAATTAAACACCATGTAGATGCAGTTACTTCCGGGTGTGAGTCCTGCTGGAGCAGAAATAGCAACTTTTTATTTATTTATTTATTTATTGCTTATTCTTGAGTGATTTCCCCCCCCTTTCTCTCCAATGATCTGCACAGCCCTGGCACTTCCTGGCTGCCTCCTGTTATGTGCTGCTTTCTCTGCAGCTGGTGAGCCTGCTGGCAGTCGGAGCTGTGCACTGGCCCTGCCTGTCTCCTGGATCAAGAGGTGACCGGCTCAAGCAGCGTGCCAGTATACAGCAGACACGGACACATCATCCACTGCCAGTAATATTCAGAAGGACAAAGTGATGGACCAAGGGGGGGAGGAACTGCAAGCAGAGCTGGAGGAATCCTCTGCCTCCGGATCGTCTTCCTCGGATGTGCCCACGTCCTGTGAGAATGACAACAGCCCGCTGTCCCCTCACTATCACCACCACCACCACCACCACCATCAGAACAAACCCTTCACTGGACTCAAGTTTTTTGGGCGAAGGTGAGTGAGCGATTAAACAAACTGTAAAGAGCCGCTGACGCTGGACAGGGGAGACTGTGTGCAGGACGCCCGGCCGTTTCCTTCCTCCCGTCCCCACTCCCCCAGCCGGGGTCGGGCCGCCGCCGGCTCCCCGCCCGACACTCACCTCACCAGTCATCACAGTGACCGGGCATCGGGGAGTGAGAGAAAAACCGATCAGCACCCCTTCCAAACCCATAACATTCATTGTTAATCTTTTATGTAAGAGTAAGGGAATATATTGTAATCTCTCACACACACAGTCTCTCTCTCACACACACACTGTCTCACACACACACAGTCTCTCTGACACACACAGTCTCTCTGACACACACAGTCTCTCTCTGACACACACACTGTCTCACACACACACAGTCTCTCTGACACACACAGTCTCTCTCTGACACACACACTGTCTCACACACACACAGTCTCTCTGACACACACACTGTCTCACACACACACAGTCTCTCTGACACACACAGTCTCTCTGACACACACAGTCTCTCTGACACACACAGTCTCTCTCTGACACACACACTGTCTCACACACACACAGTCTCTCTGACACACACACTGTCTCACACACACACAGTCTCTCTGACACACACAGTCTCTCTCTGACACACACACTGTCTCACACACACACACAGTCTCTCTGACACACACAGTCTCTCTCTGACACACACACTGTCTCACACACATACAGTCTCTCTGACACACACAGTCTCTCTCTGACACACACACTGTCTCACACACACAGTCTCTCTGACACACACACTGTCTCACACACACACAGTCTCTCTGACACACACAGTCTCTCTGACACACACAGTCTCTCTGACACACACAGTCTCTCTCTGACACACACACTGTCTCACACACACACAGTCTCTCTGACACACACAGTCTCTCTCTGACACACACACTGTCTCACACACACACAGTCTCTCTGACACACACACTGTCTCACACACACACAGTCTCTCTGACACACACAGTCTCTCTGACACACACAGTCTCTCTGACACACACAGTCTCTCTCTGACACACACACTGTCTCACACACACACAGTCTCTCTGACACACACACTGTCTCACACACACACAGTCTCTCTGACACACACAGTCTCTCTCTGACACACACACTGTCTCACACACACACACAGTCTCTCTGACACACACAGTCTCTCTCTGACACACACACTGTCTCACATACACACAGTCTCTCTGACACACACAGTCTCTCTGACACACACAGTCTCTCTCTGACACACACACTGTCTCACACACACACAGTCTCTCTGACACACACAGTCTCTCTCTGACACACACACTGTCTCACACACACACAGTCTCTCTGACACACACACTGTCTCACACACACACAGTCTCTCTGACACACACAGTCTCTCTCTGACACACACACTGTCTCACACACACACACAGTCTCTCTGACACACACAGTCTCTCTCTGACACACACACTGTCTCACACACACACAGTCTCTCTCACACACACAGTCTCTTCCTGACACACACAGTCTCTCTCACACACACAGTCTCTTCCTGACACACACAGTCTCTCTCACACACACAGTCTCTTCCTGACACACACAATCTCTCTCTGACACACACACTGTCTCACACACACACAGTCTCTCTGATACACACAATCTCTCTCTGACACACACACTGTCTCACACACACACAGTCTCTCTCACACACACAGTCTCTTCCTGACACACACAGTCTCTCTCTGACACACACACTGTCTCACACACAGTCTCTCTCTCACACACAGTCTCTCTCTCACACACAGTCTCTTCCTGACACACACAGTGTCTCACACACACACAGTCTCTCTCACACACACAGTCTCTCTCTGACACACACAGTGTCACACACACACAGTCTCTCTCTGACACCCACACTGTCTCACACACACACAGTCTCTCTGACACACACACTGTCTCACACACACACTGTCTCACACACACACTGTCTCACACACACACAGTCTCTCTCACACACAGTCTCTCTGACACACACAGTCTCTCTCACACACACAGTCTCTCTCACACACACAGTCTCTTCCTGACACACACAGTCTCTCTCTGACACACACACTGTCTCACACACACACAGTCTCTCTCACACACACAGTCTCTCTCTGACACACACACTGTCTCACACACACACAGTCTCTCTGACACACACAGTCTCTCTCTGACACACACACTGTCTCACACACACACAGTCTCTCTCACACACACAGTCTCTTCCTGACACACACAGTCTCTCTGACACACACACTGTCTCACACACACACAGTCTCTCTGACACACACAGTCTCTCTCTGACACACACAGTCTCTCTCTGACACACACACTGTCTCACACACACACAGTCTCTCTCACACACACAGTCTCTTCCTGACTCACACAGTCTCTCTCACACACACAGTCTCTCTCTGACACACACAGTGTCTCACACACACACAGTCTCTCTCTGACACACACACTGTCTCACACACACACAGTCTCTTCCTGACACACACAGTGTCTCACACACACACAGTCTCTCTCACACACACAGTCTCTCTCTGACACACACAGTGTCTCACACACACAGTCTCTATCTGACACACACAGTGTCTCACAGACACACAGTCTCTCTCTGACACACACAGTGTCTCGCACACACACAGTCTCTTCCTGACACACACAGTGTCTCACATACACACAGTCTCTCTCACACACACAGTCTCTTCCTGACACACACACTGTCTCACACACACACAGTCTCTCACACACACACAGTGTCTCTCTGACAGACACAGTGTCTCACACACACACAGTCTCTCTCTGACACATACAGTCTCTCTCTGACAGACACAGTGTCTCACACACACACAGTCTCTCTCTGACACATACAGTCTCTCACACACACACAGTCTCTCTCTGACACACACAGTGTCTCACACACACACAGTCTCTCTCTGACACACACAGTCTCTCTCACACACACACAGTCTCTCACACACACACAGTCTCTCTCTGACACACACAGTGTCTCACACACACACAGTCTCTCTGACACACACAGTCTCTCTCTGACACACACAGTCTCTCACACACACAGTCTCTGACACACACAGTCTCTGACACACACAGTCTCTGACACACACAGTCTCTCTCTGACACACACAGTGCCTCACACACACACAGTCTCTCTCTGACACATACATTCTCTCACACAGTCTCTCTCTGACACACACAGTCTCTCACACAGTTTCTCTCTCACACACAGTCTCTCAGTCTCTGACACACACAGTCTCTCTCTCACACATAGTCTCTCACACAGTCTCTCTCTGACACACACAGTCTCTCTCTTTCACACACAGTCTCTCTCTCACAGTCTCTCTGACACACACAGTTTCTCTCTGACTCACACAGTCTCTCTCACACACACAGTCTCTCTCTGTCACACACAGTCTCTCTCTCACAGTCTCTCTCACACACACACAGTCTCTCACACACACAGTCTCTCTCACACACACACACAGTCTCTCTCTCACACACACAGTCTCTCTCACAGTCTCTCTCACACACACAGTCTCTCTCTGACTCACACAGTCTCTCTCTGACTCACACAGTCTCGCTCTCACACACAGTCTCTCTCTCACACACAGTCTCTCTCTGACACACACAGTGTCTCACACACACAGTCTCTCTCTGACACAGTCTCTGTCTGACACACACAGTCTCTCACACACACAGTCTCTCTCTGACACACACAGTGCCTCACACACACACAGTCTCTCTCTGACACACACAGTCTCTCACACAGTCTCTCTCTGACACACACAGTCTCTCACACAGTTTCTCTCTCACACACAGTCTCTCACAGTCTCTCTCACGCCAGTCTCTCTCACACACACAGTCTCTCACAGTCTCTCTCTGACACACACAGTCTCTCTCTCACACACAGTCTCTCTCTGACACACACAGTCTCTCACACAGTCTCTCTCTGACTCACACAGTCTCTCTCTTTCACACACAGTCTCTCTCTCACAGTCTCTCTGACACACACAGTTTCTCTCTGACTCACACAGTCTCTCTCACACACACAGTCTCTCTCTGTCACACACAGTCTCTCTCTCACAGTCTCTCTCACACACACAGTCTCTCTCTCACAGTCTCTCTCACACACACAGTCTCTCTCTCTCACACACAGTCTCTCACACACACATTCTCTCTCACACACACATTCTCTCTCACACACACATTCTCTCTCACACACACAGTCTCTCTCACTCAGTCTCTCTCTCACACACACAGTCTCTCTCTCACACACACGGTCTCTTTCTCACAGTCTCTCTCACACACACAGTCTCTCTCTGACTCACACAGTCTCGCTCTCACAGTCTCTCTCACACACACAGTCTCTCTCACACACACAGTCTCTCTCACACACACAGTCTCTCTCTGACTCACACAGTCTCGCTCTCACAGTCTCTCTCACACACACAGTCTCTCTCTCACACACACAGTCTCTCACACAGTCTCTCTCTGACTCACACAGTCTCTCTCTTTCACACACAGTCTCTCTCTCACAGTCTCTCTGACACACACAGTTCCTCTCTGACTCACACAGTCTCTCTCACACACACAGTCTCTCTCTGTCACACACAGTCTCTCTCTCACAGTCTCTCTCACACACACAGTCTCTCTCTCACAGTCTCTCTCTCTCACACACAGTCTCTCACACACACACACAGTCTCTCACACACACACACAGTCTCTCTCTCACACACACAGTCTCTCTCTCAGTCTCTCTCTCTCTCACAGTCTCTCTCACACACACAGTCTCTCTCTGACTCACACAGTCTCTCTCTGACTCACACAGTCTCTCTCTGACTCACACAGTCTCGCTCTCACACACAGTCTCTCTCTCACACACAGTCTCTCTCTGACACACACAGTGTCTCACACACACACAGTCTCTCTCACACACACAGTCTCTCTCTGACACACACAGTCTCTCTCTCACAGTCTCTCTCACACACACAGTCTCTCTCTCTCACACACAGTCTCTCACACACACATTCTCTCTCACACACACAGTCTCTCTCACTCAGTCTCTCTCTCACACACACAGTCTCTCTCTGACTCACACAGTCTCGCTCTCACAGTCTCTCTCACACACACAGTCTCTCTCTCACACACACAGTCTCTCTCTCACAGTCTCTCTCACACACACAGTCTCTCTCTGACTCTCACAGTCTCTCTCACACACACAGTCTCTCTCTCACACACACAGTCTCTCACACAGTCTCTCTCTGACTCACACAGTCTCTCTCTTTCACACACAGTCTCTCTCTCACAGTCTCTCTGACACACACAGTTTCTCTCTGACTCACACAGTCTCTCTCACACACATAGTCTCTCTCTGTCACACACAGTCTCTCTCTCACAGTCTCTCTCACACACACAGTCTCTCTCTCACAGTCTCTCTCTCACACATACAGTCTCTCACACACACAGTCTCTCTCACACACACACACAGTCTCTCTCTCACACACAGTCTCTCTCTCACAGTCTCTCTCTCTCAGTCTCTCTCACACACACAGTCTCTCTCTCACACACACAGTCTCTCTCTGACTCACACAGTCTCTCTCTCACACACAGTCTCTCTCACACACACAGTCTCTCTCTGACACACACAGTCTCTTACACAGTCTCTCTCTGACACACACAGTCTCTCACACAGTTTCTCTCTCACACACAGTCTCTCACAGTCTCTCTCACGCCAGTCTCTCTCACACACACAGTCTCTCACAGTCTCTCTCTGACACACACAGTCTCTCTCTCACACACAGTCTCTCTCTGACACACACAGTCTCTCACACAGTCTCTCTCTGACTCACACAGTCTCTCTCTTTCACACACAGTCTCTCTCTCACAGTCTCTCTGACACACACAGTTTCTCTCTGACTCACACAGTCTCTCTCACACACACAGTCTCTCTCTGTCACACACAGTCTCTCTCTCACAGTCTCTCTCACACACACAGTCTCTCTCTCACAGTCTCTCTCACACACACAGTCTCTCACACACACATTCTCTCTCACACACACATTCTCTCTCACACACACAGTCTCTCTCACTCAGTCTCTCTCTCACACACACAGTCTCTCTCTCACACACACAGTCTCTCTCTCACAGTCTCTCTCACACACACAGTCTCTCTCACAGTCTCTCTCTCTCACACACAGTCTCTCACACACACACACACAGTCTCTCACACACACACACAGTCTCTCTCTCACACACACAGTCTCTCTCTCAGTCTCTCTCTCTCTCACAGTCTCTCTCACACACACAGTCTCTCTCTGACTCACACAGTCTCTCTCTGACTCACACAGTCTCTCTCTGACTCACACAGTCTCGCTCTCACACACAGTCTCGCTCTCACACACAGTCTCTCTCTCACACACAGTCTCTCTCTGACACACAGTGTCTCACACACACACAGTCTCTCTCACACACACAGTCTCTCTCTGACACACACAGTCTCTCTCTCACAGTCTCTCTCACACACACAGTCTCTCTCTCTCACACACAGTCTCTCACACACACATTCTCTCTCACACACACAGTCTCTCTCACTCAGTCTCTCTCTCACACACACAGTCTCTCTCTGACTCACACAGTCTCGCTCTCACAGTCTCTCTCACACACACAGTCTCTCTCTCACACACACAGTCTCTCTCTCACAGTCTCTCTCACACACACAGTCTCTCTCTGACTCTCACAGTCTCTCTCACACACACAGTCTCTCTCTCACACACACAGTCTCTCACACAGTCTCTCTCTGACTCACACAGTCTCTCTCTTTCACACACAGTCTCTCTCTCACAGTCTCTCTGACACACACAGTTTCTCTCTGACTCACACAGTCTCTCTCACACACACAGTTTCTCTCTGTCACACACAGTCTCTCTCTCACAGTCTCTCTCACACACACAGTCTCTCTCTCACAGTCTCTCTCTCACACACACAGTCTCTCTCACACACACACACAGTCTCTCTCTCACACACAGTCTCTCTCTCACAGTCTCTCTCAGTCTCTCTCACACACACAGTCTCTCTCTGACTCACACAGTCTCTCTCTCACACACAGTCTCTCACACACAGTCTCTCTCTGACACACACAGTGTCTCACACACACACAGTCTCTCTCACACACACAGTCTCTCTCTGACACACAGTCTCTTACACACACAGTCTCTCTCTGACACAGTCTCTCTCTGACACACACAGTCTCACACACACAGTCTCTCTCTGACACACACAGTGCCTCACACACACGCAGTCTCTCTCTGACACATACATTCTCTCACACAGTCTCTCTCTCACACAGTCTCTCTCTCACACACAGTCTCTCTCTGACACACACAGTCTCTCTCTCACAGTCTCTCTCACACACACAGTCTCTCTCTGACTCACACAGTCTCTCTCTTTCACACACAGTCTCTCTCTCACAGTCTCTCTGACACACACAGTTTCTCTCTGACTCACACAGTCTCTCTCACACACACAGTCTCTCTCTCACAGTCTCTCTCACACACACAGTCTCTCTCTGACTCTCACAGTCTCTCACACACACAGTCTCTCTCTCACACACACAGTCTCTCTCTCACAGTCTCTCTCACACACACAGTCTCTCTCTGACTCACACAGTCTCTCACACACACAGTCTCTCTCTGTCACACACAGTCTCTCTCTCACAGTCTCTCTCACACACACAGTCTCTCTCTCACAGTCTCTCTCACACACACAGTCTCTCTCTCTCACACACAGTCTCTCACACACACATTCTCTCACACACACATTCTCTCACACACACAGTCTCTCTCACTCAGTCTCTCTCTCACACACACAGTCTCTCTCTCACACACACAGTCTCTCTCTCACAGTCTCGCTCTCACACACACAGTCTCTCTCTCACACACAGTCTCTCTCACACACACAGTCTCTCTCTCACACACATAGTCTCTCTCTCAGTCTCTCTCACACACACAGTCTCTCTCACACACACATAGTCTCTTACACAGTCTCTGACACACACAGTCTCTCTCTGACTCACACAGTCTCTCTCACATACACAGTCTCTCTCTCTCAGTCTCTCTCTCACACACACAGTCTCTCTCACACACAGTCTCTCTCTCTCAGTCTCTCTCACACACAGTCTCTCTCACACACACAGTCTCTCTCTCACACACACAGTCTCTCTCTCACACACACAGTCTCTCTCTGTCACAGTCTCGCTCACACACACACAGTCTCTCTCACAGTCTCTCTCTCACAGTCTCGCTCACACACATACACAGTCTCTATCTCACACACACAGTCTCTCTCTCTCACAGTCTCGCTCACACACACACAGTCTCTATCTCACACAGTCTCTATATCTCTTAGTCTCGCTCGCACACACAGTCTCTCTCACACAAGGTTAGTCTCTCTCTCTCACACAGTCTCTCTCTCTCTCTCTCTCTCTCGCACGCGCACTCTCTCGCGCGCACACTCTCTCACACACACACAGACTCACACACATCAACACCCATTCCAAACCCATAACATTCATTGTTAATCTTTTATGTAAGAGAAAGGGAATATATTGTAATCTCTCACATACAGTCTCTCTCTGACACACAGTCTCTCTCTGACACACAGTCTCTCACACACACACAGTCTTTCTCTGACACACACAATCTCTGACACACACACAGTCTCTCTCTGACACACACAGTCTCTCACACACACACAGTCTCTCTCTGACACACAGTCTCTCACACACACACAGTCTCTCACACACACACAGTCTCTCTCTGACACACAGTCTCTCTCTGACACACAGTCTCTCTCTGACACACAGTCTCTCACACACACACAGTCTCTCTCTGACACACACAGTCTCTGACACACACACAGTCTCTCTCTGACACACACAGTCTCTCACACACACACAGTCTCTCTCTGACACACACAGTCTCTCACACACACACAGTCTCTCTCTGACACACAGTCTCTCTCTGACACACACAGTCTCTCACACACACACAGTCTCTCTCTGACACACACAGTCTCTCACACACACACAGTCTCTCTCTGACACACAGTCTCTCTCTGACACACAGTCTCTCTCTGACACACAGTCTCTCACACACACACAGTCTCTCACACACACACAGTCTCTCTCTGACACACACAGTCTCTCTCTCACACACAGTCTCTCTCACACACAGTCTCTCTCGCGCGCACACTCTCTCTCTCTCGCGCGCACACTCTCTCTCTCTCGCGCGCACACTCTCGCCCGCACACTCTCTCTCTCTCGCGCGCACACGCTCTCTCGCGCGCACACTCTCTCTCGCACGCACACTCTAGCGCGCACAAATTCTCTCTCTAGCGCGCACGCACTCTCTCACGCGCGCGCACTCTCTCTCTCACGCACACACTCTCTCTCTCGCGCACACTCTCTCTCTCACGCGCACACTCTCTCTCTCACGCGCACACTCTCTCTCTCACGCGCACACTCTCTATCTCTCGTTCTCGCGTGCACTCTATCTCTCTCTCTCGCGTGCACTCTATCTCTCTCTCGCAGGCACTCTATCTCTCTCTCGCGCGCACACTATATCTCTCGCGCGCGCACACTCTATCTCTCGCACGCACACTCTCTCTCGCGCGCACACTCTCTCTCGCGCGCACTCTCTCTCTCTTGCGCGCACACTCTCTCGCGCGCACACTCTCTCTCTTGCGCGCACACTCTCTCTCTCGCGCGCACACTCTCTCTCTCGCGGGCACACTCTCTCTCGCGGGCACACTCTCTCTCGCGGGCACACTCTCTCTCGCGCGCACTCTCTCTCGCGCGCACTCTCTCTCTCGCGCGCGCACTCTCGCGCGCACACTCTCTCTCTCGCGCGCACACTCTCTCTCTCGCGCGCAAATTCTCTCTCTAGCGCGCACACACTCTATCTCTCGTTCTCGCATGCACTCTATCTCTCTCGCGCGCACTCTATCTCTCTCGCGCGCACTCTATCTCTCTCACACACACACAGACTCACACACATCAACACCCATTCCAAACCCATAACATTCATTGTTAATCTTTTATGTAAGAGAAAGGGAATATATTGTAATCTCTCACATACAGTCTCTCTCTGACACACAGTCTCTCTCTGACACACAGTCTCTCACACACACACAGTCTTTCTCTGACACACACAATCTCTGACACACACACAGTCTCTCTCTGACACACACAGTCTCTCACACACACACAGTCTCTCTCTGACACACAGTCTCTCACACACACACAGTCTCTCACACACACACAGTCTCTCTCTGACACACAGTCTCTCTCTGACACACAGTCTCTCACACACACACAGTCTCTCTCTGACACACACAGTCTCTCACACACACACAGTCTCTCTCTGACACACACAGTCTCTCACACACACACAGTCTCTCTCTGACACACAGTCTCTCTCTGACACACAGTCTCTCACACACACACAGTCTCTCACACACACACAGTCTCTCTCTGACACACACAGTCTCTCTCTCACACACAGTCTCTCTCACACACAGTTCCTCTCTGACTCACACAGTCTCTCTCACACACACAGTCTCTCTCTGTCACACACAGTCTCTCTCTCACAGTCTCTCTCACACACACAGTCTCTCTCTCACAGTCTCTCTCTCTCACACACAGTCTCTCACACACACACACAGTCTCTCACACACACACACAGTCTCTCTCTCACACACACAGTCTCTCTCTCAGTCTCTCTCTCTCTCACAGTCTCTCTCACACACACAGTCTCTCTCTGACTCACACAGTCTCTCTCTGACTCACACAGTCTCTCTCTGACTCACACAGTCTCGCTCTCACACACAGTCTCTCTCTCACACACAGTCTCTCTCTGACACACACAGTGTCTCACACACACACAGTCTCTCTCACACACACAGTCTCTCTCTGACACACACAGTCTCTCTCTCACAGTCTCTCTCACACACACAGTCTCTCTCTCTCACACACAGTCTCTCACACACACATTCTCTCTCACACACACAGTCTCTCTCACTCAGTCTCTCTCTCACACACACAGTCTCTCTCTGACTCACACAGTCTCGCTCTCACAGTCTCTCTCACACACACAGTCTCTCTCTCACACACACAGTCTCTCTCTCACAGTCTCTCTCACACACACAGTCTCTCTCTGACTCTCACAGTCTCTCTCACACACACAGTCTCTCTCTCACACACACAGTCTCTCACACAGTCTCTCTCTGACTCACACAGTCTCTCTCTTTCACACACAGTCTCTCTCTCACAGTCTCTCTGACACACACAGTTTCTCTCTGACTCACACAGTCTCTCTCACACACATAGTCTCTCTCTGTCACACACAGTCTCTCTCTCACAGTCTCTCTCACACACACAGTCTCTCTCTCACAGTCTCTCTCTCACACATACAGTCTCTCACACACACAGTCTCTCTCACACACACACACAGTCTCTCTCTCACACACAGTCTCTCTCTCACAGTCTCTCTCTCTCAGTCTCTCTCACACACACAGTCTCTCTCTCACACACACAGTCTCTCTCTGACTCACACAGTCTCTCTCTCACACACAGTCTCTCTCACACACACAGTCTCTCTCTGACACACACAGTCTCTTACACAGTCTCTCTCTGACACACACAGTCTCTCACACAGTTTCTCTCTCACACACAGTCTCTCACAGTCTCTCTCACGCCAGTCTCTCTCACACACACAGTCTCTCACAGTCTCTCTCTGACACACACAGTCTCTCTCTCACACACAGTCTCTCTCTGACACACACAGTCTCTCACACAGTCTCTCTCTGACTCACACAGTCTCTCTCTTTCACACACAGTCTCTCTCTCACAGTCTCTCTGACACACACAGTTTCTCTCTGACTCACACAGTCTCTCTCACACACACAGTCTCTCTCTGTCACACACAGTCTCTCTCTCACAGTCTCTCTCACACACACAGTCTCTCTCTCACAGTCTCTCTCACACACACAGTCTCTCACACACACATTCTCTCTCACACACACATTCTCTCTCACACACACAGTCTCTCTCACTCAGTCTCTCTCTCACACACACAGTCTCTCTCTCACACACACAGTCTCTCTCTCACAGTCTCTCTCACACACACAGTCTCTCTCACAGTCTCTCTCTCTCACACACAGTCTCTCACACACACACACACAGTCTCTCACACACACACACAGTCTCTCTCTCACACACACAGTCTCTCTCTCAGTCTCTCTCTCTCTCACAGTCTCTCTCACACACACAGTCTCTCTCTGACTCACACAGTCTCTCTCTGACTCACACAGTCTCTCTCTGACTCACACAGTCTCGCTCTCACACACAGTCTCGCTCTCACACACAGTCTCTCTCTCACACACAGTCTCTCTCTGACACACAGTGTCTCACACACACACAGTCTCTCTCACACACACAGTCTCTCTCTGACACACACAGTCTCTCTCTCACAGTCTCTCTCACACACACAGTCTCTCTCTCTCACACACAGTCTCTCACACACACATTCTCTCTCACACACACAGTCTCTCTCACTCAGTCTCTCTCTCACACACACAGTCTCTCTCTGACTCACACAGTCTCGCTCTCACAGTCTCTCTCACACACACAGTCTCTCTCTCACACACACAGTCTCTCTCTCACAGTCTCTCTCACACACACAGTCTCTCTCTGACTCTCACAGTCTCTCTCACACACACAGTCTCTCTCTCACACACACAGTCTCTCACACAGTCTCTCTCTGACTCACACAGTCTCTCTCTTTCACACACAGTCTCTCTCTCACAGTCTCTCTGACACACACAGTTTCTCTCTGACTCACACAGTCTCTCTCACACACACAGTTTCTCTCTGTCACACACAGTCTCTCTCTCACAGTCTCTCTCACACACACAGTCTCTCTCTCACAGTCTCTCTCTCACACACACAGTCTCTCTCACACACACACACAGTCTCTCTCTCACACACAGTCTCTCTCTCACAGTCTCTCTCAGTCTCTCTCACACACACAGTCTCTCTCTGACTCACACAGTCTCTCTCTCACACACAGTCTCTCACACACAGTCTCTCTCTGACACACACAGTGTCTCACACACACACAGTCTCTCTCACACACACAGTCTCTCTCTGACACACAGTCTCTTACACACACAGTCTCTCTCTGACACAGTCTCTCTCTGACACACACAGTCTCACACACACAGTCTCTCTCTGACACACACAGTGCCTCACACACACGCAGTCTCTCTCTGACACATACATTCTCTCACACAGTCTCTCTCTCACACAGTCTCTCTCTCACACACAGTCTCTCTCTGACACACACAGTCTCTCTCTCACAGTCTCTCTCACACACACAGTCTCTCTCTGACTCACACAGTCTCTCTCTTTCACACACAGTCTCTCTCTCACAGTCTCTCTGACACACACAGTTTCTCTCTGACTCACACAGTCTCTCTCACACACACAGTCTCTCTCTCACAGTCTCTCTCACACACACAGTCTCTCTCTGACTCTCACAGTCTCTCACACACACAGTCTCTCTCTCACACACACAGTCTCTCTCTCACAGTCTCTCTCACACACACAGTCTCTCTCTGACTCACACAGTCTCTCACACACACAGTCTCTCTCTGTCACACACAGTCTCTCTCTCACAGTCTCTCTCACACACACAGTCTCTCTCTCACAGTCTCTCTCACACACACAGTCTCTCTCTCTCACACACAGTCTCTCACACACACATTCTCTCACACACACATTCTCTCACACACACAGTCTCTCTCACTCAGTCTCTCTCTCACACACACAGTCTCTCTCTCACACACACAGTCTCTCTCTCACAGTCTCGCTCTCACACACACAGTCTCTCTCTCACACACAGTCTCTCTCACACACACAGTCTCTCTCTCACACACATAGTCTCTCTCTCAGTCTCTCTCACACACACAGTCTCTCTCACACACACATAGTCTCTTACACAGTCTCTGACACACACAGTCTCTCTCTGACTCACACAGTCTCTCTCACATACACAGTCTCTCTCTCTCAGTCTCTCTCTCACACACACAGTCTCTCTCACACACAGTCTCTCTCTCTCAGTCTCTCTCACACACAGTCTCTCTCACACACACAGTCTCTCTCTCACACACACAGTCTCTCTCTCACACACACAGTCTCTCTCTGTCACAGTCTCGCTCACACACACACAGTCTCTCTCACAGTCTCTCTCTCACAGTCTCGCTCACACACATACACAGTCTCTATCTCACACACACAGTCTCTCTCTCTCACAGTCTCGCTCACACACACACAGTCTCTATCTCACACAGTCTCTATATCTCTTAGTCTCGCTCGCACACACAGTCTCTCTCACACAAGGTTAGTCTCTCTCTCTCACACAGTCTCTCTCTCTCTCTCTCTCTCTCGCACGCGCACTCTCTCGCGCGCACACTCTCTCACACACACACAGACTCACACACATCAACACCCATTCCAAACCCATAACATTCATTGTTAATCTTTTATGTAAGAGAAAGGGAATATATTGTAATCTCTCACATACAGTCTCTCTCTGACACACAGTCTCTCTCTGACACACAGTCTCTCACACACACACAGTCTTTCTCTGACACACACAATCTCTGACACACACACAGTCTCTCTCTGACACACACAGTCTCTCACACACACACAGTCTCTCTCTGACACACAGTCTCTCACACACACACAGTCTCTCACACACACACAGTCTCTCTCTGACACACAGTCTCTCTCTGACACACAGTCTCTCTCTGACACACAGTCTCTCACACACACACAGTCTCTCTCTGACACACACAGTCTCTGACACACACACAGTCTCTCTCTGACACACACAGTCTCTCACACACACACAGTCTCTCTCTGACACACACAGTCTCTCACACACACACAGTCTCTCTCTGACACACAGTCTCTCTCTGACACACACAGTCTCTCACACACACACAGTCTCTCTCTGACACACACAGTCTCTCACACACACACAGTCTCTCTCTGACACACAGTCTCTCTCTGACACACAGTCTCTCTCTGACACACAGTCTCTCACACACACACAGTCTCTCACACACACACAGTCTCTCTCTGACACACACAGTCTCTCTCTCACACACAGTCTCTCTCACACACAGTCTCTCTCGCGCGCACACTCTCTCTCTCTCGCGCGCACACTCTCTCTCTCTCGCGCGCACACTCTCGCCCGCACACTCTCTCTCTCTCGCGCGCACACGCTCTCTCGCGCGCACACTCTCTCTCGCACGCACACTCTAGCGCGCACAAATTCTCTCTCTAGCGCGCACGCACTCTCTCACGCGCGCGCACTCTCTCTCTCACGCACACACTCTCTCTCTCGCGCACACTCTCTCTCTCACGCGCACACTCTCTCTCTCACGCGCACACTCTCTCTCTCACGCGCACACTCTCTATCTCTCGTTCTCGCGTGCACTCTATCTCTCTCTCTCGCGTGCACTCTATCTCTCTCTCGCAGGCACTCTATCTCTCTCTCGCGCGCACACTATATCTCTCGCGCGCGCACACTCTATCTCTCGCACGCACACTCTCTCTCGCGCGCACACTCTCTCTCGCGCGCACTCTCTCTCTCTTGCGCGCACACTCTCTCGCGCGCACACTCTCTCTCTTGCGCGCACACTCTCTCTCTCGCGCGCACACTCTCTCTCTCGCGGGCACACTCTCTCTCGCGGGCACACTCTCTCTCGCGGGCACACTCTCTCTCGCGCGCACTCTCTCTCGCGCGCACTCTCTCTCTCGCGCGCGCACTCTCGCGCGCACACTCTCTCTCTCGCGCGCACACTCTCTCTCTCGCGCGCAAATTCTCTCTCTAGCGCGCACACACTCTATCTCTCGTTCTCGCATGCACTCTATCTCTCTCGCGCGCACTCTATCTCTCTCGCGCGCACTCTATCTCTCTCACACACACACAGACTCACACACATCAACACCCATTCCAAACCCATAACATTCATTGTTAATCTTTTATGTAAGAGAAAGGGAATATATTGTAATCTCTCACATACAGTCTCTCTCTGACACACAGTCTCTCTCTGACACACAGTCTCTCACACACACACAGTCTTTCTCTGACACACACAATCTCTGACACACACACAGTCTCTCTCTGACACACACAGTCTCTCACACACACACAGTCTCTCTCTGACACACAGTCTCTCACACACACACAGTCTCTCACACACACACAGTCTCTCTCTGACACACAGTCTCTCTCTGACACACAGTCTCTCACACACACACAGTCTCTCTCTGACACACACAGTCTCTCACACACACACAGTCTCTCTCTGACACACACAGTCTCTCACACACACACAGTCTCTCTCTGACACACAGTCTCTCTCTGACACACAGTCTCTCACACACACACAGTCTCTCACACACACACAGTCTCTCTCTGACACACACAGTCTCTCTCTCACACACAGTCTCTCTCACACACAGTCTCTCTCGCGCGCACACTCTCTCTCTCTCGCGCGCACACTCTCTCTCTCTCGCGCGCACACTCTCGCCCGCACACTCTCTCTCTCTCGCGCGCACACGCTCTCTCGCGCGCACACTCTCTCTCGCGCGCACACTCTAGCGCGCACAAATTCTCTCTCTAGCGCGCACGCACTCTCTCACGCGCGCGCACTCTCTCTCTCTCACGCACACACTCTCTCTCTCGCGCACACTCTCTCTCTCACGCGCACACTCTCTCTCTCACGCGCACACTCTCTCTCTCACGCGCACACTCTCTATCTCTCGTTCTCGCGTGCACTCTATCTCTCTCTCGCGTGCACTCTATCTCTCTCTCGCAGGCACTCTATCTCTCTCTCGCGCGCACACTATATCTCTCGCGCGCGCACACTCTATCTCTCGCACGCACACTCTCTCTCGCGCGCACACTCTCTCTCGCGCGCACTCTCTCTCTCTTGCGCGCACACTCTCTCGCGCGCACACTCTCTCTCTTGCGCGCACACTCTCTCTCTCGCGCGCACACTCTCTCTCTCGCGGGCACACTCTCTCTCGCGGGCACACTCTCTCTCGCGGGCACACTCTCTCTCGCGGGCACACTCTCGCGCGCACTCTCTCTCGCGCGCACTCTCTCTCTCGCGCGCGCACTCTCGCGCGCACACTCTCTCTCTCGCGCGCACACTCTCTCTCTCGCGCGCACACTCTCTCTCTCGCGCGCAAATTCTCTCTCTAGCGCGCACACACTCTATCTCTCGTTCTCGCATGCACTCTATCTCTCTCGCGCGCACTCTATCTCTCTCGCGCGCACTCTATCTCTCTCGCGCGCACACTATCTCTCTCGAGCGCGCACTCTCTCTCGCGCGCACACTCTCTCGCGCACACTCACTCTCTCTCGCGCGCGTACACTATCTCTCTTGCACGCGCGCACTCTCTCTCTCGAGCGCGCACTCTCTCTCGCGCGCACACTCTCTCGCGCGCACACTCTCTCTCTCGCGCACACTCACTCTCTCTCGCGCGCGCACACTCTATCTCTCTTGCGCGCGCGCACTCTCTCTCTCTCGCGCGCACTCTCTCTCTCTCGCGCGCACACTCTCTCTCTCGCGCACACTCACTCTCTCTCGCGCGCGCACACTCTATCTCTCTTGCGCGCGCGCACTCTCTCTCTCGAGCGCGCACTCTCTCTCGCGCGCACACTCTCTCGCGCGCACACTCTCTCGCGCGCACACTCTCTCTCGCCCGCACACTCTCTCTCGCCCGCACACTCTCTCTCGCGCGCACACTCTCTCGCGCGCACACTCTCTCTCGCGCGCACACTCTCTCGCGCGCACACTCACTCTCTCTCGCGCGCGCACACTCTATCTCGCATGCACACTCTCTCTCTCGCGCGTACACCCTCTCTCTCTCTCGCGCGCACATTCTCTCTCTCTCTCTCTCTCGCGCGCACACTCTCTCTCTCGCGCGCACACTCTGTCACGCGCGCACACCCTGTCACGCGCACACACTCTCTCTCGCGCGCGCACTCTCTCTCTCGCGCGCACACTCTCTCTCTCGCGCGCACACTCTCTCTCGCGGGCACACTCTCGCGCGCACTCTCTCTCGCGCGCACTCTCTCTCTCGCGCGCACTCTCTCTCGCGCGCGCGCACTCTCTCTCGCGCGCGCGCACTCTCTCTCGCGCGCACACTCTCTCTCGCCCGCACACTCTCTCTCGCCCGCACACTCTCTCTCGCGCGCACACTCTCTCGCGCGCACACTCTCTCTCGCGCGCACACTCTCTCGCGCGCACACTCACTCTCTCTCGCGCGCGCACACTCTATCTCGCATGCACACTCTCTCTCTCGCGCGTACACCCTCTCTCTCTCTCGCGCGCACATTCTCTCTCTCTCTCTCGCGCGCACACTCTCTCTCTCGCGCGCACACTCTCTCTCTCGCGCGCACACTCTCTCTCGCTTGCAAATTCTCTCTCTAGCGCGTGCAAATTCTCTCTCTAGCGCGCGCAAATGCTCTCTCTAGCACGCGCACTCTCTCTCGCGCGCACGCCCTCTCTCGCGCGCACACTCTCTCTCTCGCGCGCACACTCTCTCTCTCGCGCGCACACTCTCTCTCTCGCGGGCACACTCTCTCTCGCGGGCACACTCTCTCTCTCGCGCGCACACTCTCTCTCTCGCGGGCACACTCTCTCGCGGGCACACTCTCGCGCGCACTCTCTCTCTCGCGCGCACACTCTCTCTCTCTCGCGCGCAAATTCTCTCTCTAGCGCGCACACACTCTATCTCTCGTTCTCGCATGCACTCTATCTCTCTCGCGCGCGCTCTATCTCTCTCTCGCGGGCACTCTATCTCTCTCTCGCGCGCACTCTATCTCTCTCGCACGCGCGCACTCTATCTCTCTCGCACGCGCGCACTCTATCTCTCTCGCACGCGCGCACTCTCTCGAGCGCGCACTCTCTCTCGAGCGCGCACTCTCTCTCGCGCGCACACTCTCTCTCGCGCACACTCACTCTCTCTCGCGCGCGCACACTCACTCTCTCTCGCGCGCGCACACTCTATCTCTCTTGCGCGCGCGCACTCTCTCTCTCGAGCGCGGACTCTCTCTCTCGAGCGCGCACTCTCTCTCTCTCGCGCGCACACTCTCTCGCGCGCACACTCTCTCTCGCGCGCACACTCTCGCGCGCACACTCTCTCGTGCACACTCACTCTCTCTCGCGCGCGCACACACTATCTCGCATGCACACTCTCTCTCTCGCGCGTACACCCTCTCTCTCGCGCGCACATTCTCTCTCTCTCTCTCGCGCGTACACCCTCTCTCTCGCGCGCACATTCTCTCTCTCTCTCTCTCTCGCGCGCACACTCTCTCTCTCGCGCGCACACTCTCTCTCTCGCGCGCACACTCTCTCTCTCGCGCGCACACTCTCTCTCTTGCGCGCACACTCTCTCTCTCGCGCGCACACTCTGTCACGCGCGCACACTCTCTCTCGCGCGCGCACACTCTCTCTCGCGCGCGCACTCTCTCTCTCGCGCGCGCACTCTCTCTCTCGCGCGCACACTCTCTCTCGCTTGCAAATTCTCTGTCTAGCGCGTGCAAATTCTCTCTCTAGCGCGCGCAAATGCTCTCTCTAGCACGCGCACTCTCTCTCGCGCGCACGCCCTCTCTCGCGCGCACGCTCTCTCTCGCGCGCACACTCTCTCTCGCGCGCACACTTTCTCTCGCGCGCACACTCTCTCTCTCTCGCACGCTCACTCTCTCTCGCGCGCTCACTCTCTCGCGCACGCACTCACTCTCTCTCTCTCGCGCGCATACTCTCTCTCTCTCGCGCGCACACTCTCTCGCGCGCACACTCTCTCTCTCTCGCGCGCACACTCTCTCTCTCTCGCGCGCACACTCTCTCTCTCTCGCGCGCACACACTCTCTCTCTCGCGCGCACACTCTCTCGCGCGCACACTCTCTCGCGTGCACACTCTCTCTCTCTTGCACGCACACCTTCTCTCGCGCGCACACTCTCTCTTGCGCGCACATTCTCTCTCTCTCTCGTGCACACGCACTCTCTCTCTTTCGCGCACGCTCTATCTCTCTCTTGCGCGCACGCTCTATCTCTCTCTTGCGCGCACGCTCTATCTCTCTCTTGCGCACACACTCACTCTCTCTTGCCCGCACACTCACTCTCTCTCGCCCGCACACTCTCTGTCTCTCGCGCGCACACTCTCTCTCTCGCGCACACTCTCTCTCTCTCGCGCGCGCACACTCTCGCTCTCTCGCGCGCACACTCTCTCTCTCTCGCGCGCACACCTTCTCTCGCGCGCACACCTTCTCTCGCGCACACACTCTCTCGCGCACACATTCTCTCTCTCGTGCACACATTCTCTCTCTCGTGCGCACACACTCTCTTGCGCACACGCTCTATCTCTCTCGCGCGCACGCTCTCTCTCTCTCGCGCGCACGCTCTCTCTCTCGCGCGCGCTCTCGCTCTCTCTCTCGCGCGCGCACATGCTCTCTCTCTCTCTCGCACGCACTCCCTGTCGCGCGCATGCTGTATTTCTCCCGCGCACTCTGTCTCTCTCTCTCGCGCGTGGGCACACTCTCTCTCTCCCTCTCTCAAGCGCACTCTCTCTCCCTCTCTCGCGCGCACACTATCTCTCTCTTCCTCTCTCGCGCGCACGCTTTCTCTCTCTCCCTCTCTCACGCGCACGCTCTCTCTCTTTCCCTCTCTCGCGCGCACTCTCTCTCTCTAAATCTCTCTCGCAATTTCTGCCTTCCTCTTCCACACGCTGCCTCTCTCTCTCTTTCTCACACACACACACACACACACAGTCTCTGTCTCCCTCTTGTGCACACAGTCTCTCTCTCAGACACACAGTCTCTCACCCTCGCGCGCACTCAGTCTCTGTCTCCCTCTTGCGCGCAGTGTCTCTCTCTCACTCATACGTATTCACTCTCTCACACTCACACGCATTCACTCTCTCACACTCACATGCAGTCTCTCTCTCACGCTCACACGCAGTCTCTCTCTCACGCTCACACGCAGTCTCTCTCTCACGCTCACACGCAGTCTCTCTCTCACTCACACGCAGTCTCTCTCGCTCACACGCAGTCTCTCTCTCTCTCGCTCACACGCAGTCTCTCTCTCTCCCTCACACGCAGTCTCTCTCTCGCTCACACGTATTTTCTCTCGCGCTCACACGCATTCTCTCTCTCGCGCGCTGACACGCAGTCTCTCTCGCGCTGACATGCAGTCTCTCTCACGCGCTCACACGCAGTCTCGCCCACACGCAGTCTCTCTCTCTCGCACTCACACGCCGTCTCTCTCTCTCTCGCTCACACGCAGTCTCTCTCTCTCTCGCTCACACGCAGTCTCTCTCGCTCACACGCAGTCTCTCTCTCGCTCACACGTATTTTCTCTCGCGCTCACACGCATTCTCTCTCGCGCGCTCACGCGCAGTGTCTCTCTCGCGCTCATGTGCAATGTCGCTCACGCGCAGTCTCTCGCTCACGCGCAGTCTCTGTCTCCCTCTCACACGCAGTCTCTCTCTGCTCGCTCACACGCAGTCTCTCTCTCACGCTCACACGCAGTCTCTCTCGCTCACACGCAGTCTCTCTCTCGCTCACACGCAGTCTCTCTCTCTCGCTCACACGCAGTCTCTCTCTCTCGCTCACACGCAGTCTCTCTCTCTTGCTCACACGCAGTCTCTCTCTCACGCTCACACGCAGTCTCTCTCTCGCTCACACTCAGTCTCTCTCTCTCGCTCACACGCAGTCTCTCTCGCTCACACGCAGTCTCTCTCGCTCACACGCAGTCTCGCTCACACGCAGTCTCGCTCACACGCAGTCTCTCTCTCTCGCTCACACGCAGTCTCTCTCTCTCGCTCACACGCAGTCTCTCTCTCTCGCTCACACGCAGTCTCTCTCTCTCGCTCACACGCAGTCTCTCTCTCTCGCTCACACGCAGTCTCTCTCTCTCGCTCACACGCAGTCTCTCTCTCTTGCTCACACGCAGTCTCTCTCTCTTGCTCACACGCAGTCTCTCTCACGCTCACACGCAGTCTCTCTCTCTCGCTCACACGCAGTCTCTCTCTCGCTCACACTCAGTCTCTCTCTCGCTCACACGCAGTCTCTCTCTCCTCACTCACACGCAGTCTCTCTCTCCTCACTCACACGCAGTCTCTCTCTCCTCACTCACACGCAGTCTCTCTCTCACGCTCACACGCAGTCTCTCTCGCTCACATGCAGTCTCTCTCTCTCGCTCACACGCAGTCTCTCTCTTGCGTGCTGACACGCAGTCTCTCTCTTGCGTGCTGACACGCAGTCTCTCTCTCGCGCGCTGACACGCAGTCTCTCTCTCGTGCGCTGACACGCAGTCTCTCTCTCGCACGCTGACACGCAGTCTCTTGCGCGCTGACACACAGTCTCTCTCTCGCGCGCTGACACGCAGGCACTCTCGCGCTGACACGCAGTCTCTCTCACGCGCTCACATGCAGTCTCGCTCACACGCTCACGTGCAGTCTCTCTCTCTCGTGTTCACACGCAGTCTCTCTCGCGCTCACACGCATCCACACAGTCTCTCTCTCTCTTTCTCACACACACATCCAGACAGTCTCTCTCTCTCTCTCTCACACACACATCCACACAGACTCTCTCTCGCGCGCTGACACGCAGTCTCGCTCTCGCGCGCTGACACGCAGTCTCGCTCTCGCGCGCTGACACGCAGTCTCGCTCTCGCGCGCTGACACCCAGTCTCGCTCTCGCGCGCTGACACGCAGTGTCTCTCTCGCGCGCTGACACGCAGTCTCCCTCTCACGCGCTGACACGCAGTCTCTCTCGCGCGCTGACACGCAGTCTCTCTCGCGCGCTGACACGCTGTCTCTCTCTCGCGCGCTGACACGCCGTCTCTCTCTCGCTGACACACACACTCTCTCTCGCGCGCTGACACGCAGTCTCTCTCTCGCGCGCTGACACGCAGTCTCTCTCTCGCGCGCTGACACGCCGTCTCTCTCACGCGCTCACACGCAGTCTCGCTCACACGCAGTCTCTCTCTCACGCTCACACGCAGTCTCTATCGCTCACACGCAGTCTCTCTCTATCGCTCACACGCGGTCTCTCTCGCTCACATGCTGTCTCTCTCTCTCTCACTCACACGCAGTCTCTCTCTCTCCCTCACACGCAGTCTCTCTCTCGCTCACACGTATTTTCTCTCACGATCACACGCATTCTCTCTCTCGCGCGCTGACTCGCAGTCTCTCTCGCGCTGACATGCAGTCTCTCTCACGTGCTCACACGCAGTCTCGCCCACACGCAGTCTCTCTCTCTCGCACTAACACGCCGTCTCTCTCTCGCTCACACGCAGTCTCTCTCTCTCGCTCACACTCAGTCTCTCTCTCGCGCTCACGCGCAGTGTCTCTCTCGCGCTCATGTGCAATGTCGCTCACGCGCAGTCTTTCGCTCTCGCTCACGCGCAGTCTCTGTCTCCCTCTCACACGCAGTCTCTCTCTCCTCTCACACGCAGTCTCTCTCTCCTCACACACGCAGTCTCTCTCTCACGCTCACACGCAGTCTCTCTCGCTCATACGCAGTCTCTCTCTCCTCACTCACACGCAGTCTCTCTCTCACGCTCACACGCAGTCTCTCTCGCTCACACGCAGTCTCTCTCGCTCACACGCAGTCTCTCTCGCTCACACGCAGTCTCTCTCTCTCGCTCACACGCAGTTTCTCTTGCTCACACGCAGTCTCTCTCTCTCGCTCACACGCAGTCTCTCTCTCTCGCTCACACGCAGTCTCTCTCGCTCATACGCAGCCTCTCTCGCTCACACTCAGTCTCTCTCTCTCGCTCACACGCAGTCTCTCTCTCTCGCTCACACGCAGTCTCTCTCTCGCTCACACGCAGTCTCTCTCTCGCTCACACTCAGTCTCTCTCTCACGCTCACACGCAGTCTCTCTCGCGCACTGACACGCAGTCTCTCGCGTGCTGACACGCAGTCTCTCTCTCGCACGCTGACACGCAGTCTCTCTCTCGCGCGCTGACACGCAGTCTCTCTCTCGCGCGCTGACACGCAGTCTCGCGCGCTGACACGCAGTCTCACTCTCGCGCGCTGACACGCAGTCTCACTCTCGCGCGCTGACACGCATTCTCGCTCTCGCGCGCTGACACGCAGTCTCCCTCTTGCGCGCTGACACGCAGTCTCTCTCGCGCGCTGACACGCAGTCTCTCTCTCGCGCGCTGACACGCAGTCTCTCTCTCGCGCGCTGACACGCAGTCTCTCTCTCGCGCGCTGACACGCAGTCTCTCTCACGCGCTCACGCAGTCTCGCTCACACGCAGTCTCTCTCTCTCGCGCTCACACGCCGTCTCTCTCTCTCGCGCTCACACGCCGTCTCTCTCTCTCGCGCTCACACGCAGTCTCTCTCTCACGCTCACACGCAGTCTCTCTCTCTCGCGCTCACACGCAGTCTCTCTCTCGCTCACACGCAGTCTCTCTCTCGCTCACACTCAGTCTCTCTCTCGCGCTCACGCGCAGTGTCTCTCTCGCGCTCATGTGCAATGTCGCTCACGCGCAGTCTCTCGCTCCCGCTCTCGCTCACGCGCAGTCTCTGTCTCCCTCTCACACGCAGTCTCTCTCTGCTCGCTCACACGCAGTCTCTCTCTCACGCTCACACGCAGTCTCTCTCGCTCACACGCAGTCTCTCTCTCGCTCACACGCAGTCTCTCTCTCACTCACACGCAGTCTCTCTCTCTCGCTCACACGCAGTCTCTCTCTCTCGCTCACACGCAGTCTCTCTCTCTCGCTCACACGCAGTCTCTCTCTCACGCTCACACGCAGTCTCTCTCTCGCTCACACTCAGTCTCTCTCTCTCGCTCACACGCAGTCTCTCTCGCTCACACGCAGTCTCTCTCGCTCACACGCAGTCTCTCTCGCTCACACGCAGTCTCGCTCACACGCAGTCTCGCTCACACGCAGTCTCTCTCTCTCGCTCACACGCAGTCTCTCTCTCTCGCTCACACGCAGTCTCTCTCGCTCACACGCAGTCTCTCTCGCTCACACGCAGTCTCTCTCTCTTGCTCACACGCAGTCTCTCTCACGCTCACACGCAGTCTCTCTCTCTCGCTCACACGCAGTCTCTCTCTCGCTCACACTCAGTCTCTCTCTCGCTCACACGCAGTCTCTCTCTCCTCACTCACACGCAGTCTCTCTCTCCTCACTCACACGCAGTCTCTCTCTCACGCTCACACGCAGTCTCTCTCGCTCACATGCAGTCTCTCTCTCTCGCTCACACGCAGTCTCTCTCGCGCGCTGACACGCAGTCTCTCTCTTGCGTGCTGACACGCAGTCTCTCTCTCGCGCGCTGACACGCAGTCTCTCTCTCGTGCGCTGACACGCAGTCTCTCTCTCGCACGCTGACACGCAGTCTCTCGCGCGCTGACACACAGTCTCTCTCTCGCGCGCTGACACGCAGGCACTCTCGCGCTGACACGCAGTCTCTCTCACGCGCTCACATGCAGTCTCGCTCACACGCTCACGTGCAGTCTCTCTCTCTCGCGTTCACACGCAGTCTCTCTCGCGCTCACACGCATCCACACAGTCTCTCTCTCTCTTTCTCACACACACATCCAGACAGTCTCTCTCTCTCTCTCTCACACACACATCCACACAGACTCTCTCTCGCGCGCTGACACGCAGTCTCACTCTCGCACGCTGACACGCAGTCTCGCTCTCGCGCGCTGACACGCAGTCTCGCTCTCACGTGCTGACACGCAGTTTCGCTCTCGCGCGCTGACACGCAGTGTCTCTCTCGCGCGCTGACACGCAGTCTCCCTCTCGCGCGCTGACACACAGTCTCTCTCGCGCGCTGACACGCTGTCTCTCTCTCGCGCGCTGACACGCCGTCTCTCTCTCGCGCGCTGACACACACTCTCTCTCTCGCGCGCTGACACGCAGTCTCTCTCTCGCGCGCTGACACGCAGTCTCTCTCTCGCGCGCTGACACGCAGTCTCTCTCTCGCGCGCTGACACGCAGTCTCTCTCACGCGCTCACACGCAGTCTCGCTCACACGCAGTCTCTCTCTCACGCTCACACGCAGTCTCTATCGCTCACACGCAGTCTCTCTCTATCGCTCACACGCGGTCTCTCTCGCTCACATGCTGTCTCTCTCTCTCTCACTCACACGCAGTCTCTCTCTCTCCCTCACACGCAGTCTCTCTCTCGCTCACACGTATTTTCTCTCTCGATCACACGCATTCTCTCTCTCGCGCGCTGACTCGCAGTCTCTCTCGCGCTGACATGCAGTCTCTCTCACGCGCTCACACGCAGTCTCGCCCACACGCAGTCTCTCTCTCTCGCACTCACACGCCGTCTCTCTCTCTCTCTCGCTCACACGCAGTCTCTCTCTCTCGCTCACACTCAGTCTCTCTCTCGCGCTCACGCGCAGTGTCTCTCTCGCGCTCATGTGCAATGTCGCTCACGCGCAGTCTTTCACTCTCGCTCACGCGCAGTCTCTGTCTCCCTCTCACACGCAGTCTCTCTCTCCTCACACACGCAGTCTCTCTCTCACGCTCACACGCAGTCTCTCTCGCTCACACGCAGTCTCTCTCGCTCACACGCAGTCTCTCTCGCTCATACGCAGTCTCTCTCGCTCATACGCAGTCTCTCTCGCTCACACGCAGTCTCTCTCTCATGCTCACACGCAGTCTCTCTCTCTCGCTCACACGCAGTCTCTCTCTCGCTCACACGCAGTCTCTCTCTCGCTCACACGCAGTCTCTCTCTCGCTCACACTCAGTCTCTCTCTCGCGCTCACGCGCAGTGTCTCTCTCGCGCTCATGTGCAATGTCGCTCACGCGCAGTCTTTCGCTCTCGCTCACGCGCAGTCTCTGTCTCCCTCTCACACGCAGTCTCTCTCTCCTCACTCACACGCAGTCTCTCTCTCACGCTCACACGCAGTCTCTCTCGCTCACACGCAGTCTCTCTCTCTCTCGCTCACACGCAGTCTCTCTCTCGCTCACACGCAGTCTCTCCCTCACGCTCACACGCAGTCTCTCTCTCACGCTCACACGCAGTCTCTCTCTCGCTCACACGCAGTCTCTCTCTCTCGCTCACACGCAGTCTCTCTCTCTCGCTCACACGCAGTCTCTCTCTCTCGCTCATACGCAGTCTCTCTCGCTCATACGCAGTCTCTCTCGCTCACACGCAGTCTCTCTCTCGCGCTCACGCGCAGTGTCTCTCTCGCGCTCACGCGCAGTGTCTCTCTCGCGCTCACGCGCAGTGTCTCTCTCGCGCTCACGCGCAGTGTCTCTCTCGCGCTCACGCGCAGTGTCTCTCTCGCGCTCATGTGCAATGTCGCTCACGCGCAGTCTTTCGCTCTCGATCACGCGCAGTCTCTGTCTCCCTCTCACACGCAGTCTCTCTCTCCTCACACACGCAGTCTCTCTCTCACGCTCACACGCAGTCTCTCTCGCTCACACGCAGTCTCTCTCTCCTCACTCACACGCAGTCTCTCTCTCCTCACTCACACGCAGTCTCTCTCTCCACGCTCACACGCAGTCTCTCTCGCTCACACGCAGTCTCTCTCGCTCACACGCAGTCTCTCCCTCTCGCTCACACGCAGTCTCTCTTGCTCACACGCAGTCTCTCTCTCTCGCTCACACGCAGTCTCTCTCTCTCGCTCACACGCAGTCTCTCTCGCTCATACGCAGCCTCTCTCGCTCACACGCAGTCTCTCTCTCACGCTCACACGCAGTCTCTCTCTCTCGCTCACACGCAGTCTCTCTCTCTCGCTCACACGCAGTCTCTCTCTCGCTCACACGCAGTCTCTCTCTCGCTCACACTCAGTCTCTCTCTCACGCTCACACGCAGTCTCTCTCGCGCGCTGACACGCAGTCTCTCGCGTGCTGACACGCAGTCTCTCTCTCGCGCGCTGACACGCAGTCTCTCTCTCGCGCGCTGACACGCAGTCTCTCTCTCGCGCGCTGACACGCAGTCTCGCGCGCTGACACGCAGTCTCACTCTCGCGCGCTGACACGCATTCTCGCTCTCGCGCGCTGACACGCAGTCTCGCTCTCACACGCTGACACGCAGTCTCGCTCTCACGCGCTGACACGCAGTGTCTCTCTCGCGCGCTGACATGCAGTCTCCCTCTCGCGCGCTGACACGCAGTCTCTCTCGCGCGCTGACACGCAGTCTCTCTCTCGCGCGCTGACACGCAGTCTCTCTCTCGCGCGCTGACACGCAGTCTCTCTCTCGCGCGCTGACACGCAGTCTCTCTCTCTCGCGCTGACACGCAGTCTCTCCCACGCGCTCACGCAGTCTCGCTCACACGCAGTCTCTCTCTCTCGCGCTCACACGCCGTCTCTCTCTCTCGCGCTCACACGCAGTCTCTCTCTCACGCTCACACGCAGTCTCTCTCTCTCGCGCTCACACGCAGTCTCTCTCCTGCGCGCTCACACGCAGTCTCTCTCGCGCTCACACGCAGTCTCCCTCTCTCGCGCTCACACGCAGTCTCTTTCTCACGCTCACGCGCAGTCTCTCTCTCTCGCGTTCACACGCAGTCTCTCTCGCGCTCACACGCATCCACACAGTCTCTCTCTCTTTCTCACACACACACCCACACAGTCTCTCTCGCTCTCATACACATCCCCACAGACTCTCTCTCTATTGCGCACAGAGTCTCTGTCTCCTTCTCGTGCGCGCCCACACACACAGCCTCTCTCTGTCTGTCTCGTGCAGTCTTCCTCACACACCCTTGCAGTAAAGTTTGAGCGACACCTTCATGTCACTTCAGCCCAGTGATGTTTTGCTTGTTGATATTTGTCATTTCCATTTAGTCTGGCCTGACTGATTTCCTGTGGTCAGTAAAGCCCAGCAAAGTACATATAGAGCAGGGACACACTCGCGTGTAATTATGTATAAATCTGCACACTTAATAAAGTTACATTAAGTATCACTGACACTTAAAATTCTGTATCTGTGCATATGTATATAGTGGGTGAGCTGTGGCTTACAACAAGACACACACTTTCCTAAGTGGATAGCAGTGGGTGCAGTGTGCACGTGCTGTCTGAAACTAACCTTTCCATGTTGTTTGTAGGCTGTGTGCTAGTTGTTGTGTTGATGATGGCTTAATGTGTTACAGCGAGGTAACATAATAGATCTGCTGTACAGGGACTTCAGGAGCAATGACCTGTTTATTGTCTCATTGGGTAGTTGTTTATACCTGTTACTGTCACCAGATCCAGAAAGGCATCTCTCCCTTGCCCATCATCTTTACAGCTCGGTACTATCTAGAACCCTGCTAATAGAAGTATTCATCTGTATACTGACAATAATATAACTGGCTGCTTGGGGCAAGGAGGAGGGGACGGGATGGATATCATCTTTTATAAAATTAAAATTGTGATATACTGCCCCTTTTTTCCGAAGCCTGGGAATCCCTGGTTATCAGAATCCCAGGACTGGGTCACGAAGTGTGGGGTGTGCTGTAGCTGATAACAGAACAGACACACGCTATCCAACATGGGGAGTAGTGTGGGTGTAATGATCATTAGTGGGTTGAGCAGACCTAACCTGTGGTCAAGATTACGTGTAGGAACTACACATAGAACATCAAATCAGACAGATTGTGTTCGGTATTAAATAATGCAGAACTAGTCACTATTTGAAGGAACTTGTGGTGTGTTGTGATGCTGTTCCTTCGCCGAGGCTGGGCCTTGCCCCTCACAGCACTTTCCCCTCGCCGAGGCTGGGTCCCCCTCACTGCACTGTCCCCTCGCCGAGCCTGGGCCCCCCCCCCCCCCCTCACAGCACTGTCCTCTCCCGAGCCTGGGCCCCCCTCACAGCACTGTCCCCTCGCCGAACCTGGGCCCCCCCCCCCCTCACAGCACTGTCCTCTCCCGAGCCTGGGCCCCCCCACCCTCCCTCACAGCACTGTCCTCTCCCGAGCCTGGGCCCCCCTCACAGCACTGTCTCCTGCCCCCCCCCTCACAGCGCTGTCACCTGGGCCAAGCCTGGGCACTTGTACATTAATGTATGTATTTAAGCTTTGTTTTTCTCGAATGTGGCAACATTCCTTCAACAGAAACAGTGAATGTAATTGACTACTGCAGCTTTATCGCCTAGGCAACTGCCTTTAGTATTGGATTGCGAGGGACTGTGAATTTCTGGGGATTAATTAGTGGGATGCTAACATATTATTGAATGTGCCACTGATCATACAATTAATTAGAAATTTATATGTCAAAAAAAAACTTGTAAGAAAAAGCTGACTTAGTATGTTGAGATATTGATTGAATCATATCAGTTAATACTAAAAATTGGATTTTTCCAGTTCAGCTGAATGTGGTTCTCTGTTGCTTTACATCAAAGAAAGTTGTACTGCCTGCTCCTAATGTGCATTGTTGAATTATCGATGAAGGTTGACGGTGAGGTATCTAACTTCTGGCAAAGTCGCTGAGCGTTTGGCTGCCCTGAATTTGTTAGGGTAACTTTAACCAAAGCATACAGGTGCCTCTTGTGTACATTATAGGTCATTATTGACCTAATAGTGCAGTTGGCTTCTTGTTTAAAGCAAATAACTCGTTAAACTTTCCTGCTGAGCTCCCAGTGCTGCTTTCAGTTGTACATGAAGCCGTTTTGAGTTGTTACTGAGAAATGATTAAAGTAATCTATAAAGGATTTGGTGAAGTGCAGTGTCGACTGATGTCACAAGCTGAGCACATGATGAGAAAGAGAGGAGGGTGGGAGTCAGTCTATAATGGGGAGTGGAACACCACTCTGCAATGAATACAGCTGCAACACTAGCCTTTACTGAGGGATTACCTACTGCTCAGAATTTCTAAGTGGTTTGCTGTCGGTAATTTTAGGCCTGAGATTGTTTTTTTCGTGGAATTGTAATGAGATCAACAGCAACTGTGAACTAAAAATAGTCCACTTAATTTTGTTACCAGGCATGTAATTGTCTTGGCTTTAGTTGGATAATTTCCTGTGCTATGTCATGCCTCTAGATTCCACCCCCACCCCACTCCCTGACTCTAGTTCAATAATGGATAGCAGATATAGAGTTATCATTTCATTATGGCACAGGAGAAGGCCATTTGACCCAGTGAGTCCATGTCCACTCTCCATGAAGCAATCCAGTCAGTCCCATTCCCCTCGATCCATCTTTGTAGTCCTGCAAGTTTATTTCCCTCAAGTGCCCATACAATCTCCTTTTAAAATCATTAATCGTCTCTTCCACCACCCTTGTGGACAGCGAGTTCCAGGGCATTATTACCTGCTGTGTAAAAAAAAAAGTTCTTCCTCACGTCCCCACTGTGTCTCTTGACCAAAACCTTAAATCTGTGACCCCTGTCCTTGTACCTTCAGCTAATGGGAACAGCTTTTCTTTGTCTACCTTATCTAAACCTGTCATAATCTTGTACACCTCTATCAAATCTCCTCTCAATCTTCTTTGCTCCAAGGAGAACAACCCCAGCTTCTCCAACCTAACCTTGTAGCTAAAATCCCTCATCCCCAGAACCCTCTCAAGGGCCCGCACATCCTTCCTAAAGTGTTGTCCTTAAACTGGAAGAAAACCTGGTTGGAACCAAATTCTAAGAATAAGTACAGACCAAGATGAGCAAATCCTAGTTAGAACAGAATGGTTCCTCACTTCCTGGGATCTTGGAGATGCCATTGCTAACGAATATGTCTGGCTAAGGTTTTATATTACAGCATGTAGGGTCAGATAGATATTCATGGACTTGTTGCTTGATTTTTCTTTTTTTCAAAGGGAGATAACCCCAGAAACTTTCTTCAGCAGACTAAATGATCTCTGATTGACAGCACCTCCACCACCTAGAAAGATAAGGGCGGGAGGTGCATGGGAGCACCTTCACTGCCAGGTCTTTTTCAAGTCACACATGGATGTACATCAATGTTCCTTCATTGTCCTGGAACTCCTGACCTAACAGCACTGTGGGAGTATCTTCATCACATGGACTGCAGCACTTCAAGCGGAAGGTTCATCACCACCTTCTCAAGGGCAACTAGGGATGGGCAATAAATGTCAGCCTTGCCAATAATTCCCTGAATGAATACAAGAAATATCAGATAGGGGGAGGTGGTGGTGCAGTGGTATAGTCACTGGACTAGTAAACCAGAGACCCAGGGTGTTATTCTGGGGACATGGGTTCGAATCCCACCACAGCAGAAGGTGGAATTTGAGTTCATTTAATAAAAAAATCTGGAATTAAAAATCTAATGATGGCCATGAAACCATTGTCGATTGTTGTAAAAACCCCTCTGGTTCACTAATGTCCTTCGGGGAAGGAAATCTGGCCTACATATAACTCCAGACCCACAGCAATGTGATTGACTCTTGCATGTCCTCTGAAATGACCTAGCAAGCCACTCAGTTGTATCTAACCGCTACAAAGTCAATAAAAAGGAATGAAACCAGACGGACCATCCAGCATCAACCTAGGCACCGGAAATGACAACGGCAAACCCAGCCCTGTCGACCCTGCAAAGTCCTCCTTACTAACATCTAGAGGCTTGTGCCAAAGTTGGGAGAGCTGACCCACTGACTAGTCAAGCAACAGCCTGACCTAGTCATACTCACGGAATCAAACCTTACAGACATTGCCATCACCATCCCCGGGTATGTCCTGTTCCACCGGCAGGACAGACCCAGCAGAGGTCAGGGCACAGTGGTATACAGTAGGGAAGGAGTTGCCCTGGGAGTCCTCAACATCGACTCTGGACCCCATGAAGTCTCATGGCATCAGGTCAAACATGGGCAAGGAAACCTCCTGCTGATTACCACCTACTGCCCTCCCTCAGCTGATGGGTTAGTAGTCCTCTATGTTGAACAGCACTTGGAGGAAGCACTGAGGGTAGCAAGGGCACAGAATGTACTCTGGGTGGGGGACTTCAATGTCCATCATCAAGAGTGGCTCGGTAGCACAACTACTGACTGAGCTGGCCGAATCCCAAAGGACATAGCTGCTAGACTGGGTCTGCGGCAGGTGGTGAGGGAACCAATAAGAGGGAAAATCATACTTAACCTCGTCCTCACCAATCTGCCTGCCGCAGATGCATCTGTCCATGACTGTATTGGTAGGAGTGACCACCGCACAGTCCTTGTGGAGACGAAGTCCTGCCTTCACATTGAGGATACCATCCATCGTGTTCTGTGGCACTACCACCGTGCTAAATGGCATAGATTTTGAACAGATCTAGCAATGCAAAATTGGGCATCCATGGTGCTGTGGGCGATCAGCAGCAGCAGAATTGTACTCAACCACAATCTGTGACCTCATGGCCCGGCGTGTCCCCCACTTTACCATTACCATCAAGCCAGGAGACCAACCCATGTTCAATGAAGAGTGCAGGAGGGCATGCCAGGAGCAGCACCGGGCATACCTCAAAATGAGGTGTCAACCTGGTGAAGCTACAACACAGGACTATCTGCATGCCAAACTGCGTAAGCGGTATGCGATAGACAGAGCTAAGTGATCCCTTAACCAACGGATCAGATCGAAGCTCTGCAGTCCTGCCACATCCAGCCTTGAATGGTGGTGGACAATTAAACAACTAACTGGAGGAGGTGGCTCCACAAATATCCCCATCCTCAATGACGGGGGAGCCCAGCACATCAGTGCAAAAGATAAGGCAGAAGCATTTGCAACAGTCTTCAGCCAGAAGTGCTGAGTTGATGATCCATCTCGACCTCCTTTGAAGTCCCCAGCATCACAGATGCCAGATTCAGCCAATTCGATTCACTCCGCATGATATCAAGAAATGACTGAAGGCACTGGATACGGCAAAGGCTATGGGCCCTGACAATATTCCAGCAATAGGACTGAAGACCTGTGTTCCAGAACTTGTCGTACCCCTAGTCAAGCTGTTCCAGTACAGCTACAACACTGGCAGCTACCCGGCAATGTGGAAAATTGCCCAGGTATGTCCTGTACACAAAAAGCAGGACAATCCAGTAGGTAGGCCAAGCAGGGGCAGGACAGGGAGCGTGGAAGGTCTGGTAGGCTAAACTGCATTTACTTTAAAGCAAGAAGCCTTACAGGCAAGGCAGATGAACTCAGAGCATGGATCGGTGCATGGGATTGAGATATTATAGCTATTACGGAAACGTGGTTGAGGGATGGGCAGGACCGGCAGCTCAATGTTCTGGGTACCGATTCTTCCGGCGTGACAGAGGTGGAGGTAAGAGAGGTGGGGGAGTTGCACATTTGATTAGGGAGGACATAACTACAGTACCTAGAGAGGATATCCTGGGGGGAATGTCCAGCGAGGCCATATGGGTAGAACTTAGAAATAAGAAAGGGGTGATCACTTTGATGGGATTATACTATAGGCCCCCCAATAGTCAGAGGGAATTGGAGGAGCATATATGTAGGGAAATCACAGATAGGTGTAGGAATTATAGCGTTGTAATGGTAGGTGATTTTAACTTCCCTAATATTGACTGGGACTGCCTTAGTGCTAAGGGATCAGATGGGGAAGAATTTGTTAAGTGTGTCCAGGCTAGTTTTCTGAAGAAGTATGTGGATGGCCCTACTAGAGAAGGGGCTACACTCGACCTCCTCTTAGGAAATGAGGCTGGGCAGGTGGTTGATGTGTCAGTAGGGGAGCACTTTGGGACCAGTGACCATAACTCTATTAGCTTCAAGATAGTTTTGGAAAAGGATAGCACTGGTCGTCAGGTTGAAGTCCTAAATTGGGGGAAGGCTAATTTCGATGGCATCAGACAGGAACTCTCAAAAGTTGAATGGGAGAGGCTGTTTACAGGTAAAGGGACGACTGGCAAGTGGGAGGCTTTTAAAAGTGAGATAGGAAGAGTTCAGGACCGGAATGTTCCTGTTAGATGGAAGGGCAAGGTTGGCAAGTTTAGGGAACCTTGGTTGACGAGGGATATTGAGGGTCTGGTCAGGACTGAGCGAGTCCCTCGAAGAGTATAGGGAATGTAGGGCTACACTTAAGAAGGAAATTAGGGGGGCGAAAAGGGGCCATGAGATTTCCCTGGCAGATAAGATAAAGAAGAATCCTAAAAGATTCTATAAGTATATTAAGAGTAAAACGGTAGCTAGGGAGCGAGTAGGTCCCCTAAAGGATCAGTGTGGCAATCTATGTGTGGAGCCACGGGAAATGGGCGAGGTCTTAAATGAATATTTCTCATCTGTATTTACCGTGGAGAAGGTCATGGAAGCTAGTGAGTTCAAGGGAGGGAACACCAATATCCTGGAGCATATCAACATTACAAAGGAGGAGGTGTCTGAGGTTTTGAAGCGCATTAAGGTGGATAAATCCCCAGGGCCTGACAGGTGTATCATAGGATGCTATGGGAAGCAAGGGAGGAGATTGCTGGGGCCTTGGCAGAGATTTTTGTATCATCGTTAGTCATGGGTGAGGTACCGGGAGACTGGAGGATAGCTAACGTTATGCCTTTATTTAAGAAGGGTAGCAGGGATAAGCCAGGGAACTACAGGCCGGTGAGCCTTACATCAGTGGTGGGAAAGTTATTGGAAGGGATTCTGAGAGACAGGATTTATATGCATCTGGAAAGGCATGGTCTGATTCAGGATAGTCAGCATGGCTTTGTGCGTGGGAAATCATGTCTCACGAATTTGACTGAGTTTTTCGAGGTGACCAAGAGGATTGATGAGGGCAGGGCGATGGACGTTGTCTACATGGACTTTAGCAAGGCCTTTGACAAGGTCCCGCATGGTAGGCTGGTCCAGAAAGTTTGAACACATGGGATCCAGGGTGAGCTAGCAAATTGGATACAAAATTGGCTTGGTGATAGGAGGCAGAGGGTGGCAGTGGAGGGTTGTTTTTAAGATTGGAGGCTGGTGACCAGTGGTGTGCCACAGGGATCGGTGCTGGGCCCTCTGTTGTTTATCATATATATTAATGACTTGGATGTGAATGTAAGGGGCATGATTATTAAGTTTGCAGATGACACCAAAATTGGTGGTATAGTGGACAGTGAAGAAGGTTGTCTAAGGTTACAACAGGATATAGAGCAACTGGGAAAGTGGGCAAGGGAGTGGCAATTAATGCAGACAAGTGTGAAATGATGGATTTTGGGAAGTTAAACCAGGGCAGGACATATACAGTGAATGGCAGGGCCCTGGGGAGTCCTGTTGAGCAGAGAGACCTTGGGGTGCAAGTACATAGTTCCCTGAAAGTGGCAACACAGGTAGACAGGGTGGTGAAGAAGGCGTATGGCATGTTTGCCTTCATCGGCTGAGGCATTGAGTACAAGAGTTGGGACGTCATGTTAAGTTGTACATAACGTTGGTTAGGCCGCATTTGGAGTACTGTGTGCAGTTCGGGTCGCTGCACTACAGGAAAGATGTGATTAAGCTAGAGAGGGTGCAGAAAAGATTCACAAGGATGTTGCCTGGTTTGGAGGGCTTGAGTTATAAAGAGAGATTGGACAGGCTGGGTCTGTTTTCCCTGGAGCGAAGGAGGCTGAGAGGGGACATGATCAAGGTACATAAAATTATGAGAGGCATAGGTAGGGTAGATAGCCAGAGTCTGTTTCCCATGGTCGGAATGACTAAAACTAGAGGGCATAGATTTAAGGTGAGAGGGAGGAGGTTTAAAGGAGATCAAAGGGGTAAATTTTTCACACAAAGAATAGTGGGTTTCTGGAATGAGCTGCCTGAGGAGGAGGTGGTGGAGGCAGGAACAGTAGCGACATTTAAGAGGCATCTGGACAGGTAGTTGAATGAGCAAGGCATAGAGGGATATGGAATTAATGCAGGCAGGTGGGATTAGTATGGCTAGGCATTATGGTCGGCATGGACGCGGTGGGCCAAAGGACCTGTTTCTATGCTGTACGACACTATGACTAAGTCCAACCCGCCTTTTACCGCCCCATCAGTCTACACTCAATCATCAGCTAAGTGATGGAAGGTGTCATCAACAGTGCCATCAAGCAGCACTTGCTTAGCAATAACCTGCTCAGTGACGCTCAGTTTGAGTTCCACTGGGGCCATTCAGCTCGAGATTCTATTTCAGATCTCCAGATTGACAGGTCCTCTTTCTCCACGTTGCACTGGTCTTTCTAGTCCAGCCTCAACATGCCTGAACCAGGAACCGATGCTTCATCTAGCTGGCACCTCCTGTGGGGAGCCCAGATAAAGCTGCTGTTTTGGGGAAGCACATAGTGCACAGTATCTCGGTGTGCAGCTTAATTCACCAGGGTTGCCTGTGAAAAGATTTTATTGATGCAACTCTCATTTTTATTTAAAAAAAAATTTCAGGTCAACCTTTCTCACAGTAACATTGACATGTTCCACTTTTCAGCTTTGAGATGACTGATCTTCTGAATGATTGAGGATGGTTGTGGTGTAGAAGAGCAGACAGGGACTTTCCCTGATTTTCATAGCTGCTAATCACATGGTATGAGCATGTACTGAGCAAAGTGAGAACCAGCCATCAGATAATGCACAAGACTGAAAGCCCTGCTGATGTTTTGATGCTTTTAGTACTTTTTTTTTGTTATTCTCCTGCAGTTCTAGGCATGCATGCTTTAAGCTATTTCTTTGGCGGCTTTCAGACTATATGCTTCAAAGGCTGAGAAAGAAAGGTAGGCAACCTATGAGGGGTTGAGAACCTTTTTGATCTAAAGCACTCTACCCCATAAACAGTGATAACTCACGTTTATGTAGGGTCTTGAACATAGAAAACTATCCCAAGGCACTTCATTAAGATATAATGCAGATCCAAAAAAAAAGGTTGCCAAGCTAAAGGAGATATTAGGGGGTTAGCAAAAGTTTGGTCAGAGGTCAGTCTTAAAGGAGGAGTGAATGTGGGCAAGGCAGAGAGTTTGAGGTAGGGAATTCCAGGCTGTGGGGCCAAGATGGCTGTAGGCACGATTGACAATGGCAGGGGAGAAGAGAAGTGGAAGTACAAGAAACTGGTATCAGAGGAATGGAGAGTGAGATGGCTTGTAGGGATGGAGGAGGTTAGAGGTGGGGCACCATTAAAGGATTTATACACAAGGGTGAGAATTTTAAATTGAGGTGTAGGGGACCAGAAGCCAATGTAGGCCAGTGATGGTTGAGCAGGACATGGTGCAGGATAGAGTATGGGCAGTTGAGTTTCAGATGAGCTGAAGTTTATAGAGAGTGGAGGATGGGAGGCCAGCCAGGAGAGTAGTGGAATGGTCGAGTCTGGAGGTGGCAAAGACATGGATGAGGATTTCATCAACAGATGGACTGAGATTGGTATCAAGGCAGGTGATGTCCCAGTTGGTGGTCTTTGACATGGGAAGGAAAAGGGGTCAGACGCTTAGCTTGGGGTCAGATAAGATGCTGAAGATGTGAACATTCTGGTTCAACCTGAGACACTGGCCAGGGAGGAGGATGGAATCAATGACACTAGTACAGAGTTTGAGACAGGGGCTGGAGACAGTTACTTCTGTCTGGTGGTGGTGGTGATGTGGAGGGGTCAGGGCAGGGGATTTTAAGTAGGTGGTTGAAGAACGCTAGAGCCCTGATGAATTCTCAGTTTTTCAATTGCCCTGAGAGAGGTAGGGACTGATTCAGATCCCAGCTTAACTGTTACAGGGCACCATCCATTTTTGGTCAGTGTCAAATCCCATGATACTCCACCTATTAATCCCCTTCTCCTGAATGCGAGATGCCCACGCTCCATGCAGTGCCTTCTCTCACAGAATGTCTGAGATCAGAGACTCATAGGAGGTGGCACTTGGACCAGTGATTTGGAGGACCACTGAGAGATGTGGGAGAGTAGCCCAAGATCAGCCTCCAGGTTTGTTGTTTTTTGTTGTTTTTGCATTTGTCCTGTTTCTGGGCGAGTGCCTGGCATTCTTCAGCTGAGCTGATCAATTAGAAATTTGTATGGGACTTAACCTGAGCTCCCAGAGTTCTTGTGCTGATGGCTACTGGCATTGGATCTGTTTTACCCCTATTAAGTTAGATTTAAGACCCAAATTTGGATAAGGCCTCACATTAATAGTTTCAGACATGTCGAGAACTATTCTCCGAACTGAGAGAAATTTTGATCTCAGTCTGAGTCTTGTTTCTGATTACATTTAAATCTGTTTGCTGCAAATTAATGGGGAGAGGCAGAGTAATAGAGCATTGACAGCCTTATGTTAGGGGTATTAACAGAAGATATTGTAGCTCTCAGTCTTCTGATTGAGTAATGAGTGGGATTATGTTTGGTGTGGGGTTGTAAGGGAGATAGGTGGGCATTACTCTTGGGCAGAGGCATTGTAACAGAAACAGGGGTTATTTAAGATAAGCTGCTGGTTGGGAAACGTATCTTGTGAGTGAGGTGATCTAAAGTCATTGCTGACATGGGTGAGCTGTATAGGTTCTGTTCAGAAGGGTGATCAACTCCTGTGTTCAGTAGCTTACCATCAGCTTGTGTGTAGCACACACATTTCCATAAGTGTCATCACCCACAGTTATGGGAGGCTGTTACTTATATCCTGCAACAAGTCCTGTTTGCCCATAGCCACTGTCCTCATTGATACATTTGTCTCCTGTTCTCCCATCCTTAAATTTAAAATTCTTATTATTGTGTATAACTTCGTCCTTTCTCTAACCTTCTCCAGCTCTACAGCCTCTCTCCCTACCACCCCACCAAGGTCACACTCTTTGGAATTCTCTCCCTAAATCCCTCCTCCTCTCCGCCTTCCTCTTCTTGGGGCATTTTCTGTATTAAAGGTGCTTTTTAATGCAAGTTATAATCATAAAATAGTACAGAACAGAAGAGAAGCCCTTTGACCTATCTGTTGGTGCCAGCTGTTTGAAAGAGTTATTGAATATGTTCCCCTCTCCTGCTCTTTCCCCGGAGCCCTACAGATTTTTCCTTTTCCAGTATATATCCAATTTCCTTTGGAGAGTTACAATTGAATGTGCTTCCAGCACCCTTTCAGCCAGTGCATTCCACATCTTCATTGACTTCCCGCATAATTGTTGTTCCCTTTTTCTGTTCCTCCCTTGAAAGTTTTGACTTTAAGTTTGGTTCCATGGACCCTGACATCTCCCCCAGTATCTCACTCAAGTGGTCATTTGAGTGGTCACTCAAGTTGCTTGTAAGCCTTGATGCTGAGTGTCAGATGGATATCTGACTGTGGAAGCCAATCCTGTCCTCACCTGAAGTCCATGCAAGTATGCTTTCAGGCGACAGAAAAACCCTGGCTGATTCGCTTTTTTTCAATTGCATGACATTGTTGACTCTGTGCACTTTGCCAATTGGTTTTGATTGGGTCACACTGATAATAATGGGTACATTGAGATCCATGTCAAACTGTCCACAACACTGGGATATTGAAAAGCTGCTTACTACAAAAGGCTGATGTTCTACATAGGCCATATGTTCCAAAGACTGGTGGATCATATCAAACAATATGTCCCTTCTGCTGTTCGCAATGGGCAAGGTACAGGCTGCACCCAACCAGCCTGTGTTGGTGAAACTCAAAACACAGTGTCCAACATTAGATGTATTTCGCGATTGGACAACATTTGCTAAACAATTCTCATTGTGCTAAGAATTACGCTGACAACCAACTTAAGATTGTCAGTTGGGCTCGCAGTGTGGCGCATTTGTGTGTACTGGAAGCTACTTATATTAATACACAGGGCCCTGCTCTTTGCAGAAAGAAAGAATGCGTACACACATTGCGCCTGTTTCGGCTGAACAAAATAAGTGACAGCCTTCGCTGGCTCATTCTCAGGGCAATGCCTTAACCGATCAGAGTCAAGTGCCTGGTTTAAATTTCAAACAACAAAGCTTGGCAGTTAACTGTCAGTCATCATAAACTGATGCATTCTCCAAGGCAATGCCTCTACCAATCAAAATCCAATTGCCAACCAATCTGCACTCTCTCCTCATACAGTATAAATTTGTTGTTTTCCCTTACATTGGTATTCTTGCGGATTGTCCTGATGAGTGCAAGATGAAAAGCTTCGACAAAATGTCTGTGCTTTCAGCAGTACTCAAGTTCTGTACTACCAAACGACTGTCTAGTTAAATGATAGCCCAAGCAAAGAAACCACATCACTGTACAACGGCTTACTGAAATCTATGGTATACCATCACATGATCTCCTCCTCATCCTCAGAGGGTGGAGGACGAGACATTTGGTCAGACATAAGCCCAGGCTATAAACTGCTAAAGAAAAAAGGTACCTGAGCAGCACTCACTACAAATAATTCATTTACAGTAATAAAAAGCTTCACTTTTCACCTAGAAATGCCAAAATAACAGATTTTTCCTTTGCTGACCTTTAAGAAATATTTCTGTTTTATGATACATAGGTATCCAATACAGCAGAATTTCTTGATTTATCCTCACAACTCCTGATGGCCCCAGACTGACTGCATGACCTTTTGTTAAAATGCCACCCAATATGAAGTTCCAAGTTTCTTTAAAGCTATTCCAACACAGAAGGCATTTAAAAAACATATTTCTGTGAGATGGTCATACAATTGAATAAAGTAGCTTTACTCCTTCCCTTGGCACCCAGTGATCTGTTCCAAACACTAACCTGCAAGATGGGGTCCTGTCCGAACACTGTTGTAGAAGGCAACTGGTGCATATCAGATAGCAGACTATAATATACATTCTTCGTAATGTAGAGACAAAAATACTTCATTTTGACAGTTTAATGAGAGCCTTGTCATGAGGGAGAAAACATAATTGTTGGAACTAAGTGTTAATCTGATTATGAACAGCTAGGGGAAGTAATGAATTAGAATGGAGTAGACAGAGATGTGCTTGTGAGGGGGAGGCAGGGAGGGAGAGCTGCTGTGCTTGGTTTTTAGCATTGACCTGCAGGAATGTTACCATATGATTGTTGAAGTAAGAGGCCAACATGATCTTGCTTTGCACGGATTTGAGGGCTTATTCCCTGATCAGACGCTCCCAGTGAGAGGCGCTCCCTGCTAGGAATGCTCGATCAGAGAATCTGCCTATGGAGCCCTAGCACAAATAAATGGTTGTTAAGCATAAAATTGTCCAGCACAGAAACAGGTCGCGCAGCCCAATTAGGCTGTACTGGTGTTCTTTTCCCATCTGAGGATGAGGTTGGTGTGCTATTTTATTAATGTCGTAGGAACATAGAAGCGGGAGTAGGCCATTCAGCCCATCGAGCCTGATGAACCATTCAATTAGACCATGGCTGATCATCTACCTCAACGCCACTTTCTCACATTATCCCCATACCCCTTCTGGAGTAGAGAAATCCAAAGATTCATCACCCTCTGAGTAAATAAATTCCTCCTCATCTCAGTCTTAAATGGCCTACCCCTTATTCTGAGACTATTTACCCTGGTTTGAAGATTCACCAGCCAGAGGAAGCATCCTACCTATATCTACCCTGTCATGCCCTGTAATCATTTTGTAGGTTTCAATAAGATCACCTCTCATTCTTCAAAACTCGACAGAATACAGGCCCAGTTTCCTCAATTCTCCTCATGAGACAATCCTGCCATCCCAGGGATTGCAGATTACTGATTTTCAGTGCTGTGCACTGCTGGCTGATAGAATCTGCACTGGCTGCACTCTGAACATGCTTGGATTTTTTTAAAGTCCTGAAATCTCAGTTTGTACATTTGGATGACTGAGATACAGGCATTAAAACATTTCCCTCCAAGGCTAATGTTCCGTAGCTTTTAACTTATCACTCATCCTTCTGAGAAAAAAAAACATTGTGTAAGTTCTGGTAGAGTTAGAGACATCTGTGATTTCCAGCACCTCAGTTTCAAAGTTGGTTTTCTGAAAACATTGGACAGCCCCTCGTCACATGATTGTGGGGTGGGGAAGGTCACGTGGTGGCAGGAGCAAGAGACTATAGGGCAACTGCTCCCAGGATGTTACCAGCTTTGCCCTGCGCTGGCTGGCAATGTGTTGCCTTGTGATTTTTCTCTTCCTCTGGGAAAATTGCGGACTGTATTCTGTATTTTAACCGCTGGAAGGGCAAGATCGGAATCTGAGCATGTCTTACAGTTTTTTTATTTTTACCAAGGAATTGTTTATTCCAACCCCTCCTATTCATATTATTAAGTGGTAATGTTTGAAGAACCATGTGTTCAGGGATTGTCAGTCTGTGTTGTGGTACACCCTTAAAAAGTCTGGTCATGTTATAATGCACAGTCAATCTGAAGAAAGTATTTGGACAGTGAAACACAGAAACATAGAAAAAATAGGAGCAGGAGTAGGCCATTCGGCCCTTCGAGCCTGCACCGCCATTCAATACAATCCTGGCTGATCATCCAAACTCAGTACCCTGTTCCCGCTTTCTCCCCATATCCCTTGAGCCCTTTAGCCCTAAGAACTATATCTAACTCTTTCTTGAATAGAGTTAATAATTTGCCCTCAACTGCTTTCTGTGGTAGAGAATTCCACAGGTTCACCACTCTCTGGGTGAAGAAATCCTTCCTCATCTCAGTGCTAAATGGCTTACACCTTATCCTTAGACTGTGACCCCTGGTTCTGGACTCCCCCGCCATCGGGAACATCCTTCCTGCATCTAGTCTGTCCAGTCCTGTTAGAATTTTGAAGGTTTCTATGAGATCCCCTCTCATTCTTCTAAACTCTAGGGAATACAAGCCTAATCGACCCAATCTCTCTTCATACGTCAGTCCTGCCATCCCAGGAATCAGTCTGGTGAACCTTCAGTGCACTTCCTCCATAGCAAGAACATCCTTTCTCAGATAAGGAGACCAAAACTACACACAATACTCCAGATGTGGTCTCACCAAGGCCTTGTATAATTGCAGCAAGACATCCTTGCTCCTGTACTCGAATCCTCTCGCTATGAAGGCCAACATACCATTTTCCACCTTAACTGCCTGCTGCACCTGCATGCTTACTTTCAGCAACTGGTGCACAAGAACACCCAGGTCTCGCTGCACCTCCCCCTTTTTCCCAATCTATCGCCGTTCAGATAATCTGCCTTTCTGTTTTTGCCACCAAAGTGGATAACCTCACATTCAAGACCTGTGTTTACACAAAGAACTATCTTTAGATAAAGAACCCACGTTATTGTGTTACTGATCCCGTCAGTACCTTGTGTGTAGTAGTCACTAACGCAGAGGTGAAGAAAACATAATATGGTGGCAGCTTGTGGGAATCTCAACATCTCAACGTTTTGAGTACTTTTACATACCTTCATAGAAGTGCTAGCCACAGCCATTGCCAACTCTATGGGAACTTCAAGGGCCTGAATTTTGGTTCCATTGACTCACACAGCTGCAGTGTAGGCAACTAGCAAAGCTTGTGTTCACTTAGGGCCGTGAAGTCAGGCAGTTACAGACTCCAGTTAGACTCGATGTTCACAGAGATTCTGAGGGTCAGATTTCCCGCATTGGGAGCAACTAAGGAAGGTCTGAATGTGCTGGACACTGTACAGATTAAACGGACCCCTGCTTGAGAGATGCATCAAACGGATTAGCACCATAACATTAATGGACTACTGGGTTGAGCACAAAAACAGGCCAGCTTTAATATTAATAGCAATCTGATGGTGAAATGAGGAAAGGGTGAGATTTAAGGCATGGAACGGAGGAAAAATCACCATTTCTGTTTCGGGTCTTCGATATTTTTAGCGGCAAAACCACCCTTTGTGGGCGGGCCCAAGTCAAAAGCGCGCGAACCACCCTCCAAGTGGAACTGGTCGCAGTTACTACTGCAGTATTTCTGTCTGCCTGTACAACAGGAGATTTCTTTTAACTTCACACAGAGTAACGCAGTGAGTCATTACAAGAATGACAGAGCAGTTTCCTACCATCAACTGGCAAAGAGTCGAGCTATGTTTTGTCGACTTAGCAGTCGTGGAACTAGAGAAGTAGACAGTGAAAATACACATTGCCATTGGCAATGAAGACGTACATCACCTTAACACTTTTGGTCTCACTGAAGAAGAGCAGAACGATCCCGCGAAAATCTGGTCCACGTTTAGAGGATTAACTTTGTGTCAAGCTCAGTTTTCGGGTCCAGCGGCTCCAGTTCATGTCTTTTTGACAGCAGCCGACTGAGTCCATCGACCAGTTTGTTAGTTGATGTTGAGCTAGAGATGGTGAGTGTGACTTCACAGAGGCAGAACTGGCAGACCATGTTGTCGAGCTAGTGATTGCATCCACAACAATAGAGGCATACCATATGTATCTCTTGGAGAATGTGGACGTCTTACTCAAAGATGGTCGAAAATTTGAGTCTATCATTGTGGGCCAACAGAGTTTACAATCTGTATGCACTGCGAATATCATAGGTGCATTGCGTAAGGATTCCAGGTCCAGGAAACAGTGTAAAAGATGTGGGCTCTTGCATAAACCTGAGGGTTGCCCAGCATTTAACAACATCTGTAAAGCATGTCAGGGGTCACAGGAAACATTAGTGTTGGAGAACCAAGCCAGATCTACTGGTAAGAGTCCTAACAAATGTCAGGCAGACCGTAAGAAGGCTTCACACCCTGGCAAGCTTAACAGTCATATTCCAGATGGTAATTGATACAGCCACAAGGTTGTGGGTGAAGTCAACCCCAGTGATGATGATGGTGAGAGTCCAAGTCTGAGTAGGCAGTCATTTCAAGTTGTCAATGTCACTGAACGCACTGAATCGATTACTGCACTGGAGGTATTTGTGTCTATTCGTGTTCTGTGTCCGAGAAAGGAGGGCGCTCTGAACGAAGGTGGACATGGGTGCCAGTGCAAATATTTTACCTCTATGCATACTAAAGAACATGTATCCAGGTAAATGGTGAGCCATGGTGACACTGACGGCATACAATGAGTTATCAATTCCGTGTTTAGGGTCCATCAAGATTAAATGAAAATACAACCAATCGGAATGGAAGTCCCAATGCTTTTACATCATCCAAGTGGTTGGACCTGCTATCGCAGGGATTTGACCCTGGTAACAACATATGGCATTGGGCATCTCCAGAGGAGCGAACCAAGCATAGAGAACAAACCAATTCACTCTGTTGAGGATCTCACTCCTGAAATAGAAAAGTTGAAGAAACATTTGCAACTGCTTGAGATGGTGGAGGAGTACCTGAAGAAAACAGAAGCAAAACCTGAGTGACAAGAAAAGTTTGAGTGAGCAAAACAAGGCCAAAATGTTGGCTGATCAGATCATGGAGATGAAATTGCAAATGGCAAGGAATAAAGCCTTAGAAAATGGTGAGACTGCACACCAGGAGACTCGTATTAGGTCTCAACAGGACAAAGCAAAATACGAATGTGTTGCAGCAGAACCACAGGTCCTGATAGAGAAATTTCACGAGGTTTCATCTCAGCCATGATCATCAAGGGAGAAAATGAGAAACAGCAACTTGCTGCTAGAGGAAGACAATATGGGGAAAAGTTACAGACGTCTCCTCAGTCCAGTGCAAGTCGAAGATTTCAAAGGCCCTCTTTGAACCCAAGAACAGCAGCTTCCAATAAAACAATCAGAAGATAAATCTTCTGTGCACAACTATAGCTCTGTGCAGAAAGATCAAGATCTGTACCCAGAGAGCATCGTCAGTGCTCAGTCCCTATCCTTCAGCAGCCAACGAGCCCAATGTAAAGTGATCCTGGACCACTCAGAGTAAACTCAGAGTGAAAATGGTCCAAAGAGTAAATTGGATAAAGCATTCAGAGGCTACAGTGACTTAGAGCAATTGTAACACTTACTGAAGGACAGCAAAAGACTCTCTGCTATTTACACTGTGAAAATGAGAATATGATGACTCAAGATGAGGTTAATGACTCTGGCAAGGACTCCTCTTCTGCGAGTACTACTGCCAGTCTTTTGAATGGAACAGTCCATGATCCCAAATCGATGGAAGACTCGATCGCAAACTGGACGAGATTGAAGACGAAGTCCTGGGTAGAGTCTGTGCATTCTACTCCCCATAGAGAAGAGTCCATACAAATCTGTTCCGGATTCCAAGAACTGCTATCCTGTTTCGAGATCAGGTCATTAGATCAAACCACCTTTACATTATCATGATTGATTCTATATGTCTCTTTTACTAGTTTGTACAATGTATTTTTATCTCCTATTGCTGTTGTTGAATTGTATATTGTTAACTTTTACCTATTTGAGAGGGATATGTTTTTATTTGTGAAAAAAGGGGAATGTTGTGGTACACCTTTGAGGTGTGGCCATATTATAATACACAGCAGTGCAAGAGCTGTGATGTCAGACATCAACCATGTGACTTCTGATGTGAGGGCAGGCTGAAGAAATTACCTGTGTTTGCCTGCAGAACCATTCTTAAGTATAAAAAACACGTTATTGTGTTACTGATCCCATCTTGAGTGCTCAGTGCCTTGTGTGTAGTAATCACTAACACAGGGGTTCAGAAAGCACAAGTCTGCATATTGAAAAAAGAAAGTAATTCAATGTCACAGATGGGTGCGAAGAATAGTAAGATTTGGCAGTTCAACCTCCTCTAACTGTTACTGGAGATAGTGTACATGAGAGTTACTGTAAGCAAGTTACTGTGCAGCCTCCTGCAAGTTTATAGTAGCTGTTTGTGTGGGTTGTAGCACCTAAACGTGGAGAAGAGTTACTGTTGACACTGGTGCATAAGAGTTGCTGTACTTGCTCACTGTATTTGTAGAGTTACTGTACACACAGCTATATGAGTTACAGTAACTGCTGGTTTGTGGGTTACTGTACCTGATCATGTGAATTAACTTGAAAACTGGTGTATACAGACTTGTGTAATAGTTATTGCACCTGCTCTTGTGAATTAATATACACACTTCTATCTACTTATATGTGAATAGAAATGCATGCCCCTGTTTGGGGCTAAGAGTAGGGAGAAGTTATCTTCTACATAGGTCATATCTATCTTCAATGTACTCGCCTCACACCGCCCCCCAGTGGAGCACTTTCTCCAAAGATGGTGGACCCGGCAGCATCGTACAACTGTATTTGTATCAGCTGTTTAGGTGGTTTTTGCACCTCTCCTTCCTCCAGTACTGTGATATTTAAATATTAAATTTCCCTCCTGACGTCATTCTAGGCTCCTGCTGATTTTTAAACCAGAGAATCAATTTTCTCACCCATTTGTGGGATCTTACTGTGGGCAAATAGGCTCCTGCAGTGGCTGCACTTCAGAAGTACTTAATTGGCTGAGATGCTTTGAGCTATTCTGAGGGCAAATATAGATGCAAGTTTATTCTTTTCATTGATTTTTGTGTGAAATTATGAGAGCTTGTTTTGCACATGGGTCTGCTTGTATACAATTTACAAGTGGTATTTGGGCCTGCTGCAAAAATTCTCACCGTATCTATTTCCTTCACCAAATGGCGCATGTAGTCAGATTTTTAAATTGGTGAGGTGAGCCTGGCATTGCAGGAATTGGTTGCGCACCCACTGTTTCCCTTGAGCTACCCGTTTGTAGGCTGGCATGATTTGGAAGGTGCCAATTGAAGACCTCCTTTTTGGCCTCCTGGTCTCAAGAGACACTGGGTAAACGCCTAGAAGTGGTCAGTGGTTTGTGAAGACCAATAAAAGCAAAATACTGCAGATGCTTGAAATCTGAAATAAGAACAAGAAATGCTGGAAATACTCAGCAGGTCTGGCAGCATCTGTGGAGAGAGAAGCAGCATTAACGTTTCAGGTCAGTGACCCTTCATCAGAACTGGCAAAGGTGAGAAATGTAACAGGTTTTAAGCAAATAAAGCGGAGGTGGGCAAGAGATAACAAAACGGAAGGTGTTGCTAGGACAGAGGGTCACAGAGAATAACTGACCAGAAGGTCATGGAGCAACGGCAAATGGGATGTTAATGGTGTGCTAAAGGACAAAGCGTTAGTGCAGAGAGGGTGTTAATTGACAGAAAAATGAACAGCCCTGGCCCAAAGCACAAACATGAAAAAAACAGTGGGCAAGCACATGGTTTTTTTCATCATTTATGTTTTTCACCATGTGCCTGTCCACTGTTTTTTTCATGTTTGTGCTTTGGGCCAGGGCTGTTCATTTTTCTGTCAATTAACACCCTCTCTGCACTAACGCTTTGTCCTTTAGCACACCATTAACATCCCATTTGCCTTTGCTCCATGACCTTTTGGTCAGTTATTCTTTGTAACCCTCTGTCCTATCAACACCTTCCCTTTTGTTATGTCTTGCCCCACCTCCGCTTTATTTGCTTAAAACCTATTACATTTCTAACCTTTGCCAGTTCTGATGAAAGGTCACTGACCTGAAACGTTAATGCTGCTTCTCTCTCCACAGATGCTGCCAGACCTGCTGAGTATTTCCAGCATTTCTTGTTTTTCTACCAGTCTTTTTTATATGTGTTTTGTGTGCACGGTCTGTTTTCTAGACAAGTGCTTAACTGTTTGATTGTGTTACTGATCAATTGTTTTGTACTGTGGGGATAGGTAAGATTCTACCACAGGAAGTCTTGTAGCAAAGCGGCTTATTGGTGCAGTAATGTGATGCTCCACGGAGTGCTAGGATGTGGGTTCACCCTCCCACGTGCCTCTCCCCACACTGAGTTTTGACCTCGTACTGGGAGAGGCTGATAACCTGGGTGCAAAGGGAAATTGGCCAGTAAATCCTTCAGCACTGTTGGGCTCCTCCAAGTAGCTAGTAGAGAGCTGTGCTGGTACAAGCTTAAGAACCGGTTAGCAGCCTATCCTCTCAACCTATTGAATGGTGTCCTAAAACTAGTTTGAAAATGTGTTTTTTTAAATCAGTGTGATTTAGCCATAGTGATGATTTTTTAAAAAACAAGATGTTTGCCCACTTTCCAAATCATTTCACTTTTGCAGCTGGAGACAAGACATTTGGCCAGAATGTGGTGATTTGCACGGCTGATTGGCACCATGAAATACTGAAAGAAAGCAAAAAATGCACAGTACAGGAGAATGTCAACAATACAGCACCCTCCCTTGGCTGTGGTATTCCTTAGCCCAGTGTTTCCACTCTGCTCAGTGCATTTGAGTATTCAGTCACTCAGCCAGCAATCAACTCATTCCACTGTGTGGACTGACAGAACTGAGTAGAAAGGGTTTGCCATCAAAGAAAAGTACAGGCTGAGTTTATACCAGACTAAGAACACAGCTTATCGTGGTACAGAGAGGTTCGGGTCAAGATGTCAAAGCTACAGACTGTGGACCATATCCAACCCTCAAGCTCTGACAACTTTATCTTATTTATGGATCTATTTCTTGCTGGGCCTAGAGGTTTGGAAGAGCTGTTTGAAGTGCAATGACCTCAATGTTGGATAAACTCTAAATCCAACCGCTACGATCTATTAGTAAATGTAGCTTAAGATGTAGGTAGAGTGATGGGAACTATTACAAATTTGGGTTTGCCACAGGTATCCACTCTGGATTGGTGCTGCTCGTCACTTCTTTACCAGTCTGCTTATTTGCTTTTTCATAGAAGCTGATTCTCATTGCCCCATATGTGGTAGTGGGACCTGGAAACAAAGCAGCAAAACCCCCTTGTAATTCAGACTGACTTTCCATCTTTCGAACACCTGTCCTCCTTCAATGTTTCTTCAACAGCATCTCCAAAATCCAGGATCTCTACCAGCTAGAAAGAAGGATTGGGCAGCAAGTTTGAACATCCCCTCCAATTCATATGCCACCTTGACTTGGATATATATCGCCATTCCTTCATTATTGTTGGGTTAAAATCCTAGTGAACACTACTGTGGGAGTGCCTTCATCACACAGACCACAGCATGTCAAGAAGGCTTGGCATCACCTTCTCGAGGGCAGCTAGGGCTGGTTAATAAATGAAAGCCTTGCCAGTGATGCATGTATTTCAGGAATGAATTTTTAAAAATCTGTCTGAGGACAGACTGACGATGCCAGGTGGTTTGTAAGCTGCTTTATTTCCACAGTAAGCAAACCAAATTGTACCAAGTGACCACTACAATCTGTTTAACTTCTATTTGCATACTGTAATGAAAATGAAGATTGTGCACGCACTAGTTCCCCTTGGTGGGCCCTTTACTTAATGTAAAAAGCTCAGACTCTTTCCTGATCTGGGCAGAAGTTCTCCTCTTGTAGTCTGTTCCTGCCTCACTGACTATTTGGTTCCATAAAGAAAAGAAAGACTTGTATTTAGATAGCGCTTTGCCCGACAACTGGACATCTCAAAGTGCTTTGCAGCTAATGCTGTATTTTGAAGTATAGTTACTGTTGTAGTGTAGGAAACATGGCAGCCAAGTTCCGCACAGCAAGCTCCCACAAGCAGCAATGTGCTAATGATCAGATAATTTGTTTTGGTGACATTGATTGAGGGATAAATATTGGCCAGGACACTTGGGATAACTCTCCTGCTCTTCTTGGAAATAGTGCTATGGGATCTTTTACATCCACCCAAACAGGCAGATGGGGCCTCAGTTTAATGTCTTATCCAAAAGGCAGCACCTCTGACAGTTCAGTACTCCCTCAGTACTGCACTGAAGTGGCAATCTTAATATTTGTGCTCGGGCCTGGAGTGGGACTTGATGCCAGAACCTCGTGACTCAGAGGAGAGAGTGCTCCCAATTGAGCCGACATTTTCTGCTTTTTTCTTTGTAAAGCCCCTCTTCATAGACCCGTAAGAGGTTAAAACACTTAGGCACTATATTTCTTTGAATAGCCAGACACTGCTAATGATTAGCTGTTGTTTGGGATTGGTATAAAGCTGATCCTGCATTCAAACCACCTTTTGCCTGCCTATGAATGGCTAAGCAGGCATTCTCTCTGGGGTAGCATCTGCTCAAAGTGCATATTAAAATTGCTTGGATCCTAGTCATTTTTTTCATGGAAAAATGGCTAAAGAATTCTGAACCATGGTAGGAACATTCATTTAAACTCTGCATGGCCCTCAATGATCCATGGTCTGGACCTAAGTGGCCCAAGAAGATAAAAAGCACGGACATCCCTACATTAGATGGCCATTGTGATAATACATAAATTGACATGCAGTGACTTAAAATAAAATACAAAGGCAGGTGGGACTCGGTTGGGAGTATTGCTCAGTCTTGTTTGCGGAAATGATCACCTTTTTTTTAATTACGGTATTTCAGAAACATCCTTGTAAAATAGAAACAAGAAATGCTGGAAATACTCAGCAGGTCTGGCAGCATCTGTGGAGAGAGAAGCAGAGTTAACGTTTCAGGTCAGTGACCCTTCATCAGAACTGTTGAAGGATCACTGCCCTGAAACGTTAACTCTGCTTCTTTCTCCACAGATGCTGCCAGACCTGCTGAGTGTTGCCAGCATTTCTTGTTTTTATTTCAGATTTCCAGCATCTGCTGTATTTTGCTTTTATCCCTGTAAAATAGCTTTGCCTCACGCCATGCAACCACATAGAACGGCACAGCGTATTGAGATTTGGATCTGTTCCCAGGGCTGCCATATGCTGTTGAGTTGCCAGTCTGTGCTGGGTCACTGTTGCATGGTCAATCTCATTGGGTTGACTTTAGGCACATGCATGCAATAGGACTAAAAACAGCAATGGTAGAGGCCTGGTGAGTAGGCCACATTCTGCTGTCTCTCACCTGGGGAATTGTGCATGGTAATAGAAGATCAGAAAGAAAGAAAACAAAATGAATTTCCCTCAAGTTCCTCTCCACCTGAGAGTTTCCCATCTTTATCCTTAATATGTACATTCAGTGGAAAAGACGGAGTGATTCAATTGAGCATTTCCACAGACTCTGGCAATGCCCTTCAGCATAGAACTGTTTGATAACTATGGATACACAGCTATGGGTCATTATCCTTTAACGAAAGTAATGGTATTACCATAGGCTACCATTCCATAACAGTGGAAAGCACATTCCTCTATGACCCCCACAGGCCATCAAAAACAGTTTCTTCCTTATTAAGTATGTAAGCAGAAAGAACAGTCTTTTTGAGTACTTGCTGGTATCAGTCTTGGATCAGTTTGCAGCACTGTTGCCTCTGAGTCAGAAGATTTTGTCAGAAGGTTCAAGTCCTGCTCTAGAGGCTTGAGCACATAACCAAGGCTGACACTGCACCATCAAAGATCCCATCTATCAAACGAGATGTTAAGCTGAAGTCTGTCTGCCATCTCAGGCACGTGTAAAAGGTCCCCTGGCATGATTTCGAACTTTAACAGGGGAGTTCTCCCTGGCTATTTCTAAGAGCTTCCTGTGTGCAAATTGGCATTTCCTATATTCAAAGAGTGACTACACTTCATAAGTGTTTCATTGGCAGTAGAGTGCTTTGGGATGTCCTGAAGTCATGAAGGCCCTATACAAATGCACGTTCCTTCTTGCACCTCTTCGGTTGACGAGGTAAAGAAAAGGTGCTTCCATTCTTCTCTTCATGTTGCCCTGCACTCCACTTGCTGTGTTGGAATCTGCAAGCTCTTTGGCATCACTCACCTAATGCCAATCCTAATGTTAAGTGGGGGTGGGGTTTTGTGTGTGTGTGTGTGTGTGCGTGTGTTTGCGTGTTCATTGCAGCTGAACTGGACAGGAACAGCTGTTGTTCAGACCACACGTGTGCAGTGTTTTCACTTTAAAAAGAAAACGAGGAGAAAATGTTGCTGTGATATTAATTTCTTCTTTGTTTTTCAGCATTATCTAAAATCCAATCTACACATCACAAGTGCTACCATATGTTGTTTTCTTTTTTGTCGTTCATTTCTTTGAACAAACCGTTTCATTAGTGCACGGAATTTTCATGGTCTGTTGGAGGTTGACGGAGAAGCCAAACGCTTGGCGAACTTTTGTTTCAATTTCCAAGAGTTTAACTCTTTCTTCCCTTCCGAATGTGAAGAATTCCATCCCATTAAGCATCTGGCATTATCTCCCTTGGGAGGGAAAAATGTTCATAGCTGTCTGGAACTCTGAAGATTCAAAACTGATTAGTTTTTGAAACCAACCTGTGTTTCTAAAACACCAAAGAAAACTTTCAAGGGTGTATCTGTCAGATCCTTCCCCAGATTCGAGTGGTCGAAACCTGCCCCCAGCCTGCTCCACCTTGTGTACCATGTGCAAAAGTACCATCCTCCCACTGAGCTGCAGAAAGGGTGCATCTTAATGATGTGTCCCTAGCACAGTGTTGTCAAACAGCAATTGCTGAATAGCCATGGATGTGGCTGTAGCGACATTGTTTTAGTCACATGCATTACTTTAGTTTGAATATTTACGCACTCAGGCTTCTGCTTGCGAATGTTATATAGCTTCTTTTAGTGGAATGGCTGCTCAGGAGCCTTCAGTTGGTAATAGCTCCCTGATACAAGACAATTCTTTTGAACTGCGCACTGAGTGTGAACTTGACCCATAAAGTTGATCAGCGTGCTTCCGACAAAGAATTGTGCTGATAATTTTCATGTGACTACCTGGTCGGTAGAAGGCAAACTAGATGGGATCTTGGTCTTTTCTCGTCTAGCAATTCCAATGTCCCTAATAGGTTCTCTGTGTGTGCGGAGGAAGAAAGATCTGGCAGAATGGAAATTCCAGTCTCTGAATGAGCGTTCTTGAGTTTGCACCAACATAAACTGTATATAATTCTTTATACATGGGGAAAATCGGGCACCTTAAATTGGTGCCTTTTTCATAGAATGGTAACTGCACAGAAGGAGACCATTCAGCCCATCATGTTCATGCTGGTCTCTGCAAGAGCAACTCACCTAGTCCCACTCCCCCACCTTTTCCCCATAGCCCTGCAATTTTGTCTCTCCAGATAATTGTCCAATTGTGTTCGAAAGCCATGATTGAATCTTCCTCCACCACACTCTCAGGCAGTGCATTCCAGATCCTAACCACTCACTGTGTAAAAACGTTTTCCCTCATGTCTCTGTTGCTTCTTTTGCCAATCACCTTAAATAGGTGTCATCTGGTTCTGATCCTTCCGTCATTGGGAACATGTTTCTCCCTATCTATTCTGTCTAGACCCCTCATCATTTTTAACACCTCTATCAGATCTCCTCTTAACCTTCTCCTCCAAAGAGAAAAGGCCCAGCTTCTCCAAACTATCCCCGTAACTGAAGTTCCTCATCCCTGGAAGCATTCTTGTGATTTTTTTCTTCACCCTCTCTAATGCCTTCACATCCTTCTTAAAGTGTGGTGCCCAGAACTGGATGCAGTACTCCAGTTGAGACCGAATCAGTGTTTTAAAGGGGTTTATCACAACTTTCTTGCTTTTGTACTCTTTTGTACTTTGCCCCTACTTATAAAGCTCAGGATCCCATATGCTTTACTAATTGCTTTCTCAACCTGCCCTGCCATATTCAATGATTTGTGCACATATATCCCCAGGTCCCTTGGCTCCTGTACCCCCTTTAGGATTGTACCCTTTATTTTATGTTGCCTCACCTCATTCTTCCTACCAAAATTAATCACTTCACGCTTCTCTACATTGAATTTAATCTGCCACTTCTCTGCCCATTCCAATAGCCTGAAGTTTATCACTATCCTCCTCACAGTTCACAATACTTTCAAGTTTTGTGACATCTGCAAATTTTGAAATTGTGCCCTGTAGACCCAATTCTAGGTCATTAATATATATCAAGACAAGAAGGGGTCCTAACACTGACCCCTGGGCAACCCAACTATATACCTTCCTCCAGTCTGAAAAACAACCATTGACCACTACTTTCTGTTTCCTGTCACTCAGCCAATTTCGTATCCATGCTACTACTGTCCCTTTTATTCCAAGCGCTCTAACTTTGCCGACAAGCCTGTTAGGTGGCACTTTATCAAATGCCTTTTGGAAATCCATGTACGCCATATCAACCACATTACCCTCATCAACCCCTTCTCTTACCTCATCAAAAAACTCAAGCAAGTTAATTAAATACGATTTGCCCTTAACAAATCCATGATGGCTTTCTTTAATTAATCCACGTTTGTCCAATTGATAATTTTATCCTGGATTATCGTTTCTAAAAGCTTACCCACCACCCAGGTTGCACTGACTGGCCTATAGTTGCTGGGCTCAGCCTGACACCCTTTCTTGAACAAGGGTGGAACATTTGCAATTCTCCAGTCCTCTGGCACCACCCCTATATTTATGGAGATTTGGAAGATTATGGTCAGTGCCTCTGCAATTTCCACCCTTACTACCCTCAGTATCCTTGGATGCATCTCATCCGGTCCTGGTGACTTATCAACTTTAAATACAGCCAGCCTATCGAGCACTGCTCTTTATCAATGTTTAGCCCATCCAGTGTCTTAACTATCTCCTCTTTCACTATGACTTGGGCAGCATCTTATTCCTTGGTAAAGACAGATGCAAAATACTCATTTAGTACCTCAGCCATGCCCTCTGCCTCGAGACATAAATCCCCTTTTCTGTCCCTAATCGGCCCCACGCCTCTTTTTACCACACTTTTACTATTTATATGCCTGTGGAAGACTTTTGGATTCCCTTTTATGTTAGCTGCCAGTCTCTTCACATACTCTCTCTTTGTTTCTCTTATTTGTTTTCTCACTTCCCTTTGAACCTTCTATATTCAGCCTGATTCTCACGTATTATCCACCTGACATCTGTAGAGGGCTCAGATGCTAACTTCAAGGTCCCAGTCTACTGAAGAAGGCTTACGAGCAGACACTAAGGGCTGAATGTTTAGACCAGGATGGGGGTGGGCGGAGCTAAAATAGCGACACTGGCTGGCGAGCCAGTTCTGCAACTCCATCCTGCCTCCGGGTTTTCGGGAGACATGATTTGTTGGGGGGCAGGACAAATCACCTAGTTAATGGCTACTTAAGGCCAATTGTTGGAGGCCCACTGGAATCAGGCCTTCAGTTCCTGCAGGCGGCAGATGGTGCAGCTGCATGCACTTGGAGGTAGCCTCCTGGCTGCAAACCAAGGGGCAGCGCTGCAGGCAGACTTAGAGGCCTTCTCCGTCTTCAATCAAAGCCCACTAACAATGTGAGAATCCCAAACCTTAGACCATGCCAGGCCTTGAAAAAGCAGCAGACATGTTATTCCAGTCCTCTCCCTAGTCGAGAAAAAGCATGCATGCAGACCGCCTTTGTCTCTGCTTTAAAAGATACATTCTTTGTCTCCTTCCTTCTGACTGTCACATGTTTGAGTTCGCCTGTCAATGGGGATGAAGTGCTCACTGAGTGCATGTGAAATAGTGCCCTAGCTCAGTGTTGTCCAATAGAGATCACTGACGAGACACGGATATGGCTGCCGCCACATCATTTGAGCAGAAACTGCCTTGTATGTATGCCCACAATACAGGTAAATTTTGTGTATATCTACAGAGCAAACATCAACTACAATTCAGCAACCAAGGAAATAAAGCGCTCATAACAATCAAGAAACAGTCTAAATGTTCAAAAAACACTCTCGCACTCTGCTTTTTGTCTCAACATTTTGTCAATAAACTTGCAAAAAATTAAAGTTCACATGGAAAAGTCATGTGAATATGAGTATTGAGATCATATGCTCAATGATGTGTCCAATACTCATTTATTTACGAATTAGAAATGCAATTAGCCACATTAAGCTAGTGGCTAACCTGGTGGACTGAGCCGCATGGAAGATGGCAGGATCCCCAAAGACACATTGTACAGCGAGCTCGCCACTGGTATCAGACCCACCGGCCGTCCATGTCTCCGTTATAAAGACGTCTGCAAACGCGACATGAAATCGTGTGACATTGATCACAAGTCGTGGGAGTCAGTTGCCAGCATTCGCCAGAGCTGGCGGGCAGCCATAAAGACAGGGCTAAATTGTGGCGAGTCGAAGAGACTTAGTAGTTGGCAGGAAAAAAGACAGAGGCGCAAGGGGAGAGCCAACTGTGCAACAGCCCCAACAAACAAATTTCTCTGCAGCACCTGTGGAAGAGCCTGTCACTCCAGAATTGGCCTTTATAGCCACTCCAGGCGCTGCTTCACAAACCACTGACCACCTCCAGGCGCGTATCCATTGTCTCTCGAGATAAGGAGGCCCAAAAGAGAGAAAGAGTAACCTGGTGGACAACACTGTGGCATAGCAGGTGGTCCAAGAAGTTTGCTTCAGTCATATCTCAAATACATTTCTGAAAGAGAGCGCCCTTCTCTCTCTCGCTATCTCTCCTCCATTAATACAAAATTCTTGTATTATAGCTTTATTATTTTAAACAGTTTTTTGAATCACCCAATCCTGTCATCCTTTGTGAAATGATCCTTCTCGAAAACTTTATAATTTTTGTTCTTGTTTTCATAGAAATCCTTTTTTACTGAGTAAAGCCCCAAATTCTGTTTTTTGCTTGAAATCCGGTGGCACAATTTTGGTGAGGGGAGGGGCATCAAAAGTTGTTTCTCAATAAAACATTGCATTGGGCAATGGTGAAGATGGATGCTTTGAAGTTTCTATTTTTGATGTTTGTTTGAGACATCATTTAAGGTTCCATCTGACTTTGTCTAGTTTTTATCCAACTGGTAAAAGAGTCATTTCTAATTTCATTAATTGGCTGGGGTTTTTCATCACACAAACATTCAACATTTGGAAAGGGTTACCAAATGTGGTGTTCAAGACCAGCATACTGGTCTCAGCTAGATGTTGCATTGGGGAGTCAGAACAGCTGGCCTTCTGGAAAGATAAAAAGCTGCCTTTGTCTAAACTAATCTTGTGAAATAATTAAAGCCTTGGTTGGGGTGAGGGGTGGGGGGGGGGGGAAGACATACTTTGCCAGGGTGGGGCGGGGGTGGATGGTGGTGGTGGGGGCTTTTTTGGGAGGGTGTGGGGAGAGGGAGAGAGACTCTTTGTTGGGAGTGAGACATGCGTGTTTGGTGGCGTGGCAGTGGGGAGGATGCTTCGTTGGGTGGGTGATTTAAAAGATATTGTGTCATTCATGCGTGAAGTCACTTTCAGTCTTCGATCCATTTTGTTGACAGTAATTATCATAGTGTATACCTGTGACCAGCGATTCCTCGAAGCTGCAGGTGTCTGGCTAGGCAGCACTACGGAACTTACCGTGCAGAGAACAAACGGGCCGCACAAAACCAACATTCCCGTTAAGACATACACAGCGATCTTAGAAGGACTATTCAATGCAATAAACAGGTCCTGCACTCAAAGAGAAATTGACTGTGACTGACTTATTCCATTGACCTATGTGAGGATGTTCCCAGGAGGGATCAATAGTTTATGATTAATTATGCTGGAGAATCCTGTTGACTACTGGAAGAGTTTCTATAGCCAGTATTGGATACTATCCAACTCAGCACTATGATGGTACGAATGTATTACGAGTCTTGTGCTGCTTGTTTGCGACCTTAAACATTGTAGTGCTATTCCGGGAGCTTTGAGTATTTAACGGGCTCTGTTTCTTTCTGCAGCTAACGCGATCCCTACCCTGTAGCTGACCAACTTGGCATTTTACAGAAGGTTTACTGATTATAGCCCACGAGCACAACACTCTTCATGGTTTTGCATGAAGCTTCGGTTTTGCAAAACATTTAAATCGAAATGGCATGTGCACCTTGAAACCTTGTGGCTTTTGGATTCGTCAAGATTGATCGATTTTTATTGGGTTGGGGGTTTCAAGGAATGTGGAGCAAAGGCTGGTAAATGGTGTAGAGGTACAGATCAGCTATAATCTAATTGGATGGCGGAACAGGCTCAATGGGCTGAATGACCTACTCCTGTTCCTGTGTTCATTCTCGTTTCTCCCCCCTTGCCCACTCAATGCTGCTGAAAGAAATAAAAGCTGGAAAGGCTCCAGCATCGGTCATCAAGTCATCAGTATGAAACATTAGCTATTTCTCTTACCACACCTACTGCCTGACCGGCTGAGCATTTCCAGCATTTTCTGTTTTTATTTCAGATTTCCAGCATCTGCAGTATTTTGCTTCTGTGAAGTTGAAAGTCATTTTCTGTGCAGTTAGAGATATTTGTTGAAGGTTAAAGATAAAAGCCATCACATTAGGATACAAAAGGGCTGGCGTGTGGACTAATGGCACTTTCTCCCCTCCTCATTAAGCAAGGTCCTGATGCCTGTCAACAGGTTTGGAGAGAGACAATATCCAAGGACAAGAACATCTGGATTGTTTTGGTGCTGGTCACAGAGCAGCTTTATCAAAGGCTACTTACTTGTCCTCTTATGTTATGGCACAGGTGCAAAAGCAAGTGACCTGACACATTGTAACATAGAAAGATGCAGGTCCAGGTCAATTTGATGTGGGTTTGCACCAGCCTTCCTCCATGGACGACTTTGTAATCTGAGTCACAGGTAGGTACTGAATGGAGAGAGTATGGGCTGAATTTTACGCCACCCCAGCAGATTGGATGGTGGCGTGGGAGGCCTACCCGCCCCACTCCCACCTCTGGTCACCTTTATGGCAGTCAGGGGCCAATCAAGGCCCTTAAGTGGACACTTAATGGCCACTTAAGGGCCCTCGCCCACCTCCACGGGTATTTTGTCCGTGGGCAAGCGGGCGTGCTGGGGGACGTGAAAGGCCGCCCAGTGATAGCTGCCGGCCTTTCCGTATGCTTGGGGGGGTGGGGGGGCTGCCATGAAAGTCGGGCACAGGCTGCCACCCAACCCACCCCCCGGACCCAAGACTCCCCCCACCCCCCAAACGACCACTCCATCCTCACCAGGGAAGGACTGATCTCCCTGGTGAGGCATGCCCAACTTACCTCATCTCCTGGCTCCATCTGGTCAGCTGGGCTGCAGTCCAAGCAGTGGCCACCGCTCCCAGTGGCGCTGCTGAGACTAACAGCTGCTGGCCCACTGATTGGCCAGCAGCTCAATGAGGCGCGATTCCTCCCTCAAGCGGGTGGAAGTCCCGCCTCGGTACAATTAAAGCCCGGGGACCTGTAAAATGCGGGACGGATCCCCAGGCTAGGCGGAAGCAGGTTCGCCACCGACTTTTATTTCAGTGGCAAATTCCTGTCCGCCTAAGGTAAAATCCAGCCCTCTGTATCTGAAGGCGGAGGGAGATGGTAGAGAGGGAGGAGGAATGGAGAGAGTTTGCAGTGGGGATGAGTGGAGAGAGTGTGTGTAGTGGGAGTGGAATGAGGGGAGAGTGTGTGTAGTGGGAGGGGGATGAGGGGAGAGTGTGTGTAGTGGGAAGGGGATGAGGGAGAGTGTGTGTGCAGTGGGAGGGGGATGAGGGGAGAGTGTGGATAGTGGGGGAGGATGAGGGGAGAGTGTGTATAGTGGGAGGGGGATGAGGGGAGAGTGTGTGTAGTGGGAGGGGGATGAGGGGAGTGTGTGTGTAGTGGGAGGGGGATGAGGGGAGTGTGTGTGTAGTGGGAGGGGGATGAGGGGAGAGTGTGTAGTGGAAAGGGGATGAGGGGAGAGTGTGTGTAGTGGGAGGGGGATGAGGGGAGAGTGTGTAGTGGAAAGGGGATGAGGGGAGAGTGTGTGTAGTGGGAAGGGGATGAGGGGAGAGTGTGTGTAGTGGGAAGGGAATGTGGGGAGAGTGTGTAGTGGGAGGGGAATGAGGGGAGAGTGTGTGTAGTGGGAGGGGGATGAGGGGAGTGGTGTGTAGTGGGAGGGGGATGAGGGGAGAGTGTGTAGTGGGAGGGGGATGAGGAGAGAGTGTGTGTAGTGGGAGGGGGATGAGAGGAGCGTGTGTGTAGTGGGAGGGGGATGAGAGGAGAGTGTGTGTAGTGGGAGGGGGATGAAGGGAGAGTGTGTAGTGGGAGGGGGATGAGAGGAGAGTGTGTGTAGTGGGAGGGGGATGAAGGGAGAGTGTGTAGTGGTAAGGGGATGAGGGGAGTGTGTGTAGTGGGAAGTAGATGAGGGGAGAGTGTGTGTAGTGGGAAGGGGATGAGGGGAGAGTGTGTGTAGTGGGAAGGGGATGAGGGGAGAGTGTGTATAGTGGGAAGGGGATGAGGGGAGAGTGTGTGTAGTAGGAAGGGGATGAGGGGAGAGTGTGTGTGCAGTGGGAGGGGGATGAGGGGAGAGTGTGTGTAGTGGGAAGGGGATGAGGGGAGAGTGTGTGTAGTGGGAAGGGGATGAGGGGAGAGTGTGTGTAGTGGGAAGGGGATGAGGGGAGAGTGTGTGTAGTGGGAAGGGGATGAGGGGAGAGTGTGTGTAGTAGGAAGGGGATGAGGGGAGAGTGTGTGTGCAGTGGGAGGGGGATGAGGGGAGAGTGTGTGTAGTGGGAAAGGGATGAGGGGAGAGTGTGTGTAGTGGGAGGGGGATGAGGGGAGAGTGTGTGTAGTGGGAGGGGGATGAGGGGAGAGTGTGTGTAGTAGGAAGGCGATGAGGGGAGAGTGTGTGTGCAGTGGGAGGGGGATGAGGGGAGAGTGTGTGTAGTGGGAAGGGGATGAGGGGAGAGTGTGTGTCGTGGGAAGGGGATGAGGGGAGAGTGTGTGTAGTGGGAGGGGGATGAGGGGAGAGTGTGTGTAGTGGGAGGGGGATGAGGGGAGAGTGTGTGTAGTGGGAGGGGGATGAGGGGAGAGTGTGTGTCGTGGGAAGGGGATGAGGGGAGAGTGTGTGTAGTGGGAGGGGGATGAGGGGAGAGTGTGTGTAGTGGGAGGGGGATGAGGGGAGAGTGTGTGTAGTGGGAGGGGGATGAGGGGAGAGTGTGTGTAGTGGGAGGGGGATGAGGGGAGAGTGTGTGTAGTGGGAGGGGGATGAGGGGAGAGTGTGTGTAGTGGGAGGGGGTTGAGTGTGTGTCGTTAGTGGGTGAGTGGGGAATGTTGGTGTTGGAAGTATGGGGATATTGCAGGGAAGGAGAGAAGAAAATGGGTCTGAGGGTTTTGATTTTTTTTCAGTTGAGGCAGGTTGTAGAAATGTCCAGTCTCTAATGTTGCATGTAATCGGCTTGTTAGCACCGAGTTTTATAGCTGTGCTGGCTAATGGTGTGTGGAGATGGGTTCCTGTTGCAGAAGATTGCCTGAAGGCAGAGCGGTGCAACAGTCTTGACACCTGAGCTCATGAAGCTTCATTAACCATGATACACAGCTGGAGTGTGCAACATATCACCAGGTGTCTTGAATGATATGTTATATGTATATTCTGCAGTAGGGTGTTTTAAATCTCTTGTCTCCAACTCGTCATTATTGTGCACTTGATTTGAAGCTGTTTAGCATGGATTACTGCAGTAATCATTCAATTTAACAATTAATTCTGTCAGAGTGTAGTAATTACTAAAATATTTACAGCAATGGTAGTGCCTTTATTGCCTTATCGCCGAGGGAAAAAAATAATCCAGTTTAAGGAAGTCTTTGGCTTTGAAGTGACACTGTGGAAAGATTGGCGTGTAAATGCTTAGTGCCTTCATTTGTATTTCCTTGTCAAATGTAGTAGCGGTGTAAAACAATAGACAAAGGAATTGCGTACAAACATATTCAAAAACAAAGGCCTCAATTACGATTATAAAGATTAGTGTGGGATGCTCATTATGCATCCATGCATCAATGTTAGCAAGAGGCCCTTTTCGCACTTTAGATTTTATAAAAATATTCTGCAGAATTTCATCCTCAATCTGCTCGAAAGACCAAAAAACCCTGTTAAAAAATTGCTGTGTTGTTTTTGCCAAAACCAGTTAGTTACTCTCTTTAAATTAATTTTTATTTTGGAGGAAGTGATAAACATAGATCCCATCTGCCCTCTTGGGTGGATGTAAAAGATACATAGTACTTCAAAGAAGATAAAGGGGCGTTTTCCCCAGTGTCCTGGACTACTTATCTTTCAAGCTACATCACTAAAGCTGATTATCTGATCATTAGCACATTGCTTTTTTTGGAGCTTGCTGTGCACAAATTGGTTGCCATGTTTGCTACATAAGAATGTTGACTACAATTTTAAATGATGGTAGAATTAAGAAATAGAAAAGGATTTAAGACTGTAATGGGAGTTTAAAATAGACTCCTGCTAGCATCTGTGGAGTGGTAGAATGTATAAGAGTACTTTAAATGGGGGATTTTAATTTTTATGTAGATTACGATGTGCAGACTAACTTTTTATTATATGTTCGTGGGATGTAAACGTCGCTGGCAAGACCAGAATTTATTGCCCATCCCTAATTGCCTTTGTGAAGGTGGTGGTGAGCTGCCTTCTTGGACTGCTGCAGTCCATGTGGTGTAGGTACACCCACAGTACTGTTAGGAGGGGAGTTCCAGGATTTTGACCCAGCCGCAGTGAAGGAACAGCGATATAGTTCCGAGTCAGGATGGTGTGCGACTGGGAGGGGAACCTGCAAGTGGTGGTGTTCCCATGCATCTGCTGGTCTTCCCCTAGGCGGTAGAGGTCGTGGGTTTGGAAGGTGCTGTTGAAGGAGTGAGTGCTGCAGTGCATCTTGTATATGGTACACACTGCTGCCACTGTGCTTCAGTGCTGGAAGGAGTGAATATTGAAGATGGTGGATGATGTGCCAATCAAGCCTGCTGCTTTGCCCTGGATGCTATCGAGCTTCTTGAGTGTTTTTGGAGCGGCGTCCATCCAGGCAAGTGGAGCGTATTCCATCACACTCCTGACTTGTGCCTTATACTTGTGGACAGGCTTTGGGGAGTCAGGCGGTGAGTTGCTCGCCACAGAATTCCCAGCTTCTCACTGCTGTTGTAGCCATAGTATTCATGTGGCTGATCCAGTTCAGTTTCTGGTCACTGGTGACATCCAAGTGGTTGATGGTAGGGGATTCAGCAACAGTTGTGCAGTTTAAACATTCAGGGGAGGTGATTAGATTCTCATTTGTTGGAGATGGTCATTGCCTGGCACTTGTGTGCTGCAAATGTTACTTGGCTACTTGTCAGTCTAAGCCAGATTGTTGTGCAGGTTTTGCTGCATGCAGACCTGGACTGCTTCAGTATCTGAGAAGTTGTGAATGGTACAGAGCTTTGTGCAATCTGCAAACATTCCCAATTCTGACCTTATGATGGAGGGAAGGTCATTGATGAAGCAGCTGACAGTGGTTAGGTCTAGGACACAGCCCCTGAGGAACTCGTGCAGCGATGTCCTGGCGCTGAGATGGATGGTCTCTAACAACCAACAACCACAACCATCTTGCTTTGTGCTCAGTATGACTCCAGCCAGTGGAGAGTTTTCTCCCTGATTCCCATTAACTTCAATTTTACTAGGGCTCCTTTAATGCCACAGTCAGTCAAATGCTGCTTTGATGTCAAGAAAGGTGGTGAATTTCGTGAGTGTAATCAGGATCGTTTTCTGTAACAATATGTCCCAGAACCAACAAGGGGGCAGACCATTTTAATTTAGCAAACAGCCTAATGGTGGGTAAACATTTATCTAATAATAATCATAATATAGAATTATAAAATGATTATAGCACAAAAGGAGGCCATTCAGCCCCTCATGTCCATGCCAGCTCTCTGCAAGAGCAACTTAATCAGTCCCATTCCCCTGCTTTTTTTTTGTAGGCCTGCAAATTTTTTCTCTTCAGATAATTATACAATTCTCGTTTGAAGGCCTCGATTGAACCTGCCTCCACCACACTCTCAGGCAGTGCATTCCAGATCCTAACCACTCGCTGTGTAAAAACGTTTTTCCTTATGTCATTGTTGCTTCTTTTGCCAATCATCTTAAATTGGTGCCCTCTGGTTCTGGATCCTTCACCCAATGGGAATAGTTTCTGCCTATCTACACTATCCAGACCCCTCATGATTTTGAACACCTCTATCAAATGTCCTCTTAATCTTCTTTTCTCCAAGGGGAACAGACCCATGTTCTCCAACCTATCCATGTAACTGAAGTTCCTCATCCCTGGAACCATTCTCATAAATCTTTTCTGCACCCTCTCTAATGCCTTAACATCCTTCTGAAAGCGTGGTGTCCAGAGCTGGACACAATGCTCCAGTTGAGGCCATATCAGTGTTTTATAGGTTTATCATAACTTCCTTGTTTTTGTACTCTATGCCCAAGATCGCATATGCTTTAATTAACCACTTTCTCAACCTGCCTTGCAATCTTCAATGATTTGTGCTCACATCATGATCGTGTTCAACCTAGTGTTTGCAATAGAGAAACACAAAACAGCTACTAAGATTCGAGATTAGGTAAGGCTAACTTCAGTGTGATGAGACAGAGATTGTCCACTGTAAACTGGGAAAACCTGTTAATGGGTTAAATGACAGAAGATCTACATAGAACATAGAACAGTACAGCACAGTACAGGCCCTTCGGCCACGATGTTGTGCCGAACCTTTAACCTACTCTAGGCTCAAACTACCTACATACCCTTCATACTACTATCATCCATGTACCTATCCAAGAGTCGCTTAAATGGCCCTAATGTATCTGCTTCTACAACCACCGCTGGCAGTGCATTCCACACACCCACCACTCTCTGTGTAAAGAACCTACCTCTGACATCTCCCCGAAACCTTCCTCGAATCACCTTAAAATTATGCCCCCTGGTGATAGCCCTTTCCACCCTGGGAAAAAGTCTCTGACTATCCACTCTATCTATGCCTCTCATCATCTTGTACCCCTCTATCAAGTCACCTCTCATCCTTCTTCGCTCCAATGAGAAAAGCCCTAGCTCCCTCAACCTTTCTTCGTCAGACATGCCCTCCAGTCCAGGCAGCATCCTGGTAAATCTCCTCTGCACCCTCTCTAAAGCTTCCACATCCTTCCTATAATGAGGTGACCAGAACTGAACACAATATTCCAAGTGTGGTCTAACCAGGGCTTTATAGAGCTGCAGCATAACCTCACGGCTCTTAAACTCAATCCCCCTGTTAATGAAAGCCAACACACCATACGCTTTCTTAACAACCCTATCAACTTGGGTGGCAACTTTGAGCGATCTATGGACATGGACCCCAAGATCCCTCTGTTCCTCCACATTACCAAGAATCCTGTCTTTAAGCCTGTATTCTGCATTCAAATTTGACCTTCCAAAATGAATCACTTCACACTTTTCCAGGTTGAACTCCATCTGCCACTTCTCAGCCCAGCTCTGCATCCTGTCAATGTCCCGTTGCAACCTACAACAGCCTTCCACACTATCCACAACTCCAGCAACCTTCGTGTCATCGGCAAACTTGCTAACCCAGCCTTCCACTTCCTCATCCAAGTCATTTATAAAAATCACAAAGAGCAGAGGTCCCAGAACAGATCCCTGCGGAACACCACTGGTCACCGAGCTCCATGCTGAATACTTTCCATCTACTACCACCACTGTCTTCTATGGGCCAGCCAATTCTGTATCCAGACAGCCAACTTCCCCTGTATCCCATGCCTCCTTACTTTCTGAATGAGCCTACCATGAGGAACCTTATCAAACGCCTTGATAAAATCCACATACCCCACATCCACTGCTCTTCCTTCATCAATGTGTTTTGTCACATCTTCAAAGAATTCAAAAAGGCTTGTGAGGCATGACCTGCCCCTCACAAAGCCATGCTGACTGTCTCTAATCAAACCATGCTTTTCCAAATAATCATAAATCCTGTCTCTCAGAATCCTCTCCAATAATTTGCCCACTACCGACGTAAGACTGACTGGTCTATAATTCCCAGGGTTATCCCTATTCCCTTTCTTGAACAAGTGAATAACATTTGCCACCCTCCAATCATCTGGTACTACTCCAGTGGACAGTGAGGACGCAAAGATCTGAGGGACATGTTCAAAAAAGAATGTGATACAGGACCAGTTAATACCCCTAAGGGACAAGAGCTCTACTTGCCAAAAAAAGCCATGGATAACTTGAGTTAAGGGACAAAATAAAATTAAAAGAAGAAGCTTACGAAAATGCAAAAATAGTACGGATCCTGGCAAATGGGAAAGACACAATGAACAGAAAAAGGTGATGAAACACATAGTAAGAGCTGCAAGAAGGGAGTATGGAAAGAAACTTGCAAGGGCTATCAAAATCAACCCAAAGCTTTTACAATTATAACAGGAAAAAGAGGGTGTTCAGGAACAATATGGGCCCCTTGAAACTGATAATGGTGGTATTGTCTGCCATTTATTTATTTTCATTTACATGTTGAATGATTACTTTGCTTCAGTGTGTACAGTAGAGGAAGAGGATAGCATACTGGATGTCGCAAGTAAACTAGTATTAAAGCAGAGAATCACCAAAATTAATATAAGTAAAATAACAGTAATGAAGAAAATAATGGCACTAGAGAGTGACAAATCCCCAGGTCCAGGTGGTTTTCATCCCAGGGTTTTAAAGAAGTAGGTGAGAACACTGCAGATGCCCTAATAATAATCTTCCAAAGTTCTCTTGATTTTGGAACTGTTCCTTTATATTGGAAAATGATGCATGTCATTCTGCTATTTAAGAAAAGTGAGAGAGGTAAACCAGGGAATTATAGACCAGTTAGCCTAACATCTATTGTCAGGAAATTAGTACAGTCTATAATGAAGGATAATGATTTAACAGCTTGCGAACTTTCAGCTGATCAGAGAGAGCCAGCATGGATTTGTACAGGGTGGGCTATGCCTGACAAATCTGATTGAATGTTTTGAAGAGGTGACTAAAGTAATGGTCAGGGGAATGTCTATGAATGTTGTTTATATGGACTTCCAGAAGACATTTGATAAAATCCCTCATAAGAAAGTGTTAGCTAAAATTAGAGCTGATGAAATTGAAGGCAAATTATTGACCTTGTTAGGGAATTGGCTGAGGAGCAGGAAACAGCGAGGAGGGATAATGGGAAGAAGGTATTCTAATTGGCAGGATATGACTCGTGGTGTCCCATTGTGATCTGTATTAGGGCCTCAACTATTCACTATTCATTAATGACTTAAATGATGGGATAGAAAGCCACATATCCAAGTTTGTTGATGGCACAAAGTTAGGCAGCATTGTAAGCAGTATAGATGGAAGCATAACATTACAAGAGATATTAATAGAGTAAGCAAATAGGCAAATTGTGGCAAATAGATTTTAATGAAGGCAAATGTGAGGTCATCCACTTTGGACCTAAAAAAGGATAGAACAGGCTGCTTTCTAAATGTGAAAAGCTAGAAATAATGGCGGTTCAAAGAGACTTAGGGGGTCCAAGTACACACATTCTTAATGTTATGGACAGGTACAGGAAATAGTTGAAAATTCTAATGGAATGTTGGCGTTTTTATCCAGAAGATTAGAATACAAGGGGGTAGCAGCCATGCTACAGCTATGCAAAGCTCTGGTTAGACCACACCAGGAGCACTGTGAGCAGTTCTGAGTGCCACACCTTCCAAAGGATATATTGGAGGGAATGCAGCGTAGATTTACCGGAATGATACCTGGACTTTAAGGGAGACATTCCACAAGCTAGGCTTGTATTCTCTGGGATTTAGAGGATTAACAGGTGATTTGATCAAAGTTTTCAAGAAATTAAGGAGAACTGATCGAGTAGACAGAGAGAAACTATTTCCACTACTTGGGGAGTCTGGGACCAGGGGACATAATCTAAAAATTATAACCAAATCTTTCAGGAGTGAAATTAGGAAAAATACCTATTCTCAGGGTAGTAGAAGTTTGCAACTGTCTGAAATTTTAAATCTCAGATTTTTGTTTACCAAACTGTGAATGGACCCAGGACAAAAGTGGGTATATGGAGTTAGGTCACTGATCAGCCATGATCTCACTGACTGGCACAGTAGGCTTGAGAGGCTAAATTGCCCACTCCTACTCCTACTCCTATGTTCCTTAAAGTACCGTAAAGCAGTTTGGAATTTCCTGAGGTTGTGAAATGCTATATAAATGCATGTTCTTTATTTGATAGTGTGAAGGAATCTTAGTATTGGGGCCAATAGCCAGAGATTGAAATTCATACAGTTCTCTTTTTAAAGCCATTGAAAATACTGCCAGCCAATTGAAAATGAATTCTTTAGTGTGGTATAGCAGTACACACCTGCACCCATGGATGCCCCAACAGGTGCCCCATGTGCTGGGTTTGCAACCTTAGCTGTGTTGAGGCACATTATGCCACAGGATGGCACAGTAGTTAGCACTGCAGCCTCACAGCTCCAGCGATCCGGGTTCAGTTCTGGGTACTGCCTATGCGGAGTTTGCAAGTTCTCCCTGTGACCGCGTGGGTTTCCGCCGGGCGCTGCGGTTTCCTCCCACAGCCAAAGACTTGCAGGTTGATAGGTAAACTGGCCATTGTAAATTGCCCCTAGTGTAGGTAGATGGTAGGAGAATGGTGGGGATGTGGTAGGGAATATGGGATTAATGTAGGATTAGTATAAATGGGTGGTTGTTGGCTGGCACAGACTCACTGGGCCGAAGGGCCTGTTTCAGTGCTGTATCTCTAAATATATTAAAAAAATATAAATATATAAAATAATTATTGGAAACTGAGTTACTCCTTGGGGCTGGGGATTGGTGGTGAAGGAGGAGGGACCAAACTCTCAGGCAACTTGTACTTCCAAGAATTGCCATCCTCCCAGGATTGCCCTGAAATGTCCAGGAATTATGATGAATCTCCTGGACCCTACTCCGAGCAGCCCAGGGCAAACAAATCATAGGGCATTAATCAATAATTGTGTGTATCTTTTTCATTTTCTTTGAACACTTTTGCTTTAGTGAATGAAAATATTGACCATGAAGGGCAAAAGGACTGTTTGAAGGGTGAGATCATATGATGAGAAAACATGCAACCAGAATTGGTAACTCTAGGATTTTTGAGAATTTAGTTTCAAAATGACATTGGTGAAGAGCCTGGAATAGGTGCTGACTGACTGTCGATCGCAGATGGTGCATGGCACAGGGGAGAGCAAGGTGAAAGCAGAAAAGAAGGCATTTTCTTTTTGGTCTTTTGCTTCCTTAGGTGCTGAATCTTCCATTGAAAGAAATTCCCCTAAAAATTTCCGAGCCATGCATGACTGGGATGACCCCAGGTTCAATCCTTGGTCTGGATTGGGTTTGGTAAGGTCAGGTGATCTCAGCCAGAGCAGATGTGCGGAATTGTCCTGGGTTAGAGCGGGGAAAAGGGAGCAGGGTTCCCACTGCTGATTGTTACTCTGCTATAAGTGTGGATGGCAGATGAGGACCGGATTAGGTTTATCCATGACTGACTGTCAATGGTGAAATAACCTACTGTCACAAGGCAAATATCTACTTGGGGCAGGTACTATAGATTGATAGATTTTTGCTAGGTAAGGGTGTTGGGGGATATGGAGTAAAGGCAGGTCGTTGAGCTACAGATCAACCATGGTCTTATTGAATGACGGAACAGGCTTGTGGTGTCAACTGGCCTACTTCTGCTCCTTGATCTTACTGGGCGATCACCACCAGATGCACTTATTATAAAGGTCCAGTTAAACTGCAAAAATATGATTTAAAAAAAATTCTTTCATGGGTTGTGGATGTCGCTGGCCAGGCCAGCATTTCTTGCCCATTCCTAATTGCCCTTGAGAAGGTGGTGGTGAGCTGCCTTCTTGAACCGCTGCAGTCCATGTGGTGTAGGTGCACCCACAGTTAGGGAGGGAGTTTCAGGATTTTGATCCAGCAACAGTGAAGGAATGGCGATATATTTCCAATTCAGGATGGTATGTGACTTGGAGGGGAACTTGAGGGTGGTGGTGTTCCCACGTGTCTGCTATCCTTGTCCTTCTAGGTAGAAGAGGTCACGGGTTTGGAAGGGGCTGTCACAGGAGGTGTGGTGAGTTGCTTGTAGATGGTACACACTGCTGCCACTGTGCGTCGGTGGTGGAGGGAGTGAATGTTTGTAGATGGGGTGCCAATCAAGTGGGCTGCTTTGTCCTGGATGGTGTTGAGCTTCCTGAGTGGTGTTGAAGCTGCAGTCATCCAGGCAAGTGGAGAGTATTCCATCACACTCCTGACTTGTGCCTTTGTAGATGGCAGACAGGCTTCAGGGAGTCAGGAGGTGAGTTACTCACCGCAGAATTTTCAGCCTCTGACCTGCTTTTGTAGCCATTGTATTTATATGGTTGTCCCATTTCAGTTTCTGGTCAATGGTAACCCCCAGGATGTTGTAGTGGGGGATTCAGCGATGGTAATGCCATTGAATGTCAAGGGGAGATGGTTAGATTCTGTTACTGGAAATCGTCATTTCCTGGCACTTGTGTGGCGCGAATGTTTCTTGCCACTTATCCGCCCAAGCCTGAATTTGGACGTGGGCTGCTTCAGCATCTGAGGAGTTGTGAATGGTACTGAACATCGTCCAATAAACGAACATCCCCACATCTAACCTTATAATGGAAGGAAGGTCATTGCTGAAGCAGCTGGAGATGTTGGGCCTAGGACACTACCTTGAGGAACTCCTGAAGCAATGTCCTGGGGCTGAGATGATTGGTCTCCAACAACCACAACCATCTTCTTTTGTACTTAGGTATGACTTCAACTAGTGGAGAGTTTTCCCCTCGATTCTCATTGATTTCACTTTGGCTACATCTCCTTGATGCCATACTTGGTCAAATGCTGCCTTGATATCCAGAGCAACTACTCTCACCTCACCTCTTGAGTTCAGCTCTTTTGTCCATGTTTGGACTAAGGCTGCAATGAGGTCTAGAGCTGAGGAGCCCTGGCGGATTATGCATTGGTGCCTGCGATTTGCAATTTCTATTGGGTTTGCAGCTTTAATGTAAAAAAAAAAGATTTTTCTGAACTGAATGATTTTGGAAAAGGGAAGTTGTTGGGCCGCTCCAGCCTAGGTTTGGAGCATGACCTTTTATTTTCCTGCTGCCAGCATGACTCTGTGTTTGTGTGTGTGCTTTATATTTCAAGCGTCCTCTCGGCCACTTGCATTCAACTGTGAAAGGAAATCCTGCTGCAAGCATGTAAAACAGGTTCTGTTACTGATTCTCAGTACTCGCCCTGAGTTCCTCTGGTATTCTGTAACCCAGTCAGTCTTGGAACAAATATGCTTGAGGCTGTGAACAATTCTGTCTGGGGAGATTCGGGGGAGGGGAGGAAGTACTGATCATAATGAACACTGCATCTCTGATTCGACATTTCAGTATTGTTGTAATCCAATCTACACCCGATGGAGGTGTGATGTTTTCAAGTTTATTGCCTGTGTCAGATGACGTGTATTTGTATCACTGTAAAAATAATTACAAGTCCCCACTGCTTACACTGCCTATGCTTATCCCTGATAGCCACCTATATCAGGCAAATGGCATTGATCATTTGCCATTGACATAGGTGTCAATTACAACAATGCTCCTTATACCATATTAAGTGCACCAGCTCTTTTGTGCACTCAGTATTCACCAATTTAAAAGCTTCCCTGATTCCAGGCAACGTCAGGTTTTCAAGAAGCTTCAGGTAGCTGTTTACACTGTTAATAACTGTGGGAAGTGGTTGGAAAGTTGACATTTAGGCAGCTTTGGGAGTTATTTTGTTGCTACAACTGATTTACCGACCACTGTGTGAGATGGGCAAATTGCATTAGCACCAGTGTAGGGATACTGCTTTATAAATTGCCAACATCTGTGAAGTTCCATGGAGCGTCACAATGTATTAAATTCAACTCTTCCCTGTTCCTTCTGCACCCCTTCTAAGTTTCATTATCTGAGCTGTAAAGAGGCACCAAATGAAGGCCAAAACACCTTCCCGTGTGGTGAGGAGAGATTGAAGGACTGTCTCATTCAAGACCACACTTTCTGCTCCCTTCCTCTTAATGACTTGCTAGTTAAATGTACAGTACATTATTACTGAGCACCAGTGATTGGGAAGGCCCCAGGTTCAGTGTCTGGTCTGGCATAGATCAGGTCAGGTGTACTCAGCCAGGGCGGATATGGGGATGCTGCCGTTATCCTGAATTAGAGCTGGGTAAAATGAGTAGGATTCCCAGCCCTGTTTGTTCCTCTGTTGGAAGTGTGGATGGCAGGTGTGGACAGGATTGGGTTCATCCATTTCTGTCGCAGGAAGAATATCGACTTGGGGAAGGTACTAGAGAGATCACCATACCCATAACTCTATTCAGCATGAGCCAGTTGCCTTTAGGACAGAAGTAGTCAGCGAGAAATTAGAAGGGAGATGAGGTAGGAAACAATTGGCCGCTCATGGGGAGAAGCAATGCCCACAGGGAGTGCAAGCCATGCAATTGTGGGTCTTCTGATCTGGGTGGGCAAAGATCAGGAACATGGGACTGAAGTGGAGCCAGAAATTGTTGAGCAGTCCTCTTAAATAATTGAACAGGGGCTGCAACCTCTCGCACTCAGCATACATACATAAACTAGCTGCGTGACGATTGACTATTCCGCCTTGAGTGATTGGATTGGAAACTGCTCTGTATATAGAGGTATTGCTGCTGTATCAGTTGCTATTTTATAGCGGCACAGTGGTGCAGTGGTTAGCACCGCGGCCTCACAGCTCCAGGGACCCGGGTTCAATTCTGGGTACTGCCTGTGCGGAGTTTGCAAGTTCTCCCTGTGACTGCGTGGGTTTTTGCCGGGTGCTCCGGTTTCCTCCCACAGCCAAAGACTTGCAGGTTGATAGGTAAATTGGCTGTTGTAAATTGCCCCTAGTGTAGGTAGGTGGTAGGGAATATGGGATTACTGCAGGGTTAGTGTAAACGGGTGGTTGTTCGTCGGCACAGACTCGGTGGGCCGAAGGGCCTGTTTCAGTGCTGTATCTCTAAAATAAAATAAATAAACCCTGGGATGTGAAAGGAGACATTTTCGAGTTCAGATCCAGCTCTTGGCCCTGTATCCAGGATGTGGGACAGTCTGTCCTTTCTCCCCTTGAAAGCACTGACTGGGATCCTGTCCTTTGAAATAATGTGTGGCTATGACAGCACCTGCCTTGCACAATATGATGAAGTGCTGAAAAAAAATGTCCTAATTAATCTTTGTTTTCCTCTTGAGGGACCTAAGCTGTGGCTGTTTAGCTTCAACTGAGCAGGCAGACTGGACTCAGGCAGTGATATGACGCTCCTGCAGTTTGGATCAGCGCTCAAGATATATTTGAATTATCCCAAGTGCTTTTATTCCTAAATGACCTAAAACACAAAGTAACAATTTATTTTAATTGACCTTTTCGGTCATTTAATATTTGAGTTCTCTCTTTCCCCCTGGTCTGACTGGATGGGTACCCAGCCTGCATCAAGCCTCTGCTAGGGCTGTTTTTGCAATATTCAAATTCGAGTGAGTGCTCTCTCCAGAATCATCATCTTCTTCTTTGGCCTCCTTGTCTCAACAGACAATGGGTAAGCGCCTGGAGGTGGTCAGTGGTTTGTGAAGCAGCACCTGGAGTGGCTATAAAGGCCAATTCTAGAGTGACAGACTCTTCCACAGGCGCTGCAGATAAAATTGGTTGTCGGGGCTGTTACACCGTTGGCTCTCTCGTTGCACTTCTGTCTTTTTTCCTGCCAACAGCTAAGTCTCTTCGACTCGCCACTCTTTAGCCCCGCCTTTATGGCTGTCCGCCAGCTCAGGTGATCACTGGCAACTAACTCCCATGATTTGTGGTCAATGTCATATGACTTCATGTCACGTTTGCAGATGTCTTCAAAGCGGAGACATGGCCGGCCGGTGGGTCTGGTACCAGTGACGAGCTCACTGTACAATGTGTCCTTGGGATCCTACCATCTTCCATGCGGCTCACATGGCCAAGCTGGGGATGTTGGCCGCCTCGAGAACTTCTGCGTTGGATACGGTCCTGCCACCTCATGCCAAGGATTCTCCGGAGGCAGTGAAGATGGAACGAATTGAGACGTCGCTCTTGGCTGGCATACGTTGTCCAGGCCTCGCTGCTGCAGAGCAAGGTACTGAGGACACAGGCTTGATACACTTGGACTTTTGTGTTCCGTGTCAGTGCGCCATTTTCCCACACTCTCTTGGCCAGTCTGGACATAGCAGTGGATGCCTTTCCCATGCGCTTGATAATTTCTGCATCGAGAGACAGGCTACTGGTGATAGTTAAGCCTAGGTAGGTGAACTCTTGAACCACTTCCAGAGCATGGTCGCTGATATTGATGGATGGAGTATTTCTGACGTCCTGTCCCATGATGTTCGTTTTCTTGAGGCTGATGGTTAGGCCAAATTCGTTGCAGGCAGCCGCAATCCTGTCGATGAGTCTCTGCAGACACTATTCTGTGTGAGATGTTAAAGCAGCATCGTCAGCAGAGAGACCTTCCGCACTTTGGTCTTCGCTCTTAGACAGGCATGTTTGAACAACCTGCCACCAGATCTTGTGTGGAGGAGAATTCCTTCTTCTGAAGACTTGAACGCATGTGAGAGCAGCAGGGAGAAGAAGATCCCAAACAGTGCAGGTGCGAGAAGACAGCCCTGTTTCACGCCACTCAGGATAGGAAAGGGGTCTGATGAGGCACCGCTATGCTGAATTGTGCCTTTCATATTGTCATGGAATGTGGTGATGATACTTAGTAGCTTTGGTGGACATCCAATCTTTGCTAGTAGTCTGAAGAGACCACGTCTGCTGACGAGATCAAAGACTTTGGTGAGATCTATGAAAGCAACATAGAGGGGCATCTGTTGTTCGCGGCATTTCTCCTGTAGCTGGCGAAGGGAGAACAACATGTCAATGGTGGATCTCTCTGCTCGAAAGCCGCACTATGCCTCAGGGTAGGCATGCTCAGCCAGCTTCTGGAGCCTGTTTAAAACAACACGAGTGAAGACTTTCCCCACTATGCTGAGCAGGGAAATTCCACGGTAGTTGTTGCAGTCACCACAGTCACCCTTGTTCTTATAGAGGATGATGGTATTGGCGTCGCGCATGTCCTGTGCTACTGCTCCCTCATCCCAGCACAGGCAAAGCAGTTCATGGAGTGCTGAGAGTATAGCAGGCTTGGCACTCTTGATTATTTCAGGGGTAATGCCGTCCTTCTCAGGGGCTTTTCCACTGGCTAGAGAATCAATGGCATCACTGAGTTCCGATTTTGTTGGCTGTTCATCCAGCTCATCCATGACAGGCAGAGACTGGGCTGCATTGAGGGCGGTCTCAGTGACAACATTTTCCCTGGAGTACAGTTCTAGGTAGTGCTCAACCCAGTGGTCCATTTGCTTGCGTTGGTCAGTGATTGTGTCCCCTGATTTAGATTTGAGGGGGGCGATCTTCTTGATGGTTGGCCCAAAAGCGCTCTTAATGCCATCACACATTCCTCTAATGTTTCCGGTGTCGGAGGCCAGCTCAATATGACTGCATAGGTGTTGCCAGTAGTCATTTGCACAGTACCTGGCTGTTCTTTGTGCAGCGCTTCTGGCTACTTTAAGTGCTACAGATGTCAACTCACTGGGAGCTTTCTTGTAATTCAGCAGTGCAGTGCGCTTAGCGGCTATGACAGGTTCCAGCTCTTCAAAGTGAGATTGAAACCAGTCTGCATTCTGCTTCTCACGTTTGCCAAAGGTGGTCATTGCTGAGTCATAGATGGCGTCTCTGATGTGGGCCCACTTGGTCTCTGCATCCCCTGTAGGAGTGTTTTGAAGGGCTTTTTCAAGTGAATTTAGAAACTTATGTAACAGCTGTGGATAAGAAATTCTGTTAGTGTTGATGTGCGGGCGGCCCTTCTGCTTGGAGTGATGTATCTTCTTTGGTTTGAGTCTAACTTTGCTGCACACAGGGAGTGGTCGGTGTTGGTTTGAACACTGTTTATAGAGGATCGCCTTGTGACGATGAGGTCTAGCTGGTGCCAACGACGTGATCTTGGGTGTCTCCATGAAACCTGGTGACAGGGTTTAGTATGAAAGTTGGTGATGCAGAGGTTCTCTCCAGAATGCTTAGTCTGTATCTTCCCCTCCCTTCCCTTCCCCTCCCCTACCCTCCACGTGCTGCCTTGTCCTCCTGGGGAAGCACCTAATTTCATTTAAGACCAAGCGGGAATGTGAGATTGAAAATGTTTAAATTATCATGAGTAAGTGTTACCTAAATTCCTAATTGCAGTTTTAAATGCTTAAAATTTGCAGGGCTATGGGGAAAGAACAGGGGAGTGGGCCTAATTGTATTGCTCTTTGCAATAGTCCGAATGATCTGCACTGTAAAACTCCATAAACTTCACTATTTACATTTATTTTTCCATGAAAAAAGATTGTGCCTGTATTCTCTGAGCTCATTCTGCAGCTTGATATTTACAGATAGGGACCATATTGATGCATTGAAACTAACAGTGTTATGCACAAACTGAGGGGCTGTTTCTCAGAGGGGAGGTGTTGATGTAGTGGTATTATCACTGGACTAGTAACCCAGACACCCAGGGTATTGATCTGGAGACATGGGTTCGAATCCCACCATAGCAGAAGGTAGAAATTTAATTAATAAATCTGGAATTAAAAGCTAGTCTAATGATGGCCATGAAACCATTGTTGATTGTTATAAAAACCCATCTGGTTCACTAATGTCCTTCAGGGAAGGAAATCTGCTGTCCTTACCTGGTCTGACCCACAGCATTGGAGGAAGCACTGAGGGTGGCAAGGGCACAGAATGTACTCTGGGTGGGGGACTTCAATGTCCATCACCAAGAGTGGCTCGGTAGCACCACTACTGACCGAGCTGGCTGAGTCCTAAAGGACATAGCTGCTAGACTGGGTCTGCGGCAGATGGTGAGAGAACCAACAAGAGGGAAAAACATACTTGACCTTGTTCTTACCAATCTGCCTGCCACAAATGCTTCTGTCCATGACTGTATTGGTAGGAGTGACCACTGCACAGTTGTTGTGGAGACGAAGTCCCGTCTTCACATTGAGGATACCATCCATCGTTTTGTGTGGCACTATCACCGTGCTAAATGGGATAGATTTCGAACATATCTAGCAATGCAAAACTGGGCATCCATGAGGCGCTGTGGGCCATCAGCAGCAGCAGAATTATACTCAACCACAATCTGTACCCTCATGGCCCGGCATATCCCCCACTCTACCATTACCATCAAGCCAGGAGACCAACCCTGGAGCAGCACCAGGCATACCTCAAAATGAGGTGTCAACCTGGTGAAGCTACAACCCAGGACCACTTGCGTGCCAAACTGCGTAAGCAGCATGCGATCCCATAACCAACGGATCAGATCTAAGCTCTGCAGTCCTGCCACATCCAGCCATGAATGGTGGTGGACAATTAAACAACTAACTGGAGGAGGTGGCTCCACAAATTTCCCCATCCTCAATGATGGGGAGCCCAGCACATCAGTGCAAAAGATAAGGCAGAAGCATTTGAAAGAATCTTCAGCCAGAAGTGCCAAGTTGATGATCCATCTCGGCCCCCTCCTGAAGTCCCCAGCATTACAGACGCCAGACTTCAGCCAATTCGATTCACTCCACGTGATATCAAGAAACGACTGAAGGCACTGGGTACTACAAAGGCGATGGGTCCTGACAATATTCCAGCAATAGTCCTGAAGACCTATGCTCCAGAACTTGCCGCACCCCCAGCCAAGCTGTTCCAGTTCAGCTACAACTCTGGCATCTACCCGGCAATGTGGAAAATTGCCCAGGTATGTCCTGTACACAAAAAGCAGGACAAGTCCAGCCTGGCCAATTACCGCCCCATCAGCCTACTCTCAATCATCAGTATAGTGATGGAAGGTGTCATCAGCAGTGCCATCAAGTGGCACTTGCTTAGCAATAACCTGCTCAGTGACACCCCGTTTGGGTTCCGACTGGGCCACTCAGCTCCTGACCTCATTACGGCCTTGGTTCAAACATGGACAAAAGAGCTTAACTCATGAGGTGAGGTGAGAGTGACTGCCCTTGACATCAAGGCAGTATTTGACAGAGTATGGCATCAAGGAGCCCTAGCAAAACTGGAGTCAATGGGAATCAGGAGGAAAACTCTCTGCTGGTTAGAGTCATACCTAACGCAAAGGAAGATGGCTGTGGTTGTTGGAGGTCAAATATCTGAGCTCCAGGACATCACTGCAGGAGTTCTTCAGGGTAGTGTTCTAGGCCCAATCATCTTCAGCTGCTTCATCAATGACCTTCCTTCAATCATAAGGTCAGAAGTGGGGATGTTCGCTGATGATTGCACGATGTTCCGCACCATTCGCGACTCCTCAAATACTGAAGCAATCCGTGTAGAAATGCAGCAAGACCTGGACAGTATCCAGGCTTGGGCGGATAAGTGGCAAGTAACATTTGCCCAACACAATTGCCAGGTAATGACCATTTCCAACAAGAGAGAATCTAACCATCTCCCCTTGACATTCAATGGCATTACCATCGCTGAATCCCCCACTATCAACATCCTAGGGGCAAGCATTGACCAGAAACTGAACTGGAGTAGCCATATAAATACCGGCTACAAGAGCAGGTCAGAGGCTAGGAATCCTGAGGCGAGTAACTCACCTCCTGACTCCCCAAACCCCGTCCACCATCTACAAGGCACAAGTCAGGAGTGCGATGGAATACTCTCCACTTGCCTGGATGAGTGCAGCTCCAACAACACTCAAGAAGCTCGACACCATCCAGGAAAAAGCAGCCCGCTTGATTGGCACACCATTCACAAACATTCACTCCCTCCACCACCGATGCACAGTGGAAGCAGTGTGTACCATCTACAAGTGACACTGCAGCAACGCACCAAGGCTCCTTAGACAGCACCTTCCAAACCCACGACCTCTACCAACTAGAAGGACAAGAGCAGCAGATGCATGGGAACACCACCACCTGCAAGTTCCCCTCCAAGTCACACACCATCCTGACTTGGAACTATATCGACGTTCCTTCACTGTCGCTGGGTCAAATTCCTGGAACTCCCTTCCTAACAGCACTGTGGGTGGACCTACCTCACATGGACTGCAGCAGTTCAAGAAGGCAGCTCACCACCGGCTTCTCAAGGACAATTAGGGATGGGCAATAAATGCTGGCAAAGCCAGTGACGCCCACATCCCATGAATGAATGAAAAAAAAGGCCTGGGGTAATCTGAACATGGAGCCTAAAGTTCAACTGAGGTGGAGGGATTTCAAGTTCTTGCTTACCTGGAGTGGCAGTCTTGGGACCTGGAACTGTCATTAAACTTGTTTCTCCAGTTCGATGTACTTTTATTTCCCCCGTTTGTAACGGATATCCTTCCATCTCTCTTGGGCCCTCCCCTCTCCTCCCCAGTGCTGTTCATCATTCACTGATGATGAGTATGGCAAGGGGTCCATCACCAAGCCTGCCTTTGTCAACAGTGGTTAGCTTTTGTTTTATGCCATTCTGAGTTGATATGGTGCAGCCAGCAGCATTGAATACGTTTGATGTGCACCACAGATGCATTGTTGCTGTTTGTAAAAATAGCCTTTAATGCAGATTTACATCACAAATAGAAATGAGCAATGCAAAACCACATGGCAGCTATCTGACATGCAAACCTCGCAGCAACAATTCCTGCCCACCAGTTAGCCTCTTGCTATCCCTGGAGGTTCATTGATTGGGTTTAATAGCAGAGGCCAATGACAGTTTGCTGGTTTAGGGCGTGCCTTGGACTCTGGTCTGCTGGGGTGATAGTTTAGAACCAGGTCTGTTGGGGCAGTAGGTTAGGGCCGAGCCTGCCAATCCTATTGGCGTAAGATGATGCCTTGGCCCCAAACAATGCAGGTTGTTGTAATTTCTCTTTGGAAGCTTTTTAAAAATTTGTTCATGGGATGTGGGCGTCGCTGGCTAGGCCAGCATTTATTGTCCATCCCTAATTGCCTTTGAGAAGGTGAGGGTGAGCTGCCTTCTTGAACCGCTGCAGTCCATGTGGGTTAGGTATACCCACAGTGCTGTTGGGAAAGGAGTTCCAGGAGTTTGACCCAGCGACGGTGAAGGAACGGCGATATAGTTCCAAGTCAGGATGGTGTGTGATTTGGAGGGGAACTTGCAGGTGGTGGTGTTCCCATGCTTCTGCATCTTGTAGATGCACTGCTGCCACTGTACACCAATGTTGAAGGTGGTGGAGGGGGTGCCAATCAAACGGGCTGCTTTGTCCTGGATGGTGTCGAGCTTCTTGAGTGTTGTTGGAGCTGCACCCATCCAGGCAAGTGGAGAGTATTCTCTCACACTCCTGACTTGTGACTTGTAGATGTTCGACAGGCATTGGAGGGTTAGGGGTTTTGTTACTAGCCGCAGAATTCCCAGCCTCTGGCCTGCTCTTGTAGCCACAGCATTTATGTGGCTGGTCCAGTTTCTGGTCATTAGTAACCCCCAGGACGTTGATAGTGGGGGAATTCAGCGATGGTAATGCCATTGAACATCAAAGGGAGATGGTTAGATTCTCTCTTGTTGGAGATGGTCATTGCCTGGCAATTGTGTCGGGTAAATGTTACTTGCCACTTATCGGCCCAAGCCTGTATGTTGTCCAGCTCTTGCTGCATATGGACATGGACTGCTTCAGTATCTGAGGAGTTGCGAATGGCGCTGAACATTGTGTAATCATCAGCGAACATCCCCACTTCTGAATTTATGATGGAGAGAAGGTAATTAATGAAGCAGCTGAAGATGGCTGGGCCTAGGACAGTACCTTGAGGAACTCCTGCAGTGATGTCCTGGGACTGAGATGATTGACCTCCAACAACCACAACCATCTTCCTTTGTGCTAGGTATGACTCCAGCCAGCGGTGAGTTTTCCCCCCGACTCCCATTGACTCCAGTTTTGCTAGGGCTCCTTGATGCCATACTTGGTCAAATGCTGTCTTGATGTCAAGGGCAGTCACTCTCACATCACCCTATCTTGTAATTGGCTGCTGACCAAGGAAACAGGCAGCAACGGTTCCTTCTATGATGTTATGTCTGTTTCTTAATTTGCTCTCACTCCCTCAAGAAGGAATTTGGTTCAGCATTTCTTGTCCTCTCATTTTAACCACTCCATGTTGTCACCCGGCATGCTTTGCCAGTTCAGTCATTTTAGGAAACTGTTTCCACGTGACTGACAAATGGCTGACAAGGTTGTCAATTTCATCCACAATGACCAACCTTCAGGTAAACTAGACTGCTAGAAAGTTTACCAGTGCAGTTAAAGATTATTGAAAATAGTAATCAGTTTTCTGATCAGTTTTCATAAGACACTAACTGTTCTAGGAGGCCAAAGATAGCCAGATTAAAAGCAAGAAGATTTTTTTAGAGGATGTGGACAGAGTTGTGACAATGAGATTAGAGTTTGAGATGCTTACCAGAGTTAATAATGGACATGGTTTGTTATTGATAACTCACTCATGTAAAGGAGGGATTTTTTTGTGGGGTAAAGGGAGAATTGCATGGGTTGGTAAATGTAGTGACATTGCAAATGAAGCTTTTGCTCGTTGACATTTCTGGCCTTGCACTGGAGGTACACCAGTGTCCAGTGTATTTACTTGAGAATTTAAACATTAAAAAAAACCCAGCGTATTAAAAGGCATTGTGACTTGCCAGAATTTGAAATGTTTGCTGCTGCTAATTTAAAGGGGTTGTGGCTTCTATCTCCACCGTTCTCTGCCAACCACTGTTCTGTTTCTCATTTCATAATTTGACAGAAGGGAAAATCTACACATGCTATTACCAGTCTTCCCTTGTACAACAGTTTGTAAGCATTAAATATAAGAATAGTGCAGAATGAAGAGGTACTATCAATTGTCCACAGTGTTGTTATCAGTGCATTTAAAGCAATGAATGATAAAGACTCACCCGTATACAATATTCTTTAATGTTGTGCCTTAATTCATTATTTCCAATTCCTTCTACCACAATTAGCTCCACTGAGAAAGCTGCAACCACCAGTCCTTCGCCTTGGTTTACACAGATCAAAATATAATCTCCAGCCACAGCCCGAGTTTAGCACAATATCGCCATTCATTCTATCATTGGGTGTTTTATTACACTGTTCAGGTGATTTGTTGTAAAATGAAAACCTGACACTGGGGCCATTTCACTTTACTGAAATGTGAGTGAAAGGGTAGGCCAACAGTGCAAGCCTCGTTAAAGTGTCTCAGGCTCACCATTAGTCTATGCTCAGATCCTAGTCATAACACTATCCAGGCCCAGCCTTTTGTATAATTACAGTTAAACAGGAATTCAGGAGAATGTGCTTTCCCTTTAAGATCTCGAGTTTCTGTTGCTAATATTCTGGTCACCAAAGGGTTAATGTTCCTCCGTAACTTGTGATTGTGTTTGCTGGTACTGTATATTGGTAAATTGTGCTTTTCAATCTGGCGATTTCCTGTCAATTTAAAACTAATTTTCGAATATCACCCCCCGCTGGTTGGTCCAGTCTTGTGTCAGAATTGCCAACGGGAATAGTTTACCCTTTGTATTTCCAAAATATGATTGAGATGGAGCAAATCATTTAACTGTGATATTCGGTGGTTCTGGTCTGTGCTTAACACATTTTTCATTGTGCAAACTATTATTAACTGAAGGGACACTTACAGTTGCAGTGTAAGTCCATTAGTGGAGCCCATGCTGGTGGCACTGGTCCAAAGATTCAAACTGATCTTCAATCCCATCCTGCACCTTTTTTTTTAAAAAAAAGGAAGGTCCACAGTCAACAGAAGCAAAACTCAACAGAATTTGTGATCCCTGCCAGGAGGTCATCTCCCTCATGCCACCTACTCCATGGTTACATCTCCACGCTTCACTGCATAATATGTGAAGCCTCCAGTTTCTTGCTTTACAGTGCGATGGTTGAGTGGAGTTGCTGAGTCTGAAGTGATATCCAGCGAGAATTGGAGGTGCTGGACGGAGGCAGAGAGATTGGCCCCAGTTTTTATGACATTTAAGCATGAGCTGCTTAGTGAGGGTCGCAGAAGCAGTGCAATCGACGGTAGAGGGTCGCAGCAGCAGTGCAATCGACGGTAGAGGGTCGCAGCAGCAGTGCAATCGAGGGTAAAGGGTCGCAGAAGCAGTGCAATCGAAGGTAGAGGGTCGCGTCCTCTGCGGAATGGATGGTAGAGGGTCACGTCCTCTGCGGAATGGATGGTAGAGGGTCACGGCCTCTGCGGAATCGATGGTAGAGGGTCACGTCCTCTGCGGAATGGATGGTAGAGGGTCACGGCCTCTGCGGAATGGATGGTAGAGGGTCACATCCTCTGCGGAATGGACGGTAGAGGGTCACGGCCTCTGCGGAATGGATGGTAGAGGGTCACGGCCTCTGCGGAATGGATGGTAGAGGGTCATGTCTGGAATGGATGGTAGAGGGTCACATCCTCTGCGGAATGGATGGTAGAGGGTCACGGCCTCTGCGGAATGGATGGCAGAGGGTCACGGCCTCTGCGGAATGGATGGTAGAGAGTCACCTCCTCTGCGGAATGGATGGTAGAGGGTCATGGCCTCTTCGGAATGGATGGTAGAGGGTAACAGCCTCTGCGGAATGGATGGTAAAGGGTCACGGCCTCTGTGGAATGGACGGTAGAGGGTAACAGCCTCTGTGGAATGGATGGTAGAGGGTCACGGCCTCTGCGGAATGGATGATAGAGGGTCACGTCCTCTGCAGAATGGATGGTAGAGGGTCACGTCCTCTTCAGAATGGATGGTAGAGGGTCACGGCCTCTTCGGAATGGATGATAGAGGGTCACGTCCTCTGCGGAATGGATGGTGGAGGGTCACGGCCTCTGTGGAATGGATGGTAGAGGGTCACCTCCTCTGCGGAATGGATGGTAGAGGGTCACCTCCTCTGCGGAAAGGATGGTAGAGGGTCACCTCCTCTGCGGAATGGATGGTAGAGGGTCACGGCCTCTGTGGAATGGATGGTAGAGGGTCACGGCCTCTGCGGAATGGATGGTAGAGGGTCACGGCCTCTGCGGAATGGATGGTAGAGGGTCACGTCCTCTGCGGAATGGATGGTAGAGGGTCCCGTCCTCTGCGGAATGGATGGTAGAGGGTTGCATTTACTGGCTATGTTGTGTAAACTGAATGACTGCAGCCTTCCCTTCCCTCTCGCCCAACAATCCGGCATGGCAGGGGCATTTTGAGAATCTGAGATGCAATAAGGAGCTCTGACTGTGCCCAGCTAAATCGGCTTCAAGAAATGACTTTCATTTGCAGGCTCTGAAATCATGTCCCTGACATTGTCGCTTGGGAATAGTACAATGCAGATCCACAATCAAAGGCTGTCTTTGTGTTGAATGGGAGCAGCACACTCCATGGCCATAGATTGAAAATTCATCTCTTATCCGAGCTCTAAAGGGGTGGGCGGGCGGGGTGGCGGGGGGGTTGGGGGTGGGGACTTGCAGTGGGAGTAGAAGAAGGAAATTTGGTGAAATATCAAAACACAACTGGATATATTCTGAGTGACTGCTTGTTTTATGTTGAAACTGAATATAAGAAAGGTACTGCTTGTATTGGGTGAGAATTTTCTGTTGGCCATCTTAGACACATGTTGCTTTGTTAATGGATTTGGATTCAAACTGAGGTTTTGTTTTGAATTAAGATTGGGATTTCTCAGCTGGTTTTGTAGATGCAGTTTCAGGTGTTTCTCTTACCCCTGGGTGTTGAGATTACCCAGAATACAATATTGCAGTGATGATTATCAGTGTCTCCCAAAAGAAATTCTAGTATATTTTTAGAATATACTTGGCATTGCAGGCCTCACTTTGAGAAGCTGTTACTATAACAAGGGCTCCAGCTGCCAGTTAAAGATGATAGCCTGATCTACATGACTGAGTGTTGGGCCTAGGCGCTTTGATTGTGATGTCAAAAATAATCCAGCAAAGTTAACAGGTTGCTGCTGTAATTGGTAAATTTAGGCCTTGGTGTTCCCAAGTGCTGTGCCATGGAGTGCCAGGGCACTGGTTTTGCCTGTGATTCTGATCTTGACCATGCCGATGTGAGTTGTAAGGGGCCACTCTTGGACTTGTAAAATGGTATCATCAGATGGAGTTTGCATCAGACAAGAGATACTGGGTACTACACGGTTAGTATGTGTGTGTCCTTCAATAAACATGCATATGTGGTTTTCTGCAGAAAATAGGTTAAAAATGCGGTTGTGTGTGTCTTGTTTTGTTATGGGCAGTAGATAGTCTCGTAAATAATTTTCAACCAATGGGAGAAGATATCTGGGTGAGGTGTATGTGGACATCTGTGTGAGGATTAGATTGTTAACAATTTTTTACAAAATATTTGTGTTTGCAGTTCCGAGGTGCCTAATTTTGTCATAGAAATCTGTTGTATTTAAATAAAGTAAATAGTGACCGATTACTGACTGACTGTTGGAGCCCAGTGCTGAAAACTGAGATGTAATATAATCCCAAACCAGAAATCCCAACTTCATGGTGCTGTGCAAAGAGTGAAGAGACGTTGGTGGAGAGCATGAAGATGTAATGATAGGCCAGCACCCCATAGATGGTATAGAGCATACATATGATGAAACCATTCCTGCTGGAGCTTTGCTTCCTGTCATCGTAATGACTAAGGAGCTGGGCGTTGAAGGAAAGGAGGGTTGGGGCTCCACATCGAGTTCTTAGATTATGCCCACAGAATGAAAAAGGACAAAGATGGATGCAAGTGGAGTTTAGTGGTGAAGGGGTGTACATAAAAAATAAATTTTGTCTACCTGGGAAATTGTGTGCTTTGCAAAGGGTGAGAGAGTGGTAAGGAGACATATTGCTTTGACTGACTAGAAATGCTTTTGAAGTAAGGAGGAGGGGGAGCAGCCAGAGGTCGTGGTACACATCGGTACCAATGACATAGCTTGGAAAAGGGCTGAGGACCTGAAAAGCGAATATAGGGAGTTAGGTTGGAAGCAAAAAGGCAGGATGAGCAGAGTAGTAATCTCAGGTTTGATACCGGTGCCACGTGCTAGTGAGGCTAGAAACAGGGAGCGAGTGCAGCTGAACACGTGGCTACAGAGCTGGTGTTGGAGGGAGGGCTTCAGATATGTGGATCATTGGGATACCTTCTGGGGAAGGTGGGACCTGTACAAGAAGGACGGGTTGCATCTGAACTGGAGGGGCACCAATATCCTGGGCGGGAGGTTTGTTAGAGCTCTTCGGGAGGGTTTAAACTAGTTTGGCAGGGGGATGGGAACCGGAGCTACGGATCAGTGGATGGGGTAGCTGTTGAACAGGCAGATACAGAGTGCAGAGAGTCTGTGAGGAAGGTTAGACAGTTGACAGGGCAAAGTTGCAGCCAGTATGATGGGTTGAAGTGTGTCTATTTTAACGCAAGAAGTGTCAGGAATAAGGGTGATGAACTTAGAGCATGGATCAGTACTTGGAGCTACGATGTTGTGGCCATTAAGGAGACTTGGATATCTCAGGGGCAGGAATGGATGTTGGATGTTCCGGGGTTTAGATGTTTCAAAAGGAATAGGGAGGGAGGTAAAAGAGGTGGGGGAGTGGCAGTGCTAATCAGGGATAGTATCACAGCTGCAGAAAGGGAGGTCGTCGAGGAGGGTTTGTCTACTTTGTCATTATGGGTGGAAGTCAGAAACAGGAAAGGAGCGTCACTTTATTGGGAGTTTTCTATAGACCCCCCAATAGCAACAGAGACATGGAGGAACAGATTGGGAGGCAGATTTTGGAAAGGTGCAGAAGTAATAGGGTTGTTGCCATGGGTGACTTCAACTTCCCTAATATTGATTGGAACCTCCTTAGTGCAAAAAGTTTGGATGGAGCAGTTTTTGTCAGGTGTGTCCAGGAAGGTTTCCTGACTCAATATGTAGATAGGCCGACTAGAGGGGAGGCTATGTTGGACTTGGTGCTTGGCAACGAACCAGGCCAAGTGGCAGATCTCTCGGTGGGAGAGCATTTCGGTGATAGTGATCACAACTCCCTGACCTTTACGACAGTCATGGAGAGGGACAGGAGCAGACGGGATGGGAAAATATTTAATTGGGGGAGGGGGAATTACAATGCTATTAGGCAGGAACTGGGGAGCATAAATTGGGAACAGATGTTCTCAGGGAAATGCACGACAGAAATGTGGAGGTTGTATAGGGAGCACTTGCTGCGACTGCTGGATAGGTTTGTCCCGATGAGGCAAGGAAGGGATGGTAGGGTGAAGGAACCTTGGATGACAAGAGATGTGGAACAGCTAGTCAAGAGGAAGAAGGAAGCTTACTTAAGGTTGAGGAAGCAAGGATCAGACAGGGCTCTAGAGGGTTACAAGGTAGCCAGGAAGGAACTGAAAAATGGACTTAGGAGAGCTAGAAGGGGACATGAAAAAGTCTTGGCGGGTAGGATTAAGGAAAATCCCAAGGCGCTCTACACTTATGTGAGGAACAAGAGGATGGCCAGAGTGAGGGTAGGGCCGATCAGGGATAGTGGAGGGAACTTATGCCTGGAGTCGGAGGAGGTAGGGGAGGGCCTAAATGAATACTTTGCTTCAATATTCACTAGTGAGAGGGACCTTGTCGTTTGTGAGGACAGCGTGCAACAGGCTGATATGCTCGAGCAGGTTGATGTTAAGAGGGAGGATGTGCTGGAAATTTTGAATGATATGAGGACAGATAAGTCCCTGGGGCCAGACGGGATATACCCAAGGATATTACGGGAAGCGAGGGAAGAGATTGCCGCGCCTTTGGTGATGATCTTTGCGTCCTCACTGTCCACTGGAGTAGTACCAGATGATTGGAGGGTGGCAAATGTTATTCCCTTGTTCAAGAAAGGGAATAGGGATAACCCTGGGAATTATAGACCAGTCAGTCTTACGTCGGTAGTGGGCAAATTATTGGAGAGGATTCTGAGAGACAGGATTTATGATTATTTGGAAAAGCATGGTTTGATTAGAGACAGTCATCATGGCTTTGTGAGGGGCAGGTCATGCCTCACAAGCCTTATTGAATTCTTTGAAGATGTGACAAAACACATTGATGAAGGAAGAGCAGTGGATGTGGTGTATCTGGATTTTAGCAAGGCGTTTGATAAAGTTCCCCATGGTAGGCTCATTCAGGAAGTAAGGAGTCATGGGATACAGGGAAAGTTGGCTGTCTGGATACAAAATTGGCTGGCTCATAGAAGACAGAGGGTGGTAGTAGATGGAAAGTATTCAGCCTGGAGCTCGGTGACCAGTGGTGTTCTGCAGGGATCTGTTCTGGGACCTCTGCTCTTTGTGATTTTTATAAATGACTTGGATGAGGAAGTGGAAGGCTGGGTTAGCAAGTTTGCCGATGACACGAAGATTGCTGGAGTTGTGGATAGTGTGGAAGGCTGTTGTAGGTTGCAACGGGACATTGACAGGATGCAGAGCTGGGCTGAGAAGTGGCAGATGGAGTTCAACCTGGAAAAGTGTGAAGTGATTCATTTTGGAAGGTCGAATTTGAATGCAGAATACATGCTTAAAGACAGGATTCTTGGTAGTGTGGAGGAACAGAGGGATCTTGGGGTCCATGTCCATAGATCGCTCAAAGTTGCCACCCAAGTTGATAGGGTTGTTAAGAAAGCGTATGGTGTGTTGGCTTTCATTAACAGGGGGATTGAGTTTAAGAGCCGTGAGGTTATGCTGCAGCTCTATAAAGCCCTGGTTAGACCACACTTGGAATATTGTGTTCAGTTCTGGTCGCCTCATTATAGGAAGGATGTGGAAGCTTTAGAGAGGGTGCAGAGGAGATTTACCAGGATGCTGCCTGGACTGGAGGGCATGTCTTACGAAGAAAGATTGAGGGAGCTAGGGCTTTTCTCGTTGGAGCGAAGAAGGATGAGAGGTGACTTGATAGAGGGGTACAAGATGATGAGAGGCATAGATAGAGTGGTTAGCCAGAGACTTTTTCCCAGGGCGGAAAGGGCTATCACCAGGGGGCATAATTTTAAGGTGATTGGAGGAAGGTTTCGGGGAGATGTCAGAAGTAGGTTCTTTACACAGAGAGTGTTCGGTGCGTGGAATGCACTGCCAGCGGTGGCAGTAGAAGCAGATACATTAGGGACATTTAAGCGACTCTTGGATAGGTACATGGATGATAGTAGAATGAAGGGTATGTAGGTAGTTTGATCTTAGAGTAGGTTAAAAGTTCGGCACAACATCATGGGCCGAAGGGCCTGTACTGTGCTGCACTGTTCTATGTTCTAAGTCATTCTAGTGGAGGAGAGACTTTTCATGGCGATGTGAAAAGGAGGTGAGTGCAAGAGGTTAGTGACTAGTCAGCCTGTATGTCCGGTATGGTGCTGAGACCTGGAGCCTGACAAAGGCTAGGGATATGTGGATGGATGTTCTAAATACGCTGCGCAAGGAGGATGTTTGTTGTCAGCTGGGAGGGCAAAGAGAGCAAAACTGAAGTAATTCTGAGAAATGGCTTGCATGCAGCAACAGACCAGGCTACAGGTAAGATTGGAGCAAGCAGAGCTGAAGCTAGTGGACTAATGGAGCGGGTAAATGTCATGTGGAAGTCACAACTAAGATGGTGGGGCCATACAAAAATTTACATCGTATTACATGACAATATTCACTGTACAAGAACCGGCCATTGGGCTCAACAGGTCCATGCCAGTGTTTATGCTCCACAAGAGCCTCCTCCCACCCTCCTTCAACTAATCATCAACTCATTCTTTTATTCCTTTCTCCCTCATATGTTTATCTAGCTTCCCCTTAAATGTATCTATGTTATTCTGCTTAGCTACTCCTTGCAATTGCGAGTTCCACATTTTAACTACTCTCTGCGTAAAGAAGTTTCTCCTAAATTCCCTGGAGGATTTATTAGTGACCATCTTATATTTATGGCCCCTGCTTCCGGTCTGCCCCACAAGTGGAAATATCTTCTACATCTACCCCATCGAACACTTTCATATTTTAAAATTAGTAGATGATTTGAGGGGTTCAGATACACAAAACTTCACAAATGGAGGACGGGTCGATAGCATTATTCTTTCAAATGAAAATGCATATAGTGTTCTATAGGGATACAAGTGTACAAGGAAAAGTAACAAGATAATGCTGAACCTATACAAATTATTGGCTAAGCCACAATTTGAATACTTTTAAACACCTTACTTTAGGAAAGATGTCCGGGCCATGGGGAGGGAACAGAAGAGATTCACTAAGATGATACCAGGGGCGAGAGGCTTTAGTTACTGAGTGGCTAGAGTTACTGGGGCTCTTTTCACTAAACAGAGGATGTGTTCAAAATTATTAAGGATTTTGATAAAATGAATCAAGAAACAGTACTTCCACTGATCTGAGAATTGGTATCGAAAGGGCGTAAGTTTAAGATCATCGAGAGAACAAAAGGAGAGGTTAGGAGATTTTTTTTCCTGCACAAAAGATTGCTAGGGCATGAAATAGTCTGTTAGAATCAGTGGCAGAAGTAAAATCCATAATCACTTTTAAAAAGGATGTGGATATGTACTTGGAAGAAAGGAGAGTATGAGGAAAGCGACTGAATGACTACCTCTCTGAGAGTTAGTACAGATGCAATGGGTTGAATGGCTGCCTTCTCTGCTGTAAAATTCAGTGATCCTATATATAGATCTGGATAGAAGACATGTTGGGAGGATCGATTCAGCATTTATTCGAGTAGAGTATGTGTTAGGGAGCTCATGTGAGATCTACAAAGGCAGCCTGGTTAAGACAACTGATGGAGAGAATTCCAAGTGCCACATTCTCTTTACAAATGTGTGTTGCTGAATTTTAGAAACAGTCATTACTCTGTTACTGGTGAATTTACTGATTGGTTCTCAAACCCCTCCTCCATATGCTTTAACTCATCGACAGGCCCCTATCTTTGTTCCTAATCTTTGCACCTTATGTAAGAGAACCTCTGCAAAAAATGTAACTACAAACCTTAAAACTGCTTGATGTAGAGTTTCAAAAGATACTATTGGTTGTTCTTCTGTGGCCAGACCAGACACATCGGAACATTTTTATTTTGCTCTGCGTGTACTTTACGCCTCTTTGTGAGAGAGTACAACAGCTGTGGCTGTCATTTCCTGTGCAGTTGAGAGTTGACTTGATAAACACTCTGGATGTTTAATGATGATGAATGCATTGCATTTGAGTTATGACCATAGACGTGACTAGGGACTGAGGTACAAATATGCTGGCAGCATCATAATGAAATTGCTGTGACTTTGTTGTGGCATGGTGGGTGGGTAGAATATGGCTTTAGGCTTCTGATTTCCGGCTTGGTGAGTTCCCAGTCCTGCTGCATGGTGATCAGGTGATCCACAATACCGCAGGAGGGTTTGCTCAGCTGCTGAAAGCTTGAATAGGTTGAGGCCTGGGCCTGGGAGTAGGTTATCTGTTCATCACTTTTTTATTTACAAACTTATTAATTAAAAAGCCAAGCAAACACCCACCCACCCACCCCAACCCCTCCCATATCGGAGCAGAGCAAGTGCAAAAAAATAAAAGAGAGATAACCTAAGTGATGGCAATGGCGGGTTCCAAAAGCCTGCTGGTTGTGGAAGGAAGGGAAAGACTGATCGAATAAAGCATTCCGCAGTCCTGGAGGAAACTGCTAACTTGTGAGACTGTGTGATGGGTCTTGATTCAACACAGTGAGAACGCAAAAAGGTGGACAGCTCAGAGGACTGTTGACCATAGCAATATCAACAAAAGAGAGAAAGACTCGAGGTTGCATAAGAGAGAAGAAAAGAGAAGTTGTAGATCAAGAGTGGAAGAAGGATTGCCTGTCAGATAATGTGGTATCCTGTCCAGAATTGCATGAGGGACTTAGAATATCCTAGTGAATATTCAGGTATTAAATAATCTGGGATTTAAAGTGAATTAAGAGTCAGTGAGCGAAAAAATATTTTGCATGAAAGAGGAAAGTGAACATCTTGGAGACAGCTTTAGAAGATATGGGATATAATGTGAGGACCAGTAAACCATGAATATTGCAACATGAAGAAGCTGTAAAGGTGAAACTATCAAAGTTGAAGATGGTAGCTATTGGTTACATTTGAGTAATGTGAAGACACTGCTTTTGAAAAATTGAAAGAAGCAAGACTTTAACTTCTCAACTGAAGGTCATGGGGAGGTCAAGAAGTAGTGATTCAGCCATGGTACTGGGTCGACAGGAAGCTGTCATCACAAGAAGCTGGATAGGAATGAATGAAGAGTGGAAGAGATTATCGATGTGTAGGGGGAAAAAAATCTGTGGGGAGAAGTCATGAAAAGGAGTCAGCATGAGTCATCAACTCCTGCACAGATAAAACAGTTTGAAAGGAATCTAGAAAGTAGTAAAATGGTGGTAGGTGAACGTGATGCTAGTGATCAGGAAAAATAGATAATGGGAGGAGGAGAGAATCGTATACTTCTCTGATTCAATACTCTTAAGTGGTGGTCTGAATAATGTGCTTTGTGTCGTTGAGGAATTGAGTTATGATGTTGCAATTATTTGGCGACCCTGGGGAAAGGGGTTCATCATCCTGCGGTGTATTTCGGGTAGGACGAGTCTCTATGCTCACTTTATATATTCCGAAGCTGTTTTTCACGACTATCTAATTTTAGTTCACAAATCTATATGAAGTATTAATACAGTTATTTCCACTTTATACAGATTTATGCTGCGCATCTTGTTTTAACAAAAGCTCAGTTTCTGAAAGTGCTCCACCTGGTTCCCTGTTTGGTTTGTGCATTAAGCAGATTCATTGTGCAAGATTGCTGAGTCTTTTCTTACTAATCCTTCTGTTTCTCTATAAGGCACAAACTGTGTTGGATGATGTGGTCCACTCAAAGAATCCTGACCAAAAGCCACAACACAGCTCCAGAAATATTCATTCAGTTCATTGAAGAATCAAAAGTACATTTTTATTCTTTTTGCAGCAGTAGGCACTTGAATCTTGGATTCTTTGGAATCTTTTTAGTGCAGCGGAGCCCAGTGTTTGTTTATTACACATTGTTTCTTCTGTTTTAATAGTTTATCCCAATGGCCTCATGAAAGGAGGGATGGTTGAGGGGTTTAGTGAAAATGACTTTGAGAATTAGCTGAATTGACATTGCATTGCATAACCTGCTCACCGATGCTCAGTTTCTGTTCCTCCTGGATCACTCGGCTTCAGACCTTATTGCAGCCTTGGTCCAAACATGGACAAAAGAGCTGAATTCCAGAGGTGAGGTGAGAGTGACTGCATTGACATCAGGGCAATAGAGAGGCATCAAGGAGCCCTAGCAAAACTGAACTCACTGGGAATCAGGAGGGAAAGTCTCCACTGGTTGGAGTCATACCTAGCACAAAGGAAGATGATTGTGGTTGTTGGAGGCCAATCATCTCAGCTCCAGGACTTCACTGCAGGAATTCCTCAGGGTACTGTCCTAGACCGAACCATCCGCAGCTGCTTCATTAATGGTCTTCCCTCCATCATAAGGTCAGAATTGGGGCTGTTTGCTGATGATTGTAGTATTGAGTTCCATTCGTAACTCCTCAGTAATGAAGCAGTCCATGCCTGCATGTAGCAAGACCTGGCCAACATTCAGGCATGGGCTGATCAGTAGCAAGTAACATTCATGCCACAGAAGTGCCAAAGAGAAACTAACCATTTCCCCTTGATGTTCAGTGACATTACCATTGCTGAATCCCCCACCATCCTGGGGGTCACCATTGGCCAGAAAGTTAACTGGATTAGCCCCATAACTTCTGTGTCCACAAGAGCAGATTAAAGGCTGGGAACTCTGTGGCAAGTAACTCAGCTCCTGACTCCCCAAAGCCTGTCCAGCAACTACAAGGCACAAGTCAGGTATATGATGGAGTACTCTCCACTTGCCTGGATGAGTGCAGCTCCAACAACACTTAAGTGCGACACCATCCTGGACAAAGCACTCAGCTATTTACAATCTACATTAATGACTTAAATGAGGGGGACTGAGTGTAATCTATCCAAGCTTGCTGACGATACAAATTGAGGTGGGAAAGTAAGCAGTGAGGAGGATGCAAAGAGGCTGTAGAGGGATATGAACAGGTTGGGTGAGTGGGCAAGAACATTGAAGATGGAATACAATGTGGCAAAGCGTGATGTTATCAACTTTGGTAGGAAAAATGAAAAAGCAGATAATTTCTTAAATAGTGAGAGACTGGGAAATGTTTGCATTCAGAGGGACCTGAGTATCCTTGTGCATGAATCACAGAAAATTAACATGCAGGTAGAGCAAGCAGTTAGGAAAGCAAATGGTATGTTAGCTTTTGTTTCAAAGGGATTGGAGTATAGGATTAAAGAAGTCTTGCTACAATTATGCAGGCATTGGTGAGACCACACCTGGACTACTGTGTGCTGTTTTGGTCTCCGTATTTAAGGAAGGACATAGTTGCACTAGAGGGAGTGCAACCAAGATTCACTAGACTGGTTCCTGGATGAGGAGATTGCCGATGAGAAGAGGTTGAGTAGACTAGGCCTTTAGTCCATGGAGTTTAGAAGAATGAGAAATTATCTAATTGAAACGTGTCAAGTTCTTAAGGGCCTAGGCAGGGTAGATGCTGAGAAAATGGGGAATCTAGAATACGGGGTCACAGTTTCAGAATAAAGGATCGACCATTTAGGACTGAGATGAAGAGAAATTTCTTCACTCTAAGGGTTGTGAATCTTTGGAATTCTGTACCCCAGCGAGCAGTGGATGCTCAGTAGTTGAGTATATTTGAAATAGAGGTTAATAGATTTTTGGTTACTAAGGAAATTAAGGAATATGGGGATAGTGTGGGAAGGTGGAATTGAAGAGGTAGAAGATCAACCATGATCTTAATGGCCTATTCCAGCTCCTATTTATTATGTTCTTATAACCAGTTTGGCACTCTCTACACCACTGGTGCACTGTGGCTGCACTGTGTACCATTTACAAGATGCACTGCAGCAACTTGCCAAGGCTCCTTCTCAACCCATGACTTCTAAAGGCTAGAAGAACAAGGACAATGGGTGCTTGGAAACAGCACCACCTGCAAGTTCCCCTCCAAGTTGCACACCATCTTGACTTGGAAATATATCGCTGATCCTTTAGCATTGCTGGGCCAAAATTCTGGAACTCCCTATCGAATAGCATTGTGAGTATACCTTCACTACACGACCTGCAGTGGTTCAAAAATGCAGCTCAGCACCAGCTTCTCTAGGGCAATTAAGGGTGGGCAATAAATGCTGGCCTTGACAGCGACACCCGCATCATTGGCTGACACTCAGTATGGTAAGCGATCTACTACCATGATTTACTAGGACATAGGAGCAACACTGGAGGGAGGTTAAGCATTGACCTATGGGAGGGTTTGGAAGAGGGGGATTGATAGGGATTTACTTCTGGGAGATTCTTCCCAAGAGTGGAATTATTGTCTATGTCTAACATTGAGGGTGTGCCTTCAGGTAAGACCAGCAAGGGAAGGCAATGATTGGAGAAAGAGGGTCCGTGCCCTTGGAAGCAGGATTGTAAGCTGCAACTTTCAAGTCCAGGAGGGGACAAGTTACCTTGCTCACCTCCAGCATCCGTTAGCAATTCACAAGCATGCTGCCTGTGATTTTGCATCAAACACAGAAGCAGAATATCACTGGCAATATGCCCACAATTTTCCAAGGAGCACTGACAGCAAGTGAAATGCTAGCGTGGATTTGTAGAAATTAGCTCAGAGCTTCAGTATATGAGGGGAAGACTGAGTGTGCTGATACTAGCTCATCTCTTGTATGTAATGGGATTTATTAACTCTTCAAATCAGTTAAACTGAAGATGATGTTGGACCTGCTGTTTAAACAAAACCATTGCCTTAATAACAGCTAAGACAGGAAAAAAATTAAGAAAAGAATGTTTTAAAGTTGCTGATTGTCGTGTGTTGAAAACATGAATTCGTCTTGATCTCTATCTTTGGGACTAACCCCTATAACAGACAGTCAGCAGTGTATGGTTTGGGTGTGGGCCTGGAGGAGCATTTCAGCAGTGTGCGGTGTTGGTGAGAGTTTGGTGGAATGTTCCAGCAGTGTGCGGTGTTGGTGAGAGTTTGGTGGAATGTTCCAGCAGTGTGCGGTGTTGGTGATAGTTTGCAGGAGTGTTTCGGCAGGGTGTGGTGTTGGTGAGAGTTTGCAGGAGTGTTTCGGCAGGGTGTATTGTTGGTGTGGGGCTGGAGCAAACTTTGGCATTTTTATTTTTCAGATGCGGCTCCTTGTGTCGTTTCTGCCTATTTGTGCTCAGTTTGTTTGCATTCAGCTCTAAATCTGGAAGAACCAGAACAAACAAATGAAGTGGTAGGCAAATAGAAAAAGCTTTAAAATGGACCAGCCCAAAATACAGCTCTAGCTGCACTTCCCCCATTGAATAGTGCGTGGAACTTGGATTGGAGTTTGTTCTTAACACCATCTGAAGCATCTCAGCGATTCGTGCTGTGAATGTATGATTTGTGTGTATGAATGTGTCAGGAATTTCCTTAACAGGCACAGCTAGAATCAGTATAATATCTTCTGAGTAGTTTCCAGTGTGTGTATTCGCACTCCCATGAAAGGAGCAGTTTCAGACTTTTCGCCTCTCATTTCAGCCCTTGCTCTACCTCTCTCCTCGCATCTCTTTTCCCAGCCCTCCAACCTCTGTATTCTGCCCTTCCTAGGCCCTCCTGGGACACGTATATCTTCCCCACAAAGGTGGGCAGGCGATCCAGTCTGAGGTCACTAGTGCAGCTTTTTAGCTAGTCACCTTCGGGAACTGCCCCAGGAAGCTATGTTCCATCTCATTTGCTTCCCCCTCCATCCCTTCCACCTTTCCAGGAGATGTCCATGCAAATAGCAGTTTTATTTCCCCGCCTTTCCTTAACACATAAAGAGGTTGAAGTTCCTCAGGATGTGATCCTGGTGGTTATGCCAGGATTGCACCTGCTAGAATTTGAGGGGTTACCCTAAGGGTACCTGATTAGATCGGTACATGCGAACATACGAATTAGGAGCAGGAGTAGGCCACTCGGCCCTTCGAGCCTGCTCCGCCATTCCATATGTTCATAGCTGAACTGATTACTCCACATTTCCACCTAACCCCAGTAACCTTCCACCCCCTTGTTTATCAAGAATCTATCTACCTCTGCCTTAAAAATATTCAAAGACTTTGCTTCCACCATCTTTTGAGGAAGGGAATTCCAAAGACTCACGAGCCTCTGAGAGAAAAAATTTCTCCTCATCTCTGTCTTAAATGGGTGACCCCTTATTTTTAAACAGTGACCCCTAGTTCTAGATTCTCCCACAAGGGGAAACATCCTTTCCACATCCACCCTGTCAAGACCCCTCAGGATCTTATATGTTTCAGAATCACAGAGAATCACAGAATAATACAGTGCAGAAGAGGACCTTCGGCCCATCGAGTCTGTACCGATGCATTAAAGACACCTGAACTGTCTACCTAATCCCATTTGCCAGCACTTGGCCCATAGCCTTGAATGTTATGACGTGCCAAGTGCTCATCCAGGTACTTTTTAAAGGATGTGAGGCAACCCGCCTCTACCACCCTCCAAGGCAAGGCATTCCAGACTGTCACGACCCTCTGGGTAAAAAAGTTCTTCCTCAAATCCCCCTTAAACCTCCCACCCCTCACCTTAAACTTGTGACCCCTCGTAACTGACCCTTCAACTAAGGGGAACAGCTGCTCCCTATCCACCCTGTCCATGCCCTTCATAATCTTGAACACCTCGATCAGGTCACCCCTCAGTCTTCTCTGCTCCAGCGAAAACAACCCAAGCCTATCCAACCTCTCTTCATAGCTTAAATGTTCCATCCCAGGCAACATCCTGGTGAATCGCCTCTGCACCCCCTCCAGTGCAATCGCATCCTTCCCATAATGTGGCGACCAGAATTGCACACAGTACTCCAGCTGTGGGCTTACCAAAATTCTATGCAACTCCACATGACCTCCCCGCTTTTGTAATCTATGCCTCGATTGATAAAGGCAAGTGTCCCATGTGCCTTTTTCACCACCCTATTAACCTGCCCTTCTGCCTTCAGAGATCTATGGACAAACATGCCAAGGTCCCTTTGTTCCTCGGAACTGCCCAGTGTCAGGCCATTCATTTGAATACTTCCGTGTCATATTACTCCTTCCAAAGTGTATCACCTCACACTTTTCAGGGTTAAATTCCATCTGCCACTTTTCTGCCCATTTGACCATCCCGTCTATATCTTCCTGTAACCCAAGACACTCCACCTCACTGTTAACCACTCGGCCAATCTTTGTGTCATCCGCGAACTTACTGATCCTACCCCCCACATAGTCATCTATGTCATTTATATAAATGACAAAGTTGCCTCTTACTCTTCTGAATTCCAGCGGATACAAGCCTAGCCTGTTCAATCTTTCCTCATAAGATAGCCCGCGCATTCCAGGTATTAATCTAGTAAACCTTCTCTGTACTGCCTCCAATGCATTTACATCCTTCCTTAAATAAGGAGACCAGTACTGTGCACAGTACTCTGGATACGGTCTCACCATTGCCCTGTAAAGCTGAAGCATAACCTCCCTACTTTTATATTCAATTCCCCTCGCGATAAACGATAACATTCTATTAGCTTTTCTAATTATGTGCTGTACCTGCATACTAACCTTTTGCGATTCATGCACTAGGATACCCAGATCCCTCTGCATCTCAGAGCTCTGCAATTTCTCACCATTTAGATAATATGCTTCTTTTTTTATTCTTCCTGCCAAAGTGTACATGAACCACTAAGGGCTCAACTCTGGCAATCACATGTCTTATGCAGTTGAAACCCCGGCACATGTCCATCATTGGGATGTGTCCCTAGATCCTCCCCACCTCGTCTAAGGGGGCCAATCAACAAAACAAAATGACAAAATAAAACCTTCTGTTTTAGGATGATATCTTTCTGGGGCCCACATCTGTGCACCTGGTACACCTCACCTCATTAAGCAACTAAGCCAATGGAATGCAAACTCCAAGTGTAGTGGGCCTTAGACCACAGCTCTGCTGCGCTCATTGGTATTTTCCCTGTAAGGGGCTGGCGGAGGTTCAAGGCAGCAAGAAATCCCAAGAAATGGCCGAGAATCAGGGGAATCGGGCCTTTGACCTGCTCTTGTAGCCACAGTAGTTCTACGGCTGGTCCAGTTTAGTTTCTGTTCAATGGTAACCCCCAGGATGTTGATAGTAGGGATTCAGTGATGGTAATGCCACTAAACGTCAGGTGGAGCTGGTTAGCTTCTCTCTTATTGGAGATGGTCGTTGCCTGGCACTTGTATGCTGTGAATGTTAATTGTCGTTTATCAGCTCAAGCCTGAATGTTGTCCAGGTCTTGTTGCATGTGAACACAGATTGCTTCACTATCTGAGTAGTTGCAAATGGATCTGAGCACTGTGCAATCATCAGTGAACGTCCTCAGTACAGTGGAAAGAAGGTCATTGATGAAGCAGCTGAAGATGGTTGGGCCTAGGATCCCTAGCATAAGGATATAAAGGGTTAATACCAAAGACAGTGAGAGACCCCTCCCACTGTACGAGTGATGATGTAACAGACACATGAGATAGGCTCGAGAAGAAGAAGGTATAGCAGCAGGAAGGATGCTAGCTTAGCTGACTTGTAGAGAGTATGTATAGTAACTGTAAATAATAGATTTCTTAGTTAACCTTTACCGGAGTCTAAGACTTTCTCTAGAACTTCCTACAATGCCACTAATATAAACTCTACAATGCAAAAGGATACTGCCCTGAGAAACTCCAGCAGCCATGTCCTGGGGTTGAGATGTTTGGCCTCCAACAATCACAATCATTTCCTTTGTGAAATTATATGGAATACTAAGTGTGGAGAGAAAATACAACGTTAGTAATGGTCCATTAAAGGGGAAGTAAACGTCATGCTCCTAATGTATTGAAATGTGACTATATTGCTGAAACAGGCTGAAACATTTGATACTCCACAAATCCAAATATCCCAGTAATTGCTGCAAATCCATCTAACTCTTGCACTTACACTTATTTACAGAGACAAATAAAGTGAATGGAAGGGATCATTCCCTTTACAATTAAATATGAGGGTGGTGCACTGGACACTTTCTGCCAGTGGAAGAACTGGGGTCGGCAGGGGTGGGGGTCAGGGTGGGCGAGGTTGGGGATGGGGGTTGGTGTTCTCTGAAAGCTGTCGTGGCCTCCAGTGGCAGACTTTGAGAACAGTAGACCGAGCCCTTCTCCAAACACATCCTTTCAACCTGGTAGCTTCTGGAAGATCAAACTCTCCTTTCCCTGATGGAGCAAGTAAAGACAGTAATAGCCAATCGACTCTTCTTAACAGCAGAAGGATGGGGCGAAACGCTGGACCGAGGCTTGGCATTTCTCCAGAGGGAAGGTGGGCAAACCACCAAGCACCTGGTTTTGTACAGCAGCTGCTTACAGAGCAGAATTTGAAGGTGGGACGGGGGATGGATATATCTGCTCCCTCTACTGTCAGCTGAAGTGAGAGAAGGGAGAGAACGTTATAGGGTTTCACTTAACCGAACGGCATGCTGATCATTTGTATAGTTTTGCGATGTCCTTTTCAGAAGTGGGGAGGGGATTGGTCCAGTGTATGCACTTCCCTTTGGATGTTGCATATGCCTGTCTTTAGTTCACCCTCCATGAAGCATTAATATTTGCCTTTGAAGCAATTGAGCTTCTAGATACCAAGAACTGTAGCTGACAGAAGTAACTGACCCAGCTTGGCGAAAGGATCAAGGGCCGTGCGTGCTGTTGAACTTAAAGCTCAAGGTTGAGGTGGTACAGTTTAGTTTAGAAACACTATCCTTTCAACTGGGACCTGGATTAAAGCCCCAGCCCAGGCAGATGGGATCTCAGCTGCTTGTAATGAATTGACTCTAAATCAGCCTTGAAAGTGCGGACTGTGGGAAATGAAATTTTTGCTTTGTTTCAGTTGGTGATACTTATGATCATGTGGCTGAGGTATATTATTGCGAGAGAGTAGTGGGCACTTTACCCATATCTATTCCATGCTGTACATTCGCTGGGAGAGTTTGATGGGGCACTGGGTGCCCAACAGTGGAAAAATGTTCTTTTGGCCAGATGTACCTCATCTTCATGAATATAAAAATCTTTTGAAACTATTGTATGGAAAGAAGGATGTGCAATTCTCACAGTGCCCCACCTCAACTTTGTGCCCCTGTGTGGGAATAATGACATAATGTAACACATGTTGCTGCTGGAATGCATTTCTGAGCAAAAGTACTGGTTTTCTCATGAACTGACCTGTGTTAAGATTCGATCCTTTGGTCATTAGAAAGAAAGACTTGTATTTATATGGCACCTTTCATGACCCAGGATGTCCCAAAGCATTTCACAGCTAATGAAGTACTTTTGAAGTGTAGTCACTGTTGTATTGTAGGCTTATCGTTTTAAGTTTAGAGAAATTGGGTCAAGGGCATTGAGCAGAAAGCCCCCAAGGGTGAAAAAAGTAGGAGAGAAGTAGTAATGAAGGAGGAAGTAGTGATTTAGTTGAAACCAATTTTGCTGAGATTCTGGAAAAGAATAATAAGTAGGAGGAGTAGGCTGTGTTTCTGCTTCAGTCTGATCCTTGGCTAGTTTCTCTGCAAACTTGTCAGAAAGTGATTTTATATTAAACTAGTAAATTGTCCATCGCCAGGTGAGGTTGGTATATGGGCAATCATGAATACTTCCAAAAATTTGCTTTGCAGAGCCATCTAGTGTGCAGAGCTACATACCTCATTGCAACAGTTGACAGCAAAACTGAATGGAAAAGAGTTGATTATAGCAATTTTCAGTGGTAATTGTCAATGGGAAAGCATAACCTAAAATCATGACAACAGGAAATTACATTTGTTGCCAGGACGTGCTTGCCCTAAGCAAGATTTTTAATATCTATATCTGCAATATTGAGAGTGACATTCAAATGGAGTTCAGTCACCTCTGCCCAATGGTATCCCCTTGTGTATTGGTGCTGTTACTCCTATTAACACGCACGAGGGGTCCTATTTTAGCCTGAGGGATGGTTAAAGATCTAGGTGTTCAGTGCCCTCAGGTCTCTGAAGGACAACAGCTTTGTGTTTGAGAGTGGCGTTGATGGCGGGAGAAATGTGAGTTTGTTGTGGAGGGCGCTTCTTCGATTTAGAACCATCATGCAACAAATGCACTTGACTCTTTGGCGAACACCAGAACTTGTGTGATCTGAGACTGAGGTCCAGTCTTGGTGTCCCCACGTTCAGCAGTATAGCACTCTGCTGCTGGAGCTGTTGACTCAGCATACATAACACATACCAGTAGGGCTTTCATTTTTTTTACATTTATTTACCAGTCTTAGTGGCTTTCTGATGGTTTTGCTCAAAGCGCATCAGGGAATATGCTGTTGTATAATGGTTATATTATCATACCATATAAGAAGTATTATTTTGATACTTAGGCGAAACTGCATATTTGGAAAGGTGGCAGATGCATTTAACGCAGAGAAGTATGAAGTGATGCATTTTGGTAGGAAGAATGGGAGAGGTAATATAAACAAAAGGGTTACAATTCTAACGTGAGTGCAGGAACAGAGACCTGGGGGTGTATGTGCACAAATCGTTGAAGGTGGCAGGGCGGGTTGAGAAAGTGGTTAGAAAGGCATATGGGATCCTGGACTTTATAAATAGCGACATAGAGTACAAAAGTAAGGAAATTATGATGAACCCTTATAAAACACTGGTTTGGCCTCAACTGGGGTATTGTGTCCAATTCTGGGCTCTGCGCTTTAGGAAGGATGTGAAAGGTTTAGAGAGGGTGCAGAAAAGATTTATGAGAATGGTTCCACGGATTGAAGGACTTCACTTGGATATTGGAGAAGCTGGAGTTATTCTGTTTCGAGAAGAGAAGGATGAGAGGAGACTTGATAGAAGTGTTCAAAATAGAAGGGTCTAGACAGTAGAAGGGGAGAACCTGTTCCCATTGGCAGAAAGGCCGAGAACCAGTGGACACAGATATAAAGTGATTGACAAAAGAACTAAAGGCGACGTGAAGAAGAACATTTTTATGCAGCAAGTGGTTAGGATCTGGAATGCACTGCTTGACTGTGGTGGAGGCAGATTCAATCATCCCTTTCAAAAGGGATCTGGATAAGCACCTGAAGGGGGAAGAATTGCAGGACTACGGGGAAAAGGCAGGGGATTGGGACGAACTGAGTTGCCCTTGCAGAGAGCCTGCATGGATTTGATGGGCCAGATTGCTTTCTTGTGTGCTGTAACAATCCTATGATTCTATATTCTGATGTGTGCTTTCATGAACCATATAGTTTGATTGCTGTGATTTCTTGAGGTAGATTAAAGTTAGTTGTTCTTGGGAATTTCCTGATGTCAATGAGGTCAGAAGTAGCTTGAAGGAAATTTCTGGCTTTCCGTTGAAAAATACTTCATTTTAAAAAATTGTGACCAAATTGCGCAAACTGAAGTCGAGCACATCTTAAGAACTTGTTTTTGGTTTGAACATTTGGTCAGAGTGCAACTTCCAGTGAGGTTTTTGGTTGTGATTTCCTTTATGGTGCAATTGGGCCGGTACCAAAGTTTAGTGGAATATCAGAAATAACCTGACCAACCTTGGGTAGGCGGTTGTATGGTAGATTGTGACTAAGAAGCAGCAAAATTATTGAAGAATTCAACCTTCAATGTTGTTTTTCAGTCCAACTGCCCACTCCTGGCTGTATTTCCACTTGCTCTTTACCACTTGATAAATTCCTCAAATGATCTGTCAGCTCACAGAGCTTTATTTATCCCCCTCCAGTGTTTAGCGATGTAACCTCAGGGACTCCAGGTGCTCTTTCTGTAGATTCATCCAGTGGCTGATCTTTACTTTTGAGGGTGGACTGCAAGAATCTAATGCCATTTGACTGCGAGTGGCAGCATTACTGCACTCAACCATGACCTCATCTGACATCCACATATGTGCACATTCCAGCAGGGATCACTGCACAGTGATTAGGAGCTGGAACACTTTCTGATTCCCACCCCCACTGATGCTGAATCCAGTTGTCTCTGACGTGTGGTCCTTGCTGAGATCAAGTAACTCGCATGGGTCGGTCATCGAATCTACAAAAGGTCATTTGGCAATAATCAGCTGTCCTTGCTTTGATCTACTTATTAGAAATACAATGGTTGGTGGACAGGGACAGTTTGGCACCAACTCCTTTTGGGCTGCAGTTAATGCTTCAAATCAGTAATCTGGGAATCTTGGCAGAAGATGATGGGTTTTAGCTGCATGCAGCTTCAAGGCATACACATACTTTAACTGTAGTGTTCATGCACAGTGGGTTGATTGTGCACTGTTGCTGCAGGTAAATGTAGCTTGAATCTGAGCTGGCACCTGAGCTAACACCAGTGTGAAGAAAAGTGAGGAGGGAGTCTTGCTTCACTTCACTTTGGATTCTGTAAGGGCCTCGATGCTCAAGTTACACTCTACGTTTAATGTCAGCATGAAGCTGAAACTCCTGCTACACCAACAGTGCCTTTGCAGTGTGAATGCACTTTACATAGTGGTGCTGGACCACGTTTAGATTTGGCTTTTCCCTAGATTGTTTCAAGAGGCTGTTTGCAACTGATAGTATGATCTGAGTCCAGCAGTCAGAGATATGTATGTGAATAGCAAATCCAGAGTAAATATGAAACATTTAACATGCAGATGGCATGTTTAGGGGTTATAGTAGCATAGTGGTTATGTTACTGGAGTAGTAATTCTGAAGCCTGGACTAATGCTCCTGAGACATGAGTTCAAATCCCATCATGGCAACCGGGGAATTTAAATTCAATGAATTAAATCTGGAATTAAAAAAAAGCTACTATCAGTGATAGTGACCATGAAACCACCAGATTATCATAAAAACCCATTTTGTTCACTAATGTCCTTTAGGGAATGAAATCTGCCATCCTTATCCAGTCTGCCCTTTATGTGAAATAAAAACAGAAAGTGCTGGAAATTCTCAACAGGTATGGCAGCATTTATGGAGAGAGAAACAGAGTTAATGTTTCAGGTCTTTATGTGATTCCAGACCCACAGGAATGTGGTTGTCTCTTAACTACCCTCTGTTATGGCCCAGCAAAGCACTCAGTAGTATTCAAGAAGGCAGCTCACCACCACCTTCACAAGAGGAAGTGGGATGGGCAATAAATGCTCACTTGCCAGCGATGCTCACACCCATGAATAAATTTTTAAAAGTGCAAATGGCACCAGGTGTACAAGTGTGTTGGTTGACTGGCTGCAATTTCCTGTCATTTGGCTGTCTGGCTTATCCACTTGGTGCTGATTCCCTTTACTGCTATTTGTTTCCATCGAGTGTTCATTTCCTCATAGACGTGATTTGCTATCTGTTTAAGAGAGCACTGTAGTAATGAAGAGATGTTGAGTGCCTGTGTCCCAGTTGGTGCTACAATGAATGAGCAGGAAAACCAAGCAATGGCCTCAAAGATGAATATTGGGAGTTGGGTCACTCTTTTCACTCCAGGGTGCTCCACATCAGCTATTTCACTGGAGTTTAAAAACAAAAATCGCATGCTGGGAAACTGTGCTGACTGTACGCACTGGGACTGGACATCCAGCACAGGGTGATAAATATCAACTGCAGACCCAGGCTTTTGAGAGAGGTGGAGGCCTTCAAGTAAAATTTTTAGTGGAAGTTCAAAAAAACATTAAGACAATTTTATGGATTAGATTAATGAAGTGAAATTTGTGTTATATTTTAAAAAGTTTTATCGTGTTAGAAACATTATTTTGAAGTATCCAGGTGGTGGGTGGGGTGAGAAGGAAATAAATGATGGATGGAAACCTATCAAAAGGTTTTGAGTGATTTCTCCTTTAAATGTCAGCTTTGGCTCAATGGGTAACACTTTTGACTATGAGTCAAGTTCCACTGCAGAAACTTGGGTGCGTAACCCAAGCTGACACTCCAGTGCAGTTCTGAGGGAGTACTGCACTGTAAGGGATGCCATCTTTTGAATGAGACATTAAACTAAGGCTCCATGTGCCCTCTCAAGTGGACATCAAAGATCCTACGGTGCTGTTTTGAAGAAGAGCAGGGGTGTTCTTTCTGGTGCCCTGGCTAATATTTATCCATTAACCAACGCCACTGAAACAAATTTTTCTGGTCATTATCGCACTGTTGTTTGTGGAGGAGCTTGCTGCGTGCAAATTGGCTGATTGGCAGAATGTCATTTTGGCTTGACAGCAGCATCCTTTTAGTGGTAATGTGATATATGAATTTCAATGCCAGTGTGATGCTCGGTAATGTAGGCCATATGTCCCAAAGACTGGCGGATCATATCAAGCAACGTGTCCCTTCCGCTGTTTGCATTGGGCAAGCTAAAGGCCGTACTCAACCAGCCTGTGCTTACAAAACTCAAAACACAGTGTCCACCATTAGATGTGATTCCGCGATTGGACAACATTTGCTAAATAATCGTCAGTGTGCTAAGAATTATGCTGACAACTGATTTAAGATTGTCAGTCGGCCTCGCAATGTGGCGCATTTGCGAGCACCAGAAGCTACATGTATTAATACACAGGGCCTTGTTCTTTGCAGATGGAAAGAACATGTTCACACAGTACGCCCTTTTCAGCTAAACAAAATAAGTGACAGCCATTCGCTGGTTCATTCCTTGACCAGAGTCAAGCTGCCTGGTTTAAATTTCAAACAAAGCTGGGCAGTTAACTGTCAGTCACCGTAAACTGGTGCATTCTCCAAGGCAACACCTCTACCAATCAGAGTCGACTTCCCAACCAATCAGCACTCTCTTCTCATACAGTATAAATTTGTTGCTTTTCCTTACATTGGTATTCTTGTGAGTTGTCCTGATGAGTGCAAGATGAAAAGCTTTGACAAACTGTCTCTATTTTCAGCAATACTCAAGTTTTGTACTACCAAATGACTATCTGCATATGTGGACTTTACAGCAGGATTTCCTGGGTGGTGATCAGGAATGGGAATGAATTTTCCCCTATTTCTTCAACCTGCCCTCCCCTCCCTGCCCTGCCCTACCCCAACTGCCCAGTTGTATTTAGGCAAGTAGTCATGCTGTGCTGGCTGGGACAGTACAAACCAGGGATTGAACCTGGGTCCAGCCCTGCAACCCTCCATGAACTCTGCATTCCTCCAAGAATGACTGCTTGTGTATTCCCTATTTTCTTTGCCTTGTCATTGGTGGCCATGCCTTCAGCTGTCTCGGCCTTAAACTCTGGAATTCCCTCCTTGAATCTCTCTGCCTCTACCCCTGTTCCTCTAAATGCCAGCTTGGGTCTGCAAATGAAACCCGATGTGAGCCCGACGGAACCACATCCGACCTGAGCCCGACGGAACCACATCCGACCCGAGCCCGACGGAACCACATCCGACCCGAGCCCGACGGAACCACATCCGACCCGAGCCCGACAGAACCACATCCAACCCGAGCCCGACTGAACCACATCCGACCCGAACCCGACAGAACCACATCCGACCCGAACCCGACAGAACCACATCCGACCCGAGCCCGACGGAACCACATTCAACCCTAGCCCAACCCGGCCCGAGTCCTTTCATTTTTTCCCGCGCCCAACCCAACCACCAGAATAAAGTTGATTACATTAAAGAGGTTGTGCTCTACCTTGGATGGAATTGCTCATTGCAGACTAGTGCGGAATGTTTCCCACCTTGACATCCTGGCTGTCACTGTGTCTGACCCGGCCCAACCTGACCCGAACCTGGATGCCGAACCCGGAAGATCAACCCGAACCCGACACGTTGTCGGGTCCCGTCGGGTTCGGGTCGGGTAGCCATGCTCTAAGTCCATCCTCCTTTAACAGACTTCTTAAAACCTGCCTCTTTGACCAAACCTTTGGTCACCTGTCCTGATTTCTCCTTCTTTGACTTGGTTTCAGTCTCTGTCTGATTATGTGTCTGTGATCTGCCTTGGGATTTGATACGATGTTTTTGACTTTTCTGGTCCTGTGCCTTAATGTCATGTCAGGTGGTGCTTTTGATTAATGAAGTATTAGGGAAATGCCAGATTTGATATCTGAACCCTCGTCTTTTGGATCCACCCATTGGCCAAGCATGATGTTCAGCTATTACTGTGAGTGTAAACCATACAATATCACATGTAGGTTTGCCACAAGAAATGTGACTACTTACAACAGAAAATAAAAACTCCCTATTTCTGCCAGAGTTGCAGGGACTGTTTCTACCGGGTTAGTTTCTTCCTCCTGCTCGTCAGTGGCAGTGGGGTGGATAGTGGTATGTTTGTTGTTGAGCGCAGAGTTTTATCTAGCACGTGGTTGGAAAGAAGTTAGGAGGTGGTGATTAATGTTTAAACAATGAACACATTTTGTTATCCCCATATGTGGAACAAAAATAGCAGTGTGACAGTCATGTGCCTTTGGTGTTTTTCCTCATGGGACAAGTAATGCAGCCTGCAGTCTGGTTGGGTTTCAGTGTTATGTGACGGTGGGTGTGTGAAATTTTCATACTGTTGCACTTGGAATAATTAGACTGAAATATAACTAGATTTTTATCATTTCAACTTCTGTCGAAGAGTCGAAGAGACTTAGTAGTTGGCAGGAAAAAAGACAGAGGCGCAAGGGGAGAGCCAACTGTGCAACAGCCCCGACAAACAAATTTCTCTGCAGCACCTGTGGAAGAGCCTGTCACTCCAGAATTGGCCTTTATAGCCACTCCAGGCGCTGCTTCACAAACCACTGACCACCTCCAGGCGCGTATCCATTGTCTCTCGAGATAAGGAGGCCCAAAAGGAAAGGATATGAGGAACAAAAATAGCAGTGTGACAGTCATGTGCCTTTGGTGTTTTTCCTCATGGGACAAGTAATGCAGCCTGCAGTCTGGTTGGGTTTCAGTGTTATGTGACGGTGGGTGTGTGAAATTTTCATACTGTTGCACTTGGAATAATTAGACTGAAATATAACTAGATTTTTATCATTTCAACTTCTGCAATATCAACTGGGATAGTCTTAGTGCAAAAGGCTTAAAGGTGACGGAATTCTTAAAATGCATACAGGAGAGCTTTTTGAGCCAGTACGTAGAAAGTCCTACAAGAGAAGGGGCAGTACTGGACCTAATCCTAGGGAATGAAGCTGGACAAGTGGTAGAAGTGTCAGTGGGGTGCATTTCGGGGATAGTGACCATAAATCTGTAAGATTTGAGGTAGTTATGGAAAAGGACAAAGATAGACCGGAAATAAAGGTACTGAATTGGGGGAAGGCCGATTCCAATATGATAAAATAGGATCTGGCCAAAATGGACTGGGAGCGGCTACTTGTAGGAAAGTCTACACCAGACCAGTGGGAGTCATTCAAAGAGGAAATAGTGAAAGTTCAGAGCCAACATGTACCCGTTAAAGTGAAAGGTAGGACCAACAAGTCCAGGGAACCCTGGATGTCAAGGGATATAGAGGGTTGGGTCAGGAAAAAAAAGGAGGCTTATGGCAAATTCAGAGCGCTGAAAACAGTGGAGGCATTAGAGGAGTTTAGAAAGTGCAGGGGGTGGTACTTAAAAAAGTAATTAGGAAAGTGAAGAGGGGGCATGAAAAACACGGCGGGCAAGATAAAGGAAAATTCTAAGGCGTTTTATAAGCATATTAAGGGCAAGAGGATAACCAGGGAAAGAGTAGGGCCCATTAGGGACCAAAGTGACAATCTATGTGTGGAGCCGGAGGACATAGGTGAGGTTTTAAATGATTACTTTTCATCTGTGTTCACTATGGAGAAGGATGATGTAGGTGTAGAGATCAGGGAGGGGGATTGTGATATACTTGATCAAATTAGCATTGAAAGGGAGGAAGTATTAGCTGTTTTGGCGGGCTTAAAAGTGGATAAATCCCCAGGCCCAGATGACATCCCAGGCTGTTATGTGAGGCAAGGGAGGAGATAGCAGGGGCACTGACACAAATTTTCAAATCCTCTCTGGCCACAGGAGAGGTACCAGAGCATTGGAGGACAGTGAATATGGTACCATTATTCAAGAAGAGTAGCAGGGATAGACCAGGTAATTACAGGCCGGTGAGTCTAACATTAGTGGTAGGGAAACTATTGGAAAAGATTCTGAGGGACAGGATTAATCTCCGCTTGGAGAGGCAGGGATTAATCAAGGATAGTCAGCATGGCTTTGTCAGGGGGAGATCGTGTCTAACTAATTTGATTGAATTTTTCGAGGAGGTGACTAGGTGTGTAGATGAAGGTAAAGCAGTTGATGTAGTCTACATGGACTTCAGTAAGACTTTTGATAAGGTCCTGCAAGGGCGATTAGTTAAGAAGGTAAGAGCCCATGGGATCCAGGGCAATTTGGCAAATTGAATCCAAAATTGGCTTCGTGGCAGGAGGCAGAGGGTGATGGTCGAGGGTTGTTTTTGCGAGTGGAAGCCTGTGACCAGTGGTGTACTGCAGGGATCGGTGCTGGAACCCTTGCTGTTTGTAGTGTACGTTAATGATTTAGATGTGAATATAGGAGGTATGATCAGTAAGTTTGCGGATGACACGAAAATTGGTGGTGTCGTAAATAGAGGAGGAAAGCCTTAGGTTACAGGATGATATAGATGGCCTGGTAAGATGGACGGAGCAGTGGCAAATGGAATTTAATCCTGAGAAGTGTGAGGTGATGCATTTTGGGAGGACTAACAAGACAAGGGAATATACAATGGATGGTAGGACCTCAGGAAGTACAGAGGGTCAGAGGGACCTTGGTGTACTTGTCCATAGATCACTGAAGGTAGATAACAGGTAGATAAGGTGTTTAGGGAGGCATATGGGATACTTGCCTTTATTAGCCGAGGCATAGAATATAAGAGCAGAGAGGTTATGATGGAGCTGCATAAAACGCTAGTTAGGCCACAGCTGGAGTACTGTGCACAATTCTGGGCACCACACTATAGGAAGGATGTGATTGCATTGGAGAGGGTGCAGAGGAGATTCACCAGGATGTTGCCTGGGCTGGAGCATTTCAGCTATGAAGAGACACTGGATAGGCTGGGGTTGTTTTCCTTGGAGCAGAGAAGGCTGAGGGGGGACCTGATTGAGGTATACAAAATTATGAGGGGCATTGATAGGTTAGATAGGAAGAAACATTTTCCCTTAGCGGAGGGGTCAATAACCAGGGGGCATAGATTTAAGGCAAGGGGCAGGAGGTTTAGAGGGGATTTGAGGGGAAAAAAATCACTCAGAGGATGGTTGGAATTTGGAATGCACTGCCTGAAGAGGTGGTAGAGGCTAGAACCCTCACAACATTTATGAAGTATTTAGATGAGCACTTGAAATGCCATAACATACAAGGCCAAGTGCTGGAAAATGGGATTAGAATAGTTAGGTGCTTGATGGCCGGCACAGACAGGATGGGCTGAAGGACCTGTTTCTGGGCTGTATAACTCTATGACTCTATTTCAAACATGGGCTGTATCTGGCATGAGTAATGTGAGCTATGTCGAACTCAAGGATGTTAGGTATAGGCCAGTAGTTTAGTTTAGTTTAGAGATACAGCACTGAAACAGGCCCTTCGGCCCACCGAGTCTGTGCCGACCATCAACCACCCATTTATACTAATCCTACACTAATCCCATATTCCTACCACATCCCCACCTGTCCCTATATTTCCCTACCATCTACCTATACTAGGGGCAATTTATAATGGCCAATTTACCTACCAATCTGCAAGTCTTTTGGCTGTGGGAGGAAACCGGAGCACCCGGAGAAAACCCACGCAGACACAGGGAGAACTTGCAAACTCCACACAGGCAGTACCCAGAATTGAACCCGGGTCGCTGGAGCTGTGAGGCTGCGGTGCTAACCACTGCACCACTGTGCCGCCCATAAGTCAGAGGGGATGTGGGAAGGAGGAATGGGAAACATTTTCATATAATTTAAGAACATCGCAAGCTAATATATTGGATTAAACACCTTTTTCGTTTCCTTTTTCTAATAAATTGCATCCAACGTACTAAATACATGTCCAGTGGAGCATTCATGTCCATTATACAGAGGGAAACATCCTCTCCCCTCCAAATGCACACTCGTGAATGAAGGAGCGATCCCTTCAACTTAATGTGATACAGTGGAGTTTATGCTTCTGCTTGGTCTATTTAGGTTACTTGGCCAAATTTCCAGCATCAGCAGATAAGATTTCAATTATAAGAATTAGATATTCTTGGGATCGGAAAAAAGTGATTGTTTCTTGAATGTTGGATCAGAGTACCAAACTCCCACTGGTCTCCTGTGAAGAAGCAAAATTTCAGAGCTGACATGTCTAGGAAAGTCTGAGGTATGGGATATCCATACAACTTCTAAAAGAAGAAGGACTTACATTTACGTTGTACCTTCCTTGGGATGTTCCACAGAATCCAGAGTCTGTGAGAAGTGAATTTAAAATGTTCAATTATATTTTAACTGTAAAATTAAGCTACTATTCTCACTATTGTGGATAATCAAGAGTGCAGACCCTAGGTGAGTGGAAGATCGGGATTCTGCTGTATAATAAGGATGTGACATATAGACCTGGATATTTCAGTCTAAATAACAGTGAGGCTGTCAGACAGCAACTTCCAGCGACTGCATATGTGCAGTTATACGTGGAAATCAGGAAATTGCTGTCGAGTTGCTCAGTTTCTCCAGATGCTTTGTTTATACTGGTATCTCGCCTAGAGACTTGCCCATTGAAACACATGGAACGTGTGAAGTCATGACACTTGACCCATGAGATACCCACTAAACGTGGCAGAAAAAGTTAGGGCTTGTCCATTCTAGTGCAAGTGGATTTTAACTGGTGCGATAAGTCTTAATTACTGCCAAACAACCTCTCTGCCACTGAAAATTAACTTTTACCAGTGTAGGGTCTTATTCCTTCAGATTTTATTCATTGTTGGAGATTTTTTAAAAATTAAATTTTTTTCTGTCTCCTTGATCTCGCTCTCAATCCAATCTTGCTTTGTCTCTATTTTGCTTTTAGTACATTGTTGAATTGGCATTGAATTCAATATTTTAACTTACATTTCCTGGTTCAGGCTGTGTTTCTGTAAAAATATTTCAATGTGATTGCTTAAGGAGATACCCAGTTGCTTGCCTTATTCACACAAGTCCCAAATCACCTCTAAAGTGGGGGGGGGGGGGGGCACTGTGTCAAAATGGATTTCTACCTCTTTTATATTCAACCAATTACAGGCCCAGCAACAGTACTACAAGCAAATCCTCCAATTTGCCTGCTTCCCCCTGCACCAGATGGCCAAAGATCAGGAGCATGGGGCTGATGTGCAGTCAGAAATTGAGGAGCAGCCCCTGCAGATAGTGGAAGAGGGGCTGTAACATCTCGCACTCTGCATAAACTTGTAAAGGGACTCCTCCAGGCTGCAGAAATTACAGGCAGCCTGGGAGTCCGTGAATTGACTTAACCCTGTTGCACGGGAATGGCCAGTGCCACACTGTCCACTCCAAATCCCTGATGGACAAGGGGAGGACTCCCATGGAGAGAGCCTCCCAATGGGGACCTCCTCTGGTAAGTGTAACGAACGGTAGCAACGTTCATTCACCATTGACTGTAAATAACATAAAATGGGTATCCAAGATTTCTTGCTTTTATGGGTTGGATAGCTGCCTGCAAAACTTAAATTCATTATTCCATTGATTTTAAAATCTTTCATACTGCTGGTACTGAGAGATCTCTTTTTTTTCTGAATTCAGGATTTATCTCACCAATAGTGCTAAGCCAAGCCCTTTCCAGACATCTCAGCCCTCAAAATTCAATCAGGACAAACAGGAGGTTTAAAAAATACGAGCGCAATTAGGACCTAGAGGCTTCCGTTTTCATGGCCAGTTTGAAGACCCTTGGTATAAGGCGTGTATTATTCATTTCCTGGCAGCCTGTAGCTGATTACTGTCCATATATCCCTGATAGTACTATGGTAACCAGCAATGTGATGCCATATACTTTTCAGTCCCTTAGTGCCAGGTTCATTATTTCCTAGGATAAAAGCAAAATACTGCAGATGCTGGAAATCTGAAATAAAAACAAAGTGCTGGAAATATTCAGCAGGTCAGGCAGCATCTGTGGAGAGGGAAGCAGAGTTAACGTTTCAGGTCTGTGACCTTTCATCAGAACTGGCAAAGTTTAGAAATGTAATGGGCTTTGAGCAAGTGAAAGCAGGGTGGGGGGGGGGGGGCAAAGAAGAACAAAAGGGAAGGTGTGTGATAGGGTGTAACACCTGCCCTTTTACCTCCTCTCTCCTCACCCTCCAAGGCGTCAAACACTTCTTCCTGGTGAAGCAGCGATTTACTTGTACTTCTCTCAATTTAGTACACTGTATTCGCTGCTCACAATGTGGTCTCCTCTACATTGGTGAGACCAAATACAGATTGAGTGACTGCTTTGCGGAACACCTCGCAAGCATGACCCTGAGCTACCAGTTACTTGCCATTTTAATTCGCCACCCTGCTCTCCTGCACACAATTCTGTCCTCTGCCTACAGCAGTGTTCCAGTGAACCTCAACACAAGCTCGAGGAACAGCACCTCATCTTACCATTAGGCACTCTACAGCCTACTGGACTCAACATTGAGTTCAACAATTTCAGAGCATGACTGCCTTTTTAAAATTTGTTTTATTTTTTAACCTTGCTTTTCATGTTTTTGCTTTTGGACAGAGCTATTCATTATTCTACCATTAGCACTCTCTCTGGACCAATGCTTTGTCTTTTACAACAGCTATTAGCACTCCCTTTGCCATCTGACAGCTAAAATGAAAGCAGGAAGATGCTCCCCTGACCAATGAGATCACTGATGTGCTGCATTGCCTCACAGCTGGTTACCGAGTTCTATATAAAGCTTCAGTAACCATGTTGTGCAGTGCAACAGATGGCAGGGGATGGATTATACAGGTATGCACAGTCCAGAGGCTGTGTCTCCTCCTGTATACCTGTATGCGGGAGGACTGAAGCAGCAAGCGCTATAGCCTTCAGTGCCATTTCCTCTCTCTTAAACAATGGTTGTCTTTTTGGGTACCAATTCTCAACGACCTCCTATAAGATTTTTTCTTTTAAATAGTAAAATCAGCTGCCTGGCTGATTGCATTGTCATCATTATGCATTTCTCACCTATCAGCTGCATGGCCAGGTGCAGGAAGGAGTTTCACTGCTGGAACTGATTGATGCTCCCTTGGAGGATAGGTAACCCTCTGTTAGTCTTTAGTGACAACTGTGGCTCAGATGGTAGCACTGTCCCCTCTGAGTCACTCCTGGGCTTGGGCGCAAAAATCAAAGCTGACACACCAGTCCAGTACTTTTTTTTAGATTTTTTAGAGATACAGCACTGAAACAGGCCCTTCGGCCCACCGAGTCTGTGCCGACCATCAACCACCCATTTATACTAATCCTACACTAATTCCATATTCCTACCACATCCCCACCTGTCCCTATATTTCCCTACCACCTACCTATACTAGGGGCAATTTATAATGGCCAATTTACCTATCAACCTGCAAGTCTTTGGCATGTGGGAGGAAACCGGAGCACCCGGAGGAAACCCACGCAGACACAGGGAGAACTTGCAAACTCCACACAGGCAGTACCCAGAATTGAACCCGGGTCGCTGGAGCTGTGAGGTTGCGGTGCTAACCACTGCGCCACTGTGCCGCACTGTTGAAGGCGTTGTCTTTTGGATGAGACTGAGGCCCTGTCTGCCCTGTCAGGTAGTTGTAAAAGCTCCCACGGCACTATTTCAAAGACGAACAGTTGAGTTATCCCTGGTGTCCTGGCCACGATGTATCCATCAATCAACATCACAAACCGAATCATTACCACATTGACGTTTGTGAGAGCTTGCTGTGCACAAATTGGCTGCTGTGTTTCCTACATTACAACAGTGACTCCACTTCAAAAGTACTTAATTGGTTGTAAAGCGCTTTTATTTTATTTTCTATGCCAAACCCACTCTGGAACAGCATAAACTTAGCAAACCAAATGCCAGGCAACTAATTTTAATTTTTAATTTGTACTGTCACTTTCGACGTGCAGTCATTTTCACACAATACCCTGTTTGGCTCATTGGATGTCTTTTTTTTTCATGAAATCATTGTATTTGGCTTTCTGGCCTGCCACTTTTGTCCCTGTAACCCATTAATTTGGCACAGATGGCTTCTGCATATCGATTGAGCGGCGATTTTCAGAGAATGCGTTTGTGGTGCTTCTGTTGAGTCAAAATGTAGCTTGTGTTAAGAGACTAATGTTAGCAGCTACCAAGTAATGGAAGTAGCTTGTGATGAATGACCACTAAACCAGCCTGTATGCTGACTGGATGAAGAGCCGAGGACTCACTTGTTTGCCAGCTCTGCAAAGCCATCCATGTTGGACTCCCATATCATTAAATAAAACTTTCAGAACTAAGATCGATTGATTTTTGTTAAGCAAGGATATTAAGGGATTGTGGAACCAAGGCAGGTAAATAGAGTTAAGATACAGATCAGCCATGATCTGATTCAATTACGGAAGCAGTTTGAGGGGCTGGCGCCTTTTTCAGTACCCCTAATATTTGGCAGCTTCTTTCTGGCTCTGTACCCCAGCTCCAGGCAATCTTTCTTTCTCTCTTTCTCAGTGCTGTCACCTAGAGTTATTCTAAACAGCCCTGTGCTAGTGAGAAGGTGGAAAAGACGCCAGGGCTCCTGATAGCCAACCAGTGCCCCAGACCATGTGATTTGATCGGAACAGGATCGGGCTTGGCTATGGTTGCAGTAGTCTACCAGTGCTCGCTTTGAACATGTGAAGTGGTCAGTTGTTGGGCAGAGTACTGTAGGGCAGTCAGCAGCACAGCATGAATGGGAGGGGAAAACTGGTTCATTGCAAGCCTGTGGGACACGGGCCAAGTTCTCACTGTAACACCAGTTTGTTCATTTGCTTTCCGCCAATTGCTTCCTGCCCCTTCCTGTCCTCTGGCAAAGGTGTTGACTCCTTTCTGCAGTGCAATTCCACAGGCACCAGTTGTTCTCCACCTCCTTGACCAGCTGCCCATTCTTCTACATGAACAGGAACGGTGTTGACCGCAGCTGAGCATGACCCTGCCCTCAGCCAATGTCCCCACACACAGGGTCAAGAGCATGACCAGGAGCCAATGAGGACCAAATGTAACTCCCCTACTGCCACTCTGACGTACATCGGCTTTCTTGGCACTGACCAAGGGCTGAACCCAGGATGTCCTTGGAGCTCCTGGTTCAGTTACTCGCTGCCTCCATGAGCTGAGCCATTGAAGGGGCTACTAAAACAAGGTCAGAATAACAGATCAATATTGGAACAGAAGTGGGCCATTCAGCCCCTCAGGCCTGCTCCGCCATTCAATTTGATCACGACTGGTCTGTACCTCAACTCCATTTACCCACCTTAGCCCCACATCCCTTGATGCCCTTGCCCAACAAAAATCTACCAATCTCAGCTTTGAAAGCTCCCATTGGCCTCGCATCCATAGACTTTTAGGGGGAGAGACTTCCATATTTTTCCTACCCTTCATATGGAAAAAGTGCTTCCTGATTTCACTCCTAAATGGTCTAATTTCAAGGTGATATGCGTTTATTTACCCCCTCCTCCTATGTGTGTTTATTTCAGTGGAGGACCTTGCTCTTGTTCAGGAAGAATGGCCTGTTTGTCCTCAATGGGAACCTGCTACTTTGCACATGTTTTTTTTTTTTATTTCCAAAATATACTTTATTCATAAAAATCTGTAAAAATTACATTGCCAACCAGTTTCCAAACAGCACAAAAAAATACAAACATTGCAAAAGAGATCAGTTTCTTTCAATAATGTCATGAGTTTCTTCCCAACCCTTCCGTTTCACAATTGTCATGTCAATTACAGTTTTACATTTACAGCAATTGAGAATATTAACGATACAGTTCGAGGGGCTTCCCATGGTTCCAGCCCCTCAGTCCAGCTTGGTGGGGGAACCTTACACTGTGGTCTTTCCCCATTGAGCCTTTGCTGCGGCTGCCCCAAGCTTTAGTGCGTCCCTCAGCACGTAGTCCTGGACCTTGGAATGTGCCAGTCTGCAACATTCGGTGGTGGACAACTCTTTGCGCTGGAAGACCAGCAAGTTTCGGGCAGACCAAAGGGCGTCTTTCACCGAATTGATAGCCCTCCAGCAGCAGTTGATGTTTGTCTCGGTGTGCGTCCCTGGGAACAGCCCGTAGAGCACAGACTCCTGTGTTACAGAGCTGCTTGGGATGAATCTTGACAAAAACCACTGCATCTCTTTCCACACCATGTGCTGTTGTGGATGGTGACTGAAGGCTGATGAGATGGGAACTTGCACTTGTTTTCAAACACTGTTGCAATGCTGCCACTGCTTCTCAGTAAATGTGAGAGTATTCGGAGAAAATATCACTAATGATATTAAAAAGCACATGATCCTCCCTCTTGAAATGAAATCTGTTCTGTGCAGTTATTGAGGTTAATAAACGAAGCAGAGAAAATTCGATTTACTCGCACCATTTAAATGTGTTGTGGAGGCTGTTACTTTAGAAGCTGCTGCCTGGCCCAGTGCTCCCATGGCATTTGAAAGCCACAAGTTCAGTGCCAATGGCATGGTAGCTTTCAAAATATTGTCTCCATAGAACAGTCAGTGGAAGAAAGAAATATGGGTATTTGAAGCAGTATTAAAGAGCTCTGCAATTACAGTAATTATGACTGTTAGTATTGGTAATCATTTGCAGAGTGTGGGTACTGCTGGCTGGTTTAGTTAGGTTAAAGACCTCCTTGGCCGAGAACACCCTGTATACCCTGCTATCACACTCTGTAATAGCACAATATGAAGATCAGAGCAACTGCTCAACTTCATGAGGCTTCAGCAGCTCGGGTGTCATGGGAAAGATGGCTAGTTTTGGGACTCTAGGAGATGGAAGAGGATAGCTGACCCAGTAATTGGAAGGCACCAGCAGTCACATGTAATAATATGTCTTCTGTTAATGCGTGGAGTGCTGTGCAACTGTCGTGCCCTGTATTGCTGCGGAACTGTGGGGAACCCTAGACCCTCTTTGTAACTATGGGAGCCTTGACCTCCCTTTGTAACTGCGGGGAGTCCGGGGCTCCCTTTGTAGCTGCAGGGAGCCCTGACCTCCCTTTGTAACTGCAGGGAGCCCTGACCTCCCTTTGTAACTGCGGGGAGCCCTGGGCTCCCTTTGTAACTGCGGGGAGCCCTGACCTCCCTTTGTAACTGCGGGGAGTCCTGACCTCCCTTTGTAACTCCGGGGAGCCCTGGGCTCCCTTTGTAACTGCGGGGAGTCCTGGGCTCCCTTTGTAACTGCGGGGAGTCCTGACCTCCCTTTGTAACTCCGGGGAGCCCTAGGCTCCCTTTGTAACTGCGGGGAGCCCTGGAGTACTGTGTACAGTTTTGGTCATCTTATTTAAGAAAGGATATAACTGTATTAGAGGCAGTTCAGAGATGGTTCACTTGACTGATCCTTGGGATGAGTGGGTTATCTTATAACGAAAGGTTGGGTATCTGTCCATAGGAGTTTAGAGAATGAGAGGTGATCTTATTGAAACATATAAGATCCTGAGAGGGCTTGACAGGGTGGATGCTGAAAGGATATTTCCCCTTGTGGGAGAGACTAAAACTAGGGGATACAGTTTAAAAATAAGAGGTCTCCCATTTAAGACAGAGAAGAGGAGAAATTTCTTCTCTCAGACGTTTGTGAGTCTTTGGAACTCTCTTCCCAAGAGAGCGGTGGAGGCAGGGTCATGGAATATTTTTCAGGCAGTGGCGTAGTGGTTAGCACCGCAGCCTCACAGCTCCACCGACCCGGGTTCAATTCTGGGTACTACCTGTGTGGAGTTTGCAAGTTCTCCCTGTGTCTGTGTGGGTTTCCTCCGGGTGCTCCGGTTTCCTCCCACATGCCAAAGACTTGCAGGTTGATAGGTAAATTGGCCATTAGCAATTGCCCCTAGTATAGGTAGGTGGTAGGGAAATATAGGGACAGGTGGGGATGTGGTAGGAATATGGAATTAGTGTAGGATTAGTATTGTCCTGTATAACTGCGCAGTGCCCTGTTGTCTTGTATAACTGCGCAGTGCCCTGTTGTCCTGTACAACTACACAGTGCCCAGTTGTCCTGTATAACTGCGCAGTGCCCTCTTGTCCTGTATAACTACACAGTGTCCTCTTGCCCTGTATAACTACACAGTGCCCTGTTGCACTGTATAACTACACAGTGCCCTCTTGTCCTGTATAACTACACAGTGCCCTGTTGCACTGTATAACTACACAGTGCCCTCTTGTCCTGTATAACTACACAGTGCCCTCTTGTCCTGTATAACTGCGCAATGCCCTCTTGTCCTGTATAACTACACAGTGCCCTCTTGTCCTGTATAACTACACAGTGCCCTGTTGTCCTGTATAACTGCGCAGTGCCCTCTTGTCCTGTATAACTACACAGTGCCCTGTTGTCCTGTATAACTGCGCAATGCCCTCTTGTCCTGTATAACTACACAGTGCCCTCTTGTCCTGTATAACTGCGCAATGCCCTCTTGCCCTGTATAACTACACAGTGCCCTCTTGTCCTGTATAACTGCGCAATGCCCTCTTGTCCTGTATAACTACACAGTGCCCTCTTGTCCTGTATAACTACACAGTGCCCTGTTGCACTGTATAACTACACAGTGCCCTGTTGCACTGTATAACTACACAGTGCCCTCTTGTCCTGTATAACTACACAGTGCCCTGTTGCACTGTATAACTACACAGTGCCCTCTTGTCCTGTATAACTGCGCAATGCCCTCTTGTCCTGTATAACAACACAGTGCCCTGTTGCACTGTATAACTACACAGTGCCCTGTTGCACTGTATAACTACACAGTGCCCTCTTGTCCTGTATAACTACACAGTGCCCTCTTGTCCTGTATAACTACACAGTGCCCTGTTGCACTGTATAACTACACAGTGCCCTCTTGTCCTGTATAACTGCGCAATGCCCTCTTGTCCTGTATAACTACACAGTGCCCTGTTGCACTGTATAACTACACCAGTGCCCTGTTGCACTGTATAACTACACAGTGCCCTCTTGTCCTGTATAACTACACAGTGCCCTGTTGTCCTGTATAACTACACAGTGCCCTTTTGTCCTGTATAACTACACAGTGCCCTGTTGTCCTGTATAACTACACAGTGCCCTGTTGCACTGTATAACTACACAGTGCCCTCTTGCCCTGTATAACTACACAGTGCCCTCTTGTCCTGTATAACTACACAGTGCCCTGTTGTCCTGTATAACTACACAGTGCCCTGTTGCACTGTATAACTACACAGTGCCCTCTTGCCCTGTATAACGACACAGTGCCCTCTTGTCCTGTATAACTACACAGTGCCCTGTTGTCCTGTATAACTACACAGTGCCCTGTTGTCCTGTATAACTACACAGTGCCCTGTTGCACTGTATAACTACACAGTGCCCTCTTGTCCTGTATAACTACACAGTGCCCTGTTGTCCTGTATAACTACACAGTGCCCTGTTGTCCTGTATAACTACACCGTGCCCTGTTGTCCTGTATAACTACACAGTGCCCTCTTGTCCTGTATAACTACACAGTGCCCTCTTGTCCTGTATAACTACACAGTGCCCTGTTGTCCTGTATAACTACACAGTGCCCTCTTGCCCTGTATAACTACACAGTGCCCTCTTGTCCTGTATAACTACACAGTGCCCTGTTGTCCTGTATAACTACACAGTGCCCTGTTGCACTGTATAACTACACAGTGTCGTCTTGTCCTGTATAACTACACAGTGCCCTGTTGCACTGTATAACTACACAGTGCCCTGTTGTCCTGTATAACTACACAGTGCCCTGTTGCACTGTATAACTACACAGTGTCGTCTTGTCCTGTATAACTACACAGTGCCCTGTTGTCCTGTATAACTACACAGTGCCCTGTTGCACTGTATAACTACACAGTGTCGTCTTGTCCTGTATAACTACACAGTGCCCTGTTGCACTGTATAACTACACAGTGCCCTGTTGTCCTGTATAACTACACAGTGCCCTCTTGTCCTGTATAACTACACAGTGCCCTGTTGTCCTGTATAACTACACAGTGTCCTCTTGTCCTGTATAACTACACAGTGCCCTGTTGCACTGTATAACTACACAGTGCCCTGTTGTCCTGTATAACTACACAGTGTCCTCTTGCCCTGTATAACTGCGCAGTGCCCTCTTGTCCTGTATAACTACACTGTGCCCTGTGGTCCTGTATAACTACACAGTGTCCTCTTGCACTGTATAACTACACAGTGCCCTGTTGCACTGTATAACTACACCGTGCCCTGTTGTCCTGTATAACTACACAGTGTCCTCTTGCCCTGTATAACTGCGCAGTGCCCTCTTGTCCTGTATAACTACACAGTGCCCTGTTGCCCTGTATAACTACACAGTGTCCTCTTGTCCTGTATAACTACACAGTGCCCTGTTGTCCTGTATAACTACACAGTGTCCTCTTGCCCTGTATATAACTACACAGTGTCCTCTTGTCCTGTATAACTACACAGTGCCCTGTTGTCCTGTATAACTACACAGTGTCCTCTTGCCCTGTATAACTACACAGTGTCCTCTTGCCCTGTATAACTGCGGTGTGCCCTCTTGTCCTGTATAACTACACAGTGCCCTATTGTCCTGTATAACTACACAGTGCCCTGTTGTCCTCTATAACTGCGCAGTGCCCTGTTGTCCTGTATAACTACACAGTGTCCTCTTGCCCTGTATAACTACACAGTGTCCTCTTGCTCTGTATAACTGCGGTGTGCCCTCTTGTCCTGTATAACTACACAGTGCCCTATTGTCCTGTATAACTACACAGTGCCCTGTTGTCCTCTATAACTGCGCAGTGCCCTGTTGTCCTGTATAACTGCGCAGTGCCCTGTTGTCCTCTATAACTGCGGTGTGCCCTCTTGTCCTGTATAACTACATAGTGCCCTGTTGTCCTCGATAACTGCGCAGTGCCCTGTTGTCCTCGATAACTGCGCAGTGCCCTGTTGTCCTCTATAACTGCGGTGTGCCCTCTTGTCCTGTATAACTACACAGTGCCCTGTTGTCCTCTATAACTGCGCAGTGCCCTGTTGTCCTGTATAACTGCGCAGTGCCCTGTTGTCCTCTATAACTGCGCAGTGCCCTGTTGCACTGTATAACTACACAGTGCCCTCTTGCCCTGTATAACTACACAGTGCCCTCTTGTCCTGTATAACTACACAGTGCCCTGTTGCCCTGTATAACTACACAGTGCCCTGTTGTCCTCTATAACTGCGGTGTGCCCTCTTGTCCTGTATAACTGCGCAGTGCCCTGTTGTCCTCTATAACTGCGCAGTGCCCTGTTGCACTGTATAACTACACAGTGCCCTCTTGCCCTCTATAACTACACAGTGTCCTCTTGCCCTGTATAACTACACAGTGTCCTCTTGTCCTGTATAACTACACAGTGCCCTGTTGTCCTGTATAACTACACAGTGTCCTCTTGCCCTGTATATAACTACACAGTGTCCTCTTGTCCTGTATAACTACACAGTGTCCTCTTGTCCTGTCTAACTGCGCAGTGCCCTGTTGTCCTGTATAACTGTGCAGTGCCCTGTTGCCCTGTATAACTACACAGTGCCCTATTGTCCTGTATAACTGTGCAGTGCCCTGTAGTCCTCTATAATGAGATAGTAGTCAACAGGTTGGTAAGGTTGTGTCTCTGTGACTGGCTGAGAGTACACGGCTGTGCCTTTTCCTTATATTTTGAACTGTATTGTGTTATGTGTTGATTCAGAATCTCTCAGAATGTCATAACAAATTAAATGTACCAGTCGGCTAGGACTGCCATGAGATTGGGTTGATACTTGAATTGATCCCCGGATGTCTTGATAATACCATTGAATCAGTGGCTGCACTGAATACAAAATCCCCAGCTGTTGCCCTCTGGTGTTCACTTATAGGTAGAGCTGTGTCAGTTAGAACCTCAGAGCAATGAAAATTAAACTTGGAGTGACCTAGCCTCCAGTGATATTGGTTTGCACATGGGACCCTGGAGAGGAAATGCATTAAACCACATATTACAAATGGTTTGAGGTGTTCAGTTTCAGTGGCAGATGCATGTGCTTTTGATTCATGCACCTTCCTCACGTCTAGTACTAAACGTTGTCGCAACAGAGTAACTGACATCTGAGGCACGATGGTGTCAAACAATTGATCTGTCTTCCAGAAGTCAGCTTTCTCCAGTTGGTTAGTCATCATTTTATTTATTTATTTATTTATTTAGCTAGCTGACTGTCTACAACCTTATTTCTCTATTGAAACTGCTATAGTCAGTGACGCCCCCCCCCCCCCCCCAACTCCTAAGCTGCAAATAGCCCATCTTACACTTTTTCTCTTCTGTGTATCCTTGCTATGTTGTGATTCAGACTTGTTGCACTGTCTCCCTCTCAACTTATTGATTTACTAGGATCTCAAAACTAACTACTTTCTTTTTCTTCTAAAAGCTGTGCTTGGTATCAGCTGAACAATATTTTGTGATTAACACGTCTTCTTTCCCACTCTTATTTCAAATTTGCTTCTTAATTTAATGAATATAACAATCCTGCTGATGATGAAATGGTTTTGTCTTTCTCTCTCTATATCTCAGAGGTGCAGTAGTTGTATAATCAGACATCTCGTGTGCAGCTGTCTGGAATATGCACTATTTGCTTAAAGATGGTGATGTGACCTCATTAAAGATGATGACTCTATTTAAAGGTGTATATCTCTTTTTCCCATTTACATACATTCGAAACATTTTATTTTTAAATCCTTTTCCATTACAACATGACACAATTCCCATAACATGTGATCCCTGTGCATTGGATAGGGACTGTGTCAGCAATAAAAAAATAACCCTGTCACAATGCAGCAGGTACTTGCTGTGCTTCACAGCCGATGGTGATTCTAATCTAAAGCAGCATCCACTTTAAGATCTTTCAATGTGGATTGGCCCATTGCATGAATCCAGTCATCATTCTCCTTTCCAAAATGAACTGTCGTTTGTTGGGGTTCAGTCCCATGGCCATTTGTAGCCCTTGGCTGCATTTAAAAAAAAGTCATTCTTGAGATGTGGGCGTCGCTGGCCAGGCCAGCATTTGTTGCCCATCCCTAATTGCCCTTGAGAAGGTGATGGTGAGCTGCTTTCTTGAACTGCTGCAGTCCTTGGGGTGTAGGTACACCCACAGTGCTGTTAGGATGGGAGTTCCAGGTTTTTGACCCAGCAACGGAGAAGGAATGGTGATGTAGTTCCAAGTCAGGGTGGTGTGTGGTTTGGAGGGGAACTTGCCGGTGGTGGTATTCCCATTCATCTTCAACAGAATCACAGAATTGTTACAGAGCAGAAGGAGGCCAGTTCCATTCCCCTGCCTTCTCCCTGTAACCCTGCACATTCTTTCTTTTCATATAACTGTCTAATTCCCTTTTGAATGCTTCAATTGAACCTGGCTCCACCACGTTCTCAGGCAGCGCGTTCCAGACCTTAGCCACTCGCTGCATGAAAAAGTTTTTCCTCATGTCACTTTTGCTTCTCTTACCAAGACTTTAAATCTGTGCCCTCTCGTTCTCGATCCTTTCACGAGTGGGAACAGTTTCTCTCTATCTGCTCTGTCCAGACCCCTCATGATTTTGAATACCTCCATCAAATCACCTCTCAGCCTTCTCTTCTCCAAGGAGAACAGTCCTAACTTTTCCAATCTATCTTCATAACTGAAATTCCTCATCCCTGGAACCATTCTCGTGAATCTTTTCTGTGCTCTCTCCAATGCCCTCAAGTCTTTCTTCAAGTGTGGCGCCCAGAACTGGACACAATACTCCAGCGGAGGCCGAACTAGTGTCTTATACAAGTTCAACATAACCTTCTTGCTCTTGTACTCTATGTCCCTATTAATAAAGCCCAGGATACTGTATGCTTTATTAACTGCTCTCTCAACCTGTCCTGCCACCTTCAATGACTTATGCACATATGCATCTAGGTCCCTCTGCTCCTGCATCCCCTTTAGAATTGTACCCTTTATTTTACATTGTCTCTCTATGTTCTTCCTACCAAAATGAATCACTTCACATTTCTCTACATGGAGCTTCTTCTGCCACCTGTCTGCCCATTTCACCAACTTGTCTATGTCCTTATGAAGTTCTACACTGTCCTCCTCACAGTTCACAATGCTTCCAAGTTTTGTATCATCTGCAAACTTTGAAATTGTGCCCTGTACACCAAGGTCTAGGTCATTAATATATATCAGGAAAAGCAAGGGCCCCAACACTGATCCCTGGGGAACTCCACTACAAACCTTCCTCCAGCCCGAAAAACATCCATTAACCACTACTCTTTGTTTCCTGTCACTCAGCTAATTTCATATCCATGTTGCTGCCGTCCCTTTTATTCCATGAGCTACAAGTTTGCTCACAAATCTATTGTGTGGAACTGTATCAAATGCCTTTTGAAAGTCCATGTACACCACATCAACAGCATTGCCCTCTTCAACCCTCTCTGTTACCTCCTCAAAAAAATCCAGCAAGTTAGTTAAACATGATTTTCCCTTAAGAAATCCATTCATTTATTCTTGGTGGTTGAGGTCGCGGGTTTGGAAGGTGCTGTCGAAGGAGCCTTGGCGAGTTGCTGCAGTGCCTCTTGCAGATGGTACACACTGCTGCCACTGTGTGTTGGTGGTGGAGGGAGTGAATGTTTAAGGTGGTGGATGGGGTGGAAATTAAGCAGATTGGATGGTGCCGAGCTTCTTGAGTGTTGGAGCTGCACTCATCCAGGCAAGTGGAGAGTATTCCATCACACTCCTGCCTTGTGCGTTGTAGATGGTGGACAGGCTTTGGGGAGTCAGGAGGTGAGTTACTCGCCGCAGAATTCTCAGCCTCTGACCTGCTCGTGTAGTGACAGTATTTATATGGCTGGTCCAATTAAGTTTCTGGTCAATGGTAACCCCCACGATGTTGATGGTGGGGGATTCAGTGATGGTAATGCTGTTGAATGTCATGAGGAGATGCTTAGATTCTCACTTGTTGGAGATGGTCATTGCCTGGCACTTGTGGTGCGAATGTTGCTTACGAACATACAAATTAGGAGTAGAAGTAGGCCATTCGGCCCCTCGAGCCTGCTCCACCCTTCAATAAGATCATGGCTGATCTGTTTGTGTGTTTCGAATTCCACACTGCCATTTACCCCGAAAATCTTAGATTCCCTTGCCGAACAAGAATCTATCTACCTCTGCCTTAAAAATATTCAATGACCCCCGCCTCTACCTTCTTCTGAGGCTGAGAGTTCTAAAGTCGCACAACCCTCAGAGAAAAAATTTCTCCTCATCTCTGTCCTAAAAGGGTGACCCCTAATTTTAAAACAGTGACCCCCAGTTCTGGACTCACCCACATCCACCTTGTCAAGACCGTTCAGGATCTTATATACTTCAAGTCTCCCTCACTGTTCTAAACTCCAGTGAAAACAAGCCCGGTCTGTGCAACCTTTCCTCATAAGACAACCCGCTTATTCCAGGTGTCAATCTAGTAAACCTCCTCTGAACTGCCTCCAACGCATTTACATCTTTCCTTAAATAAGGAGACCAAAATTGCACCCAGTATTCGAGATGTGATCTCACCAATGCCCTGTATAACTGAAGCATAACATCCTTACTTTTATTTTCAATTCCTGTTGTAATAAAGGATAGCATTCCATTAGCCTTCTTTATTATTTGTTTTATCTGCATACCAACCTTTTGTGACTCATGCACGAGAACACCTAGATCCCCCTGCTCCCCGGAATTCTGCAGTCGTTCTCCGTTTAAGTAATGCTCTGCTTTTTTTATTCTTCCTGCCAAAGTGAACAACTTCACATTTTCCCACATTATACTCCATCTGCCAGATTTTTGCCCACTCACTAAACCTATCTATGTTGGTCTGCAACCTCATTATGTCCTCTTCACAACATACTTTCCTACCTATCTTTGTGTCATCTGCAAATTTAGCTACCATGCCATTGCTCCCCTCATCTAAGACATTGATATAAATTGTAAAAAGATGAGGCCCCAGCACAGACCCCCGCGGGACTCCACTCATCACATCCTGCGACTCAGAAAATGACTCATTTATGCATACTCTCTGTTTTCTGCCAGCCAGCCAATCTTCTATCCAGGCTACTATGTTACCACCTACACCATGAGCTCCTACTTTGCGCAATAACTTTTGATGGGGCACCTTTTCAAATGCCTTCTGGAAATCCAAGTACAGTATGTCAACGGACTCCCCTTTACTTGTCACTTATCAACCCAGGCCTGGATGTTATCCAGATCTTGCTGCATCTGGGCATAGACTGCTTCAGTATCTGAGGAGTTGCAAATGGAACTGAACATTGTGCAATCATTAGCGAACATCCCCACTTCTGACCTTATGATCAAAGGAAGGTCATTGATGAAGCAGCTGAAGATTGTTGGGCCTAGGACACTATCCTGAGGATCTTGTACAGTGATGTCCTGGGGCTGTGATGATTGGCCTTCAACAACCACAACCATCTTCCTTTGTGTTAGGTATGACTTCAACCATTAGGTTTTCCCCCGATTCCCATTGACTTTCATTTTACTAAGGCTCTTTGACGTCACACTCATTGCTAAAGGAACCATTCTCCACACCTCAGCCCAGATGTCGAATGCCCGCAGGCTATTAAAATATGGGTCCACTTGCTGACTCTCCCGCTCCTCCCCATCATGGTTTTCCCATTGTTCCCTTGGACCTGAAACCAGATGGACCGACCTGACCCTGGCATAGACAAGTGGGCTGAGGCTGAGGTTTTTTGATGTAGTTGGGACTCAGGTTGTCGTGTAGCTTGAGCTCACTCTTCAATGCAAGAAGTATGGCACATTAAGCAAACAAGCTGAGGGCACAGACAGAAATGTGGCTGTATAATGTAGCTATTACAGGAATGGCAGCTCAATACTCCTGGTTACATGGTTGTCAGACGAGATAGGGGGATAAAAAAGGGAAGGAGTGGCAATTTTGGTTAGAGAAGCAATTACAGCTCTGAGGAGGGATGATATGTTAGAAGGATCATCAATGGAGGCCATATGGATTGAGATTAGGAATAAAAAAGGGGCAGTCACACTACTGGGAGTGTACTGTAGACTCCCGAAGAGTCAGAGGGAGATAGAAGAGCAGATATGTAGGCAAATTGCTGAGAAGTGCAAAAGCAATAGGGCAGTAATAGTAAGGGATTTTAACTACCCCAGTATTAACTGGGATAGTTTTAGTGTGAAAGGAATGGAGGGAACAGAATTCTTAAGGCGCATTGAGGAGAACTTTTTCAGCCGGTATGTAACAAGTCCAACAAGAGAGGGTGCGGTTCTGGACTTGGTTTAAGGTAATGAAGCTGGGCAGGTGGAAGGAGTGGCAGAGGGGGAGCATTTTGGTGGTATAAGGCAGAAAAGGAAAGCTTATGTCAGACACCGAGAACTCAATATTACAGAAAGCTGAGAGGAGTATAGAAAGTGGAGGGGTGAAATCAAAAAGGAAATTAGAAAAGCAAAGAGAGGGCATGAAAGAATATTGACAAGCAAAATCAAAGAGAACCCAAAGGTGTTTTGTCAATACATTAAGAGTAAGAGGATAACGAAGGAAAGAGTAGGGCCCATAAAAGAACAAAAAGCTAACTTTTGTATGGAGGCGGAAGGTTCTTAATGAATACTTTGCGTCTGTCTTCACATAAGAGGGGAACGATGCACATATTGTAGTTAAGGAGGAGGAATGTGAAGTGATGGATGTGATAAACATAGGGAGAGAGGAAATATTGAGGGGATTAGCATCCTTGAAAGTGGATAAATCACCAGGGCCGGATGAAATGAAGCCAGGGAGGAAATAGCGGAGGGTCTGACCATCATTTTCGACACCTCGCTGGATATAGGTGCCGGCAGATTGGAGGACTGCGAACATTGTACCTCTGTTTAAAAAGGGAGCGAGGGATAGACCGAATAATTGCAGGCCAGTCTGTCTAACCTCGGTAGTGGACAAATTATTGGAATCTATTCTGAGAGACAGGATAAACTGTCACTTAGGCACGGATTAATCAAGGATAGACAGCATGGATTTGTTAAGGGAAGATTGTTTCTGACTAACTTAATTGAATTTTTTGAGGAGGTAACAAGGAGGATAGATGAGGGTAGAGCAGTTGACGTGGTCTACATGGATTTTAGCAAGGCTTTTGACAAGGTCCCACGCGGCTGACTGGTCAAAAAAAAAAGCCTATAGGATCCAGGGAAATGTAGCAAGCTGGATGCAAAATTGGCTCAGTGGCAAGAAACAAAGGGTACTTGTTGACCGGTGGTTTTGCGACGAGAAGTCTGTTTCCAGTGTGGTTCTGCAGGACTCAGCACTAGGTCCCCGACTTTTTGTGGTATGTATAATCAATTTGGATGTAACTTTAGGGGGAATGATCAAGAGGTTTGCAGATGACACAAAAATTGGCCACATGATTGATAGCAAGGAAGATAGCTGTAGAGTGCAGGAAGATATCAATGGACTGGTCAGGTGGGCAGAAAAGTGGCAAATGGAATTTAACCTGGAGAAGTGTGAGGTGATGCATTTGGGGAGGTCAAACAAGGCAAAGGAATGCACAATTAATGGGAAAGTACTGACAGGTTTAGAGGAAGTGATGGGGCCTTGGAGTAAATGTCCACAGATCCCTAAAGGAAGCAGAATAGGTCGATAAGGTGGTTAAGAAGACATATGGAATCCTTTTCTTTGTTAGCCAAGGCATAGAATATATGAACAGGGAGGTTATGCTGGAACTGTATAAAACATTAGTCAGGCCACAACTTGAGTACTATGTGCAGTTCTGGTCACCTCATTACAGAAAGGATGTAATTTCACTAGAGAGGGTAGAGAGGAGATTTACGAGGATGTTGCTGGGACTGGAAAAATGCAGCTATGAGGAAAGACTAGATAGGCTGGGGTTGTTCTCCTTGGAACGGAGGAGGCTGAGGAGAGATTTGATTGAGATGTACAAAATTGTGAGGAGCCTGGATAGAGTGGAGGTGAAGGGCCTATTTACCTTAGCAGAGAGGTCAGTAACTAGGGGGCATAGACTTAAAGTGATTGGTAAAAGGATTAGAGGGGAGATGAGGAAAGGTTGTTTCACCCAGAGGGTAGTGGGGTTTCTGGAGCACACTGCCTGAAAGGGTGGTAGAGGCAGAAAACATCGACTTATTTAAAAGGTGTCTGGATGTGCACCTGAAGTACTGTAACCTGCAGGGCTAAAGACCAAATGCTGGCAAGTGGGATTAGGCTGGGTGGCTCGTTTTTTTGGCCAGCACAGACACGATGGGCCAATTGGCCTCTTTCTGTGCTGTAAGCTTTCTATGATTCTTGAACGAGTGACAAACTGATGTTAAGGTGCTGGGACCTTAGTGAGATCAGAGGCTATTAATCGGGCAGAATATTAAGATGTGTATTTTCAAAACTTTAATATTTCCTGTGGACGTGTTGAAAACAGCTGTTTGGGAAATCTGAGAAGGCAATCTCTGATCATTTCCTTGTATTGTGCTCTACCCATATACCTTTCCCCCTCCCATCCCCACTTTTTTCTGTGCCTGCCCCAGAAATTCTTTTCTCTCAATTACCCACTGCCAACCCCTCACTCAGTACTGCACTTCAAATTCTCAACTACCTAGACTTTGGCTGGTAATTCATCAGGATATTTCTGCAGCTACTGATCTGCTAATCACACCCTTTGCACCACCTTTAATGCCCTTGTCCCCATTAGAAATATTAGTCTCTTTCTCTCTCTCTCACCCTAATCAATTCCCCTGGTATAACCCTTATCTCTACTCCTTTAAGTCCAAGAGATGCAGATTTTAATGTTTTTGGCAAAAAACTGGTTTAACCATCTATTGTGATATCTGGCTAGACCACTTAAGGCGTTATCAGATTATGCTCTCCATCACTAAAACTGCTCACTATTCAAAGATAACCCAGGAATGCAAAGATATCCCTCAGCTTCTCTTTACCACAAACCATCTTCTTAAACCACCCTCCCCTGCCTTCGTCACCTTCATCTCCAAAAATAAACACACAGAACTCACAGACAAAGATCGAGATCCATTCAGCTGTCTCAGCTGCTTCCCACCTTCTGCAAGCCCTCTGGGACAAACTTCCTGGTCCCTGTTGCCGGAACCCTGAACTGCTATCTTTCTCTAGGTTCTATCACATCTCCTGCAATGCTCTCTCCAACCTCATCTTGTCCCTTGTTCCTATTCTGACCACTCAGCTTCTCTTCCTGAGCCCCACATTAGCTGATCTTGTTAGCAATTCCCTCTTCTCTGCTACTGTTTCCCCCCACCCCTCCACCCTGCCCTTTCCAGCTGTCATTACTTCTGTCATAAAACCTGCCCTTTACCCATCTGTCCTTGCAAACCATCTTTAACCCCATCTTTAACCTCCCTTTCATCTCCAAAGTCCTTGAACACATTGCTTCCTGAATCCGTGCCCATCTTTCCCACAATTGAATCCCTCCAATCAGGTTTTCGGTTCAGCTACAGTACCAAAACAGCTCTTGTCAAAGCCATAATGAGATTCTTTGTGACCGTGACCATGATAAGCTATACCTCCATGCCTTTCGCGACATGTCTGCAGGGCGGCACAGTGGCGCAGTGGTTAGCACCGCAGCCTCACAGCTGCAGGGACCCGGGTTCGATTCCGGGTACTGCCTGTGTGGAGTTTGCAAGTTCTCCCTGTGTCTGCGTGGGTTTTCTCCGGGTGCTCCGGTTTCCTCCCACAAGCCAAAAGACTTGCAGGTTGATAGGTAAATTGGCCATTATAAATTATCACCAGTATAGGTAGGTGGTAGGGAAATATAGGGACAGGTGGGGATGTTTGTTGGGAATGTAGGATTAGTATAAATGGGTGGTTGATGTTCGGCACAGACTCGGTGGGCCGAAGGGCCTGTTTCAGTGCTGTATCTCTAATCTCCAACATGGTTGACCACACCATCCTCCTCCAACACCTCTCTCCTTTCATTTGGCTGGTTTCATTTTTATGTCGAATTGTAGCCAGAGAATCACCTGCTTCTCCTCCCACTCCCACACTCTTCACTCTGGAATCCTCCAAAGAACTAATCTTGGCCCCTTTCTATTGCTCATCTACATACTATGTCTTGGCGACATCATCTGAAAACCCATCATGTTCCACATACATGTACGTCGACGACACTTAGCTCTGGCTCACCACCACCTCTTTGGACGACTCCTCTGTCTCGGATTTGTCACACTGCTTGTCCGATATCCAATATTGAATGAGCAGAAATTTCCTCCAACTAAATATTGGCAGGACTGAAGCCATTGTCTTTTGTACCTTTCACAAACTCTGTTCCCTGACCACTGTTTTCATTCCTGGAAACTCTTAAACTGCGTCAGACCATTCGCAACCTTGGTGTTGTGTTTGAGACAGAGATGAGTTTCCTACCATGTTGCTGCACCATCACCAAGACTTCCTGTTTCCACCTCTGTAACACTGCTCGAGTCTGACCCTGCCTCAGCTGATCTGCTGCTGAACCTCTCATCCATGCCATTGTAACCTCCAGACTTTACTATTTCCAGTGGTCTTCTGGCTTGTCTCCCCTCTTCCACCCTGCATAAACTTGTGCTCATCCTAATCTCTGCTGTGCATATCTTAACTTGATCCAAATCTCATTCACCCATCACCTCTGCTTGCTCCTTCCTGGCTTTCTGTCCAACAATGCCTCAATCTTAAAATTATCATCCTTGTTTTTAAATCCCTCCATGACCTGGCCGCTCCCTATCTCTGCAATCTCCTCCAGCCGTAAAAGCCTTTGCGATCTCTGCACTCTTCCAATGCTGGCCTCTTGCACTTCCTCAATTTTAATCACTCTACTGTTGACAGCCATACTTTCAGCTGCCTTCCACGTTGTGGAATTCCCTCTCTAAACCTCTCCATCTCTCTACCTCGCTTTCCTCTTTTAAGATGCTCCTTAAAATCTACTTCTTTGATCAAGCTTTTGGTCACCTGTCTTGATATCTCCTTCTGTGGCTCGGTGTTTTGGTTGCTATCGCTCTTGTTAAGCGCCTTGGGACATTTTACTATGTTAAATGCACTATATAAATGTAAGTTGTTGTTGTGACTCGTGGCTGTGAAATGCGAGCTGCAGAACGAGAGATCCAAATGGCACAGCTTCAAAGTCCTATTTATAGGGATTCCTTGCCAATTTCCCAGGGCTGTTAATAATAGTCTATCTTTATAAAGGTCCCAGTCTGTAAGTGTTCCAGCGCTGTGTTTAGGTTTAACGCAGCCACATTGATGCATGTTAACTGACAGCCCAAGAGCAGCATAGCTACTATGGAATTATATCTCCTAACTCTTGGTTTTTAAATGAAGAGAAAGATTTAATTTGGTGGTCAGCTTGTGCTGTAGATATGACCCTTTAGCACTGCCGCTTTCTTGGGACACATAGGGACTTTGAGTCCTATATATAAAATTTTAAATCCAATTATTTTGCATAGATCTGCATTCGCTGATATGGGCATGGCTGGCATTTATTGCCCATCCCTAATTGCCCTGAGAAGGTGATGGTGGGCCCCTATCCTTGAACTGCTGGTAGCTGGTAACTACTAGTAGCAGTTCAGTACAGCTGAATGGGTGACTAGGCCTCTTCCTAGAGGCAGATAAGAGTCAACCACATTGGTGTGGGACTGGATCACATGTCAGCCAGTCGGGTAAGAATGCGAAGTTTCCTTCCCTAAGGGGCATTAGTGAACGCTATGGATTTATACACCAATCCAATAACATGATTGTCACTTATTAGTGATTCCAGCTTTTTAATGCCAATCTTTTTTGAACAGAGTTTTGGATTCATAGAGAGATACAGCACCGAAACAGACCCTTCGGCCCACCGAGTCCACGCCGACCATCAACCACCCATTTATACTAATCCTACATTAACCCCATTCCCCTCTCCCATCCCCACCTTCCCTCAATTCTCCTACCACCTACCTACACTAGCAGCAATTTACAATGGCCAATTTTCCTATCAACCTGCAAGTCTTTTGGCATGTGGGAGGAAACCGGAGCATCTGGAGGAAACCCGTACGGTCACAGGGAGAACTTGCAAACTCCACACAGGCAGTACCCAGAACCAAACTCGGGTCTCTGGAGCTGTGAGGCTGCGGTGCTAACCACTGTGCCGCCCTAAATTCTAATTTTAAATTCTCAAATTGCCATTCTGGGATTTGAACTCACATTCTCTGGATTATTGGACCAGGCATCTGGATTACTAGCCCAATAACATAATCACTACACTATTGTACCCAGTAGGAGGATTGATTCCCCCATTGAAGTCACACTGGCAAGTATAGCCTTCTCAAAACCTCAAGGTCCATGGAATCTGAACGGGATTAAGCCAGTGACTAAGAGATGTAAATGCACATGACACTGAAGGAGCAGAAATTTCCTCCAATTAAATATTGGGAAGACTGAAGCCATTGTTTTTGGTCCTCGCTCCAATCTCTGTTCCCTAACTACCAACTCCATCTCCCTCCCGGTAACAGTCTGAGCTTTAGCAAGTCTGTTTGCAACCTTGATGTCACATTTGACCCCGAGATGAGCTTCTGACCTCATAGCCGTGCCGTCACTACGACAGTCTATTTCCATCTCCGTAACATCACCTGAATTTGACTCTGTCTCAGCTCATTTGCTGCTGAAACCCTCATTCATGCATTTATTACCTCTAGACATGAATACTCCAACATGCTCCTGGCTGGTTTCCCGAATTCTACTCTCCATAAACTTGAGGTCATCCTAAACTCAGTCGCCCATGTCTTAACTCGCACCAAGTCCCATTCCTCTATCAACCCTGTGCTCACATTGGCTCCCGGTAAAGCAACGTCTTGATTTTAAAATTCTCGTCTATGTTTTCAAATCCCTCCATGGCCCAGCCCCTCCCTACTCTGTAATCTCCTCCAGTCCCACAACCCTCCAAGAGATCTGCACTCCTCTAACTCTGGCCTCTTGAGCATCCCTGATATATTTGCTGCACCATTGGTGGCTGTGCCTTCTGTTGCCTCCCTTCTTACAACTCTCCGCCTCTCTACCTCGCTCTCCTCCTTTAAGACATTCCTTAAAACCTACCCCTTTGACCAAGCTTTTGGCCATCTGACCCAGTATCTCCTTTTGTGGCTCGGCACCATACTTTGTTTTATAATGCTCCTGTAAAGTGCCTTGGGGCATTCTCTATTTCGTTAAAGGTGCTATATCAATGCAAGTTGTTGTTGCCTTGGGCCTCGACAGCAGAATTGATGTCAGTTGGCAGAAGAGTGGGGGCTGCAGCTAGTTGGCTTTGGAGTGCAGTCTGCACATCCTGACAACCACAGGAGTGGGCCAGGCAAATCAAACCTTGCTTTTGTTTCTGGGGGTTCACTGTGTAATAGGACTGCCAAATTCCATCATCTGTTTACTCTTTTTAATGAGGAAACAAAGATTGCTTTTGACTGCACCCAGGGACACTGCTCAAACCCACTTTAAAAAAAAAACATGAAATCAAAGACTGTCAGTTAAATTGTTGGTTAGTGGGTGACTTTTGTCCCCTCTGTGGTTCAGCAGAGATTTTCCTCTGTTCCCCAATGCCTTCACCCCACCTTTGACAGCCATACCTTAAGCAATGGAATTTTCTCCATAAACCTCTCACCTCTCGCTCTCTCTTTCCTCCTTTAAGATGTTCTTAATACCTTCCCTTTTGGCCAGGTTTTTAGTTATCCAGCCTAATAACTGCTCCTTTGACTTGGTGTCAATTTTTGTCTGATTTACACTCCTGTGAAGCACCTTGGGACATTTTCCTTTGTTAAAAGTGCTTCATAAATGTAAGTTGTTGTTGTTTCGACTGCTTGTGCCATAAGAAATTGCTGGAATCCATTATTAAGGAGGTTATAGCAGGATACTTAGAAAATCATAATGGGATCAGACAGAGTCAACATGGTTTTATGAAAGGGAAATTGTGTTTAACATTGGCACTTTCCCCATTCCTGATCCCTGAGACTGACAACTAAAGTGTACTGTTGTTTTATAACATTTTATGTAAGCTTTCTCCCTTTGCTAATGTAAATTAGCGGCACAGTGGCGCAGTGGTTAGCACCGCAGCCTCACAGCTCCAGCGACCCGGGTTCAATTCTGGGTACTGCCTGTGTGGAGTTTGCAAGTTCTCCCTGTGTCTGCGTGGGTTTCCTCCGGGTGCTCTGGTTTCCCCCCACGTGCCAAAGACTTGCAGGTTGATAGGTTAATTGGCCATTATAAATTGCCCTTTGTATAGGTAGGTGGTAGGGGAATATAGGGACAGGTGGGGATGTGGTAGGAATATGGAATTAGTGTAGGATTAGTATTAATGAGTGGTTGATGGTCGGCACAGACTCGGTGGGCCGAAGGGCCTGTTTCAGTGCTGTATCTCTAAACTAAACTAAACTAATTTATTAGAGTTCTTCGATGAAGTAACAAGCAAGGTGGATAAAGGGGAGCCTGTAGATGTGGTGTACTTGGATTTCCAAAAGGCATTTGATAAGATGCCACATCAAAGGTTACTACACAAGATAAAGAGCACATTATGTAGGGAGTAACATATTAGCATGGATAAAGGATTGGTTAGCTAACAGGAAGTAGAGAGCGATAAATGGGTCATTTTCAGGTTGGCAAGCTGTAACTAGTGGAGTGCCACAGGGATCAGTGCCGGGGGCTCAACTATTTACAATCTATATCAATGACTTGGATGAAGAGACCGAGTGCATGGTAGCTAAATTTGTCGATGACACCAAGATAGGAAGGAAAGTAAGTTGTCAAGAGGAGGTAAAGAGTCTACAAAAGGATATAGATAGGTTAGGTGAGTGGGCAAAAATTTGGCAGATGAAGTATAATGTGGGAAAATGTGAACTGGACCACTTTGGCAAGAAGAATAGAAAAGCTGTATATTATTTAAATGGAGAGAGAATGCAGAATGCTGCAGTACAGAGGAATATGTATGTCCTTATACAGGACTCACAAAAGGGTAGTATGCAGGTACTACAAGTGATTAGGAAGGCAAATTGAATATTGGCGTTTATTGCAAGGAGAATAGAGCATATAGGTAGGGAAGTTTTACTGCAAGTTGTTACGTCCAGGTGAGAAGGAGGTCTAGGTTTCCCTTTCAGCCTTCACCTGGTCTTAGAGTAACAGGGTTTAATTTTAAACACACCGTGTTTTTAGCTCCTCCTTGGTGAATCTCATTCACCACTTTCCAATTATAAGGCAAAGAAACCAGCACAAACAGGCTTTCTTAGGTTTAAAGAAGAAAAGTTAAAATTTATTAAACTTAAACTCTAATTCAGTTAACGCCTATGGATACACAACGTGCCCACACCAGCATGCGTATGCGATACACACTTGCAGATAGAGACATAAAAGAGCAGAAGAAAAATAAAGTAGAAATGTTTGAGGCAATATCTGAAGAGTTTTTGTTATTTTTCTTCGAGCTCATTGTAGGGTCCTTGATTGTAGGTAGATCTTGCTTTCGTTGGGGCCCAGTATTCTTCTTAAACCTTGTTTGCTGTAGGAGACTTTTCTCTCTTGGGGTTCATGTGTCTTCAGTGGATTCAGAGGGTTCTGAGAAAGAGATGGGAGCAGACAGGAGAGATCTTCTCAGTCCAGGAGCAAACAGACATTTTCTGTTTAAACTTTTTGTACAATTCAGAAAAACCCTGGTTGCCAAGCAGGTTAGTCATGTGACTAACTGATCTGACTACGTCTTGGATTATATCACTTTAGCAGTCTCTGGAATGCTCCTCTTACACACAATACCTGATGATCAAGGTCCATTGTGGGTTGAATGTGTCAGGGAATGGTCCTTTGTCCTTCCAATCACCATCTGTTAATATACAAATGTCTTTTCCAGCCATGGCTGATCTGTTTAACAAGTGCTTTCTTCACTCCAGTAACAGTTTAAAATCAATGTTCATGACAAAATTAATGTGCCTCATTCTTGGCAGGTGGGGCCCTAGCATGACAAACTGTACAGGACCTTAGTGCGACTACATCTGGAGTACTGTGTACAGTTTTGGTCTCCTTATTTGAAAAAGGATATAATTGCATTAGAGGCAGTTCAGGGAAGGTTCACTCAACTGATTTCTTGGGATGAAGGGCTTATCTTATGGATGAACAGGTTGGGCCTATCTTCTTTGGCCTCCTTGTCTCGGGAGACAATGGGTAAGCGCCTGGAGGTGGTCAGTGGTTTGTGGAGCAGCACCTGGAGTGGCTATAAAGGCCAATTCTCGAGTGACAGGCTCTTCCACAGGTGCTGCAGATAAAATTTGTTTGTTGGGGCCGTTACACAGTTGGCTCTCTCCTTGCGCTTCTGCTAACTGCCAACTGCTAAGTCTCTTCGACTCGCCACACTTTAGCCCCACCTTTATGGTTGGGCCTATACCCGTTGAAATTTAGAAGAATGTGAGGTGATCTTACTGAAACATATTAGATAGTGAGGGGACTTGATAGAGTGGATACTGGGAGGATGTCCCCTCTTATGGGGGAAACTAGAAGCAGGAGACACAGTTTAAGATTAAGGGATCTCCCTTTTAAGACGGAGACGAGAATTTTTTTTTCTGAGGGTTGTTCCCCAGAAAGCAGTGGAGGCGGGGTAATTGAATTCATTCAAGGCTGAGTTGGATAGATTTTTGATAGACAGGGGAGTCAATGGTTTTGGGGGGAAGACGGGAAAGTGGAGTTGAGACCACACCAGATCACCCATGACGGAGCAGGCTCGAAGGGCTGAATGGCCTACTCCTGCTCCTAAGTCCTATGTTCCTAAGTTGGAAGATGAAATCTGTTCAGTTGGACGGAAGTTCCCATTTTTTTGCCACAAAATGCTCTCCAGTCTTTCTGGAGCCTTGCTGGAGTCACACATTAGCTTTCTTCACCTGGGACTAGTGCTCAGCAGGTTTGACTTTGTTAGGCTGCTCTGTAATTCTTGAGTCTGCCACTTTAACAGTCCCAGAGCAAGAAAAAAAACAAAATCAAATTACTCCAGATGCTGGAAATCTTTAAAAAAAAACAGAACATGCTAGAAGCACGCAGCAGGGCTGGCAATACCTGCGCACAGAGAAACAGCTAATGTTTCACGTTGATGACCTTTTGTCAGAGCTAGAAAAAGTTAGAGATGTAACAAGTTTTAAGCAAGTACAGGGTGGGGAAAGGACAGGGTGATAGGGTGCAAGGCAGGAGAGATTAATGACAAAAGGGATAATGGTGCAAGACAAAAAGAGTTGGTAATGGGACAAGTAAAGAAACAAAAGATGGGTCTAGAGGAGGTGTGAATGGCAATAGCAGAATCATTGCCAATGGCTGCTGTCTGAAAAAATGAGGGCGGAGGTTATGATCTGAAATTGTTGAACTCAATGTTGAGTCCGGATTGCTGTAACTAAAAACACACGCATTTTGGGGCATGTTTTGTGGGGGATTCATTATACACAGGTACTACATATTATACAGTGTTTGGTTCTGAGGTAAAACACAGAAAAGGGAATAGATGCTTTGGAAATGTGCTAACCATCTTTTAAGATTTATTGATTGTGATTGCGATTGTGTGTCTGTGTTAGAAGAGGAAGATGAAACTGTCACAAATACATTACTGACAGGAAGAATGATGAGAGTTCATCCACCCTAGCATTCTGCCATTTGCCCATATTGCCATGGTGGGGCAGATTGTGGGAGATGCTATATTTGGTTGGGGTGAGATGTATCTCTCAGAACTACTGCTTAAGCAATGTGTGAATCCTCTTTTGTCCAATCAGACCTCCTACGTGCCCTCATTCCACACAGTGAAACACTGGATTAGAGGCTCCCAATCCACAGCTGAGTTTAGTGACACCTCACACTAATGTTGGCCGTAGTTTTATTGTTGTTTGATTCCTCTGTTTCTGATCAGTTGAGGAGGAATAGAGTGTTGTGTTAGGTCAGAAGGTTCCTGACTATGGAAAAAAGCCCGATCCCAGTCACATGCTCACGGGAAAAAACTGTTGGTACCTGGCCAACTCCCAGTGGAGTGACACATCAGCAACACTCCGCATAGAGATTAAACAGGATGCCTGCGCATTACACCACACCCCACCCAGATATAACTCCCAAAGTTATGGCAATACAGCCACAATCTGCCCAGTCTTGGCTCAATGAACAAATGCAGAAATTTATATCAACATGTCATCACCATCAGAACAACAGCATTTATTTATGTAGCGTCTTTAACATAGTATTCTGCCTGACCCTGACTCAAGGCCAAGTGTAGCAGTGTATGTCAACACGCTATCACCACCCAGAATTGGTGTCTGGAAGGCTTGATCCCTGTCACCTGTACTGATACCCTAAGTGTACTGGTACACTGTATCCTTCTTTTGGGCCTCCTTATCTCGAGAGACAATGGATACGCGCCTGGAGGTGGTCAGTGGTTTGTGAAGCAGCGCCTGGAGTGGCTATAAAGGCCAATTCTGGAGTGACAGGCTCTTCCACAGGTGCTGCAGAGAAATTTGTTTGTTGGGGCTGTTGCACAGTTGGCTCTCCCCTTGCGCCTCTGTCTTTTTTCCTGCCAACTACTAAGTCTCTTCGACTCGCCACAATTTAGCCCTGTCTTTATGGCTGCCCGCCAGCTCTGGCGAATGCTGGCAACTGACTCCCACGACTTGTGATCAATGTCACACGATTTCATGTCGCGTTTGCAGACGTCTTTATAACGGAGACATGGACGGCCGGTGGGTCTGATACCAGTGGCGAGCTCGCTGTACAATGTGTCTTTGGGGATCCTGCCATCTTCCATGCGGCTCACATGGCCAAGCCATCTCAAGCGCCGCTGACTCAGTAGTGTGTATAAGCTGGGGGTGTTGGCCGCTTCAAGGACTTCTGTGTTGGAGATATAGTCCTGCCACCTGATGCCAAGTATTCTCCGAAGGCAGCGAAGATGGAATGAATTGAGACGTCGCTCTTGGCTGGCATACGTTGTCCAGGCCTCGCTGCCGTAGAGCAAGGTACTGAGGACACAGGCCTGATACACTCGGACTTTTGTGTTCCGTGTCAGTGCGCCATTTTCCCACACTCTCTTGGCCAGTCTGGACACTGTATCCTATTGATGTAATATCTGGCAAGGTGTTGTGCTTCCAGGGGCAGCCCTAGGCTACTTAAACTTCAGGCCATTGAGGCAATGTCATGAAGAATGCAGACATGCCTTTGTGTATATTATCCTGTGCTGGATTAATCTGAATTGAAAGTTTAACACTGGATTGCTGTGTTTATATATGTGACAGTAAAACAGTGTGTGTGTATACACATTTATTTAATCCTATGTGCATGCATGCGTAACAGGCAGAGGAAGTATATATAACAGTGTATGAATAACAGAGTTTTTGTGTGTAACACTAAAACACAAAGTGAGCTTAACACGGAGTATTGTGTTTAACTTCAAAGTGTGTCTCGAAAGCACTTGTAATTTTATTGATTTTCCTACAGGCAGGAAGGAGTCACGGAGTTGTTGAATAAAGAGGAGGTGGTAGATACAGAGCATGGAGGAAAGGGAGAGGAATGGAGAGGCTAAGATGGGAAACCAAAGGCACTGATGAAAAGAAAGATTTTGAAAATACGGAAGGAGGTGGTGTAGCAGAGGGAACTGGGTAGAGAATTCCAGAAGACAGGAGCATAGTGGATGAATTAGGGACCCGGATAGAGGAACAAGGGGTGAGGGGAAGGCTGGTGTTAAAGAGCAGAAGGTGCAAGCAGGGATGCAAAACAGAGATCACCAAAGTAGGGTGCAGTAAATCTGTGGGGAATTTTGAAAATCTAGACCAGAGGTTCATGGAGGGTTGAGGCAGAGAGCAGGGCATTGGAAAAGTCAACCTTGAGATGGTGAAGGCCTGGACCAGGTCTTCAGTAGCAGAGAAGGAGAGATCTGGCAGAGGTAGATAATGTTGTAGAGGAGCAAGAAAGCAGGTTTGCTAACCATGGACTGCAGTTAAGGAGGCTGCTGAGGTTCCACATTTCCTTGAAGTGATAACTGGAAATTTATGGAGCCAAGGCTGGTGGTTTGGAAATGGAAGTGGAAAAGGATGCCCCTCACCTTTTCCAAAATTCAGCATGATGTGATTTTGGCTCATTCTGTTCTTGTTGCATCTAGACAGTTTGTGAGTGCAACAACCACCTTTGGCACAATGGTGAAGGCAGGAGATTGAGCTGGGCATGCTCAGTGCCCATGGGGAGCCGAGCCCATGCTTCTGGAAGTGGAGCAGGCTAAGGCTGGACCCTTGGAGTACAGTGGACTAAATAGATTGGAGGGACTGGAATCAGGAGTGGTGGGAGCAACAAGAACAGGAGTCTGGAGATGAAGGGAAGATTTGGGATGTGATGGTGAGAGAAAGCAATGGGGATTGATGGCAATGCTTTTAAGGAGACATGGGTGAGAGACAGGTTGATGTTGGGAAATGTGGGGGCAGTGGGGAGGTGGGTGTGAAGCAGTGAAGTTGGGTGATCAGGAGTTGAGATGGATTGTAAGGGTTTCATGAACAAAATGAGGGAGTTGAGTGTAAGAACAAGGTTAGGTGGAGGGCAGACGAGTGGGGTGGGGTGGTGATGGTTACTATGAGTGAGGGAGGGAGGAGTCAGAGCAGGCAGCAGCCACAAAGCTGTTGGCTTTACTTTTGAATGGAAAAAGCTCTGTGTATTCCAAGTGTGAGGATGGGTGGGGTGGTGTTTGAGCAAGTAGTTTGTTAGTGGAGGGAAGGAGGGGGTTATTTCTGCTCCACATGATGATGATGGACTTGTAAACTGTAAGGGACAGGGAGGGACAGTACGACTGGATGTGCCCAGCTTAAGCCAATAGATGGCAGCCAGGCCAGGTACCTCATGAATGTATGAAGTTTGTGTTTATAACTCTGTGTATGTCTATCTATAAATACTGTGTGTGTCTGTGCAACTTGGTGTGTGAAATGTGTGCCTGTGTAACATGGAGTTCATGAAGTGTCCATGTGAAAAATAGGATGAGGTAAATTTGTTTATATAAAATAGAATCCGTGTGTGTGTGAAAGGTGTAACAATGTGAGTGAGTTGTATGTGTGTAACCGAGAAAGTGGTCTGTGTCTGTGCATAAAGCAGTGTAAAGACGAACACTGAACGTGGAGGTTAAAGAACCAGATCCTCCTCTCTGTGATATGGCAGGATGTTATAGGAATGTGATGTGCAACTGGTTTCCCTGCTGCGGTCTGCATTGGGGCTGAGAAGTACAGCATGCTGTGTAAGAAGAACCAGCAGCATTGTCTCCCCCCAACCCTCTGTATTCTCTGCCGATTTTTATTTTTTAAGAGTGGAATCTGTAGGAACAGGAAGAGGCCATTTGCCCCTCGAGACTGTTCATCCATTCAGTTAGATTATGGTTGATCTGTACCCAAACACTATTTACACACCTTGTTAACACCCGTACTCTCACCCGCCTGCCTCTGTGTGTGGATGTGTTTGTATGCGTGCGTGTAAACTCTGCCCCCACCCATCCCTATGGAGCGGAGCAGGACGTCCTGCAGCTGTAACAGTTCGATTTACCTCGATGCCACGCGAATGGCTGCCTGGTGTTCCCATGGTAATGAGATCAATTTTTTCACCAGAATCCGGCTACCGCCAAAGGGAGTAATTCCTTATTTGATGGGTATGCGGCATGGGCGCCGTGGGTCCAGGAAGATAAAGCGCAGTTCCGTCGTGTATAAGTATGTGGGTTTTACATTCTTTCATTAGTGCCCCGCTGGCACCTCATGGCCTCAAAACCGCCGCACGTCCGCTTCTTCCCACAGAGGTCGCTGCATGGGATCAGACTAGGCACGAGCCTTTCCATTGTCTCTTTTCTTCAATTCATAGGAATAAGAGTGGGCCAGTCAGCCCCTCGAGTCTGTTCCGCCGTCCAATCAAATCATGGGTGACTTGCGTGTTAACTCCATCTACCCACCTTGGTTCCATATTGCTTGGGACCGTTGGCTAACAAAAATCTATCATCTCAGTTTCGAAAGCTCCAAATGGTCCCCAGCATCCACAGCCTTTTGGGGGAAAGAGTTCCAGATTTTCACTTCTCTTTGTGTAAAGAAGTGCTTCCTGATTTTGCTCCTGAATGGTAGCTCGAATTTTAAGGTTAAGCCCCTTGTTCTGGTTTTCCCCAGCAAAGGAAATAGTTTCTCTCTATCTACCCAACCGAATCCTTTAATCATCTTTAGCACCTCAATTGTATAATTCAAGGGAATACAAGCCTGGTCGATTCAACATTTCCTCATCAATTGATCCTTTTCGCCCCTGTATCATTCTGGTGAATTTATCCCCTTCAGGGCCAGAATATCCTTTCTGATGTGCAGTGTCCATAAATGCTGCAGATGTAGTTTTAAGATGCAGTTTTCCCATTGCTCCATGTGCTTCCCTCCCTCCCTCCAAGTAGAGTTGATCTGCCTGGTTTTGGGAGCAAGCTGGCTGGAAATTTCTAAGCTCTAAACCAAATACTGAAAGTCAGGATTTATTAAAGTTCCTTGCTATGTTTCCAATGAACACTCATCAGCACAAAGGATAACTCCAGCCATGATCCTATATCCCCCTCCCTTTGACTTGGGTGGTGTGGGCAGTCCTACCTGTGGGAGTCTGACTCAGGGGCTCTGTCTGCTTTCACACAGAATTTGCCCGATGCCAGGCGATTCCTACCAGGGACTCAGCACCATCTGGTGGCAGGCTGGAAGGTTGCAGCACATGCTGGGCTGCCCAAAGGGGAGGATTTGCAGCTTGCTCTCAATTCAAAATTGATTAGATTGTACAAAAAATGACAGGTGAAGACCCAGTGGTCCATCCAAGGTGATGCCTTGTGCATCACCATACAATAAACTCCCCTCCCCACCCCACCCAGAGCCACATCATCTCCTAGGGGAGACAAGAGACCAAACAAAACAACAAAGTGAAGACCAGCAGTTTTCTGAGAGCGCTGGCCCTGAGCAGGCTACCCAGACCATTCATTCTCAACCCTCCCTCCCCATCCCAAACTGCCTTCCCACCCTCCCAGCTGAGAAATGCAGTCACACACGAAAGCTGGTGATCCCTGGCAGATCAATCAGTTATTCAGTTGACCGATTGATCCCAAGGTAAAAAGGGGTACAGGGTAGAAGTTCCAGCCTTGGAGGGTGCTAGTGAGGGGAGTGAAAGAAGTTAGCCCACTTTCTGCAGAGATAGTCCAGGACAATCAGCGAAATGGGCAAATCCCTTGCCTCCTGCACAGAGCACTTTCTGTAAAGTTGCTAAAGGCTGCTGATTGTTTCATGTTACAAGTGCCCCTCTATCTGTCTGATCCCATGAGCAGGCCTGCCGCGTGGTAATGCACTAACTTGCTGCGCACAGTTTAACCTCAATTGGCTTTTAATGCAAATGCATTGCTTTGTTTTAGTGCCCCTCCTGTGCGTGCCTCGCCACCTCTTGTAAGCACTGTGTAGCTGCTGTAAGTGAACATGATTTGCAGCATGAAATATGAGCGTGCGTTATAATGCTACTACTCTTGTCGTAAATGTTCAATTTTCAAATGATGTAAAACTCTGCCATGTATTCTCAGTTGAATTGTTGGAATGTTTGCTGATTTACAGCACTGAAATATGGGAACTCTCATGGAAGTAAATTCACTTTTATTTCGTACCACTCCACACCCGCATTTTTTTTCTTTGTTTATAAATTGCTCCTTAACTGTTCCCTTTCCCTGGATGTAGCTGACAGTTGAATAATGTATAATCCATGCTTAACAACTTTGCTTATTCAGAAACATTGTGGTTTGTAATGATGGTCTATTGCCCCAGGAGCTTTCCTTTGAAATGAGTTCTGCCACTGAATTCCTAACAGGACATCACTTAACTACTTGTAGGATTATCATATATAAAATAAAAACAAGAAACGCTGGAAATACTCAGCAGGTTTGGCAGCATCTGTGGAGAGAGAAACAGAGTTAATGTTTCAGGTCAGTGACCCTTCTTCAGAACTGGATAATCATGATTGTCCTGGAGTTTCCAGGAGCTGAAGATTAATCTCTAGGACAACACAGCAGAAAAATCCGATGGGCATTAATATAAATCATTTGCTTTCCGTACTGGAATTTGGAAAGAAGACTGTTTGACTGACAGTCAAGAATCAACCAATTGTGTAATGAAGAGTCTGTTTTGTTTTCCAATTGGCCTGGAAAGGCGGAACACTATGAAAGTGGGATGTTAGACGACCAATGGAGGAAGTACAGGAAGGGGCAATTGGAGAGAGGTCAAGTGATGCAAACTCAGGGAATACCTCCAACCAGAATTGGCAATCCATACTGCTAGTGGTTTCTAAAACATTCCACATATATTTCTGCTCTTAAGATCCTGAACTCGCATATATTGTAGGAATAAATATTTCTTTGACATTGCACGTTCCTATTTATATAGCTTGCCTTAGCACTGGGATGCTGAGTTGTGGTGGCCCAATTTTGTACGAACTTAGAATATAACCTTCAATGTGCTATCAGTCCTGGTTAGGTTTGCAGCCAGGACCCAGAAAGGACAGACTCCGACCCTTCATCTGCCCCTGCACTTTCAATACATCGTTTCCAAAATGGACAAGTCTTCAGGCAGAATGCCTGATCTCCAAATTTCTTAATCTGGTCATTTGTTAACCTCCTCACCTTTAGGAGTTGTTTTCATTTGAAAGGCAGAGATTTGATAGTGGTGTTTAAAATTATAAAAGGAGAGAACAGTGTAACAAGAAACAGACTGCTTCCGATGCTCGAGGTCCAGAATAAGAGGACCTAGATAAAAGATTAAATGTAAGAGACTTCAGACAGAGAGCAGGAGAAAACTTTTACACTGAGGGCTGTGAGGCTGTGGAATTTAGCACCCGAGGTAGTGATTGAATCAGAGAACATGTCAACCCTGGTCTCCAGGAGGTAGAGGAGCACAGTCTGGGCAACTTTATACAAAGATGGGTGGGAGGGTGAGGTGCAGGGGGAAACAGGGCAGTTTTATGTAGGGTGAGGGGGATATCTGGGCAGTTTTACACAGGGTCGGGGAGAATCTGGGCAGTTTTCTACAGGGTGGGGGAGAATCTGGGCAGTTTTATACAGGGTGAGAGGGAATCTGGTCAGTTTTAGACAGGGTGGGGGAGAATCTGGTCAGTTTTATACAGGGTGGGTGAGAATCTGGTCAGTTTTATACAGGGTGGGGTGGAATCTGGTCAGTTTGAAAGAGGGTGGGGGAGAATCTGGTCAGTTTTATACAGGGTGGGTGAGAATCTGGTCAGTTTTATACAGGGTGGGGGGGAATCTGGTCAGTTTTATACAGGGTGGTGTGGAATTTGGTCAGTTGTATAGAGGGTGGGGGAGAATCTGGTCAGTTTTATACAGGGTGGGGGGGGAATCTGGTCAGTTTTATACAGGGTGGTGTGGAATCTGGTCAGTTTTATAGAGGGTGGGGGAGAATCTGGTCAGATTTATTCAGGGTAGTGGATAATCTGGGCAGTTTTATACAGGGTGGGGTGGAATCTGGTCAGTTTTATAGAGGGTGGGTGAGAATCTGGTCAGTTTTATACAGGGTGGGGGGGAATCTGGTCAGTTTTATACAGGGTGGGGGAGAATCTGGTCAGTTTTATACAGGGTGGTGTGGAATTTGGTCAGTTTTATCGAGGGTGGGGGGGAATCTGGTCAGTTTTATACAGGGTGGGTGAGAATCTGGTCAGTTTTATACAGGGTGGGGTGGAATCTGGTCAGTTTTATAGAGGGTGGTGGAGAATCTGGTCAGTTTTGTACAGGGTGGGGGAGAATCTGGTCAGTTTTATGCAGGGTGGGGTGGAATCTGGGCAGTTTTATACAGGGTGGGGGGAATCTGGGCAGTTTTATACAGGGTGGGGGTAATATGGGGAATTTTAAACAGGGTGGGGGGAATCTGGGCAGTTTTATACAGGGTGGGGGGTATCTGGGCAGTTATATTCAGGGGGGGAGAATCTGGTCAGTTTTATACAGGGTGGGGGAGAATCTGGGCAGTGTTGTACAGGGTAGGGGGAATCTGGGCAGTTTTATTCGGGGGGGGAAGAGAATCTGGGCAGTTTTATACAGGGTGGGGTAGAATCTGGGCAGTTTTCTACAGGGTGAGGTAGAATCTGGGCAGTTTTATACAGGGTAGTGGATAATCTGGGCAGTTTTATACAGAGTGGGGTAGAATCTGGGCAGTTTTCTACAGGGTGAGGTAGAATCTGGGCAGTTTTATACAGGGTAGTGGATAATCTGGGCAGTTTTATACAGGGTGGGGTAGAATCTGGGCAGTTTTATACAGGGTAGTGGATAATCTGGGCAGTTTTATACAGGGTGGGGGAGAATCTGGTCAGTTTTATACAGGGTGGGGGGGAATCTGGTCAGTTTTATACAGGGTGGGGGAGAATCTGGTCAGTTTTATACAGGGTGGTGTGGAACCTGGTCAGTTTTATAGAGGGTGGGGTGGAATCTGGTCAGTTTTATAGAGGGTGGGGGAGAATCTGGTCAGTTTTATACAGGGTGGGGTGGAATCTGGTCAGTTTTATAGAGGGTGGGTGAGAATCTGGTCAGTTTTATACAGGGTGGGGGGGGAATCTGGTCAGTTTTATACAGGGTGGGGGAGAATCTGGTCGTTTTTATACAGGGTGGTGAGGAATTTGGTCAGTTATATCGAGGGTGGGGGGGAATCTGGTCAGTTTTATACAGGGTGGGTGAGAATCTGGTCAGTTTTATACAGGGTGGGGTGGAATCTGGTCAGTTCTATAGAGGGTGGGGGAGAATCTGGTCAGTTTTATACAGGGTGGGGGAGAATCTGGTCAGTTTTATACAGGGTGGGGTGGAATCTGGGCAGTTTTATACAGGGTGGGGGGAATCTGGGCAGTTTTATACAGGGTGGGGGTAATATGGGGAATTTTAAACAGGGTGGGGGGAATCTGGGCAGTTTTATACAGGGTGGGGGGTATCTGGGCAGTTATATTCAGGGGGGGAGAATCTGGTCAGTTTTATTCAGGGTAGTGGATAATCTGGGCAGTTTTATACAGGGTGGGGTAGAATCTGGGCAGTTTTATACAGGGTGGGGGGTATCTGGGCAGTTATATTCAGGGGGGGAGAATCTGGGCAGTTTTATACAGGGTAGTGGATAATCTGGGCAGTTTTATTCGGGGGGGGGGAGGGGTGGGAGAGAAACTGGGCAGTTTGAGACAGGGTGGGGGGGAATCTGGGCAGTTTTATACAGGGTGGTGGGAATCTGGGCAGTTTTATACAGGGTGGGGGGAATATGGGCAGTTTTATGCAGGGTGGGGAAATCTGGGCAGGTTTATACAGGGTGGGGAAGAATCTGGGCAGTTTTATACAGGGTGAGGGAGAATCTGGGCAGTTTTATACAGGGTGGGGAAGTCTGGGCAGTTTGATACAGGGTGGGGAAATCTGGGCAGTTTTATACAGGGTGGGGGAGAATCTGGGCAGTTTTACACAGGGTGGGGTAGAATCTGGGCTGTTTTACACAGGGTGGGGAAGAATCTGGGCAGTTTTATGCAGGGTGGGGAAATCTGGGCAGTTTTATACAGGGTGGGGGAGAATCTGGGCAGTTTTATACAAGGTGGGGTAGAATCTGGGCAGTTCTATGCAGGGTGGGGAAATCTGGGCAGTTTTATACAGGGTGGGGGAGAATCTGGGCAGTTTTATACAGGGTGGGGTGGAATCTGGGCAGTTTTATACAGGGTGGGGGGAATCTGGGCAGTTTTATACAGGGTGGGGGTAATATGGGGAATTTTAAACAGGGTGGGGGGAATCTGGGCAGTTTTATACAGGGTGGGGGGTATCTGGGCAGTTATATTCAGGGGGGGAGAATCTGGTCAGTTTTATTCAGGGTAGTGGATAATCTGGGCAGTTTTATACAGGGTGGGGTAGAATCTGGGCAGTTTTATACAGGGTAGTGGATAATCTGGGCAGTTTTATACAGGGTGGGGGGAATCTGGGCAGTTTTCTACAGGGTGGGGTAGAATCTGGGCAGTTTTATACAGGGTAGTGGATAATCTGGGCAGTTTTATACAGGGTGGGGTAGAATCTGGGCAGTTTTATACAGGGTAGTGGATAATCTGGGCAGTTTTATACAGGGTGGGGGGAATCTGGGCAGTTTTAGACAAGGTAGTGGAGAATCTGGGCAGTTTTATGCCGGGGGGAATTTGGGCAGTTTTATACCGGGTAGTGGATAATCTGGGCAGTTTTATTCGGGGGGGGGGGAGGGGTGGGAGAGAAACTGGGCAGTTTGAGACAGGGTGGGGGGGAATCTGGGCAGTTTTATACAGGGTGGTGGGAATCTGGGCAGTTTTATACAGGGTGGGGGGAATATGGGCAGTTTTATGCAGGGTGGGGAAATCTGGGCAGGTTTATACAGGGTGGGGAAGAATCTGGGCAGTTTTATACAGGGTGGGGAAGTCTGGGCAGTTTGATACAGGGTGGGGAAATCTGGGCAGTTTTATACAGGGTGGGGGAGAATCTGGGTAGTTTTACACAGGGTGGGGTAGAATCTGGGCTGTTTTACACAGGGTGGGGAAGAATCTGGGCAGTTTTATGCAGGGTGGGGAAATCTGGGCAGTTTTATACAGGGTGGGGGAGAATCTGGGCAGTTTTATACAGGGTGGGGTAGAATCTGGGCAGTTTTATGCAGGGTGGGGAAGTCTGGGCAGTTTGATACAGGGTGGGGAAATCTGGGCAGTTTTATACAGGGTGGGGGAGAATCTGGGTAGTTTTACACAGGGTGGGGTAGAATCTGGGCTGTTTTACACAGGGTGGGGAAGAATCTGGGCAGTTTTATGCAGGGTGGGGAAATCTGGGCAGTTTTATACAGGGTGGGGGAGAATCTGGGCAGTTTTATACAGGGTGGGGTAGAATCTGGGCAGTTCTATGCAGGGTGGGGAAATCTGGGCAGTTTTATACAGGGTGGGGGAGAATCTGGGCAGTTTTATACAGGGTGGTGGGAATCTGGGCAGTTTTATACAGGGTGAGGTGAATATGGGGAATTTTATACAGGGTGGGGTAACCTGGGCAGTTTTATGCAGGGTGGGGGGAATCTGGACAGGTTTATGCAGGGGGGAGAATCTGGGCAGTTTTATGCAGGGTAGTGGATAATCTGGGCAGTTTTATACAGGGTGGGGAAAATCTGGGCAGTTTTATACCGGGGGGAATTTGGGCAGTTTTATTCAGGGTAGGGGATAATCTGGGCAGTTGTATGCAGGGGGGAATCTGGGCACTTTTATACCGTGGGGAATTTGAGCAGTTTTACACAGGCTGGGGGAGAATCTGGGCAGTTTTATTCAGGGGGTGGGGAGAGAATCTGGGCAGTTTTATACAGGGTAGTGGATAATCTAGGCAGTTTTATACAGGGTGGGGGAAATCTGGGCAGTTTTGTACAGGGTGGGGGGAATCTGGGCAGTTTTATACAGGGTGGGGGAGAATCTGGGCAGTTTTGTACAGGGTGGGGGGAATCTGGGCAGTTTTATACAGGGTGGGGGAGAATCTGGGCAGTTTTATTCGGGGGGGCAGAGAATCTGGGCAGTTTTATACAGGGTAGTGGATAATCTGGGCAGTTTTGTACAGGGTGGGGGGAATCTGGTCAGTGTTGAACAGGGTGGGGGGGAAACTGGGCAGTTTTATACAGGGTAGTGCATAATCTGGGCACTTTTATACCGGGGATAATCTGGGCAGTTTTATACAGGTGAGCGGGGGAATCTGGGCAGTTTTATACCGGGGGGGTGTTTGGGCAGTTTTATACAGGGTGGGGAAGAATCGGGGATATTCTATCCAGGGTAGTGGATAGTCTGGGGAGTTTTATACAGGGTGGGGTAGAATCTGGGCAGCTTTATACAGGGTGTGGGGGAATCTGGGCAGTTTTATACAAGGGAGAATCTGGGCAGTTTTGTACAGTTTAGGGGGGAATCTGGGCAGTTTTATACAGGGTGGGGGGAATATGGGCAGTTTTATGCAGGGTGGGGAAATCTGGGCAGGTTTATACAGGGTGGGGAAGAATCTGGGCAGTTTTATACAGGGTGAGGGAGAATCTGGGCAGTTTTATACAGGGTGGGGAAGTCTGGGCAGTTTGATACAGGGTGGGGAAATCTGGGCAGTTTTATACAGGGTGGGGGAGAATCTGGGCAGTTTTACACAGGGTGGGGTAGAATCTGGGCTGTTTTACACAGGGTGGGGAAGAATCTGGGCAGTTTTATGCAGGGTGGGGAAATCTGGGCAGTTTTATACAGGTGAGCGGGGGAATCTGGGCAGTTTTATACCGGGGGGGTGTTTGGGCAGTTTTATACAGGGTGGGGAAGAATCGGGGATATTCTATCCAGGGTAGTGGATAGTCTGGGGAGTTTTATACAGGGTGGGGTAGAATCTGGGCAGCTTTATACAGGGTGTGGGGGAATCTGGGCAGTTTTATACAAGGGAGAATCTGGGCAGTTTTGTACAGTTTAGGGGGGAATCTGGGCAGTTTTATACAGGGTGGGGGGAATATGGGCAGTTTTATGCAGGGTGGGGAAATCTGGGCAGGTTTATACAGGGTGGGGAAGAATCTGGGCAGTTTTATACAGGGTGAGGGAGAATCTGGGCAGTTTTATACAGGGTGGGGAAGTCTGGGCAGTTTGATGCAGGGTGGGGAAATCTGGGCAGTTTTATACAGGGTGGGGGAGAATCTGGGCAGTTTTACACAGGGTGGGGTAGAATCTGGGCTGTTTTACACAGGGTGGGGAAGAATCTGGGCAGTTTTATGCAGGGTGGGGAAATCTGGGCAGTTTTATACAGGGTGGGGGAGAATCTGGGCAGTTTTATACAGGGTGGGGTAGAATCTGGGCAGTTCTATGCAGGGTGGGGAAATCTGGGCAGTTTTATACAGGGTGGGGGAGAATCTGGGCAGTTTTATACAGGGTGGTGGGAATCTGGGCAGTTTTATACAGGGTGAGGTGAATATGGGGAATTTTATACAGGGTGGGGTAACCTGGGCAGTTTTATGCAGGGTGGGGGGAATCTGGACAGGTTTATTCAGGGGGGAGAATCTGGGCAGTTTTATGCAGGGTAGTGGATAATCTGGGCAGTTTTATACAGGGTGGGGAAAATCTGGGCAGTTTTATACCGGGGGGAATTTGGGCAGTTTTATTCAGGGTAGTGGATAATCTGGGCAGTTGTATGCAGGGGGGAATCTGGGCACTTTTATACCGTGGGGAATTTGAGCAGTTTTACACAGGCTGTGGGAGAATCTGGGCAGTTTTATTCAGGGGGTGGGGAGAGAATCTGGGCAGTTTTATACAGGGTAGTGGATAATCTAGGCAGTTTTATACAGGGTGGGGGAAATCTGGGCAGTTTTGTACAGGGTGGGGGGAATCTGGGCAGTTTTATACAGGGTGGGGGAGAATCTGGGCAGTTTTGTACAGGGTGGGGGGAATCTGGGCAGTTTTATACAGGGTGGGGGAGAATCTGGGCAGTTTTATTCGGGGGGGCAGAGAATCTGGGCAGTTTTATACAGGGTAGTGGATAATCTGGGCAGTTTTGTACAGGGTGGGGGGAATCTGGTCAGTGTTGAACAGGGTGGGGGGGAAACTGGGCAGTTTTATACAGGGTAGTGCATAATCTGGGCACTTTTATACCGGGGATAATCTGGGCAGTTTTATACAGGTGAGCGGGGGAATCTGGGCAGTTTTATACCGGGGGGGTGTTTGGGCAGTTTTATACAGGGTGGGGAAGAATCGGGGATATTCTATCCAGGGTAGTGGATAGTCTGGGGAGTTTTATACAGGGTGGGGTAGAATCTGGGCAGCTTTATACAGGGTGTGGGGGAATCTGGGCAGTTTTATACAAGGGAGAATCTGGGCAGTTTTGTACAGTTTAGGGGGGAATCTGGGCAGTTTTGTACAGGGTGGGGGAGAATCTGGGCAGTTTTATCCAGGGTGGGGGAGAATCTGGGCAGTTTTATACTGGGTGGGGGGGAAACTGGGCAGTTTTATACAGGATGGGGGGGAAACTGGGCAGTTTTATACAGGGTAGTGGATAATCTGGGCACTTTTATACCGGGGATAATCTGGGCAGTTTTATACACGTGAGCGGGGGAATCTGGGCAGTTTTATACCGGGGGGAATTTGGGCAGTTTTATACAGGGTGGGGGAGAATCTGGGCAGTTTTGTACAGGGTGGGGGGAATCTGGGCAGTTTTATGCAGGGTGGGGGGGTATCTGGGCAGCTTTATACAGGATGGGGGTGAATCTGGGCAGTTTTATACAGGATGGTGTGGGTATCTGGGCAGTTTTATACAGGCTGGGGGGGAATCTGGGCAGTTTTATACAGGGTGGGGGAGAATCTGGGCAGTTTTATTCGGGGGGGCAGAGAATCTGGGCAGTTTTATACAGGGTAGTGGATAATCTGGGCAGTTTTGTACAGGGTGGGGGGAATCTGGTCAGTTTTGAACAGGGTGGGGGGGGAAACTGGGCAGTTTTATACAGGGTAGTGCATAATCTGGGCACTTTTATACCGGGGATAATCTGGGCAGTTTTATACAGGTGAGCGGGGGAATCTGGGCAGTTTTATACCGGGGGGGAATTTGGGCAGTTTTATACAGGGGGGTGTTTGGGCAGTTTTATACAGGGTGGGGAAGAATCGGGGATATTCTATCCAGGGTAGTGGATAGTCTGGGGAGTTTTATACAGGGTGGGGTAGAATCTGGGCAGCTTTATACAGGGTGGGGGGGAATCTGGGCAGTTTTATACAAGGGAGAATCTGGGCAGTTATATACAGGATGGGGGGGGGGGGTATCTTGCTAGTTTTATACAGGGTGGGGGCGAATCTGGGCAGTTTTATGCAGGGTGGGGGGGTATCTGGGCAGCTTTATGCAGGATGGGGGTGAATCTGGGCAGTTTTATACAGGATGGTGTGGGTATCTGGGCAGTTTTATACAGGGTGGGGGGGAATCTGGGCAGTTTTATACAGGGGGGCAGAGAATCTGGGCAGTTTTATACATGGCAGTGGATAATCTGGGCAGTTTTGTACAGGGTGGGGGGAATCTGGGCAGTTTTGAACAGGGTGGGGGGGAATCTGGGCAGTTTTGTACAGGGTGGGGGGAATCTGGGCAGTTTTGTACAGTTTAGGGGGGAATCTGGGCAGTTTTGTACAGGTGTGGGGAGAATCTGGGCAGTTTTATCCAGGGTGGGGGAGAATCTGGGCATTTTATACTGGGTGGGGGGGAAACTGGGCAGTTTTATACAGGATGGGGGGGAAACTGGGCAGTTTTATACAGGGTAGTGGATAATCTGGGCACTTTTATACCGGGGATAATCTGGGCAGTTTTATACAGGTGAGCGGGGGAATCTGGGCAGTTTTATACCGGGGGGAATTTGGGCAGTTTTATACAGGGTGGGGGAGAATCTGGGCAGTTTTGTACAGGGTGGGGGGAATCTGGGCAGTTTTATGCAGGGTGGGGGGGTATCTGGGCAGCTTTATACAGGATGGGGGTGAATCTGGGCAGTTTTATACAGGATGGTGTGGGTATCTGGGCAGTTTTATACAGGGTGGGGGGGAATCTGGGCAGTTTTATACAGGGTGGGGGAGAATCTGGGCAGTTTTATTCGGGGGGGCAGAGAATCTGGGCAGTTTTATACAGGGTAGTGGATAATCTGGGCAGTTTTGTACAGGGTGGGGGGAAACTGGGCAGTTTTATACAGGGTAGTGCATAATCTGGGCACTTTTATACCGGGGATAATCTGGGCAGTTTTATACAGGTGAGCGGGGGAATCTGGGCAGTTTTATACCGGGGGCGGAATTTGGGCAGTTTTATACAGGGGGGTGTTTGGGCAGTTTTATACAGGGTGGGGAAGAAAAGGGGATATTCTATCCAGGGTAGTGGATAGTCTGGAGAGTTTTATACAGGGTGGGGTCGAATCTGGGCAGCTTTATACAGGGTTGGGGGGAATCTGGGCAGTTTTATACAAGGGAGAATCTGGGCAGTTATATACAGGATGGGGGGGGGGGTATCTTGCCAGTTTTATACAGGGTGGGGGCGAATCTGGGCAGTTTTATGCAGGGTGGGGGGGTATCTGGGCAGCTTTATACAGGATGGGGGTGAATCTGGGCAGTTTCATACAGGATGGTGTGGGTATCTGGGCAGTTTTATACAGGGTGGGGGGGAATCTGGGCAGTTTTATACAGGGTGGGGGAGAATCTGGGCAGTTTTATTCGGGGGGGCAGAGAATCTGGGCAGTTTTATACAGGGCAGTGGATAATCTGGGCAGTTTTGTACAGGGTGGGGGGAATCTGGGCAGTTTTGAACAGAGTGGGGGGGAATCTGGGCAGTTTGGTACAGGGTGGGGGGAATCTGGGCAGTTTTGTACAGTTTAGGGGGGAATCTGGGCAGTTTTGTACAGGGTGGGGGAGAATCTGGGCAGTTTTATCCAGGGTGGGGGAGAATCTGGGCAGTTTTATACTGGGTGGGGGGGAAACTGGGCAGTTTTATACAGGGTAGTGGATAATCTGGGCACTTTTATACCGGGGATAATCTGGGCAGTTTTATACAGGTGAGCGGGGGAATCTGGGCAGTTTTATACCGGGGGGAATTTGGGCAGTTTTATACGGGGGGAGTTTGGGCAGTTTTATACAGGGTGGGGCAGACTCTGGGCAGTTTTATACAGGGTGGGGAAGAATCTGGGCAGTTCTATACAGGGTAGTGGATAGTCTGGGGAGTTTTATACAGGGTGGGGTAGAATCTGGGCAGCTTTATACAGGGTGGGGGGGAATCTGGGCAGTTTTATACAAGGGAGAATCTGGGCAGTTATATACAGGATGGGGGGGGGGTATCTTGCCAGTTTTATACAGGGTGGGGGCGAATCTGGGCAGTTTTATACAGGATGGTGGTGGGTATCTGGGCAGTTTTATACAGGGTGGGGGGAATCTGGGCAGTTTTATACTGGGTGGGGGGGAATCTGGAGAGTTTTATACGGGGGGAATCTGGGCAGTTTTGTACAGGGGTGGGGGGAATATGGGCAGGTTTTATACAGGGTGGGGGGAAATCTGGGCAGTTGTGATACAGGGTGGGGGGAATATGGGAAGTTTTATACAGGGTGGGGTAGAATCTGGGGCAGTTTTATACAGGGTGGGTGGGAATCTGGGAAGCTTTGTACAGGGTGGGGGGGAATCTGGGCAGTCTTTTTCAGTGGGGGAGAATCTGGGCAGTTTTATACAGGGTGGGGTAGAATATGGGCAGTTTGATACAGGGTGGGGTAGAATCTGGGCAGTTTTATAAATGTGGGGGGGGAATCTGGGGGAGTTTTATATTTGGTGGGGTAGAATCTGGGCAGTTTTTTTGCAGGGTGGGGAAATTTGGGCAGTTTTATACAGGGTGTGGGAATCTGGGCAGTTTTACACAGGGTGGGGTAGAATCTGGGCAGTTTTATGCAGGGTTGGGGAAATCTGGGCAGTTTTATACAGGGTGGGGGAAGAATCTGGGCAGTTTTATGCAGGGGTGTGGGGAAATCTGGGCAGTTTTATACAGGGTGGGGGAGAATCTGGGCAGTTTTATACAGGGGTGGGGAACTCTGGGCAGTTTTATACAGGGTGGGGAAATCTGGGCAGTTTTATACAGGGTGGGGGAGAATCTGGGCAGTTTTACACAGGGTGGGGTAGAATCTGGGCAGTTTTATATCGGATGGGAAGAAGTGTGGGCAGTTTTATGCAGGGTGGGAAAATCTGGGCAGTTTTATACAGGGTGGGGTAGAATCTGGGCAGTTTTATACAGGGGTAGTGGATAATCTGGGAAGTTTTATACAGGGTGGTGGGGGTATCTGGGCAGTTTTTGTACAGGGTGGGGGAGAATCTGGGCAGTTTTATATCGGGGGGGAATTTGGGCAGTTTTATTCAGGGTGGGGGATAATCTGGGCAGTTTTATACAGGGGAGGAATTTGGGCAGTTTTATTCATGGTTTGGGGATAATCTGGGCAGTTTTATACAGGGTGGGTAGAATCTGTGCAGTTTTATACAGGGTGGGGTAGAAATCTGGGCAGTTTTATGCAGGGTGGGGGGGATTCTGGGCAGTTTTTTTCAGGGGGGGAGAATCTGCGCAGTTTTATACAGGGTGGGGTAGAATCTGGGCAGTTTTAATACAGGGTGGGGTAGAATCTGGGCAGTTTTATTCACGGGGGAAGAATCTGGGCAGTTTTATACCGGGTAGTGAATAATTGGGGCAGTTTTATGCAAGGGGGAATCTGTGCAGTTTTATACAGGGTGTGGGGAATCTGGGTAGTTTTACACAGGATAGTGGATAATCTGGGCAGTTTTATTACAGGGTGGGGGAGAATCTATGCAGTTTTAGTACAGGGTGGTGTAGAATCTGGGCAGTTTTATACAGGGTGGGGGGAATTTGGGCAGTTTTACACAGGGTGGGGCAGAATCTGGCAGTTTGATACAGGGTGGTGGTGGAATCTGGGCAGTTTGAAACAGGGTGGGGGGAATCTGAGCAGTTTTATACAGGGTGGGTGGGAATCTGGGAAGCTTTGTACAGGGTGGGAGGAATATGGGCAGTTTTATCCAGGGTGGGAGGAATATGGGCAGTTTTATACAGGGTGGGGTAGAATCTGGGCAGTTTTATACAGGATGGGGGGGGAGTCTGGGCAGTTTTTTTTCAGGGGGGGGGAGAAATCTGCGCAGTTTTATACAGGGTGGTGTGGAATCTGGGCAGTTTGAAACAGGGTGGGAGGAATATGGGCAGTTTTATACAGGGGGGGAGGAATATGGGGCAGTTTATACAGGGTGGGGTAGAATCTGGGCAGGTTTTATACAGGATGGGGGGGAATCTGGCAGTTTTTATCAGGGGGGGGGGAGAATCTGCGCAGTTTTATACAGGGTGGGGTAGAATCTGGGCAGTTTGATACAGGGTTGCGTAGAATCTGGCAGTTTTATAAATGTGGGGGGGGGGGAATCTGGGCAGTTTTTTACAGAGGTGGGGTAGAATCTGGGCAGTTTTATGCAGGCTGGGGAAATCTGGGCAGTTTTATACAGGGTGGTGGGAATCTGTTCAGTTTTATGCAGGGTGGGGTAGATCTGGGCAGTTTTATGCAGGGTGGGGAAATCTGGGCAGATTTATACAGGGTGGGGAAGAATCTGGGCAGTTTTATGCAGGGTGGGGAAATCTGGGCAGTTTGAAACAGGGTGGGGGGCGAATCTGGCAGTTTTATACAGGGTGGGGTAGAATCTGGGCAGTTTCAAACAGTGTGGGGTAGAATCTGGGCAGCTTTATGCAGGGTGCGGAAATCTGGCAGTTTTATACAGGGTGGGGGTTAATCTGGGCAGTTTTATACAGGGTGAGGTGAATATGGGGAATTTTATACAGGGTGGGGGGGAACCTGGGCAGTTTTATGCAGGTGGGGGGAATCTGGACAGGTTTATTCAGGGGGGAGAATCTGGGCACTTTTATACAGGAGGAGTGGATAATCTGGGCAGTTTTATACAGGGTGGGGGGAATATGGGCAGTTTTATACAGGGTGGGGTAGAATCTGGGCAGTTTTATACAGGGTGGGGGGAATATGGGAAGTTTTATACAGGGTGGGGTAGAATCTGGGCAGTTTTATACAGGGTGGGGAGGGAATCTGGGCAGTCTTTTTCAGGGGGGGAGAATCTGGGCAGTTTTATACAGGGTGGGGTAGAATATGGGCAGTTTGATACAGGGTGTGGTAGAATCTGGGCAGTTTTATAAATGTGGGGGGGAATCTGGGGAGTTTTATATTTGGTGGGGTAGAATCTGGGCAGTTTTTTGCAGGGTGGGGAAATCTGGGCAGTTTTATACAGGGTGGTGGGAATCTGGGCAGTTTACACAGGGTGGGGTAGAATCTGGGCAGTTTTATGCAGGGTGGGGAAATCTGGGCAGTTTTATACAGGGTGGGGAAAAAGGAATCTGGGCTGTTTTATGCAGGGTGGGAAATCTGGGCAGTTTTACACGGTGGGGTAGAATCTGGGCAGTTTTATATCGGATGGGGAAGAATGTGGGCAGTTTTATGCAAGGGTGGGGAAATCTGGCAGTTTTATACAGGGTGGGGTAGAATCTGGGCAGTTTTATACAGGGTAGTGGATAATCTGGGAAGTTTTATACAGGGTGGGGGGTATCTGGGCAGTTTTGAACAGGGTGGGGGAGAATCTGGGCAGTTTATATCGGGGGGGATTTGGGCAGTTTTATTCAGGTGGGGGATAATCTGGGCAGTTTTATACAGGGGAGAATTTGGGCAGTTTTATTCATGGTTGGGGATAATCTGGGCAGTTTTATACAGGGTGGGGTAGAATCTGTGCAGTTTTATACAGGGTGGGGTAGAATCTGGGCAGTTTTATGCAGGGTGGGGGGGAATCTGGGCAGTTTTTTTCAGGGGGGAGAATCTGCGCAGTTTTATACAGGGTGGCGTAGAATCTGGGCAGTTTCATTCACGGGGAAGAATCTGGGCAGTTTTATACCGGGTAGTGAATAATTGGGGCAGTTTTATGCAAGGGGGAATTTGGGCAGTTTTATATAGGGCAGGGGATAATCTGGCAGTTTATACAGGGTGGGGTAGAATCTGGGCAGTTTTATGCAGGCTGGGGAAATCTGGGCAGTTTTATACAGGGTGGTGGGAATCTGTTCAGTTTTATGCAGGGCGGGGGTCGAATCTGGGCAGTTTTATGCAGGGTGAGGGCAGTTTTATGCAGGGTGGGGAAATCTGGGCAGTTTGAAACAGGGTGGGGGCGAATCTGGGCAGTTTATACAGGGTGGGGTAGAATCTGGGCAGTTTCAAACAGTGTGGGGTAGAATCTGGGCAGCTTTATGCAGGGTGGGGAAATCTGGGCAGTTTTATACAGGGTGGGGGAGAATCAGGGCAGTTTTATACAGGGTGAGGTGAATATGGGGAATTCTATACAGGGTGGGGGGAACCTGGGCAGTTTTATGCAGGGTGGGGGGAATCTGGACAGGTTTATTCAGGGGGGAGAATCTGGGCACTTTTATACAGGGGAGTGGATAATCTGGGCAGTTTTATACAGGGTGGGGGGAATCTGGGCAGTTTTATACCGGGGGGGAATTTGGGCAGTTTTATTCAGGGTAGTGGATAATCTGGGCAGTTTTATACAGGGTGGGGGGGGGGAATCTGGGCAGTTTTATACAGGGTGGGGGAATATGGCAGTTTTATACAGGGTGGGGTAGAATCTGGGCAGTTTTATACAGGGTGGGGGGAATATGGGAAGTTTTATACAGGGTGGGGTAGAATCTGGGCAGTTTTATACAGGGTGGGGGGAATCTGGGCAGTCTTTTTCAGGGGGGGAGAATCTGGGCAGTTTTATACAGGGTGGGTAGAATATGGGCAGTTTA